>NC_048570.1:46226855-46918522 GCF_013265735.2 Oncorhynchus mykiss | reverse complement strand
TTGTGTGTGCCTCTCTCTGTGTGTTTGTTTCTCTCTCTATGTGTGTGTGTGTGTGTCTCTCTCTCTCACTCTGTGTGTCTCTCTCCCTGCGTGTGTCTCCCTCTGCATGTCTCTCTCTGTGTGTGTTTCTCTCTCTGCATGTCTCTCTCTCTGTATGTGTTTCTCTATGTGTGTCTCTCTCACTCTCTCTCTCTCTCAATTCAATTCAATTCCAGGGCTTTATTGGCATGGGAAACATGTGTTAACATTGCCAAAGCAAGTGAAGTAGATAATATATAAAGTGAATATATAAAGTGAAATAAACAATAAAAATCACTCTCTCTCTCTCTCTCTCTCTCTCTCTGTGTATCTCTCTCTCTCTCTGTTTGTCTCTCTCTGTGTGTGTGTCTCTCTCTGTGTGTGTCTCTCTTTCTCTCTGTGTCTCTCTCTCTCTCTGTGTATTTGTCTCTCTCTCTGTGTATCTCTCTGTGTGTCTCTCTCTCTCTGTGTATCTCTCTGTCTCTCTGTGTGTCTCTCTCTCTCTGTGTGTCTGTCTGTGTATCTCTCTCTATTTGTTTAGCTCTCTGTGTGTCTCTCTCTCTCTTTGTGTTTCTCTCTTTGTGTGTTTCTCTCTCCATGTGTGTCTCTCTCTTTGTGTGTGTGTTGCTCTTTCTCTGTGTGTGTGTGTCTCTCTGTGTGTGTGTCTTTCTCTCTGTTTGTGTATCTCTCTCTCTGTGGGTGTCTTGCTCTATCTTTGTCTATGTCTCTGAATATGTGCATGTCTCTCTCTGTGTGTGTCTCTCTCTTTGTCTCTCTCTATCTCTATGTATGTCTTTCTCTGTGTGTGTGTGTCTCTCTCTGTATGTGTGTCTCTCTCTCTGTGTGTGTGTCTCACTGTCTGTATGTGTCTCTCTGTGTGTGTCTCTCTCTCTGTCTCTCTCACAAACACACTCTCTCTGTGAGTTTCTCTCTCTGTGTGTGTCTCTCTGGCTGTGTGTGTCTCTCTATTTGGGGCGGCAGGGTAGCCTAGTGGTTAGAGCATTGGGCTAGTAATCGAAAAGTTGCAAGTTCGAATCCTCGAGCTGACAAGGTACAAATCTGTCGTTATGCCCCTGAACAAGGCAGTTGTTCCTAGGCACTGTTCCTAGGCCATCATTGAAAATAAGAATTTGTTCTTAACTTGTTGAATCTAGGGGTGATTATTTATTTTTTTTGTTGAAAAATAACATTCCCAAAGTAAACGGGCTATTTTTCAGGACCAGAAAATAGAATATGCATATAATTGACAGCTTAGGATAGAAAACACTCTCAAGTTTCCAAAACTGTAAAGATATTTTCTATGAGTATAACAGAACTGATATTGCAGGCAAAAGAATGAGAAAAATCCAATCAGGAATGCAGCGGTTTCTAAATAAGATTCCCTTCCTATGCTTCCCTATTGAGCAGTGAATGGGATATCAACGAGATTCATTTTTCTATGGCTTCCTTAAACTAGATGATAGGAACACTGTGGACAATTTTCAGCAAGTTGCAACCATGAAATACAGAAACATGATTTAGACCTTGTTTATTTCTGTATTTCATGGTTGCAACTTGCTGAAAAATGTTGTGTTCCTATCATCTAGTTTAAACAGTACTGCAAAAACATTACTCAAAAAGTGCATCAAACATGATTTAGACCTTGTTTGTGGAAAACTGTTAATTTGTCTATATTTCATAATTGAAACTTGATGAAAATTGTCCACAGTGTTCCTATCATCTAGTTTAAACAGTACTGCAAAAATTGTTACTCACAAAGTGCATCAAACATGATTTTGACCTTGTTTATGGAAAACTGTTTATTTGTCTGTATTTCATAGTTGAAACTTGCTGAAATTTGTCCACAGTGTTCCTATAATCTAGTTTAACCTGTCTAGGTTCCGCTAGCGGAATCCCCCCCAACATTCCGCTGAAAAGGCAGCGCGGGAAATTCAAAAATATTTTTTAGAAATATTTAAATTTCACACATTAACAAGTCCAATACAGCAAATGAAAGATACACATCTTGTTAATCTACCCATCGTCTCCGATTTTTAAAATGTTTTACAGCGAAAACACAACATATATTTATGTTAGATCACCACCAAATCCCAAAAAACACACAGCCATTTTTCCCAGCCAAAGATAGTCACAAAAGCAGAAATAGAGATAAAATTCATCACTAACCTTTCATAATCTTCATCAGATGACACTCATAGGACATCATGTTACACAATACATTTATGTTTTGTTCGATAATATGCATATTTATATCCACAAATCTCGGTTTACATTGGTGCCATGTTCAGAAATGCCTCCAAAATATCCGGAGTAATTACGGAGAGCCAAGTCGTATAACAGAAATACTCATCATAAATTTTGATGAAAGATACATGTTTTACATATAATTAAAGATACACTTGTTCTTAATGCAACCGCTGTCCGATTTTTTTTTTACTTTACGAAAAAAGCATACCATGCAATAATCTGAGACGCGCTCAGAAATACACAACATTTCTCCGCCATGTTGGAGTCAACAGAAATACGAAATATTAGGTACATAAGGTACATAAATATTCCCTTACCTTTGATGATCTTTCATCAGAATGCAGTGCCAGGAATCATAGTTCCACAATAAATCATTGTTTTGTTCGATAATGTCCATTACTAATGTCCAATTAGCTACTTTTGCTAGCACATTTAGTTCACATGTCCAAAAGCTGGCGCCGGTCCAGGCGAACTCGGACGAAAACTTCAAAAAGTTATATTCCAGGTCGAAGAAACTGGTCAAACTAAGTAGAGAATCATTCTTCAGGATGTTATTATCATATATATCCAATAACGTTCCAACCGGAGCATTCGATTTTGTCTACAGAGTAATGGAATGCATGGCAAAATCATGAGAAATGTGCCTGACCAGGAACTGGCATTTTGCCAGACCACTGACTCAAATAGCTGCCATCCGGCCCCACATCACACTAGAGGCTTCAATTGTCACGCCCTGGCCTTAGTATTCTGTGTTTTCGTTATTATTTTGGTTAGGCCAGGGTGTGACATGGGGATTTATGTGGTTTGTTTTGTCTGGGGTTGTTTGTAGTTATGGGATTGTGGTTAGAGTAGTACTCTAGGTAAGTCTATGGTTGCCTAGAGTGGTTCTCAATCAGAGGCAGGTGTTTATTGTTGTCTCTGATTGGGAACCATATTTAGGCAGCCATATTCTTTAGGCTTCTTGTGGGTGATTGTTCCTGTCTTTGTGTTTGTGGCACCAGATAGGACTGTTTCGGTTTTTTCACGTTTCTTGTTTTGTAGATTGTTGTATTTTCATCTTTATTAAAGATGTACAAAACTAACCACGCTGCATTTTGGTCCGCCTCTCCTTCGACAGAAGAAAATCGTTACATCATTCCACGTTCTACTGACTGTTGACATCTAGTGGAAGGCGTAGGAACTGCGAACAGATCCATATCTTACTGGGATGTGAATAGGCGATGAGTTGAAAATCAACCAGCCCCAGAATTTCCACTTCCTTTTTGGAAGTTTGCCTGCCATATGAGTTCTGTTATACTCACAGACATAATTCAAACAGTTTTAGAAACTTCATAGTGTTTTCTATCCAATAGTAATAATAATATGCATATGTTAGCATCTGGGACAGAGTAGGAGGCAGTTCACTATGGGCACGCAATTCATCCAAAGTGAAAATGCTGCCCCCTATCCCTAAAAAGTTTACTGTACCTCAAGATTGTTCAAGTAACAGACACATCTCAACATCAACTGTTCAGAGGAGACTACGCGAATCAGGCCTTCATGGTCGAATTGCTGCAAAGAAACCACTACTAAAGGACACCAATAAGAATAAGAGACGTGCTTGGGCCAAGAAACATTAGTGGAAATTAGACCGGTGGACAATGGACATTAGACCGGTGAAAATCTGTCCTTTTGTCTGATGAGTCCAAATGTTTTATTTTTTGTTCCAACTGCCGTGCCTTTGTGAGACGCAGAGTAGGTGAACGGATGATCTTCGCAACTTATTACATAAGTAGTCTGACCCTTTGCTATGAGACTCGAAACTGAGTTCAGGTGCATCATGTGTCCATTGATCATCCTTGAAATGTTTTGGCAACTTGATTGGAGTCCACCTGATTGGAAAGGAACACACCTGTCTATATAAGGTCCCACAGCTGACGGTGCATATCATAGCAAAAACCTAGCCATGAGGTCGAAGGAATTGTCCATAGAGCTCCGAGACAGGATTGTGACAAGGCGTAGATCTCTGCAGCTTTGAAGGTCCCCAGGAACACAGTGGTCTCCATTATTCTTAAATGGAAGAAGTTTGGAACCACCAAGACTGAGCCAAACTGAGCAATCGGGGGAGAAGGGCCTTGGGTAGGGAGATGACCAAGAACCCACTGGTCACTCTGACAGAGCTCCATAGTTCCTCTTTGGGGATGGGAGAACCTTCCAGAAAGACAAACATCTTTGCAGCAATCCACCAATCAGGCGTTTATGGTGGAGTGGCCAGAAGGAAGCCACTCTTCAGTAAAAGGCACATGACAGCCCGCATGGAGTTTGCCAAAAGGCACCCAAAGGAGTTTCAGACCACGAGAAACAAGATGCTCTGGTCTGATGAAACCAAGATTGAACTCTTTGGCCTGAAGCCAAGCGTCTCATCTCGAGGAAACCTGGCACCATACCTATGGTAAAGCATGGTGGTGGCAGCAACATGCTGTGGAGATGTTTTTCAGCAGCAGGGACTGGGAGACTCGTCAGAATCAAGGGAAAGATGAATAGAGCAAAGTATAGTGAGATCCTTGATGAAAACCTGCTCCAGGGCACTCAGGATCTCAGACTGGGGCGAATGTTCACCTTCCAACAGGACAACGACCCTAAGCACACACAGCCAAGACAACGCAGGAGTGGCTTCGGGACAAGTCTCTGAATGTCCTTGAGTCTCTGAATGTCCCCAGCCAGAGCCCAGCCAGAGCCCGGACTTGAACCTGACCGAACATTTCTGGAGAGACCTGAATACTTTCCGAATGCACTGTACAGTATAGTGTATTTTAAAGAATTACTTAAAGTGTAATCCCAGAACCAAAAAACAAATATAACAAGCTGTGTTTAGATTCCAGGTGCAGAAATGGATGTTGCACAGTTCATTATCAGTTCATTGTCAGTTCATTGTCCACCCCTCGCAAAGCCTCAAGAAACACCCTTCACAGGACAATCTATTGAAATACCTTTCTCCATGTCAAGCAGCACAAGAAAAATACATAGAAAACAACTGATGTTTAAGTGTCATTGTTGGGGGGGGGGGGGGGGGGGGGTTCATGCAGGAATCACACACTATTGGAATCGGGGTCCTTTCTGAAAGAATCACCACACCACAACAAGGTAAATACATTTGAGCATTCCAAATATTTTCTCATACTAATCCATGAAGAACATTTATAAATATACACTCAGTTCATTAGGCACACCCATCTAGTACTGGGTCGGACTCTTTGTCTCCAGAACAGTCTGAATCCTTCGGGGTATGGTATTCAATCGTTGCTCAATTAGTATCGGGGGACCTAACGTGTGCCCATTCTAACATTCAATTGAGCAGTGTCGTGAAAATGTTGAACCAAATATTTCTCAGATACCTGAATTTATTGAAAGTTGAAAGGACTACGGAGGCTGTTAATACAATAATTGTTAATGAAATCAAATCAAATACGGCACCCTACAGTCACATACAGAAGCAGATGTAGTTCTAGTACAGACATGCACATCATGCAGCTCCCCTGTGTATGCAGGGAAACAATGCTCATCGTATCAGTGATACATCACACTGTAAACACTCCACATATAGAAAATAACCAATCGTTCAAATCCAACCTCTTTTTCTATATACAGTGGGAACAATTATTAGTTCTGCTTTTCTGATGTATCAAATACTTATGTCATGCAATAAAATGCAAATGAATTACTTAAAAATCATACAATGTGATTTTCTGGATTTTTTTAGATTCCATCTCTCATAGTTGAAGTGTACCTATGATAAAAATTACAGACCTCTACATGCTTTGTAAGTAGGAAAACCTGCAAAATCGGCAGTGTATCAAATACTTGTTCTCCCCACTGTATATATATTTTTCTTTTAAGAATAAAGTTCAACATAGCTTACTGTACAGGAGCTTGGGATGCAAAATCAAAACCAACATTAGAAACATGGGCTTAGAATTTCCCAAAAAACATAAGAACAAAAATGTAAATCACAGCAGAACAATTCCAAGTATATTTAATCAAATACAAACCTAATGAGGGATGTTTGTTGTCGCTATATACAAAAATTCAAATAAATATCTGCTGAAATAAATACTACTGTAAATTGCAACTGTCTCATCACACAAGCCCCATCCCGCTTCCCCCTATTACAGAACATCTCCCCTTTGAACACCTTACTTTGAGTAAAATGTGCTTTGCTGTGCCTTTGGAGAGAGGCTACCCGTGAAGGTGTCTAGACGTGACAGTCTAAGTTCTTGACATTTTCAGGATTGATTGACCTTCATGTCTTAAAAGTAATGACGAACTGTCATTTCTCTTTGCTTACAGTGCCTTGCGAAAGTATTCGGCCCCCTTGAACTTTGCGACCTTTTGCCACATTTCAGGCTTCAAACATAAAGATATAAAACTGTATTTTTTTGTGAAGAATCAACAACAAGTGGGACACAATCATGAAGTGGAACGACATTTATTGGATATTTCAAACTTTTTTAACAAATCAAAAACTGAAGAATTGGGCGTGCAAAATTATTCAGCCCCTTCACTTTCAGTGCAGCAAACTCTCTCCAGAAGTTCAGTGAGGATCTCTGAATGATCCAATGTTGACCTAAATGACTAATGATGATAAATACAATCCACCTGTGTGTAATCAAGTCACCGTATAAATGCACCTGCACTGTGATAGTCTCAGAGGTCCGTTAAAAGCGCAGAGAGCATCATGAAGAACAAGGAACACACCAGGCAGGTCCGAGATACTGTTGTGAAGAAGTTTAAAGCCGGATTTGGATGCAAAAAGATTTCCCAAGCTTTAAACATCCCAAGGAGCACTGTGCAAGCGATGATATTGAAATGGAAGGAGTATCAGACCACTGCAAATCTACCAAGACCTGGCCGTCCCTCTAAACTTTTAGCTCATACAAGAAGAAGACTGATCAGAGATGCAGCCAAGAGGCCCATGATCACTCTGGATGAACTGCAGAGATCTACAGCTGAGGTGGGAGACTCTGTCCATAGGACAACAATCAGTCGTATATTGCACAAATCTGGCCTTTATGGAAGAGTGGCAAGAAGAAAGCCATTTCTTAAAGATATCCATAAAAAGTGTTGTTTAAAGTCTGCCACAAGCTACCTGGGAGACACACCAAACATGTGGAAGAAGGTGCTCTGGTCAGATGAAACCAAAATTGAACTTTTTGGCAACAATGCAAAACGTTATGTTTGGCGTGAAAGCAACACAGCTGAACACCCCATCCCCACTGTCAAACATGGTGGTGGCAGCATCATGGTTTGGGCCTGCTTTTCTTCAGCATGGACAGGGAAGATGGTTAAAATTGATGGGAAGATGGATGGAGCCAAATACAGGACCATTCTGGAAGAAAACCTGATGGAGTCTGCAAAAGACCTGGGACGGAGATTTGTCTTCCAACAAGACAATGATCCAAAACATAAAGCAAAATCTACAATGGAATGGTTCAAAAATAAACATATCCAGGTGTTAGAATGGCCAAGTCAAAGTCCAGACCTGAATCCAATCGAGAATCTGTGGAAAGAACTGAAAACTGCTGTTCACAAATGCTCTCCATCCAACCTCACTGAGCTCGAGCTATTTTGCAAGGAGGAATGGGAAAAAATTTCAGTCTCTCGATGTGCAAAACTGATAGAGACATACCCCAAGCGACTTACAGCTGTAATCGCAACAAAAGGTGGCGCTACAAAGTATTAACTTAAGGGGGCTGAATAATTTTGCATGCCCAATTTTTCAGTTTTTGATTTGTTAAAAAAGTTTGAAATATCCAATAAATGTCGTTCCACTTCATGATTGTGTCCCACTTGTTGTTGATTCTTCACAAAAAATACAGTTTTATATCTTTATGTTTGAAGCCTGAAATGTGGCAAAAGGTCGCAAAGTTCAAGGGGGCCGAATACTTTCGCAAGGCACTGTATTTGAGCTGTTCTTGTAATAATATGGACTTGGTCTTATACCAGATAGGGCTATACCACCCCTATCATGTTACAACACAACTGATTGTCTCAAACACATTAGGAAGGAAATAAATTCCACAAATTAACTTTAAAATGGGACACCTGTTCATTTAAATGCATTCCAGGTGACTACCTCATGAAGCTGGTTGAGAGAATTCCAAGAGTGTGCAAAGCTGTCATCAAGGCAAAGGGTAGCTACTTTGAAGAATCTCAACTATAAATATATTTTGATTTGTTTAACACTTTTGGTTTCTGCATGATTCCGTATGTGTTATTAATAGTGATGACACCAACACTATGAATTCTAGAAAATAGTAAAAATATAGAGAAACCCTTGAATGAGTAGGTGTCCAAACTTTTTACTTTTGACTGATACTCTACATGCATTTGGAAATGTCTTGTGAAAAAAGAGTATTCAACATTTGACTATTTGTAAGAAATGTATGTTTACATTCAAATGCATGGCAAATATATAAAATGGGTCAAATCATATTGTAATGAAATGGTGACTGTCTTAACAATGGAGCTCTTTAGTATCACATGCACTTGCAATACCTTCAGAAAGTATTCACACCCCTTGACTTTATCCACATTTTGTTGTGTTACAGGCTGAATTTTAAATTGATTAAATTGAAAAAGGCGACCAAATTACCACCCCATCGACGGTGGGATTGCGTGATAAACCTCCAGGAGAACGCTGCACTTCCCAGGAGTCATGTGTACCCATTGTCACACGAGGAGACGTTGGCTATGGAGACATATGTCACGGAAGCTCTGAGACAGGGGTACATTCGGCCCTCCATGTCACCCGTCTCCTCGAGTTTAGTTCTTGTGAGGAAAAAGGAGGGAGGACTGTGTCCGTGCATTGATTATCGAGGTCTCAATTCGATCACAGTGGGATTTAGTTATCCGCTACCTCTCATCACTACGGCGGTGGAATCTTTCCACGGTGCACGTTTTTCCGCAAAACTGGACCTGAGGAGCGGGTATAATCTGGTGCGTATTCGGGGAGGAGACGAGTGGAAAACAGCATTTAGTACCACATCAGGCTACTTTGAGTACCTTGTCATGCCGTATGGATTGAAGAATGCTCCAGCCGTCTTCCAATCCTTTGTAGATGAGATTCTCATGGACTTGCACGGGCACACGCGCCGCGCATGTCTCCCTGGTGCGCAAGGACCTTGGGTGACTGCTGGAGCATGACCTATACGTCAAGGCTGAGAAATGTGTGTTCTCCAAACATGCCGTTTCCTTCCTGGGTTATCGCATTTCCACCTCGGGGGTGGTGATGGAGTGTGAGGTGCAGCGGTTTTTAGGGTTTGCCAATTACTACCGGAGGTTTATCCAGGGTTTTGGCCAAGTGGCGGCGCCCATTGCCCACTGCTGAAGGTGGGGCCGGTGTGTCTACGGTGGTCGGCCGAGGCAAATGGAGCCTTCAACCAGTTGAAGGCGCTGTTTACTGAAGCTCCTGTGTTGGCGCATCCGGACCCTTCGTTAGCATTCATAGTGGAGGTGGCTGGGGTTGGAGCCATGCTGTCACAGCACTCGGGCACGCCACCGAAGCTCCGTCCCTGCGCTTTCTTTTCTAAGAAGCTGGGTCTGGCAGAGCGGAACTATGATGAGGGGGACCGGGAGTTACTTGCTATGGTAAAAGCCCTGAAGGTATGGCTTGAGGCGGCTAAACACCCTTTCCTCATCTGGACTGACCACCGCAATCTGGAGTATATCCGAGCGGCGAGGAGACTGAATCCGCGTCAGGCTAGGTGGGCCATGTTCTTTACACGCTTTAGATTTACGATCTCTTATAGACCAGGTTTCCTTAACACTAAGGCCGATGCGCTGTCCCATCTCTATGACCGGTCCATCGATCCTACTCCCATCCTTCCAGCCTCTTGGCTGGTGGCCCCGGTGGTATGGGAGGTGGATGCAGACATCGAGCGGGCATTGAGGGTAGAACCTGCGCCTTCACAGTGTCTGACCGGTCTTTGGTACGTGCCGCTTGGTGTCCGTGATCAATTGATTCGGTGGGCTCACACACTACCTTCTTCGGATCATCCGGGGATCGCGAGGACAGTGTGGGGTCTTATGGGGAAATACTGGTGGCCCACCTTAGCTAAGGACGTGAGGCTTTATGTCTCCTCCTGTTCAGTATACACTCAGAGTAAGTCTCCTAGGCACCTGCCTAGAGGGAAGTTATAACCCCTCCCGGTTCCACAACAGCCATGGTCTCATCTATCGGTAGATTTTCTTACTGATCTTCCCCCATCTCAGGGGAACACTACCGTTCTGGTCGTTGTGGATCGGTTCTCTAAGTCCTGCCGTCTCCTCCCATTGCCTGGTCTCCCTACGGCCCTACAGACTGCGGAGGCTCTATTTACCCACGTCTTCCGGCACTACGGGGTTCCGGAGGACATCGTATCTGATCGAGGTCCCCAGTTCACGTCCCGGGTTAAGAGGGCATTTATGGAGCATCTGGGGGTCTCGGTCAGCCTTACCTCTGGTTATCACCCCGAGAGTAATGGGCAGGTGGAGAGAGTGAACCAGGAAGTGGGTAGGTTTCTGAGGTCGTATTGCCAGGACCGGCCAGGAGAATGGGTGAGGTAGGCAGAGTTGGCCCAGAATTCACTCCGTCACTCATCAACGAACATGTCGCCATTCGAATGCGTACTGGGCTACCAGCCGGTCCTGGCTCCGTGGCATCAGAGTCAGACCGAAGCTCCTGCGGTGGAGGAGTGGGTACAGTGCTCTAGAGAGACCTGGCGGGCAGTCCAGGACTCTCTCAAGCAGGCCAGTGAACGGCAGAAGAAGAGCGCTGACCGCCACCGCAGTGAGGCCCCTGTGTTCGCACCAGGGGACAGGATCTGGCTCTCGACACGAAACCTGCCCCTCCGCATGCCCTGACGGAAGCTGGGGCCGCAGTGTGGGGGGCCATTCAAAGTCCTGAGGAGGATAAACGAGGTGTGTTATAGATTGCAACTTCCCTCTTACTATCGCATTAACCCCTCGTTTCAATTGTCTCTCCTCAGGCCGGTGGTAGCTGGTCCCCTACAAGAAGGTGAGGTACCGGAGGTACAATAACAATAACAAGAGTTTATCAAAATACTTTGTTATTGTTGGCAATGACACCTTTGTTGGCAATGACAGAGATCAAATGTTTTCTGTAAGTCTTCACAGGGTTTTCACACACTGTTTTTGGTATTTTGGCCCATTCCTCCATGCAGATCTCCTCTAGAGCAGTGATGTTTTGGGGCTGTTGCTGGGCAACACGGACTTTCAACTCCCTCCAAAGATTTTCTATGGGGTTGAGATCTGGAGACTGGCTAGGCCACTCCAGGACCTTGAAATGCTTCTTACGAAGCCACTCCTTTGTTGCTCGGGCGGTGTGTTTGGGATCATTGTCATGCTGAAAGACCCAGCCACGCTTCATCTTCAATGCCCTTGCTGATGGAAGGAGGTTTTCACTCAAAATCTCACGATACATGGCCCCATTCATTCTTTCCTTTACACTGATCAGTCGTCCTGGTCCCTTTGCAGAAAAACAGCCCCAAAGCATGATGTTTCCACCCCCATGCTTCACAGTAGGTATGGTGTTCTTTGAATGCAACTCAGCATTCTTTGTCCTCCAAACACGACGAGTTGAGTTTTTACCAAAAAGTTATATTTTTGTTTCATCTGACCATATGACATTCTCCCAATCTTCTTCTGGATCATCCAAATGCTCTCTAGCAAACTTCAGACGGGCCTGGACATGTACTGGCTTAAGCAGGAGGACACATCTGGCACTGCAGGATTTGAGTCCCTAGCGGCGGAGTGTGTTACTGATGGTAGGCTTTGTTACTTTGGTCTCAGCTCTCTGCAGGTCATTCACTAGGTCCCCCCGTGTGGTTCTGGGATTTTTGCTCACCGTTCTTGTGATTATTTTGACCCCACGGGGTGAGATCTTGCATGGAGCCCCAGATCGAGGGAGATTTTCAGTGGTCTTGTATGTCTTCCATTTCCTAATAATTACTCCCACAGTTGATTTCTTCAAACCAAGTTGCTTACCTATTGCAGATTCAGTCTTCCCAGCCTGGTGCAGGTCTACAATTTTGTTTCTGGTGTCCTTTGAAAGCTCTTTGGTCTTGGCCATAGTGAAGTTTGGAGTGTGACTGTTTGAGGTTGTGGACAGGTGTCTTTTATACTGATAACAAGTTCAAACAGGTGCCATTAATACAGGTAACAAGTGGAGGACAGAGGAGCCTCTTAAAGAAGAAGTTACAGGTCTGTGAGAGCCAGAAATCTTGCTTGTTTGTAGGTGACCAAATACTTATTTTCCACCATAATTTGCAAATAAATTCATTAAAAATCCTACAATGTGATTTCCTGGATTTTTTCCCCCTCATTTTGTCTGTCATAGTTGAAGTGTACCTATGATGAAAATTACAGGCCTCTCTCATCTTTTTAAGTGGGAGAACTTGCACAATTGGTGGCTGACTAAATACTTTTTTGCCTCACTGTAAGTCACATGGACTCACTCTGTGTGCAATAATAGTGTTTAACATGATTTTTGGATTGACTACCTCATCTCTGTACCCCACACGTACAATTATCTGCAAGGTCCCTCAGTCGAGTAGAGCATTTCTAACACAGATTCAGCCACAAAGACCAGGGAAATTTTCCAATGCCTTGCAAAGAAGGTTAACTATTGGTAGATGATTCAACATTTTTAAAAAGCAGACTTAGAATACCCCTTTGAGCATGGTGAAGTTATTCATTACACTATGGATGATGTATCAATACACCCAGTGACTCACTACAAACATACAGTCACCCTTCCTAACTCAGTTGCCAGAAAATAAGGAAATTGCTCAGGGATTTCACCATGAGACCAGTGGTGACTTAAAACAGTTACAGCATTTAATGGATCTGATCGGAGAAAACTGAGAATGGATCAACAACATTGTAGTTACTCCACAGTACTAATCAAATTGTGCTTAGCATTTAATGGATCTGTTCGGAGAAAACTGAGAATGGATCAACAACATTGTAGTTACTCCACAGTACTAATCAAATTGGGGTGGCAGGGTAGCCTAGTGGTTAGAGCTTTGGACTAGTAATCAGAAGGTTTCAAGTTCAAACCCCTGAGCTGACAAGGTACAAATCTGTCATTCTGCCCCTGAACAGGCAATTATCCCACTAGGCTGTCATTGAAAATAAGAATTTGTTCTTAAGTGACTTGCCTGGTTAAATAAAGGTAAAATTGACTGAGTGAAAAGAAGGAAGCCTGTAAAGAATTCAAATATTACAAGACATCCATCCTGTTTGCAACAAGGCACTAAAGTAATATTGCAATAAATGTGACAAAGCAATTCCCTTCTTGTTTTGAATACAAAACCAATACCACACACCACTATATTTTCAAGTATATTGTATATACAAGTATATATACAAGTATATACAGCAGCATCATGTTATGGGTAATCGTTAAGAACTGGAGAGTTCGGAAAGACGGAACGGAATGGAGCTAAGCACAGGCAAAATCCTAGAGGAAAACCTGTGTCAGTGTCTGCTCTCCACCAGACACTGTGAGATGAATTCCCCTTTCAGCAGAACAATAACCTAATCACAAGGCCAAATCTGAAATGGAGTTATTTACCAAGAACAGTTACACGTATTGACTTAAATCTACTTGAAAATTTATGGAAAGACTTGAAAATGGCTTTCTAGCAACTATCAACAACCAATTTGACAGAGCTTGAAGAATTTTGAAAATAATAATGGGCAAATTTGACACAATCCAGGTGTGGAAAGCTCTTATAGACTTAACCAGAAAGACACAGCTGTAATCGCTGCCAATTGTATTTCTGCAAAGTATTGACTCATGGGGTGGGAATACTTACGTAAATGAGATATTTCAATAAATTTGCAAACATTTGTAAAACATGCTTTCACTTTGTTATTATGGATGGGGAGAAATATATTTTTTTAATCCAGTTTGAATTCAGACTAACACAAATGTTGAATAATTAAAGGGGCATGAATACTTTCTGAAGGCACTGTATGTCAGTTTCATTAAGACTGCAGAACTGGCAGTGTACAAGCTCAACCTTTATTGACAGAGTACAAGATCACACATGAGCTGGTATGACACTTTCTCTCATTGGTAACCCAAAGAGCTCTAACCCAAGGCCACGCCTCCAGTGGCATACCACTCTGCATACCACTGCTGGTTTGCTTCTGAAGCTAAGCAGGGTTGGTCTAAAGAAATATCTCAATGCCCCAGGGCAATTATTGGGGACGTTGCCCTGTGTAGCGTGCCATCTTTTGGATAGGACTTTAAATGGGTGTCCTGACTCGCTGTGGTCACTAAAGAACCCATTACTTATCGTAAGAGTAGGGGTGTTAATCCCAGTGTCCTGGCTAAATTCCCAGTCTGGCCCTCATACCATAACAGTCACCTAATCATCCCCAGTTTACAATTGGATAATTCATCCCCCCTCCTCTCCCCTGTAACTATTCCTAAAGTCGTTGCTGTAAATGAGAATGTGTTCAGTCAATTTACCTGGTTAAATAAAAACACATTCCTCCAGATCCTCAAATAGGCTACAATATATTTTGTCAGAATGTATTTTTATTGCACTTGACACATATTAAAAGCACAAAAATGCATTTAAATTACCACAAAAATTACCACAAAAATGTTACATTATCGGTAGTCAGGTAGTGATTTATTTTCAAGCTGAAGAGAGGCACGACTATATAGTCATATTTTTTTTAAATGAAGTTGTACATGTGCCCTTTATGACAGAATTTTTTGGGGTGAAATCAAATGGTTTTTTTTAACCATAATTTAAATGACATCACTAACCATATTCGCATCCACAGTCTTTATACGAGTATAGTCATACCGTATATAAAAAAAATCAAGACAGCGGTGATGGAAACAGGAAGTTTCGGTTCAGTTTTATAAATGCCGACAGAAAATGTGTTCGTTGGTGGGATATTTTTGTGTCTTAATTTTGTGTCTTAAATTAATTATGCGTGACATGGCAGTGGAACCGCCTTTATGCGCAAATATTGATATATAATAACAATCAAATTGAAGTAAACTTGGAGTCACGCAATAATATGGTGTGTGGTCCTCCCACTACGACTCGGGAAAGCATGCAGTTTATAAGGCTACAGATGAAATCATTTATGATGATCTTCACAGGGTGGTGACAGTAATCTTGATGTTCCTTTCCAATAAATATTGAGGGTCTGATTCAGGTGACATGATGATCTTGACTGCCGTTTGACAAATACAAATATTCTCGCTCTTATCCATAATAATCTCATCATGTAGACTAGCCTACCCGCACTGTATCTACGAACTGTAGGCTAGAGTGCATGTGCCAAGACCAAAGTAGGCACACAGCTTTTGTGAGGAAACTATTGGTAGAGTTGAAAATGCAATGGAAACACGTTGAACTGTAGATTTTTATTCGGTACATGTAAACTTAAGCGAAAAAGTACATTTTGTGTGCACTACGTCATCATTCACTGATTTTTATACGCCACAAGTCTGTTTGGAAAATGCATATATTTTCTTTACGTCAATTTTATAATATTCACATGGAAATCTGTTGCCAATTGGATTGAAACCTAGCTAGTGCCAAAGTTTTGGCTTTGGTGGCAAATTCTCCATTGATCAACACGTAAAGAGTCATTTAAGAATCCTCTGAAGGGACAGACTATGTCATATGCCGAATTAGGAACCACTTTGGCCACCCTGTCGACTAGATGTCGTAGTCATGCATTTCTGGAATTGTCAGGCATTACATGCACTTTAACAAAGATGCAAATGCATGTACATGCATCTCTGGAATAAATGTTAAGGCATTACATGCATTTTAACAAAGATGTAAATGTATGTACATCTAAGTTAAATATATTGAGAAAAAAGATGTATGGGATGAATGCACTAATGTAAGTTGCTCTGGATGAGAGCATCTGCTAAATGACTAAAATGTAAAATATATATGTTTTAATCCAAGTAAAGATGTACTGATGAGTTCGGAATTCCATGATCGGAACTCAAGAGCTGCATTAACTGTATGTAACCTCTAAAGCAACCTCTATCGCTTCATGCAGACAGCTACTGTCAGACTCATATAGACTAGACTAGAACACTCAAGTGACCATGTAAAGCCAATGAAGACAAAATTAAATTTGTGAGGACAACAAAGGATTCCCAGCTAGCTCATAATGTCCCCATAGTGTTCCCTTGAGGTTCTCCTTTGGTTATTTGAAAAATGACTTTCCCACATCGTTCTGGGAACCAACATTTGTTTGCTGGGTTTTCATTTTTCAATTAGGAGCAAACTGCAACAGGACCACATGCTCATCAAACTGCATAAGGAGTGGTTATTGTAAAGCTGTGAACAGGCCCTGCTGAACGTGCTACAAGTGTTGTTGTCAGATAAAGCATGGGAATGTTGGGGCCACTAGAGGGACATAAAGTCACTTCTCTTTAACCACCCTCACTCCATGGCAGTACAATAGTTTTATATGGCTGAATCTCAATTGTATATCCTTGATCCCAAAGAGATCCTATTCAATTATATGTAGTTCTACGTAATTCTATCCTTGTCATTTCTCCTTGCCTCCTTCTGAGAGGAGGATCTTTTGCTCCAAAGTGCTTTGAGAAGGAGATAAGGATTTGAGGAATGAAGGAATAACAATTGATACAGTGCCTTGCGAAAGTATTCGGCCCCCTTGAACTTTGCGACCTTTTGCCACATTTCAGGCTTCAAACATAAAGATATAAAACTGTATTTTTTGTGAAGAATCAACAACAAGTGGGACACAATCATGAAGTGGAACGACATTTATTGGATATTTCAAACTTTTTTAACAAATCAAAAACTGAAAAATTGGGCATGCAAAATTATTCAGCCCCCTTAAGTTAATACTTTGTAGCGCCACCTTTTGCTGCGATTACAGCTGTAAGTCGCTTGGGGTATGTCTCTATCAGTTTTGCACATCGAGAGACTGAAATTTTTTCCCATTCCTCCTTGCAAAACAGCTCGAGCTCAGTGAGGTTGGATGGAGAGCATTTGTGAACAGCAGTTTTCAGTTCTTTCCACAGATTCTCGATTGGATTCAGGTATGGACTTTGACTTGGCCATTCTAACACCTGGATATGTTTATTTTTGAACCATTCCATTGTAGATTTTGCTTTATGTTTTGGATCATTGTCTTGTTGGAAGACAAATCTCCGTCCCAGTCTCAGGTCTTTTGCAGACTGCATCAGGTTTTCTTCCAGAATGGTCCTGTATTTGGCTCCATCCATCTTCCCATCAATTTTAACCATCTTCCCTGTCCCTGCTGAAGAAAAGCAGGCCCAAACCATGATGCTGCCACCACCATGTTTGACAGTGGGGATGGTGTGATCAGGGTGATGAGCTGTGTTGCTTTTACGCCAAACATAACGTTTTGCATTGTTGCCAAAAAGTTCAATTTTGGTTTCATCTGACCAGAGCACCTTCTTCCACATGTTTGGTGTGTCTCCCAGGTGGCTTGTGACAAACTTTAAACTACATTTTTTATGGATATCTTTAAGAAATGGCTTTCTTCTTGCCACTCTTCCATAAAGGCCAGATTTGTGCAATATACGACTGTTTGTTGTCCTATGGACAGAGTCTCCCAGCTCAGCTGTAGATCTCTGCAGTTCATCCAGAGTGATCATGGGCCTCTTGGCTGCATCTCTGATCAGTCTTCTCCTTGTATGAGCTGAAAGTTTAGAGGGACGGCCAGGTCTTGGTAGATTTGCAGTGGTCTGATACTCCTTCCATTTCAATATTATCGCTTGCACAGTGCTCCTTGGGATGTTTAAAGCTTGGGAAATCTTTTTGTGTCCAAATCCGGCTTTAAACTTCTTCACAACAGTATCTCGGACCTGCCTGGTGTGTTCCTTGTTCTTCATGATGCTCTCTGCGCTTTTAACGGACCTCTGAGACTATCACAGTGCAGGTGCATTTATACGGAGACTTGATTACACACAGGTGGATTGTATTTATCATCATTAGTTATTTAGGTCAACATTGGATCATTCAGAGATCCTCACTGAACTTCTGGAGAGAGTTTGCTGCACTGAAAGTAAAGGGGCTGAATAATTTTGCACGCCCAATTTTTCAGTTTTTGATTTGTTAAAAAAGTTTGAAATATCCAATAAATGTCGTTCCACTTCATGATTGTGTCCCACTTGTTGTTGATTCTTCACAAAAAATACAGTTTTATATCTTTATGTTTGAAGCCTGAAATGTGGCAAAAGGTCGCAAAGTTCAAGGGGGCCGAATACTTTCGCAAGGCACTGTATTTACCCAATGATTCCATACCATCTGAATGAGCAGATACATTATTATTAGGGATCTACAATCTTCACCAAAGAATGCCACAGATGGAAATTTGCTAACTTGACAGCAAAATATTTTAAGAGGGGGAAATATTACTTGTTCATCTGAATTGATTGGTATTGTTGTTAGAATATTTAGAGGACTGAGAATCTACCTACAGAAAAAAAATCTATAATAAAGGCACATTTGAAGCGTCTAATTCTCATCATTCAAATGGACAAACCACAGAATTAGTGGAGCTTACAAGATATTAGACATCAAAACGTTTGCCTGAATGTGGAGTACCAGATTGTACTGTATTCTTTCAGATACCGGTCACCAGTTTGTAGATTAATATTTCAGTATTTATGAAGAGCAATTTCAACAACACGATGCACATAAATGGTAAACTATTACAAATGAAGCTTTTTTTATTTATTTACTTTATTGTCACATACACCTGTTCGGTGCAGTGAAATGTGTTGTTTTACAAGGTCAGCCATAGTAGTACGGCACCCCTGGAGCAAATTAGGGTTAAGTGTCTTGCTCAAGGGAACATCAACAGATTGTTGGCTAAGGTATTCTAACAAGCGACCTTTCAGTTACTGGCACAAAGCACTAACCGCTAGGCTACCTGCCACCCAGTTGGCTACAGTATCTGCCGCCCAGTTTCTAAATCAAAATTCATTTTGAAGCACTTAGTTTCTCATTACCACAGTCAGACTGAATCTTAAAAGGATTTTCTATTTACCAGTATCGTTACATTTAGTATGTGTAGTAGTAGTAATGTATGAGTTAATTCCGGCAGGTGTGTTTGAAACTCTACCCTCATAGATTCCGTCCGACCCTCCTAATAAAGTGATTTATGATTGGTGGATGGGGATGCATAGTGGTTGTGTAGTCTTCAGAGACCAAAGAGAGTGAAGCATGTTAACATGCAGGGGTCAGGACCAAGGCCAAATAAACACTAAAACCCCAGTTAGGATCATGCAAAGTCAAGTGATCACCATTTGGTGTGAAAGCATGGGTGCTTCAGCTCAAGGACATGGCACAGTAAAGCAGCACAGCGTAACATACACAAGTCCAGACTCTTAGAGCTATACATGCTACATTTCATCTCCTTACGATACACCTTTTAAAAATTTCAAAGACAAAAAAGTGTCTCAATGGCAACCTATTCCCTAAGTAGTGCAGTCCTACATGGGGAACAGGGTGCCATTTGAGATTTTCCCAAAGATTGAACAATCTCCACCAACTCTGATATGATCTGCTGGCAGAAGAACCATGTTTCACGTCAATGATGTCACGCCCTGGGAGAGGGATGATGAGGTCACACAATGACACCTCACTTCCTGTTTACCCTTCCTCGCAGAAAACACATTCAAAAGATCACCCCATCATCGTCTAAAAACAACAAGGATTTTCTCCCTACGTTCCTTCTCAATTCTCTCTCTCTCTCTCGCTCTCTTTTTCTCTCTGTCTCTTCAATAATCCACTCTCTCTTTGTCGTTCATTATCCCAGGTATGCAGGCGTGTTGCCCACATAGAGGGACAGGGTTGCCAGGGTCCCGTTGCTCGCAGTGACTGTCCCTCAGGCCGGTAGGCGGGGCTCTATCTTAAGAGAGAGGTCATAGAGAGTGTCCTCATCCATGATCAGAGTCTTGTCCAACAGGTACTGAGTCACCTGGAGAGAGGGAAGGGGTACACACTGAAGACAAGCAAAATAGACTAGGAAAATAGCCATTGGCAATATAAAAAGTGTCTAGTAAGTAGGCGTACCTTAGGCTGGTGTTCTATCCTGTAGGGTGTCTGCTGGAACTGGCGGATCTCTCGGATGATGTGGGAGATCTAGGACACACAGCATTTTCATCACAGCTCTTCATCACATATCTCAGAACTCAATTAAATCTATAGCAGATCAATGGAAACAGCAGTGCTGCAGCTTCACTGAACCTGTTCATGCTGTATTCTATGGGATGAAAGTGATTTCACATTGGAATACAATGTGTGTCAAATAAAATAAAATGTTATTTGTCACATACATCGTAAACAACCGGGGTAGACTAACAGTGAAATTCTTACTTTACTGGCCCTTCCCAACAATGCAGAGAGAAAATACAGAGTGCATGTGTGTGTGTGTGTGTGTTTACCATCCTCATCTTGGAGAAGTTGACCAAGCCCTCCTCAGTGAAGTTAGGTGTTCCTTCCTCGATAAAGGCTAGGTCAGTCAGGTACATACCCAGGTAGGGCACACTGGGAGGGTTACAACTGGGGAAGAGAAAAGTAGGAGGGAGACAAGAAGAGAGTTAGGGACAAAATATTCTGGGTCACACCTCCCTCACTGAAAATAAAGTTTTCATCAATAAGATTTGTGTCTCACTTTTTCAGGGTTTCCCTCAGGTTTTTGAATCTCCCTTCAGACGACACAGTCTTCTGCAGCTTGTCCATCAGGGCTTTAGTCTGTCAAAACCAAACACAACCATGTTTTAATGTGTCTGGTCTGAAATCAACAAATACAAAAAAATAAAACTCTTGCACACTTGTATTCTTGATGCTTTCAACAATTGAATGGATCTTATTTAGCAACGTTTCATTCTCAAACTACTTTCATAAGGGTCTGAAATCAACCCCTCACCTCTACCCCTTTCGCTAACCCCTAAGTGTTTAGCTCCACCCAGTCTTCCCAGTGGATACTGGGGAGCTTTCCCCGTGTACCGCTATTAGATCTGAGAACAGATCTTCAACAAAGCTTTATTAGCAAAAAAATTATTAAAATGCTCTACCTTTCTCCCGAAGTGTGCACTCGTACACTTCCCTTCCTGGATTTAAAAATAATACAGTGTTGGTGAGGAATATGGTGGGAACTCCCTCCAGCCATGCTTACACCAATCCAATGCATAAAGTTGATTGACGTGCCCGTGCGTCACACAGTGATACCATTTTGAATATTGGACAGCATGTGCTTATGCTAGAGACTTACCTTATTGTAGTGTAGTCCGCCGATATAAAGCTTGCACCCATTCCATAACATGGGGCTTGTGAAAGCTGTGTTTTCTACACATGAGAGGATCCGGACATGAAAATCGTCACAAACTTGTCTGTAAAATCCGAACTGTTTGCGAGTCGTCTGATATTAACCCCGTACAGGGATGCAAAAATGGCACAATGTGTATAGGGGGTAAAAAGTGCCTTGAATAAAAACGTCTTTTAAAAAAAAAATGTATCCCTGAGTTTTCTTATATCGCTCAGATATAGGACAGACATTTCAAAACCTTATTCCATATGATTTATTTTTTGACTGTCTGTTTTGTCACGTACAAATGTGTTATTCAATGTATTTATATGGGCAATAGCAGTAAAGGCCAAATTCAATGTTTTACCAAATAATTGTAAAATATTTTTTTATATAATTTAAAATCAAATGGTTAAATGATCAATTTAATGACCATTTGGAAAAAATGAAATATGTTAGTGTCACGACTGGCCTGTGAGGATCAGGTTACAAAGGATCACGGTTCTACAGAGATATTCCTCCCTCCCGCAGAGAGGGAGAGGTACAGTTGAAGTCGGAAGTTCACATACACTTTAGCCAAATGCATTTAAACTCAGTTTTTCACAATTCCTGACATTTAATTATAGTAATTTAAAAAAATCTTAGGTCAGTTAGGATCGCCACTTTATTTTAAGAATGTGAAATGTCAGAATAATAGTAGAGCGAATTATTTATTTCAGCTTTTATTTCTTTCATCACATTCCCAGTGGGTCAGAAGTTTACATACACTCAATTAGAATTTGGCCTTTAAATTGTTTTACTTAGGTCAAACGTTTCAGGTAGCCTTCACAAACTTCTCAAAATACATTGGGTGAATTTTGGCCCATTCCTCCCGACAGAGCTGGTGTAACTGAGTCAGGTTTGCAGGCCTCCTTGCTCGCACACGCTTTTTCAGTTCTGTCTACACATTTTCAATAGGATTGAGGTCAGGGCTTTGTGATGGCCACTCCAATACCTTGGCTTTGTTGTCCTTAAGTAATTTTGCCACAACTTTGGATGTATGCTTGGGGTCATTGTCCATTTGGAAGACCCATTTGCAACCAAGCTTTAACTTCCTGACTGATGTCTTGAGATGTTGCTTCCATATATGCACATCATTTCCCCCCTCATGATGCCATCAATTTTGTGAAGAGCACCAGTCCCTCCTAGAGCAAAGCACCCCCAAAACATGATGCTGCACTCCTGTCCTTCAAGGTTGGGATGGTGTTCTTTGGCTTGCAAGCCTCCCCCTTTTTCCTCGAAACATAACGATGGTCATTATGGCCAAACAGTTATATTTTTGTTTCATCAGACCAGAGGACATTTCTCCAAAAAGTATGATCTTTGTCCCCATGTGCAGTTGCAAACTGTAGTCTGGCTTTTATATGGCGGTTTTGGAGCAGTGGCTTCTTCCTTGCTGAGCAGCCTTTCAGGTTGTGTCGATATAGGACTCATTTTACTGTGGATATAGATACGTTTGTACCCGTTTCTTCACAAGGTCCTTTGCTGTTGTTCTGGGTTGATTTGCACTTTTCACAGCAAAGTACGTGCATCTCTAGGAGACAGAACACATCTTCATCCTGAGCGTTATGAAGGCTGCGTGGTCCCATGGTGTTTATACTTGCATACAATTGTTTGTTCAGATGAATGTGGTACCTTCGGGTGTTTGGAAATTTCCCCCAAATGATGAACCGGACTTGTGGAGGTCTACAATTTTTTTTCTGAGATCTTGACTGATTTCTTTTAAACTTCCCATGTTGTCAAGCAAAGAGGCACTGAGTTTGAAGGTAGAGCTTGTAATACATCCACAGGTACACCTCCAATTGACTCAAATGATGTCAATTAGCCTATCAGAAGCTTCTAAACCCATGACATAATTTTCTGGAATTTTCCAAGCTGTTTAAAGGCACAGTCAACTTAGTGTATGTAAACTTCTGACCCACTGGAATTGTGATACATACAGTGCCTTGCGAAAGTATTCGGCCCCCTTGAACTTTGCGACCATTTGCCACATTTCAGGCTTGAAACATAAAGATATAAAACTGTATTTTTTTGTGAAGAATCAACAACAAGTGGGACACAATCATGAAGTGGAACGACATTTATTGGATATTTAATACTTTTTTAACAAATTAAAAACTGAAAAATTGGGCGTGCAAAATTATTCAGCCCCTTTACTTTCAGTGCAGCAAACTCTCTCCAGAAGTTCAGTGAGGATCTCTGAATGATCCAATGTTGACCTAAATGACTAATGATGATAAATATAATCCACCTGTGTGTAATCAAGTCTCCGTATAAATGCACCTGCACTGTGATAGTCTCAGAGGTCCGTCAAAAGCGCAGAGAGCATCATGAAGAACAAGGAACACACCAGGCAGGTCCGAGATACTGTTGTGAAGAAGTTTAAAGCCGGATTTGGATACAAAAATATTTCCCAAGCTTTAAACATCCCAAGGAGCACTGTGCAAGGGATAATATTGAAATGGAAGGAGTATCAGACCACTGCAAATCTACCAAGACCTGGCCGTCCCTCTAAACTTTCAGCTCATACAAGGAGAAGACTGATCAGAGATGCAGCCAAGAGGCCCATGATCACTCTGGATGAACTGCAGAGATCTACAGCTGAGGTGGGAGACTCTGTCCATAGGACAACAATCAGTCGTATATTGCACAAATCTGGCCTTTATGGAAGAGTGGCAAGAAGAAAGACATTTCTTAAAGATATCCATAAAAAGTGTAGTTTAAAGTTTGCCACAAGCCACCTGGGAGACACACCAAACATGTGGAAGAAGGTGCTCTGGTCAGATGAAACAAAAATTGAACTTTTTGGCAACAATGCAAAACGTTATGTTTGGCGTAAAAGCAACACAGCTGAACACACCATCCCCACTGTCAAACATGGTGGTGGCAGCATCATGGTTTGGGCCTGCTTTTCTTCAGCAGGGACAGGGAAGATGGTTAAAATTGATGGGTAGATGGATGGAGCCAAATACAGGACCATTCTGGAAGAAAACCTGATGGAGTCTGCAAAAGACCTGAGACTGGGACGGAGATTTGTCTTCCAACAAGACAATGATCCAAAACATAAAGCAAAATCTACAATGGAATGGTTCAAAAATAAACATATCCAGGTGTTAGAATGGCCAAGTCAAAGTCCAGACCTGAATCCAATCGAGAATCTGTGGAAAGAACTGAAAACTGTTGTTCACAAATGCTCTCCATCCAACCTCACTGAGCTCGAGCTGTTTTGAAAGGAGGAATGGGAAAAAATTTCAGTCTCTCAATGTGCAAAACTGATAGAGACATACCCCAAGCAACTTACAGCTGTAATCGCAGCAAAAGGTGCCGCTACAAAGTATTAACTTAAGGGGGCTGAATAATTTTGCACGCCCAATTTTTCAGTTTTTGATTTGTTAAAAAAGTTTGAAATATCCAATAAATGTCGTTCCACTTCATGATTGTCTCCCACTTGTTGTTGATTCTTCACAAAAAAATACAGTTTTATATCTTTATGTTTGAAGCCTGAAATGTGGCAAAAGGTCGCAAAGTTCAAGGGGGCCGAATACTTTCGCAAGGCACTGTATAAGTGAAATAATCTCTCTGAACAATTTTTTTTTAAATTACTTGTGTCATGCACAAAGTAGATGTCCTAACCGACTTGCCAAAACTATCGTTTGTTAACAAGAAATTTGTTAACTTTGTTAACTGACCTTAGAGCTTTCTATTTTGGTTTGGTCAGGGTGTGATTCGGGTGGGCATTCTATGTTCCTTTTTTAATGTTTTTGTATTTCTTTGTTTTGGCCGGGTATGGTTCTCAATCAGGGACAGCTGTCTATCATTGTCTCTGATTGGGAACCACAGGTAGCTTTTTCCCAAAGGGTTTTTGTGGGTAGTTCATTTCTGTTTAGTTTTTTGCACCTTTCAGGACTGTTTCGGTTATTCCCTTTGTTATTTTTTTTATAGTGTTCAGTTTTAATAAAGAAAGCATGAACACTTACCACGCTGAGCTTTGGTCCGATGATTCCTCTTCTTCAGACGACGAATACCGTTACATGGAGTGGTTGAAAAATGAGTTTTAATGACTCTAACCTAAGTGTATGTAAACTTCTGACTTCAACTGTATAGAGGGATTGATGGGGGGGGGGGGGGGGGGGGGGGGGGTTATAACCACACGCCCATCGTAAATTATAAGGCAGCAGCCCAACTCCTTCCTTGTCTCTAATGTGACATACTGGAATGTGTGTGCCTTATGGAGAATCTACCTCAGAACTGTAACATGCAATAAATGGACTTCGGGACATTATATTTCATCAGCCAAAATGGTGGTAACAATGATAGATGGAATATGAAAATGAATGTCGTTTTTGTTATGTTATTATAAATTACACGACAACGTTATAATGAAAACATTGTAACTTGAACAGTTTTCATAATGTTTGCATACTGTGCATTTTGTAGAAAATATCCAGATCAAAGAGAATGTTTTTGTAACGATGATCTGTGATTTTAGTTGTCTAAACAAGATTTTAGTTTCTGTCTTCATGACATGTTCTCTGGGTTTCCTGGGGCATAGCTCGTTACAAGGCAAGGTTTGTTCTAATACCTGGAAACCCAGAGAGCATGTCATAAAGACCGAAATGCCCCTTTTAGACCCGAGGGAATAAAACATGTGAGTTAAGAATTTTACATGCAGACTAAGTTTACCACGCGCTGCAGCCGAGGTTTACGACTAGTCGTGACCCTGAAACACAACACAAGATTGACAAAAAAAATAAAGTTCATGGTGGAGTAGCGATTCTGTACTGTATCTAAGTACTGTATCTGAGAAGGTGAATTCAAGAAAGACCAACCGGTTATTCTCTTCAAATCATCGGTTATCAACACGGCCCTCCTACCCAAGCTGGGAGCGTTGACACAGCTGATTAGCCTCCTAAGAAGACTACTCTCACAGAACAAGTGCAAGGCAACAGACAACCAAGAGAAAGAACATTGTGTGGACAATCAGAGACTTACACGCAGTAACGAAGGAGACTCGGCCATCGAAAAGAAAAGGGCGTCGGCCAAACCAATCCCACTAAGCAGAACTCGGTCCACAAAGAGATACCCAACGGAGACCTTCAACATGTAAATACATTCTGACCCATAAGAGTGACAGTTCGGGGCAAGGTGTTAGAGCTAACCTAAGCATAGTTTACAAATGTATCTAAGTGTGCTTTTCTCTCATGCACTTTCTCTCTTTCTCTCTCTCTCTCTTTCTTTAAATCTCCATCTTGTGTAACACGTGTCATATTGTGTTGGACCGCTAGGGACCTGTTGCCATTGTATTAGGTTCTAATCAATAGCCTAGACTGTGTGTGTGTGTGTATGTGTATCCTATGTTACCATTTAACTTGTTAGTAAATAAATAATCAACTCAATTTGTGTGGTACGGAAAGACCCGAGTTTGTGCAGATTTACGAATTATCCGACGTTCAGAATGAGACTGATGAAACGTTACCTCTTTAAACAAACTTTTCCTGTGGTGCCCCAGGTTACCGAGTTAATTAATTTAATCACGTAATTCTAAACATAGTTAATCATTCGATAAATAGCATGTCATCACATTAACAATAATACGTCATGACAGTTAGCTTAGTAGATCTAAGGGCAAGGGAGAGTGATTGAGTGCAGACCTCTGGAGAAGGGTAAAGAATTAGAACAATTTCCCACCTGTTTGCAGACTTTGGCCCATGTCTTCTTCAACCTGTAGATGGCGCTGCGGTTCAGAGCTGAGGTGATCTCTAAGACTCCATTGTAGTTGTTGAGGCAGCGGCAGATGTCGGCCACAGCCACCCATTTTTCAATAGAGTTGGCCCTGGAGCCCACGTCAGTATGGGTCATGATTTGAGACGCCACCAGGTTACTCATCTAGAGGAGGGTGAAAGGGGAAAAGACAGAGAGAGAGAGAGAGAAAGGGAGAGAAAGAGACAGGGGGTGGAAAGCAGAGAGGAAAAGAGGAGACACACTCACTTTAAGTATAGCCCACTGGGCACAGACGTCAGTTCAACGTCTAGTTTTGATTTACATTTGGTTCAGTTGTCAACTAACCTGAATTCAACGAGATATCAACAAAAAAATGGCACCATGTCATTGGATTTAGGTTAAAAGTTGGGGGGGAAAATACTGCCCTTACATTGATGACTTTTTGAAAGTCCAATCAGTTTTCCAAGTTGATTCAACGTCATGACATTGATTTTTGGCGTTGAAATTATGTGGAAACCAAGTTGATTCACCCAGTTTTTGCCCAGTGGGAGGCCTCCAAAGAAAGTAAAGACACACACACACACAATCTCACATCATTGAAGTGCTGGCTGGTCTTCATGATGTAGGGAGTCCTCTCAGACTTATCCACCTTCATCCAGCCCTGCCCCAGGAACTCCCTGACAGAGAGACAACACATACTGATATGAGATCCTCACAAGAAATGATATCATCACTTTAGGATATGAGGTGACAGACTCACTCATAGGGGATACTCCTGAAGACGATGTGGTCCAGTAGTGTGATCTGTTCAGCCAGCTCCATGGCAGACAGAGACTCAAAACACTCTGACCTAGGACACTCCACCTGGAAGAGAACATACACACACCAGCATGAGACATACATACACACACACACATGCATCCACGCGCTGTACACATACACATACAGTGGGGCAAAAAAGTATTTAGTCAGCCACCAATTGTGCAAGTTCTCCCACTTAAAAAGATGAGAGAGGCCTGTAATTTTCATCATAGGTACACTTCAACTATGACAGACAAAATGAGAAAAAAAAATCAGAAAATCACATTGTAGGATTTTTAATTAATTCATTTGCAAATTATGGTGGAAATAAAGTATTTGGTCAATAACAAAAGTTTATCTCAATACTTTGTTATATACCCTTTGTTGGCAATGACAGAGGTCAAACGTTTTCTGTAAGTCTTCACAAGGTTTTCACACACTCTTGCTGGTATTTTGGCCCATTCCTCCATGCAGATCTCCTCTAGAGCAGTGATGTTTTGGGGCTGTTGCTGGGCAACATGGACTTTCAACTCCCTCCAAAGATTTTCTATGGGGTTGAGATCTGGAGACTGGCTAGGCCACTCCAGGACCTTGAAATGCTTCTTACGAAGCCACTCCTTCGTTGCCCGGGCGGTGTGTTTGGGAAAATTGTCATGCTGAAAGACCCAGCCACGTTTTATCTTCAATGCCCTTGCTGATGGAAGGAGGTTTTCACTCAAAATCTCACGATACATGGCCCCATTCATTCTTTCCTTTACACTGCTCAGTCGTCCTGGTCCCTTTGCAGAAAAACAGCCCCAAAGCATGATGTTTCCACCAACCATGCTTCACAGTAGGTATGGTGTTCTTTGGATGCAACTCAGCATTCTTTGTCCTCCAAAAACGACGAGTTGAGTTTTTACAAAAAAGTTATATTTTGGTTTCATCTGACCATATGACATTCTCCCAATCTTCTTCTGGATCATCCAAATGCTCTCTAGCAAACTTCAGACGAGCCTGGACATGTACTGGCTTAAGCAGGGGGACACGTCTGGCACTGCAGGATTTGAGTCCCTGGCGGCGTAGTGTGTTACTGATGGTAGGCTTTGTTACTTTGGTCCCAGCTCTCTGCAGGTCATTCACTAGGTCCCCCCGTGTGGTTCTGGGATTTTTGCTCATCGTTCTTGTGTTCAATATGTCCACCTTTGAACATATGCAACTCCAAAAGAAGTTGAGATTATTTTAACTTTTGAACAACAAAAACGCACAATGACTAGGTCATATATGATTTCATCATTGATCATGCGTCTCAGTGTAACCATACCCTACTTTAGGAACTGTAATGTTGATGTTATAAAAAAGAAAAACAGCAGCGAGTCTCACAGACTGGCCTATTTATATCAGCATGTCTGAGTTCTGCTTAGTGGGATAGGTCAACTAATCTATAGATCACAGGAGGCTGGTGAGGGGAGGACAGCTCATAAAAATGAAAAATTATGGAATGGAGTGAATGGAATGGTATCAAACACATGGAAATCATGTGTTTGATTCCATTTAATCCGTTCCTGGTCATGGCTGTTTGTAGAGACACGGACCAAGGCGCAGCGAATGTTGAGTTCCACATCATTTATTAATAGTGAAACTTAACAAAAACAACAAAACAAGAAACAAACAACGAACCGTGACTACAGAGGTGCTACATACACCAACTCAAAGTACAAAAATACAATATCCCACAGCTGGGAACAAACACTACTTAAATATGATCCCCAATAGAGACAACGATTACCAGCTGCCTCTAATTGGGAATCATACAAATCACCAACATAGAAAATAAACCTAGAACCCCACATAGAAATAATAAACTAGAACACCCCAGTCACACCCTGACCTACAATACCATAGAGAAACAATGGCTCTCTATGGTCAGGGTGTGACAGTTCCAGCCATTACTATGAGCCCACCCTCCCTAATTACCACCTCCCTGTACCACCTGCCGCCTGTGGTACATATCCAACATCAGTTACCTTTCCTAAATCTTAACCATTAGCACAACCTTAGATCTGCTCTGTAACCTACACTATTAGGGTGGGTTGCACCAACATGGTTTAAATTACTCTTACATTAGACCTAATCTAGACGCTGTAAATCTAGGTTCATAATTATATTATATTTACGACTGGATTAAGGTTAAGTCCCTAAACTATACACCGAGTTGATATTCACATCATAAAATGGAATTACACTTGACCACGCCCACAAATTGGGGAAAACAAAAATTCTTTACCATTGACCCCCATTGTAAAAGAACCAACTTTGACGTCAATTTTCCTTTTTACAGAAATAACAAAACATGCCTTAAAAGCTGCTGTGTTGTTCAATGTACATGTAACCAGGTAAAGAAAATCACGACCTTTGGTTCGCAATGCTCCCACATAGGGAAATAGAGCCTGTGAGAAGACCCCTGTGGCTTCAGGCTATTCGGTGCAGAAGAGTGAGAAATGTGGGGACAATGACAATACTGGGTCAGTAACGTGGGCGTTGGCACCAAGTAGGCTACAAGTAGCTATGTGAGTGGAAAATATTTATTCACAGGTAAGACATTTATCTTGTTTAGTATAGTCTGTTTGTAACTTCACTCACTACTTGTTGCTGTATAGTCTGTTTGTTTGTGTTGTTGGTCTTGGCTATCATAATGTTCCGGTTGGTAGCAAGCAAGCACTCACTCAGGTGGCTGCTAGCACCATCATGAAAAGTGGCATGAAGGAAGCCCTACAATATTACAAAAATGACCATGGGCGCCCGCTATTGGATGGGCACGGTTGGGGGATGCTCTCTACTCGGCCATGGACCCCTTGCACCCACTAAAGGCATTAAAAAAAACATTTAAAAAATGTGCTCCTGGTAACCCATTCAGATTAACAGGTGCATGGCTATGCATTTGCAGTGTCTTACAATGGGTATTTACCATCAAGAATTTGGCATGCTCTAATATACTGCAGAAATGCCCAATTGACTGGCCCGTTGAACTCGGGATGGCCGGGCAGTGATAGTGGTTCCTCTCCAATACTCGTTGGTGTTAATTTCAGCATGTCAATTTGGTGATGGTTCATCACTGTTTAAATGTATTGCAAACAGACAAAAGTCAGCCATCCAGTCAGCGTCCATCAATCAATAAGATATTCTTCTGACTGATGTGCCTTGCGAAAGTATTCGGCCCCCTTGAACTTTACGACCTTTTGCCACATTTCAGGCTTCAAACATAAATATATAAAACTGTATTTTTTTGTGAAGAATCAACAATAAGTGGGACACAATCATGAAGTGGAACGACATTTATTGGATATTTCAAACTTTTTTAACAAATCAAAAACTGAAAAATTGGGCGTGCAAAATTATTCAGCCCCTTTACTTTCAGTGCAGCAAACTCTCTCCAGAAGTTCAGTGAGGATCTCTGAATGATCCAATGTTGACCTAAATGACTAATGATGATAAATACAATCCACCTGTGTGTAATCAAGTCTCCGTATAAATGCAGACTGATCAGAGATGCAGCCAAGAGGCCCATGATCACTCTGGATGAACTGCAGAGATCTACAGCTGAGGTGGGAGACTCTGTCCATAGGACAACAATCAGTCGTATATCGCACAAATCTGGCCTTTATGGAAGAGTGGCAAGAAGAAAGACATTTCTTAAAGATATCCATAAAAAGTGTTGTTTAAAGTTTTCCACAAGCCACCTGTGAGACACACCAAACATGTGGAAGAAGGTGCTCTGGTCAGATGAAACCAACATTTAACTTTTTGGCAACAATGCAAAACGTTATGTTTGGCGTAAAAGCAACACAGCTCATCACCCTGAACACTGTCAAACATGGTGGTGGCAGCATCATGGTTTGGGCCTGCTTTTCTTCAGCAGGGACAGGGAAGATGGTTAAAATTGATGGGAAGATGGATGGAGCCAAATACAGGACCATTCTGGAAGAAAACCTGATGGAGTCTGCAAAAGACCTGAGACTGGGACGGAGATTTGTCTTCCAACAAGACAATGATCCAAAAGATAAAGCAAAATCTACAATGGAATGGTTCAAAAATAAACATATCCAGGTGTTAGAATGGCCAAGTCAAAGTCCAGACCTGAATCCAAATGAGAATCTGTGGAAAGAACTGAAAACTGCTGTTCACAAATGCTCTCCATCCAACCTCACTGAGCTCGAGCTGTTTTGCAAGGAGGAATGGGAAAAAATTTCAGTCTCTCGATGTGCAAAACTGATAGAGACATACCCCAAGCGACTTACAGCTGTAATCGCAGCAAAAGGTGGCGCTCGCTACAAAGTATTAACTTAAGGGGGCTGAATAATTTTGCACGCCCAATTTTTCAGTTTTTGATTTGTTAAAAAAGTTTTAAATATCCAATAATTGTCGTTCCACTTCATGATTGTGTCCCACTTGTTGTTGATTCTTCACAAAAAAATACAGTTTTATATCTTTATGTTTGAAGCCTGAAATGTGGCAAAAGGTCGCAAAGTTCAAGGGGGCCGAATACTTTCGCAAGGCACTGTAGATTCTGACAACCAGCTGTTCATATACCACATTGTCACAGATGACGATAACGGATCTCCTCCTGCAGATGATTCCCCCACCGTTGACATGCCGTCACCACCTGATGAAGACCTGTACGATATCGCCGAACCATATGCACAGGTACTACAGCTACTGTCGGAAGCTGACGCACTTGTCAATCACACTGAACAACATCAGTTGCGGGAATTGTTTAACAAACACAGGTCAACAGACTCACGAGATTGAGGTGTTATGGGTATTCATGTGGTGCGTATTCCTACGCCACCCGGAGCAGCTCCTACGTTTGTGTGACGATACAAAATTCTGATTGCGGGGAACGCAGCGGTACAAGAGACTTTCAACTCCCTATTAGCTAAACAGATAATCAAGGAATGTAACAGTAAGTACAGCGCTCTCGTGTGGCCCGTTTTGAAAGCAACGGGTAACTGTCGCCATTGACTATAGACAACTCAACAAGCTGGTTTCATAGTCTAGTCGGCCATGACAGTTGACCGTCGTGACCAACACGTTGGCTTTCTCTTTCTCGAACAAGCTCTTCACGTTCAATCGTTGCCCGTTCGGGTATGCAAACTCCCCTTCAGAGTTCAACATCTTCGTGCACAAGGCAATGCCAGATGCAGCCTCCATGGGGACGATAATCTATGTGGACGACGTTCTCATGAGAAGGGAGACATTGTTACATCACCTCAACGAGATGGACCACGTTCTCACCCAACTCGGGGCAGCTGGGGCGAAGTTGGCAAATATGAAAGGACAATGGTGCAGGACCAAGGTAAACTACATTGGACTTCTGGTCTGTGCTGAGGGCATCCTGCCACAGTCTACTAACAGAATCCAAGCAGTCCACAACATCAAAATACCTACAAACCTTCATGAGGTGCGCAGTTTCTTGGGAGTATGTAATTACGCCCGTCAATTAATCAAAAACAACGCTGACTTGTCAACGCCTTTGACCCATCTTCTTCAGAAAGAAGTGCCATCATTTGGGATGGCACTCACGACAAATCTGTGTCTTCTTTGAAAAACCTGCTTTGCGAGGCACCCTGCCTGGTATACCCCAACAAAGACAAGACGTTATTTTTGGAAGTTGGTTTCTCCAAGCAATGCCTTAGTGATGGGTTGTACCAGAAATACGGCCAAGACAAACGTGTGGTTGCTGACGCGAGCAAAACACTCAACCCTGCTGAACTCAAGTACTCAGACTGTGAAAAAGCGCTGGTGTCGACAGTCTGGGCGGTCAAACACTTCACCAGTTCTGTAGGCGGACAAACGGTGATCATGGAAACATGTCACCAGCCTGTGACTTCTCTGAAAAGCCAACAAATCCATGAGCGTGCTGTACACAACAGCAGAATAACGGCTTGGCTGATGACACTGCAGAGCCATGATGTAGTAGTCAACTACGCAAAAGCTTTGGCTTTCCACCATAATTTGCAAATAAATTCATAAAAAATCCTGTAATGTGATTTTCTGGATTTTTTTCTTCTCATTTTGTCTGTCATAGTTGAAGTGTACCTATGATGAAAATTACAGGCCTCTCTCATCTTTTTAAGTGGGAGAACTTGCACAATTGGTGGCTGACTAAATACTTTTTTGCCCCACTGTACATTGTGTCTGCCAACTCCACTAGGATAATGTACATTTGATGAAGCATTATGACGACTCATTGTCATAATGGTAGGGATTAACTGAGCTGGTTTTGGGTCATTGATAAGTTATTGTTTCAACGCAGCATCAAAATGAGTGGACAGATTCCAGGACCCAAGATGACTTGGATGTACTTCGCCATTCCTGTAGAGTATCTTCTGTTTCTAGAAGGTGTCAAAGTTATCTATAAAACTCCAGCAGAGCTACAGTAATATTTCCGCCAGATGTGTAATGCCAGTAGCCTGCTGAATCTTTCACACCCGCGGCCCAACAATGGTACTGGACCTGCAATTATAGGTGGTTTTAATGCTAAAATCAATTCTTTAAAATCCATTTTCAGATGTTCTGAGCTAGCCCTCCTGATGTAATTTGATCCCACATGGACTATGACAGAGTCAGCTCCCGGCATCTGTTGTAGAACAGTCATAAGCAGCCTTGTGATGTCCTGTACTCTTACTCCTGGGTAGCACATGGTTTTTGCCTTGGGAACCAAGGCGTTTCTCACCATAGAGCTGCTTATGATGACAGCTGGCGATGTTAAATGGGCCAGTCGCTCAGGCAGCCTCATGGTCTGATGAGGGTGAGAACTGCGAGGATCTGAACCCGAAGTAGAAGCCACCGGAGAGGGAGACAGAACAGAAGGCGAAGATGCAGGTACCTCCGGATCCGATCTTGAATGGGAAGCCCCCAAAAAAGAAGGTGCTGGTAACTCTGGAACCTTTGAAATCACATACCAGAAACACAAAGTCGTTTCTAGTCTGTGTCAAGTCCAAGCTCAACATCTCCAAGGAGACCACCATTGCCAGAGGACGCTTTCCTCGACTTCCACGGCGAGGGACGTATCGCCATTGCTGATTGATTGGGTTGATAACAGCTCTGTTCTCCAGGGAAGGAGGAGACCCCTTCATTTATGGAACCTGCTGAGCACCAGCCAGTTGGCTGTGGAGAGCCAACACGGCGGCGACACTTCCACCAGACCAGAGCGGCGTCCAGCTACTGGGGTGGATGAAAAATAAAAAGTAGTTGGGTGTGAATTCCCCAGTAGCTTGTGTAGTTTTGCTTTTGAAAGTCAGCGCAGTCCACATTGTCCGGAACAAAGCAAAGTTAACACAGCTCCTGCAGCGCTGGAAACGTTCAATAGCGATCTCCATTTGAGACCGCCGAGCCAGCTGGGCTAGCTGGGCTAACGTGTCTCTCCCCCTCTGCGGAATCTGGAGGGATCCCGGGACAGACAGCAGCAACTAAGCCCAACAGAGCCAACATAAAATGAAAATATATAAAAACACTGTCAGCTTTACAAAAACAATAAACCGAGGTCTCTCTTGATTTGAGTTCAGCTTTCGGCATTCAACAGCATTCAACAACAAATAGTACCAATCAAAAGTATGGACACATCTAGTCATTCAAGGTTTTTGGAGTTGGACCGCAGAGTGAAGGAAAAGCAGCCAACAAGTGCTCAGCATATGTGGGAACTCCTTCAAGACTGTTGGAATAGCATTCCTCATGAAGCTGGTTGAGAGAATGCCAAGAGGGTGCAAAGTTGTCATCAAGGCAAAGGGTGCCTACTTTGAAGAATCTAAAATCTAAAATACATTTTGATTTGTTTACCACTTTTTTGGTATCTACGTGATTCGATATGTGTTATTTCATAGTGCTGTCTTCACTATTATTCTACAATGTAGAAAACAGTAAAAAATAAAGAAAAAGCCTTGAATGAGTAGGTGTGTCCAAACTTTTGATTGGTACTGTAACTGAACAATATGTGAGTTAAGCTATTCTCTGCTCCAGATGCACAATTTAAAGGGCTGCATTGCAAATACCCATAAGGCTAATGCCATCATACTGTAGGCCAGTTGTTCCCAACTCCGGTCCTAGAGTCCCCCTAATTTACCCAGTTTATTGTAGCACTGGACAAACACACCTGATTCAACTTGTCAACTTGATGATTTGAATCAGGTATGTTTGTCCGGGGCTACAACAAAAATGTGTGCTCAAGGGGGTACTCAAGGACTGGAGTTGGGAACCACTGCTGTAGGTCTATGGATGCATTGGTGTTGCATGCCATTATCAGCTACAAAATGGGTTTACAAGGCTGATATCCCAAAAATTGTGACAATCAAATAAAACGAATTGGAGGGCTTATGACTGAACAAAAAGGTAATGTTAATTTGAGAAAACAGAGAAACAGACAAATAAGAGACAGATTCGCTTCCCCTCTTTATTGCAGGATTGTGATCTGTGATTTATCAACAGCAACACTAGTTCATCTTGAATAATAGTTAAGTTAAGTGTTTAAACTTGTTTAAATTGTTAACTTCAACGAATCAACAGTATATCACATCATTTCAAAGTGTATAAGTAACTCATATGTCAAGACATTTTAGGAACAAGTAGGCTATTATTACTTAAACATAATTTCAGGTTAACAAAAAAAGTAAACACCATAGGTTATGATTTGATTTATTAAGATCCCCATTAGCAGACGTCAATGATGACAGCTAGTCTTACTGGGGTCCAACATATATCAAAAAATACATTACAGACAAAAGACGTGTGTATGCATCTATCAGTTACACATACACGTCAGTCAGTGGACGCTCCTCAGAGGAGGAAGGGGAGAACCATCCTCCTCAGTGAATTTCATACAAATAAAAATGGTAAAACATTTAAAAAGTTATTATTTTTAGATAAAACTATACAAAATATAAAATAATATAAAATACGTCACCAAATAATTGATTAAAATACACTATTTTGCAAAGGTCTACAGTAGCCTCAACAGCACTCTGTAGGAGGGCACCATGGTGTAGCCAGAGAACCGCTGGCTTCCGTTCTCCTCTGGGTACATTGACGTCAATGCAAAACCTAGGAGGCTCATGGTTCTCACCCCCTTCCATAGACTTACACAGTAATTATAAAAAATACCAGAGGACATCATTCAACCTATCAGAGCTCTTGCAGCATGAACTAACATGTTTTCCACCCAATCAAAGGATCAGATAATAAATCTAGTCACGCCCTGATCTGTTTCACGTGTTCTTGTGATTGTCTCCTCCTCCAGGTGTCACTTATTTTCCCCAGTGTATTTATCCCGGTGTTTCCTGTCTCTCTGTGCCAGTTCGTCTTGTATGTTTTCAAGTCAACCAGCGTGTTTTCCCGTGCTCCTTTTTTCTATTCTCTTTTTCTAGTCTGCCCGGTTTTGACCCTTGCCTGTTTTTTCTGGACTCCGTACCCGCCTGCCTGACCCTTCTGCCTGCCCTGACATCGAGCCTGTCTGCCACTCTTTACTTCTTGGACTCAGAATCTGGTTTTGACCTTTTGCCTGTCCACGACCATTCTCCTGCCTACTCATTTGGATTATAAATAAACTACAAAGACTCTAACCATCTGCATCCTGTGTCTGCATCTGGGTCTCGCCTTGTGCCCATATATCTAGTACTGAAAGCATAAGCTAAAGCTAGATAGTACTGCCATGCATAAAATGTGGTGAGTAGTTGACTCAAAGAAAGAGAAAGACAATAGTTTAACAATTTTAAACAAATACATTTCTACCAAAATGAAGGAGAAGCAAGACAGAAATAGAGTGTATTTTTTTTCTCACTTTCAGTTTCCCTTACTAAAATACCCTGCTCAAACAGACGGATGATATGTTAGCTAGATGGCTTTGATGGCGCTGACAGAAGCAAAAAGCTTGCAGTATTTTTTATTGTTTTGTATGTTATTTATGACATTATTAGTCTAGCAAGATTGTTATGTTATTACATACAGCCGGAAAGAACTTTTGAATATTAGAGCGGCAGTAACTTACCAGCATTACGACCAGGAATATGACTTTCCCGAATTGGATCCTTTGTTTGTACCCCCCAGGGCAATTTTACTTTTCCCAGACGCTGCTCCAAGACGATGCCGGCAGAGAAGAGGTATTCGGAGCAGACTTCTAGTCCGACTCAGGAGGTGTGCACACCATCCACCACATCCAAGTACATTACTCTGTAATATTCAGTCTCTGGACAATAAAGTAGATGAGCTCAGAGCAAGGATCTCCTTCCAGAGAGACATCAGGGACTGTAACATACTCTGTTTCACGGAATCGTGGCTCTCTCCAGATATACTGTCTCCGTACAGCCAGCTGAGTTCTCAGTACATTGCGCAGGCAGGAATAAAGAACTCTCCGGGAAGAAGAAAGGTGGGGGTGTATGCTTCATGATTTACTACTCATGGTGTGATTGTGATAACGTTCACCCGACCTAGAAAACCTCACAATCAAATGCCGACCGTATTACCTCTCAAGAGAATTCTCTTCGGTTATAGTCACAGCCGTGTATATTCCCCCTCAAGCTGATACCACAATGGCCCTCAAGGAACTACACTGGACTTTATGCAAACTGGAAACCACATATCCTGAGGCCGCATTTATTGTAGCTGGGGATTTTAGCAAAGCAAATGAGGAAAACGCTACCAAAGTTCTATCAACACATTGACTGTAGTGCTCAAGTTAATAAAACACTCGACCACTGCTACTCCAACATGACTCCATTCTGCTTATCCCTTCCTATGCGCAGGAACTCAAACAGGAAGTACTCCTGCTAAGGTCTATTTAACGCTGGTCTGACCAATCGGAATCCATGCTTCAAGATTGTTTTGATCACGCTGACTGAGAAATGTTCCAGGTAGCCTCAAACACTGAGAAAGTGATTGTGTTCATCAGGAAAGTTATAGTGGATGTTGTTCCCACTGGGACTATTAAAACCTACCCAAATCAGAAACTGTGGATAGATGGCAGCATTCGTGCAAAACTGAAAGAGTGAACCACCGCATGTAACCATGGCAAGGTGACTGGGAATATGGTTGAATACAAACAGTGTAGTTATTCCCTCCGTAAGGCAATCAAACAGGCAAAACGTCCGTACAGAGAAAAAGTGGAGTCGCAATTCAACAGCTCAGACACGAGACGATTGTCTACAGACAATCACGGATTACAATGGGAAAACCTGCCACACCGTGGACACCGACGTCATGGTCCTGGACAAGCTAAACACCTTCTTTGCCCACTTTGAGGATAACACAGTGCCACCGATGCAGCCAACTCCTATGGACTGCGGGCTTTCGTTCTCAGTGTCCCACATGGGTAATGTATTTAAAGCGTGTTAACCCTCACAAGGCTGCCGGCCCAGACGGCATCCCTAGCTGCGTCCTCAGAGGATGCTCCGACCAGCTGACTGGAGTGTTTAAGGACATATTCAATCTCTCCATATCCTAGTCTGCAGAGAGAGCACGCTCCTATCCACATCGATGGGACCGCAGTGGAGAAGTTGAAAAGCTTCAAGTTCCATGGCGTACACATCACCGACGATGTGAAATGGTCCATCCACACAGACATTGTGGTGAAGAAGGCGCAACGGCATCTCTTCAACCTCAGGGGGCTGAAGAAATTCGGCTTGGCCCCTAAGACCCTTACAAACTTTTACAGATGCAGAATTGAGCGCATCCTGTCGGGCTGTATCGACACCTGCTACGGCGACTGCACTGCCCGCAACTGCAGGACTCTCCAGAGTGTGATGCGGTCTGCCCAACGCATCACCGGGGGCACACTGCCTGCCCTCCAGGACACCTACAGCACCCGATGTCACAGGAAGGCCCAAAAGATCAACTAGGACATCAACCAACCGAGCCACGACCTGTTCACCCCGCTACCATCCAGAAGGGGCGGTCAGTATAGGTGCATCAAGGCCATCAGACTATAAAATAGCCATTGATAGCCGGCTCCCACCAGATTACTCAACCCTGCACCTTAGAGGCTGCTGCATAGACATGGAATCATTATCATTTTAATAATGGAAAACTAGTCGCTTTAATAATGTTTACATACTGCTTTACTCATCTCTTATGTATATACTGTATTCTATTCTACTGTATTTTAGTCAATGCCACTCCGACATTCCTCAACCTAATACTAATATATTTCTAATTCCATTCTTTAACTTTAGAGTTGTGTGTATTGTTGTGAATTGTTGGATATTACTGAGCTGTTGGAGCTAGGAACACAAGCATTTCGCTACACCCGCAATAACATCTGCTAAATATGTGTATGTGACCAATAAAATTTGATTTGATTTGACTATCCAACACAACACTGGAACTCTTCCAAGTCAAGGTAAGCTTTCGGTTTTACTAATTTATTGCCATCAGGGCCCGCCGGTGTAACTGCTTACTGTAATGTGTAATTGCACACTGTAATGTTACTGCATGATTGTAGAGGGTTTACTAACGCGTTAGTTCTATTAGCTATGCTGACTATGACAGTACTTTAGCTAATATGGTGACACCGATGTAGGCTGTGTGTAGGGGTTTGGCTTAGAACTTTTTTTTTTTTGCCTGGTCACGCTGATGCGTTGTGCAGGGAAGAGGTGAGAGTGTTTACGCGTGATCAGGTGTGCATTCATTCCGCTGATTCAGGATAGCTTCAAATAGTCCTCGTTGAGGAATATATCCATTCCTCTCGAGTTCTTGGCTCTTTCCTGAACCTCAGGAACTTGACCACTATCTTGACCATCTGACCACTGTCGGCCTGGGCCTGTCACCTGGGTTGGTGGTGGGTTTTCCAGTCCTGTGGGCGTGCTCCACCTCAATCTTCCTGTGGTCCATCTTGAGTTTTTCCGAGATAATTTCCCACCATCCAGGTCTCATGTGGAGATTCTGCAATTCTGTCCACAACCATGTTGTTCCACCTTGATTGTCCTTTGAGATAATCCGATTTCTCACTGTTATCATGGATTCACATACAGAACTGAGGTCCTCTCTCAATAACTTACAGATTGCTGTCATCTTGACATTCTCCTGTTTAAACTGAATCGAGCTGACCCTGGGAGAACTGCAAACTGTTCTTCAGGTCCTGGACCACTCTGGTCAGGTCGTCCATTATTTTATAAGCTGACTCCACCAGTTTTTGGACAAAACACTTGAAGCTATTTCGTGTCGTTGTAACAACTGTTTGTAAAACTATTTTTGTTCGCTTAAAATATCCTTCACAGGTGATAGAGAGACACCACTGTCCTCAACGGTACTCCTACTGGCTTTGGTCTTTGTCATGGTAACAACATAGATTACGCTGTTACTCCTCGCAGATCCAGACAGGGCAGGTCGCAGGGAAGATTGATAACAACAAACAGTAGGGTTCAAGACAGCCACAAGCTTAGAACAATCCACTCCACTGATCCCTGACCTACGGGGGGTGCAGACATCTGTTCCAGCTCAGCAATAGCACACTTGATTATTAACCACAGGGGGCACTATTTTCACCTCCGGATGAAAAGCGTGCCCAAAGTAAACTGCCTGCTACTCAGGCCCAGAACCTAGGATATGCATATCATTTGGATAGAAAACACTCTAAAGTTTCCAAAACGGTTAAAATAATGTCTGTATAACAGAACTGATATGGCAGACGAAAACATGAGAAAAATCCATCCAGGAAGTGGGATTTGTTTATGTTTGTAGTTTTATATTGAATGCCTATACAGTATCCCATGACTTAGGACTAAAATGGCACTTCCCATGGCTTCCACTAGATGTCAACAGCCTTTAGAAATTGTTTCAGGCCTGTATTCTGAAAAATGAGGGAGTAAGACCACTGAGTGAGTGGACCCTGGGAAGTCCCCAGACCTGTTTGCTGCGCACGACCGAGAGCACACCTTTCTTGTTTTTCTTTTATATTGACGAAGCTATTGTCCGGTTGAAATATTATTGATTATTATGACTAAAAACAACCTGAGGATTGATTATAAACATCGTTTGACATGTTTCTATGAACTTTACTGATACTATTTGGATTTTTCATCTGCCTGTTGTGACTGCCTTTGGGCCATTGCTGAACAAAACGCGCCAACAAAACTGAGGTTTTTGGATATAAAGAGGGACTTTATCAAACAAAACAAACATTTATTGTGAAACTGGGAGTCTTGTGAGTGCAACCATATGAAGATCATCAAAAGTAAGTGATTAATTTTATCGCTATTTCTGACTTTTGTAACTCCAATACTTGGCTGGTAAATGTTTGTAATATTTTGTGTGCTGGGCGCTGTCGTCAGATAATCACATGTTATGGTTTCGCCATAAAGCCTTTTTGAAATCTGACACCGCGGTTGAATTAATAAGAAGTTAATCTTTAAGCCGATGTATAACACTTGTATGTTTTATTAATTTTTATTATGGGTATTTCTATTTTTGAATTTGGCGCTCTGCAATTTCACCGGATGTTGGCCAGGTGGGATGGTAGCGTCCCACATACCCATAACAAGATAACTAATTAGGTTTTATACATTGAATCAGGTGTGTTAGTGCTGGGCTGGAACAGACGCATGCACACCCAGCAGGGTTGGCCTGTTCCATTTCTAATAGGTTTATAAACTCAGCAAAAAAATAAACATATTTTTTTCAGGACTCTGTCGTTCAAAGATAATGAGTAAAAATCCAAATAACTTCACAGATCTTCATTGTAAAGGGTTTAAACACTGTTTCCCATGCTTGTTCAATGAACCATAAACAATTAATGAACATGCACCTGTGGAACAGTCGTTAAGACACTAACAGCTTACAGAAGGTAGGCAATTAATGTTGCGTCGAGCAATCCCGTATCCTGGAGCGTAATTATAGCCTCAAGCTCATTACCATAACGCAACGTTAACTATTCATGAAAATCGCAAATGAAATGAAATAAATATATTGGCTCACAAGCTTAGCCTTTTGTTAACAACACTGTCATCTCAGATTTTCAAAATATGCTTTTCAACCATAGCTACACAAGCATTTGTGTAAGAGTATTGATAGCTAGCATAGCATTAAGCCTAGCATTCAGCAGGCAACATTTTCACAAAAACAAGAAAAGCATTCAAATAAAATAATTTACCTTTGAAGAACTTCAGATGTTTTCAATGAGACTCTCAGTTAGATAGCAAATGTTCAGTTTTTCCAAAAATATTATTTGTGTAGGAGAAATGGCTCCGTTTTGTTCATCACGTTTGGCTATGAAAAAAAAAAGAAAATTCAGTCATTACAACTTTTTTTCCAAATTAACTCCATAATATCGACAGAAACATGGCAAACGTTGTTTAGAATCAATCCTCAAGGTGTTTTTCACATATCTATTCGATGATAAGTCATTCGTGGCAGTTTGGTTCCTCCTCTGAAGCAAATGGTAAAATAGACGCAGCTGGAGATTACGCAATAATTGCAACGGAGGACACCAGACGGAGCACCTGGTAAATGTAGTCTCTTATGGTCAATCTTCCAATGATATGCCTACAAATACGTCACAATGCTGCAGACACCTTGGGGAAACGACAGAAAGTGTAGGCTCATTCCTTGCGCATTCACAGCCATATAAGGAGACATTGGAACAAAGCGCATTCAAAATCTGGGGCATTTCCTGTTTGAAATTTCATCTTGGTTTTGCCTGTAGCATCAGTTCTGTGGCACTCACAGATAATATCTTTGCAGATTTGGAAACGTCAGGGTGGTTTCTTTCCAAAGCTGTCAATTATATGCATAGTCGAGCATCTTTTCGTGACAAAATATCCTGTTTAAAACGGGAACGTTTTTTCATCCAAAAATTAAAAGAGCGCCCCCTATATCGAAGAAGTTAAGGTCACAGTTATGAAAACTTAGGACACTAAAGAGGCCTTTCTACTGACTCTCAGGGTTCCTGCTCATCTGCGTGAACATGCCTTAGGCATGCTGCAAGGAGGCATGAGGACTGCAGATGTGGCCAGGGCAATAAATTGCAATGTCCGTACTGTGAGACGCCTAAGACAGCGCTACAGGGAGACAGGACGGACAGCTGATTGTCCTCGCAGTGGCAGACCACGTGTAACAACACCTACACAGGATCAGTACATCCGAACATCACACCTGTGGGACAGGTACAGGATGGAAACAACAACTGCCTGAGTTACACCAGGAACGCACAATCCCTTCATCAGTGCTGACTGTCTGCAATAGGCTGAGAGAGGCTGGACTGAGGGCTTGTAGGCCTGTTGTAAGGCAGGTCCTCACCAGACATCACCGGCAACAACATCGCCTATGGGCACAAACCCACCGTCGCTGGACCAGACAGGTCTGGCAAAAAGTGCTCTCCACTGACGAGTCACGGTTTTGTCTCACCAGGGGTGATGGTCGGATTCGTGTTTATCGTCGAATGGAATGGGCGTTACACCGAGGCCTATACTCTGGATTGGGATCAATTTGGAGGTGGAGGGTCCGTCATGGTCTGGGGCGTTGTGTCACAGCATCATTGGACTGAGCTTGTTGTCATTGCAGGCAATCTCAACGCTGTACGTTACAGGGAAGACATCCTCCTCCCTCATGTGGTACCCTACCTGCAGGCTCATCCTGACATTATGGCAGCATCCGTGCAAAACGAAAAAGGGAAACATGATCGAATACAAGCAAGTGTAGCTATTCCCTCCGCAAGGCAATTAAACAAGCTAAGCGCCAGTATAGAGACAAAGTAGAGCAATTCAACGGCTCATACACGAGACGTATGTGGCAGGGTCTACAGTAAATCACGGATTACAAAAATAAAACCAGCCCCGTCGTGGACACCGACGTCTTGCTCCCAGACAAATTAAACAACTTCTTTGCTCGCTTTGAAGACAATGGGACCTGTTGGATCGGAGGGTGAGGGCTAGGGCCATTCCCCCCAGAAATGTCTGGGAACTTGCAGGTGCCTTGGTGGAAGATTGGGGTAACATCTCACATCAAGAACTGGCAAATCTGGTGCATTCCATGAGGAGGAGATGCACTGCAGTACTTAATGCAGCTGGTGGCCACACAAGATACTTGTGATTTTGACCCCCCTTTGTTCAGGGACACATTATTCAATTTCTGTTAGTCACATGTCTGTGGAACTTGTTCAGTTTGTGTCTCAGTTGTTGAATCTTGTTATGTTCATACAAATATTTACACATGTTTGCTGAAAATAAACACAGTTGACAGTGAGAGGACATTTCTTTTTTTGCTGAATTTACATTTTGTGTGACTTAAACTGTATTTTTGTTCACAAAATGTGCTAGGTACATATACAATCCATGGTATACAAGGATGTACCCTTATTCTCTTGGGGCATTCATTGGGATCTCTTCATCTGCTTTACATCTGTCTGTATCAGAGGACAGAAAGCATCACAAAAGAAACAGGCTGCATTACACTCAAATTAGACAGCCCTGAATATTATGTTGTTATATCTCTGTCCTCAGTTTTTCTCACTAGGAACTGGAAATTTAGAATATTTTCATAATGTCCTTCCACAAAGGTACCTGCCCTATCCAGAGTAGCCTACTCTCCCTTCTGAAAGCTTGAACTGCTAGCTAATCCATTCACCCTCTCCATGGCTGTTAGCTAGCTACCTAGCTACAAATTAATTTAGACTTACAATGATAAATACATCAAGATAGCTAGCTGACTAGCTAATATCAAGTTAGTAAACTGGTGAAATTGAATCCACTTAGCTAACTTTACATACTGTATAGCTGGCTAACATTACATTAGCAGCTCATTTGAGTTAGCCTGCACACTAAGGTTCTGTAGCAAGCTAGCTAGCTATAATACATTGATTTTGATCATTTAAAAATATATTTACTTACTTGAAAAGGGGTTTACACTGCCTCTGTTTTCTGGCTCCTTAGAAAAACAAAATAATTTGCAATCTTCCCGAAGATTCCGGTGGTAGCAAAATGCAGCCAGCCATGTGGACGATTGGAGAACTTCCAACAGACTGATTTTGGTCTTCCAACATGGTGACTGTTGCAGTTGTTAGGTGATTTGTGACACAACTGTAAGCCCTCTATGATTAGTGACACGTGTCATAATGGCTTCACCATATAAATGTGTTCTTATTCTATTTCTATGGAAACAAATCAGCACTAATCACTATCAAAGGGGGTGTTCACTTAGGGCCAATGGTGAAATTAATTGCACTTTTATGTCAAATTAGTAAACTGGCTACTTGAGTTTTACAAACATGTCTGTGTTGTTTTTTTTTTGTATCCTTTTGAAATGATATTTAGTGACATTTTATTTCAAACCTAGACTTTCAAATCTCTTATTCCCCTACATGGGGACTATTCGGGAACCCAACCCCCACCCCACAAAAAAAAAAAAACATTTTTACAAATATTTATTTAGACTTTTTTTTCCTGCTGATGCACTTGTTCTGTAATTGTCATGGTGTTCCTGAATCCCACGGTTTTTACCTTTCTAACAGTACTAAACATATGTTTGTAGAACTTATAGTTAATAAAGGTCATTTTCAATATATGTGTTGCTTAGAAAATGCCAACAGAGGGCGTCAACCCTCATCCAGTGGCAGTTTAGATTTAGGCAGTTTAGATCTAATCCCTAAGCTACTTTTAAATTTGATTTTAAAACAATGGAACAAATAGATTACATTTCATATTGAATATTAAATTAAATTTAGTTTAGAAGACGGATTCAATTTAACTACACTGAACACTGAATATAAACACAACATGTAAAGTGCTGGTCCCTATGAGTTGAAATAAAAGATCCCAAAAATGTTGTGCACAAATAGTTTACATCCCTGTTAGCGAGCATTTTATCCTTTCTCAAGATAATCCATACACCTGAGAGGTGTGGCATATCAAGAAGCTGATTAAACAGCATGATCATTACACAGGTGCACCTTGTGCTGGGTCCAATATAAGTTTTTGTCACACAACACAATGCCACAGATGTCTCACGTTTTGAGTGAGCGTGCAATTGGCATGTTGACTGCAGAGCTGTTGCCAGAGAATGTAGTGTTTATTTCTCTACCATAAGCTGCCAACATCGTTTTAGAGAATTTGGCAGTACGTCCAACCGGCTTCACAACCGTAGACCACATGTAACCATGCCAGCCCAGGACATCCACTTCCGGCTTCTTCACCTGTGGGATCGTCAGAGGAGGGGGGGGGAACTCATTCTGAATGACTGGGCCTGGCTCCCCAGTGGGTGGACCTATTGCCCTCCCAGACCCACCCATGGCTGCGCCCCTGCCCAGTCATGTAAAATCCATAGATTAGGGCCTAATTTATTTATTTCAGTTGACTGATTTACTTATATGAACTGTAACTCAGCAAAATCTTTGAAATTGTTGAACGTTGCATTTATATTTTTGTTCAGTATGGTATTCATTTAAAACTAGGTTTAAAGTTTTGTGCACCAACATGAATAGTTAAACCTTGATTTAACCCAGTTTAAGAGTTAATCCATTTTGGTGCAACCCACCCTTAATGTGTAAGTGAACGGATCAGTTTGCAGACAGACCTGAGGGCAGTTTCCCATCCAGTGGAGGGAGAGGGGAGCAACAATATCCAGTGTCACAGTGGTAATATTTAAACACAACTGGAGACAGTCATTTTTGCGACAGGTTATTATTGACACGTCAGCGCTATTGTACCTAGCAAAATAGTGTAGAAGCAATTGCTAACTAACTGCAAACAATTGTAGGAATCTTGGCTAACTGTGAGGCAAACAATTCACTTATTTATTTAGTTAACCTATCTGATCAAAGACTAAAACTTCTAAAATATAGCTATCTAAGCCAACCACAGGTCTCCGTTTACTGTGCATTATAAGGTCGTCCGGGTTAGGGTTTGGACAGGGGGTAGGCCGTCATTGTTAACCGTCAAGTTAACTGACTTGCCTCATTAAATAAAGGTTAAATAAATAAGAGGAAGGTGGGTGACGTGATTGATGGAGAGAGGTGTAGGATGAGGTAGGACAGAACTCTGACTGGCATCTCTCTACTGGATGGTGCTTTGGGTTTAGAGGGGACTTATCAGGGGTTGATTATCTGGGGAGTGTAGACACTCTTACCAAGATGAAGTGTAGCAGGGGACTGCTTCTCTGGCAAATTCAGAAGAGGTATCAGTTCCGTACAAAGGGGGCAGAGTTCACCAGGGCTAAGGTGAATGAGAAAGTAGGAATGTCCTAACTACAATGATCACTAGGAACCAATCAGAATCAAATGGGACAATACGGTTAGGGACTAACATGAACTTGTCCAGTAAGAAAGGCTTGTTTTCGTTGCAAAAAGTTTTCTGTTTTACTACGGTGTGCACTAATGAATACACCCCATGTCTTCCCTAGAGAGGTTTGTGAGTAAATGAGAGGGGTTGCTGGATAGTGGAGTTTTCTCACCATCTGAAGGATGTCTTCTATTCTCAGCTGGGCATCTGCTTCCTGCTCATCCAGAGAAAGGGTACTGCAGAAACATTTCACCTGATTGGTCAATACAGCCATTGAAGCGATAGAGTACATGACAGTGTCATCAGCATATACAGTGCCTTGCGAAAGTATTCGGCCCCCTTGAACTTTGCAACCTTTTGCCACATTTCATGCTTCAAACATAAAGATATAAAACTGTATTTTTTTGTGAAGAATCAACAACAAGTGGGACACAATGATGAAGTGAAACAACATTTATTGGATATTTCAAACTTTTTTAACAAATCAAAAACTGAAAAATTGGGCGTGCAAAATTATTCAGCCCCTTTACTTTCAGTGCAGCAAACTCTTTCCAGAAGTTCAGTGAGGATCTCTGAATGATCCAATGTTGACCTAAATGACTAATGATGATAAATACAATCCACCTGTGTGTAATCAAGTCACCTGCACTGTGATAGTCTCAGAGGTCCGTTAAAAGCGCAGAGAGCATCATGAAGAACAAGGAACACACCAGGCAGGTCCGAGATACTGTTGTGAAGAAGTTTAAAGCCGGATTTGGATACAAAAAGATTTCCCAAGCTTTAAACATGCCAAGGAGCACTGTGCAAGTGATAATATTGAAATGGAAGGAGTATCAGACCACTGCAAATCTACCAAGACCTGGCCGTCCCTCTAAACTTTCAGCTCATACAAGGAGAAGACTGATCAGAGATGCAGCCAAGAGGCCCATGATCACTCTGGATGAACTGCAGAGATCTACAGCTGAGGTGGGAGACTCTGTCCATAGGACAACAATCAAGTCGTATATTGCACAAATCTGGCCTTTATGGAAAAGTGGCAAGAAGAAAGACATTTCTTAAAGATATCCATAAAAAGTGTTGTTTAAAGTTTGCCACAAGCCACCTGGGAGACACACCAAACATGTGGAAGAAGGTGCTCTGGTCAGATGAAACCAAAATTGAACTTTTTGGCAACAATGCAAAACGTTATGTTTGGCGTAAAAGCAACACAGCTGAACACACCATCCCCACTGTCAAACATGGTGGTGGCAGCATCATGGTTTGGGCCTGCTTTTCTTCAGCAGGGACAGGGAAGATGGTTAAAATTGATGGGAAGATGGATGGAGCCAAATACAGGACCATTCTGGAAGAAAACCTGATGGAGTCTGCAAAAGACCTGAGACTTGGACGGAGATTTGTCTTCCAACAAGACAATGATCCAAAACATAAAGCAAAATCTACAATGGAATGGTTCAAAAATAAACATATCCAGGTGTTAGAATGGCCAAGTCAAAGTCCAGACCTGAATCCAATCGAGAATCTGTGGAAAGAACTGAAAACTGCTGTTCACAAATGCTCTCCATCCAACCTCACTGAGCTCGAGCTGTTTTGCAAGGAGGAATGGGAAAAAAAATTCAGTCTCTCGATGTGCAAAACTGATAGAGACATACCTCAAGCGACTTACAGCTGTAATCGCAGCAAAAGGTGGCGCTACAAAGTATTAACTTAAGGGGGCTGAATAATTTTGCAAGCCCAATTTTTCAGTTTTTGATTTGTTAAAAAAGTTTGAAATATCCAATAAATGTCATTCCACTTCATGATTGTGTCCCACTTGTTGTTGATTCTTCACAAAAAAATACAGTTTTATATCTTTATGTTTGAAGCCTGAAATGTGGCAAAAGGTCGCAAAGTTCAAGGGGGCCGAATACTTTCGCAAGGCACTGTAGATGAATTTTACACTTATCTCATCAACGACTTCGTGGCTGAGCCATTGTTGCTCCTAGACATTTCCACTTCACAATAACAGCCCTTACAGTTAACCGGGGCAGCTCTAGCAGGGCAGACATTTGATGAACTGACTTGTTGGAAAGGTGGCATCCTATGGCAGTGCCACGTTGAAAGTCACTGAGCTCTTCAGTAAGGCCATTCTACTGCCAGTGTTTGTCTATGGAGATTGCATGGCCGTGTGCTCGATTTTATATACCTGTCAGCAACGGGTGTGGCTGAAATAGCCAAATCCACTAATTTGAAGGGGTGTCCACATACTTTTGTATATATAGTGTATGTGACCAGTAGCTGCTTGTGTGTATGTGTGTGTGTGTACATGTGTTCATATTTGAGTGTGTGTGTTTGTCCATGCCTGCATGTTTGTGTGTACCTTAGTATATTAGCAGTAGCTTTTCTCTCCTGTGGCAATAGGTCTGGATCTCTGAGTATCTCCTCTAGTAGACAGATCACTCCCATCTTCAACTCACTGTTCATCTCAAAGTCCTAAACAACACACACACACACACACACACACACACACACACACACACACACACACACACACACACACACACACACACACACACACACACACACACACACTTAAGAGATATTGCCCGAGAAGCCATTGTTTGGAGAAAACAGCGCATTCGGGAAGTATTCAGACCCCTTTACTTTTTTTCCCTCAATCTACACACAATACACCATAATGACGAAGCAAAAACAGATTTTTAGAAACGTTTACAAATGTATTACAAATAAAATACACATACCTTATTTACATAAGTATTCAGACCCTTTGCTATGAGAATTTAGCTCAGGTGCATCCTGTTTCCATTGATCATCCTTGAGATGTTTCGACAACTTGATTGGAGTCCACCTGTGGTAAATTACATTAATTGGACTTGACTTGGAAAGGCACACGCCTGTCTATATAAGGTCCCACAGTTGACAGTGCATATCAGAACAAAAACCGAGCCATGAGGTCGAAGGAATTGTCTGAGAATTCAGGGGAGAAGGGCATTGGTCAGGGAGGTGACCAAGAACCAGATGGTCACTCTGACAGAGCTCTAGAGTTCCTCTGTGGAGATGGGAGAACCTTCCAGAAGGACAACCATCTCTGCAACACTCCAAAAATCAGTCCTTCATGGTAGAGTGGCCAGACGAAAGCCACTCCTCAGTAAAAGGCACACGACAACGCACTTGGAGTTTGCCAAAAGGCATCTAAAGGACTCTGAGACCATGAGAAACAAGATGGAACTCTTTGGCCTGAATGCCAAGCGTCACGCCTGGAGGACACCTGGCACTATCCCTACGGTGAAGCATGGTGGTAGCAGTATCGTGCTGTGGGGATGTTTTCCATCGGCAGGGTCTGAGAGACTAGTCAGGATTGAGGGAAAAATGAACGGAGCAAAGTACAGAGAGATCCTTGATGAAAACCTGTTCCAGAGCGCTCAGGATCTCAGACTGGGGCAAAGGTTCACCTTCCAACAGAACAACAACCCTAAGCACACAGCCAAAACAAGACAGGAGTGGCTTCGGGACAAGTCTCTGAATGTCCTTTAGTGGCCCAGACAGGATCTGGACTTGAACCTGATCAAACATCTCTGGAGAGGCCTGAAAATAGCTGTGCAGCGATGGTCCCATCCAACCTGACAGAGCTTGTGAGGATCTGCAGAGAGGAATGGGAGAAACTGCCCAAATACAGGTGTGCCAAGCTTGTACAGTGGCTTGCAAAAGTATACACCCCCCTTCCTTGGCATTTTTCCAATGTCGTTGCCTTACAACCTGGAATTAAAATTGATTTTGGGGGGGGGGGGGGGGGGGGTTGTATCATTTGATTTACATAACATGCCTACCACTTTGAAGATGCAAAATATTTTTTATTGTGAAACAAACAAGAAATTAGACAAAATATGTAGCATGCATAACTATTTACCCCCCCCCCCCCCCCAAAAAAAGTAAATACTCTGTAGAGCCACCTTTTGCAGCAATTACAGCGGCAAGTCTCTTGGATATGTCTTTATAAGCTTGACACATCTAGCCACTGGGATTTTTTCTCATTCTTCAAGGCAACATTTCTTCAGTTCTTTCAGGTTGGATGGGTTCAGCTGGTGTACAGCAATCTTTAAGTTATACTCAATTGGATTGAGGTCTGGGCTTTGACTAGGCCATTCCGAGCCATTTACATATTTCCACTTAAACCACTTGAGTGTTGCTTTGGCAGTATGGTTAGGGTCATTGTCCTGATGGAAGGTGAACCTCCGTCCCAGTCTCAAATATCTGGAAGACTGAAACAGGTTTCCCTCAAGAATTTCCCTGTATTTAGCGTCATCCATCATTCCTTCAATTCTGACCAGTTTCCCAGTCCCTGCTGATGAAACATATCCCCACAGCATGATGCTGCCACCACCATGCTTCACTGTGGAGATGGTGTTCTCGGGGTGATGAGAGGTGTTGGGTTTGCGCCAGACATAGCATTTTCCTTGATGGCCAAAAGGCAAAATTTTAGTCTCATCTGACCTGAGTACCTTCTTTCATATGTTTGGCGAGTCTCCAACATGCCTTTTGGCGAACACCAAACATGTTCGCTTATTTTTTTCTTTAAGTAATGGCTTTTTTTCTGGCTACTCTTCCATAAAGCCCAGCTCTGTGGAGTGTACGGCTTAAAATGGTCCTATGGACAGATACTCCAATCGCCGCTGTGGAGCTTTGCAGCTCCTTTCAGGGTTATCTTTGGTCCCTTTGTTTCCTCTCTGATTAATGACCTCTTTGCATGGTCTGTGCGAATTGGTGGGTGGCCCTCACTTGGCAGGTTTATTGTGGTGCCCTATTCTTTCCATTTCTTATAATGGATTTAATGGTGCTCCGTGGGATGTTCAAAGTTTCAGATACTTTTTATAACACAACCCTGATCTGTACTTCTCCACAACTTTGACCCTGACCTGTTTGGAGAGCTCCTTGGTCTTCATAGTGCCGCTTGCTTGGTGGTGCCCCTTGCTTAGTGGTGTTGCAGACTCTGGGGCCTTTCAGAACAGGTGTTCCTATACTGAGATCATGTGACAAGTCATGTGACACTTAGAGTGCACACGGGTGGACTTTATTTAACGAATTATGTGACTTCTGAAGATAATTGGTTGCACCATATCTTTTTTAGGGGCTTCATAGCAAAGGGGGTGAATACATATGTACGCACCACTTCTCCGTTTTTGATTTTTTAGAATTTTTGAAACAAGTTATTTTCTACATTTCACTTCACCAATTTGGACTATTTTGTGTATGTCCACTACAAGAAATCCAAATAAAAATCCATTTAAATTACAGGTTGCAATGAAACAAAATAGGAAAAATGCCAAGGGGGTGAATACTTTTGCAAGGCACTGTAGTGTCATACCCAAGAAGTATCGAGGCTGTAATCGCTGCCAAAGGTGCTTCAACAAAGTACTGAGTAAGGGGTCTGAATACTTATGTAAATGTAACATATATTTTTTGGGTGCAAACATTTATGAAACCAGTTTTTACTTTGTCATTATGGGATATTGTGTGTAGATTTTTTAAATAAGGCTGTAACCTAACAAAATCCACAGTGTGTACAGACCTGGGAGTGTTTTGAGACCCAGTGTCGAAGTACGTTGAGGACTCTGTTAGTAGCAGCTCTTCTGATGATAAACTCCTTATCACATGTCCTCTCTGAGTTATTAAACACTGGTGGAGAGAGGAGAACAATTAGTGTGTGTGCTTACTTGAGTGAGTGAGTGTGTCTGTGTGTGTGTGTGTGTGTGTGTGTGTGTGTGTGTACCTGGGGGAGAGCCATGTCCTGCTGCAGCTGTAGCAATAGCAAAGGCTGAGGCAGGAGAAACAGAACAACGAGAGTTCTCCCCTGATTGAACTAGAGAGAGAAAGTGAAATAGAGAGACAGAGAGAGAGAGAGAGAGAAAGAGAAAAGTTATCCATTCACAAGCACACACAGCATTTCCACCTTGTGCTAACAGAATGTTCACAGTCCCAACATTTCTTTCACCATCTGAGACAATCAACAATATTCAGTCCAATACTGTCACCTTGTCTCAGCTGCCCTGCATATGGGCTGCTTTAAGTCTTCCAAACAGCATTAAGCTAAATCCAACAAAAACTGTTACCAGTCTGACCAACACACACACACACACACACACACACACACACACACACACACACACACACACACACACACACACACACACACACACACACACACACACACACACACACACACACACACACACACACACACACACACAGCTCCTCTGGCTCTGAAGCTCCGACCAGTGACTTGGGCTTGTTTAAATGAAGTGTGAGTCACAGGGAAATAATCCTATGTGAATCTGGCCTCACTAAACATTCACTCCACTGAGGATATGTACCACTGGAATGAAAGCTAACACAAACACACTTCAGCCCACCTTGAACAAAAAAGGGAATCAGGTAATTAACTCTAAGATTTGTTAATGCAAAAACATATGCCTTACCTAAAAACACTTCAACATTTGACTATCCAGGGAAATAAGGAAAAATGTGCTTTTGTCCTGAAAATAAATTCAGATCAATGCAGACACAGACTTCTCCTTTTCTTTATTTTCCTGGGATAGTCACCTGTTGAATTGTCCTTGGGTAAGGAATACTTTTTTGAATATATAGTGGGGCAAAAAAGTATTTAGTCAACCACCAATTGTGCAAGTTCTCCCACTTAAAAAGATGAGAGAGGCCTGTAATTTTCATCATAGGTGCACTTTAACTATGACAGACAAAATGAGGAAAAAAAATACAGAAAATCACATTGTAGGATTTTTAATGACAGAGGGAATGGGAATGAGGAGATATTGAATTTGTATTTATTCTGGATCCCCATGAGCTACTCTTCCTGGGGTCCAGCAAAGTTAAGGCAGTTATACATTTGAAAAACATTACAATACAATCATAACAGATTTCACAACATATTAAGTGTGGTCCCTCAGGCCTCTACTCTACTACCACTTATCTATAACACAAAATCCATGTGTACATGTGTCTATAGTGCGCATGTCATTTTGTGTTTGTATGCATTTGTCTATGTTTGTGTTGTTTCCCATTGTTCCATAAGGTGTATTTTTATATGTTTTTAAAATCAAATGTTACTGCTGAGTTACTTTGATGTGGAATAGAGTTCCATGTAGTCATGGCAATATGTAGGACTGTGCACCTCCCATAGTCTGTTCTGGACTTGGGGACTGTGAAGAGACCTCTGGCGGCATGTCTTGTGGGGTATGCATGTGTGTCTGAGCTGTGTGCCATTAGTTCAAACAGACAGCACGGTGCATTCAACATACCTCTCACAAATACAAGTAGTGATGAAGTCAATCTCTCCTCCACTTTCAGCCAGGAGAGATTGACATGTATATCATTAATGTTAGCTCTCTGTGTACATTCAAGGGCCAGTCGTGCTGCCCTGTTCTGAGCCATTGCACTTTTCCTAAGTCCCTCTTTGTCATACCTGACCACACGACTGAACAGTAGTCCAGGTGCGACAAAACTAGGGCCTGTAGGACCTACCTTGTTGATTGTGCTAAGGCAGAGCAGCTCTTTATAATGGACAGACTCCCCATCCTAGCTACTGTTGTATCAATATGTTTGAAACATGACAGTTTACAATCCAGGGTTACTCCAAACAGTTTATTCTCCTCAACTTGCTCAATTTCCACATTATTCATTCCAAGATTTAGTTGAGGCTTAGGGTTTAGTGTATGATTTATCCCAAATGCAACGCTTTTAGTTTTTGAAAGATTTAGGACTAACTTATTCCTTGCCACCCATTATGAAACTAACTGCAGGTCTTTGTTAAATGTTTATTAAGTGTTGTTGATTTGTATAGTGTTGAGTCATCCGCATATTAGACACACTGGCTTTACGCAAAGGCCTAGACAGCTGCCCTGACAAATTCCTGATATTATACCTGGATTTTGTGGGAGAGGCTTCCAATAAAGAACACCCTCTGTGTTCTGTTAGACAGGTAACTCTTTATTCATTGTCCACAATATAGCAGGGGATGTGAAGCTATAACTTTCATGGGTCAACCTGTCACCAGAGGGCGGCAGAGCCCGTCCTAGAGACATTAATGACCCTCAGGTGTGTCCTATTACTCATTATGATTTCCCTGTTAAAAGAGGTGTGTTTTCTGGTTTCCTTTGCAGAAGCTTGAATTGTAAAGTGTGTGTTTGTTTCCTGAGTGAGTTCTTGAGACTTAGTGATTGTTGTTTTTTTTTCCAGTGTACTGTGATCCTGCGGCTACTGTTTATCAGTAAAGTCATTATGCAGAGATCATCCGTTCACCTACTCTACGTCTCACAAAGCCAGTGCGGTTCGATCCAAAAATAGGAAATGTGGACTCATCAGACGAAAGAACAAATTTCCATCGGTCAAATGTTCATTGCTCGTGTTTCTTGGCTCAAGCAAGTCTCTTATTCTTATTGATGTCCTTTAGTAGTGGTTTATTTACAGCAATTAGACAATGACAACGTTGTGCCCTCTGAACATTTGATGTTGAGATGTGTCTGTTACTTGATCTTTGTTGAATAATTTATTTGGGCTGCAATTTCTGAGGCTGGTAACTCTAACGAACTTATTCTCTGCAGAAGAGGTAACTCTGGGTCTTCCTTTCCTGTGAGAGCCAGTTTTATTATAGAGCTTGATGGTTTTAGTGCGACTGCACTTGAAGAAACTTTGAAAGTTTTTGAAATTTTCCGGATTGACTGACCTTCATGTCTTAAAGTAATGATGGACTGTCATTTCCCTTTGCTAATTTGAACTGTTCTTGCCATAATATGGACCAGAGGGCTATTTTCTATATACCACTCCTACCTTGTCACAACACAACTGATTGGCTCAAACGCATTAAAAGAAGGAAAGAAATTCCACAAATGAACTATTTACAAGGCGCAGCTGTTAATTGAAATGCATTCTAGGTGAGTACCTCATCAAATAAAATTGTATTTGTCACATGCACTGAATAAAACCGGTGTAGACCTTACAGTGAAATGCTTACTTACAAGACCTTAACCAACAATGCTGTTTTAAGAAAATACATCAAGAAAGTAAAAGATAAAAGTAACAAATATTTGAAGAGCATCAATAAAATAACAGGCTATATAAAAGGGGTACCGGTACAGTCAATGAGTCACCGGTGTTGAGGTAATTGAGGTAATATGTACATGTAGGTAGAGTTATTAAAGTGACTATGCATAGATAATAACAGAGAGTAGCAGCAGCGTAGAAGGGGGGGGGGGGGGGGGGGGGGGCAATGCAAATACAGTACCTTGCGAAAGTATTCGGCCCCCTTGAACTTTGCGACCTTTTGCCACATTTCAGGCTTCAAACATAAAGATCTAAAACTGTATTTTTTTGTGAAGAATCAACAACAAGTGGGACACAATCATGAAGTGGAAAGACATTTATTGGATATTTCAAACTTTTTTAACAAATCAAAAACTGAAAAATTGGGCGTGCAAAATTATTCAGCCCCCTTAAGTTAATACTTTGTAGCGCCACCTTTTGCTGCGATTACAGCTGTAAGTCGCTTGGTGTATGTCTCTATCAGTTTTGCACATCGAGAGACTGACATTTTTTCCCATTCCTCCTTGCAAAACAGCTGGAGCTCAGTGAGGTTGGATGGAGAGCATTTGTGAACAGCAGTTTTCAGTTCTTTCCACAGATTCTCGATTGGATTCAGGTCTGGACTTTGACTTGGCCATTCTAACACCTGGATATGTTTATTTTTGAACCATTCCATTGTAGATTTTGCTTTATGTTTTGGATCATTGTCTTGTTGGAAGACAGATCTCCGTCCAAGTCTCAGGTCTTTTGCAGACTCCATCAGGTTTTCTTCCAGAATGGTCCTGTATTTGGCTCCATCCATCTTCCCATCAATTTTAACCATCTTCCCTGTCCCTGCTGAAGAAAAGCAGGCCCAAACCATGATGCTGCCACCACCATGTTTGACAGTGTTTAGGGTGATGAGCTGTGTTGCTTTTACGCCAAACATAACGTTTTGCATTGTTGCCAAAAAGTTCAATTTTGGTTTCATCTGACCAGAGCACCTTCTTCCACATGTTTGGTGTGTCTCCCAGGTGGCTTGTGGCAAACTTTAAACGACACTTTTTATGGATATCTTTAAGAAATGGCTTTCTTCTTGCCACTCTTCCATAAAGGCCAGATTTGTGCAATATATGACTGATTGTTGTCCTATGGACAGAGTCTCCCACCTCAGCTGTAGATCTCTGCAGTTCATCCAGAGTGATCATGGGCCTCTTGGCTGCATCTCTGATCAGTCTTCTCCTTGTATGAGCTGAAAGTTTAGAGGGACGGCCAGGTCTTGGTAGATTTGCAGTGGTCTGATACTCCTTCCATTTCAATATTATCGCTTGCACAGTGCTCCTTGGGATGCTTAAAGCTTGGGAAATCTTTTTGTATCCAAATCCGGCTTTAAACTTCTTCACAACAGTATCTCGGACCTGCCTGGTGTGTTCCTTGTTCTTCATGATGCTCTCTGCACTTTTGACGGACCTCTGAGACTATCACAGTGCAGGTGCATTCATACGGAGACTTGATTACACACAGGTGGATTGTATTTATCATCATTAGTCATTTAGGTCAACATTGGATCATTCAGAGATCCTCACTGAACTTCTGGAGAGAGTTTGCTGCACTGAAAGTAAAGGGGCTGAATAATTTTTCAGTTTTTGATTTGTTAAAAAAGTTTGAAATATCCAAAAAATGTCGTTCCACTTCATGATTGTGTCCCACTTGTTGTTGATTCTTCACAAAAAAATACAGTTTTATATCTTTATGTTTGAAGCCTGAAATGTGGCAAAAGGTCGCAAAGTTCAAGGGGGCCGAATACTTTCGCAAGGCACTGTAGTCTGCGTAGCCATTTGATTAGATGTTCCGGAGTCTTATGGCTTGGGGGTAGGAGCTGTTAAGAAGCCTCTTGGACCTAGACTTGGCGCTCCGGTATTGCTTCCCGTGCGGTAGCAGAGAGGAACAGTCTATGATTAGGGTGGCTGGAATCTTTCACCATTTTTAGGGCCTTCCTCTGACACCGCCTGGTATAGAGGTCCTGGATGGCAGGAAGCTTGGCCCCGGTGATGTACTGGGCCGTACGCACTACCCTCTGTAGTGCCTTGCGGCCGGAGGCTGAGCAGTTGCCATACCAGGCAGTGATTTAACTCGTCAGGATGCTCTCGATGACGCAGCTGTAAAACCTTTTGAGGATATGAGGACCCATGGCAAATATTTTCAGTCAGGTTTTGTCGTGCCCTCTTCAAGACTGTCTTGGTGTGCTTGGACTATGTTAGATTGTTGGTGATGTGGACGCCAAGGAACTTGAAGCTCTCAACCTGCTCCACTACAGCCCTGTCGCCGAAAATCGTGGCGTGCTCGGTCCTACTTTTCCTGTAGTCCACAATCAACTCCTTTGTCTTGATCAAGTTGAGGGAGAGGTTGTTGTCCTTGCACCACATGGTCAGGTCTCTGGCCTCCTGTCAGAGCAGCTCACAGATCACTGCACCTGTACATAGCTCATCTGTAAATAGCCCATCCAATCTACCTCATCCCCATACTGTATTTATTTATTTACCTTGCTCCTTGGCAACTCAGTATCTCAACTTGCACATTCATCCTCTGCACATCCTACCAATCCAGTGTTGATTTGCTATATAGTAATTACTTTGCCATGGATGAAATTTAGATTTTCCGTCACTGGCCTACACCATAATGTCAAAGTGGAACTATGGTTTTATATCTATATATATTTTTTTTATTAATACAAAACAAAAAGCTTAAATGTCTTGTCAATAAGTATTCCACCCCTTTGATATGGCAAGCCTAAATAAGTTCAGGAGAAAAATATGCTTAACAAGTTACGTAATAAGTTGCATGGACTTTTTTTGAATTACTACCTCATCTCTGTACCCCACAAATATAATTATCTACAGTGCAATCGGAAAATATTCAGAGCTCAGGTCCATCCTGTTTCCATTGATCATCCTTGAGATGTTTCGACAACTTGATTGGAGTCCACCTGTGGTAAATTAAATTAATTGGATTTGGCTTGGAAAGGCACACGCCTGTCTACATAAGGTCTCACAGTTGACAGTGCTTATCAGAGCAAAAACCGAGCCATGAGGTCGAAGGAATTATCTGAGAATTTGGGGGAGAAGGGCATTGGTCAGGCAGATGACCAAGAACCCGACGGTCACTCAGACAGAGTTCTAGAGTTCCTCTGTGGAGATGGGAGAACCTTCCAGAAGGACAACCATCTCTGCAACACTCCAACAATCAGGCCTTTATGGTAGAGTGGCCAGACGGAAGCCACTCCTCAGTAAAAGGCACATGACAGCGCGCTTGGAGTTTGCCAAAAGGCACCCAAACGACTCTCAGACCATGAGAAACAAGATTCTCTGGTCTGATGAAACCAAGATTGAACTCTCTGGCCTTAATGCCAAGCGTCACGTCTGGAAAAAAACAGGCACTTCTCATCACCTGGCCAATACCATCTCAACGGTGAAACATGGTGGTGGCAACATCATGCTGTGGGGATGGTTTTCAGCGACAGGGACTGGAAGACTAGTCAGGATCAAGGGAAAGATAAACGGAGCAAAGTACAAAGAGAATCTCGATGAAAACCTGCTCAAGAGAGCTCAGGAAGTAGAAAATGGCGCCGACAGAGAGGGCTGCCACACTTGCTGGGGCACGGCGGTCGGTTGCTTCTGCTGCAGGGGCATTTGAGCAGGATGCCACACTTGCTGGGGCACAGCGGTCGGTTGCTTCTGCTGCAGGGGCATTTGAGCAGGATGCCACACTTGCTGGGGCACAGCGGTCGGTTGCTTCTGCTGCAGGGGCATTTGAGCAGGATGCCACACTTGCTGGGGCACGGCGGTCGGTTGCTTCTGCTGCAGGGGCATTTGAGCAGGATGCCACACTAGTCCTTAGGAAACTTTGCAGTATTTTGTTTTTATATGTATTATTTCTTACATTGTTATCCCAGAAAATCTTCAGGGTTATTACATACAGCCGTGAAGAACTATTATATATGAGAGCGGTGTCAACTTACCAACACTACGACCAGGAATACAACTTTCCCGAAGAGGGAAGACATCAGGGATTGTAACATACTCTGTTTCACGGAAACATGGTTCTCTCGGGATATGCTGTCGGAATCGATACAGCCTCCTGGATTCTTTGTACGCCGCACCGACAGGAATAAACTTCTCTCCGTGAAGAAGGAGGGCGGGGGTGTATGTTTCATGATTAACGACTCATGGTGTAAATGTAGCAACGTACAGGAACTCAAGTCCTTTCGTTCACCTGACCTATAATTCCTCACAATCAAATGCCGACCGTATTATCTCTCAAGAGAATTCTACTCGATTATTGTCACAGCCGTGTATATCCCCCCTCAAGCTGATACCACGACGGCCCTCAAGGAACTTCACTGGACTTTATGCAAACTGGAAACCATATATCCTGAGGCTGCATTTATAGTTGCTGGGGATTTTAACAAAGCAAATTTGAGAACAAGGCTACCTAAATTCTACCAGCATATTGACTGAGGTAGTCGCGCTGGCAAAATTCTGGATCACTGCTACTCTAACTTCTGTGATGTATATAAGGCCCTCCCCCCACCCTGCCTTGGGGAAAATCTGACCACGATTCCATTTTGCTCCTCCCTTCCTATAGGCAGAAACTCAAACAGGATGTACCCGTGCTAAGAACTATTCAATGCTGGTCTGACCAATCGGATTCCACTCTTCAAGATTGTTTTGATCACACAGACTGGTACATGTTCTGGGTAGCCTCAGATAATAATATTGACGTATACACTGATTCGGTGAGTGAGTTTATAAGGAAGTGCATAGGAGATATTGTACCCACTGTGACTATTAAAACCTACCTTAACCAGAAACCGTTAATAGATGGCAGCATTCACGCAAAACTTACGTGACTGGGAATATGGCTGAATAGATACAGTGTACTTATTCTCTCCGCAAGGCAATCAAACAAGTGAAATGTCAGTATAGAGACAAAGTGGAGACTCAATTCAACAGCTCAGACACGAGACATATGTGGCATGGTATACAGACAATCACGGACTACAAAAAAAACCCAGCCACGTCATGGACACTGACGTTCTGCTTCCAGACAAAATAAACACCTTCTTTGCCCGCTTTGAGGATAATACAGTGCCACCGACATGGCCACTACCAAGGACTCTGGGCTCTCTTTCTCAGTGACTGTCATGAGTAAGACATTTAAACGTGTTAACCCTCACAAGGCTGCAGGCCCAGACGGCGTCCCTAGCCGCGTCCTCAGAGCATGCGCAGACCAGCTGGCTGGTGTATTTACGGACATATTCAATCTCTTCCTATCCCAGTCTGCTGTCCCCACATGCTTCAAGATAGCCACCATTGTTCCTGTACCCAAGAAGGCAAAGGTGACTGAACTAAATGACTATCGCCTCGTAGCACTCACTTCTGTCATCATGAAGTGCTTTGAGAGGCTAGTCAAGGATCATATCAAAGGATCATATCACCTCCACCTTACCTGTCACCCTACAGTTGTGGCCAAAAGTTTTGAAAATGACACAAATATCAATTTTCACAAAATCTGCTACCTCAGTTTGTATGACGGCAATTTGCATATACTCCAGAATGTTATGAAGAGTGATCAGATGAATTGCAAATAATTGCAAAGTCCCTCTTTGCCTTGCAAATGAACTGAATCCTCCAAAAACATTTCCACTGAATTTCAGCCCTGCCACAAAAGGACCAGCTGACATGTCAGTGATTCTCTCGTTAACACAGGTGTGAGTGTTGACGAGGACAAGGCTGGAGATCACTCTATCATGCTGATTGAGTTCGAATAACAGACTGGAAGCTTCAAAGGGAGGGTGGTGCTTGGAATCATTGTTCTTCCTTTGTCAATCATGGTTGCCTGCAAGGAAACATGTGCCGTCGTCATTGCTTTGCACAAAAAGGGCTTCAAAGGCAAGGATATTGCTGCCAGAAAGATTGCACCTAAATCAACCATTTATCGGGTCATCAAGAACTTCAAGGAGAGCGGTTCAATTGTTGTGAAGAAGGCTTCAGGGCGCCCAAGGACGTCAAGCAAGCGCCAGGACTGTCTCCTAAAGTTCATTCAGCTGGGGGATTGGGGCACCACCAGTACAGAGCTTGCTCAAGAATGGCAGCAGGCAGGTGTGAGTGCATCTGCACGCACAGTGAGGCGAATACTTTTGGAGGATGGCCTGGTGTCAAGAAGGGCAGCAAAGAAGCCACTTCTCTTCAGGAAAAACATCATTGACAGACTGATATTCTGCAAAAGGTACAAGGATTGGACTGCTGAGGGCTGGGGTAAAGTCATTGTCTCTGATGAATCCCCTTTCCGATTGTTTGGGGCATCCGGAGAAAAGCTTGTCCGGAGAAGACAAGGTGAGCGCTACCATCAGTCCTGTGTCATGCCAACAGTAAAGCATCCTGAGACCATTCATGTGTGGGGTTGCTTCTCAGCCAAGGGAGTGGGCTCACTCACAATTTTGCCTAAGAACACAGCTATGAATGGTACCAACACATCCTTAGAGAGCAACTTCTCCCAACCATCCAGGAACAGTTTGGTGATAAACAATGCCTTTTCCAGCATGATGGAGCACCTTTTGGAGGATAACTAAGTGGCTCGAGGAACAAAGCATCGATATTTTGGGTCCATGGCCAGGAAACTCCCCAGACCTTAATCCCATTGAGTACTTCAATCCTCAAGAGGCGGGTGGACAAACAAAAACCCACAAATTCTGACAAACTCCAATCATTGATTATGCAAGAATGGGTTGCCATCAGTGAGGATGTGGCCCAGAAGTTAATTGACAGCACGCTAGGGCAGATTGCAGAGGTCTTGAAAAAGAAGGGTCAACACTGCAAATATTGACTCTTTACATCAACTTCATGTAATTGTCAATAAAAGCCTTTGACACTTATGAAATGCTGGTAATTATACTTCAGTATTCCATAGTAACATCTGACAAAATATCTAAAGACACTGAAGCAGCAAACTTTGTGGGAATTAATATTTGTGTCATTCTCAAAACTTTTGGCCTGACTGTAGACCCACTTCAATTTGCTTACAGCCCCAATAGGTCCACAGATGATGCAATCACCATAACACTGCTCTATCCCACCTGGACAAAAGGAACACCTACCTGAGAATGCTATTCATTGACTATAGTTCAGCATTCAACACGATAGTGCCCTCAAAGCTCATCACTAAGCTAAGGACCCTGGGACTAAACACCTCCCTCTGCAACTTGATCCTGGACTTCCTGATGGGCCGCCCCCAGGTGGTAAGAGTAGGTAACAACACATCTGCCACGCTGATCCTCAACACGGGGGCCCCTCAGGGTTGCGTGCTCAGTCCCCTCCTGTACCCTCCAACACCATCATTAAGTTTGCCGATGACAAAGCAGTCGTAAACCTGATCACCGTCAACGATGAGACAGCCTAGGGAGGAGGTCAGAGACCTAGCCGTGTGATGCCAGGACACTAAGCTATCCCTCAACGCGATCAAGAGAAAGGAGATGATTGTGGACCGAGCACGCCCCCATTCTCATCAACAGGGCTGTAGTGGAGCAGGTTGAGAGCTTCAAGTTCCTTGGTGTCCACATCACCAACAAACTATCACACCGGTACCGGAGAGCCAAGTCTAGGTCCTAAAGGCTTCTTATCAGCTTCTACCCCTAAGCCATAAGACTTCTGAACAGCTAATCAAATCACCCCCTCCCTTTACGTTGCTGTTATTCTCTGGTTATTATCTATGCATAGTCACTTTATCTCTACCTACATCTACATATTACCTCAATTACCTCGACTAACCTATGTCCCCCACACATTGACTCTGTACCGGTACCCCCTGTATATAGCCCCGCTAATGTTATTTTACTGCTGCTCTTGTAAAGCCCTTAACCATCAATGCAGTTCTAAGAAAAATAAGTGTTAAGTAAGAAATAGATAAGTAAAACACTGAAATAAAAAAAAACGAATGGTTAAAGAGCAGCAGTAAAATAACATTAAGCATTTCACTCTCTACAGTTGTATTGAATACCGTTGTATTCGGCGCATGTGACAAATACAATTTGATTTGATACTCATCTGTACAAAATATAAATTGGTTTGAATTTATTATGTACACAAATGGACATCCAGGAGAATTGGGCGGCATGTACCCTAGTGGTTAGAGTGTTGGGCCTGTAACCAAAGTTTGGTGGATAAAATCCCCAAGCTGACAAGCTAAAAATCTGTCATTCTGCCCCTGAACAAGGCAGTTAACCCACTGTTCCTAGGCCATTATTGTAAATAAATAATAAATCCTAACTGATTTGCCTAGTTAAATAAAGGTTAAATATAGAATGTTCAAAAAAGTATTGTGTAGATCAAATATGACTGTCATATAGATTGGAATAGTATAGGAGATTGTGTTTGCTATTTATTCTATTTCTATCTTCAACATACAGTTCCAGATACAGCCCTGCCATTAGTTGAAGGCAGCAAATCCAATAGTTTCCGAAAAGTAATCCCTTTCTGAGATCTGTATTCAAATAGTTAACTATTTGTCCCCCCCAAATAAATAGTTTCTTTCCATGAAGCACAGTTTAAACCGTAGTTGTGTCAGGTCTGACACACAAACATACGCACACACATACCTCCAGGCTGCCTGTAGCGGAAGTGTCGTGGGGTGGAGGGGGAGCGGCAGGGAGAGACCTCTCCTGATTCGCTGTTCTGAGGCGACTCAGGGATGAACTTGTCCATTGAGACAGACTCCAAGACAGCTAAGCAGAAAATGACACACTATTGTCAATCACACAATGGCAACAACAACGGCGTCATGTAGAACAGTGAGTCAGCATGCCTGGCTGGTCTAGCTGTAATGCTGCAGCCTCCAGCGCACACGTCTACAGTGACGGCATAGGTTTGAGTCTGGCATAAGGCCCTTTGTCACAATCTCTATCGTTCCTCACTGTCATCCTCTATCTCTATCAGTTAAATAAAATCAGAAAATACCTTAAAAAACAGAAAAGTGAATACTTCACTCACACACTCTCTCACACAGATAAATACTCGGGGTACACGGGGAAAATGTAGGGGGGCCCTCAACCGCATTTTGACACCGAATCAAGAAGTCTTCCCTGTAACTGTCTTCATAAACTCAGAGGACTACAGAGCCACTTTAGATGAATATCCTGCACTGTGTGTGTGTGTGTGTGGCATGCGTGTGTGTGTGTGCGCAGTGTCCGCCCAGCCAATAAGCGATATGCTTAGGAGTGTGAAAATGATTGACACGTCTAAAGATTTGTATAAATAAAGTTGTCAAAAGTTTTGTTTTTGATCCCATATTCCTGGCACGCATTGATGACATCAAGCTTGTGACTCTAAAAACTTGTTGGATGCATTTGCAGTAAGTTTTGGTTGTGTTTCAGATTACTTCCTTATATTATATTTTTTTGCCCAATAGAAATGTATGGTAAATAATGTATTGTGTCATTTTGGAGTCAATTTGATTATAAATAAGAACATGAGAGAAAAGGGAAACCTGCAATGCTGCTATTGCTAGTATCACCGTGTAAGCTTTACGTATCGAGGGGACTAGGAGCTACAGCAGGACGTGGTAATTAACCTCTCCAGAAAATAACTCACTGACGCTCAAGTCTCAGTCTTATCTAAGGGCCTCTGTGCAGACAAACCATTTGATACGAAAGATTAATTAATGAATTCCCAAAATACTGCTTCTAACCTAGAGACCCAACAAATAACTATTACTCATTTTATTCCCAAAAGCAAATTATGTCCAATGGTTAACAACTCCTCAGTTAATACCTATTGTAGGTTAGTCATACAAGAAGTTGTGCCTGTATATACGAGAAAACGAACCACATTCAGAAAACCTCACCAGGACAGAAGAAACAGGCACTCAATGAAGAAATGAAAGACTTTGTTAATCAAACCTGCAGACAAGGGGGGTGCTGTGGTCATTTTAGACTATGAAAAATACAAAAAATGTATTGAACTTGATGCAGCTTATTAAGAAAAGATCATTCATCTTCATGAATACATTTTAAATTTGACCAAACGGCTTGAACTGAATAAGGATTCCATTAAGCTATCAGCATCTTCAAATGCTTCCTGTCAAAACATCCAAGAGGATCATAATGGGACCTTCCTGGACTACGATACATTTCCACCACTGCACCCCTCTACTAGTTAGAACCAGAAAATGGCTGCTCGTCGTTCGACTCCAGGTGAGCGTAAATGGATGCGTGTCGGAACCAGAAAGAAGGAGAAGAATCGTTCTCGGCACACCTGCCTTCTTCCCCGTGTCCGGACTTAAGACTTTCAAATCGCTTTGAGCCCCTGTTCCAGCTGTCTTCTGCCGGGGACTTGGGTGTTCCCTCCATGGCGGTGGATGTCCCTCCAGCTACCTCTCCCTGTCCTAGTCAATCAATCGCCAGGGCACAGCCTTGACCACCCAGCCCCCCTCCTCTGGGGCGTGGCCTCTGGATCAGAGCTCTGTTCGTTTGGCTGTTGTAGCCTGCACGCAGCCTGCGTCTCAGCAGCCCTCTACTGATTCTGTGGCTGGCCTCACAATCAGCTTCGACACAGCAGAGGCAGGATCATTCTGGCTATTGTGATAGGGAGTTCGATGGTGAGGTATATATTTGTACCAGGGGCAAAGACTTTGTGTCTTCCCAGGGCAAACGTTCAGGATATCACCACGTTGCTTCCTGAGGCTGTGTGTCAGTCAACGGGGGCTGATACTGTCATGGTTCACTTGGGGTCGAATGACATTATGATGGGCAGCTCAGAACAGCTGAAGATGGATTTTAAAGAACTGATTGGGTCTCTACTTGACACCAACGAATGCCACATAATATCTGGCCCTCTGCCTTCCATAAATCATGACATTGAACAGTTCAGCAGACTTTTAGCTCTCCGTAACTGTCTACAAGACTATTGTAGCTCTGTGGTTTTAACATTTATTGACAACCCAAAAATGTAGGTTCTTGGATCCTTTCACAGCATTATAAGGCTGCGTTGAGACAATGATTTGTCAATGACCCAAGCCCAGCTCATTTAATCCCTACCATTGTGTCGCTGAGTTGTCATACTGCTTCAGCAAATGTACATTATCCCAAGGGCATTGAAAGACACAATGTAAGTAACCTAATGTATGTCCATCTCACTATCCTGCCTCTGCTGATCCTACAGCTATTGTATGTGGTAATCAGATGCCTACTAACCAGATAAATACTGTTAGGACTGAGGTGGTGTGCACAAGCAGGAAGTCCACTGTGTGCAGCTCACCCTGCACTAACATAAATAATCCAAGCATGTCTACCTCTGCTAAGCTTCCCAGTAAAGCAAGAACAACATTCAAAGACCCCAGAAAAGTGTTAAAATAGCCCACATTAACATATGTAGCTTAAGAAACAAGGTTCATGAAATCAATAATTTGCTAGTAACAGGTGACATTCATATTCTGACAATCTCTGTAACTGACTTAGATAATTCCTTCGATGATACAGTGGTAGAAATACATGGTTATAAGATCTACAGAAAAGACAGAAATGGCAAAGGTGGAGGATGGAGGTGGATGTTTATATTCAGAACCACATTCCTGTAAAGCTTACAAAGGATCTCCTGTTAAATACTGTTGAAGTAATATGGCTACAGGTTCATCTGCCTCACTTAAAGCCCATTCTTGTCACAGTTTCTGTTTTATTTTGAGTGTGTTTCCTTAGGTTACCACTGGTTACCACTGGAGGGCACCCTTACCTTGTTTCTATCGTTATCCTGATTGTTTCTTATTGGTTTCACCTATGTGAAATATAGAATATGTTTCAAAATAATTCTACATGCTACCATGATTATGGATAATCCTGAATAAATTGTGAATTTTGAATAATTAAAAAGTTAGAGGGTCAAAGGTCATACCCCCAAGACATGCTCTCTAACCATTACCAATAACAAGGGAGATTAGTATGAGGTATAATCTTTGACTCTCTATCACTTTCTCACTCACTTGTTAATCAAAACCTCTTTCTGCCTCCCGGGTGGTTTAAGGGCGCTGTACTACAGCGCCAGCTGTGCCACCAGAGACTCTGGGTTCGCGCCCAGGCTCTGTCGTTACTGGACGTGACCGGGAGGTCTGTGGGGCGACGCACAATTGGCCTGGCGTCGTCCGGGTTAGGGAGGGTTTGGCCGGTAGGGATATCCTTGTCTCATCGCGCACCAGCGACTCCTGTGGCGGGCCGGGCGCAGTGCGCGCTAACCAAGGTTGCCAGGTGCACAGTGTTTCCTCCAACACATTGGTGCGGCTGGCTTCCGGGTTGGATGCGTGCTGTGTTAAGAAACAGTGCGGCTTGGTTGGGTTGTGTATCGGAGGACGCATGACTTTCAACCTTCGTCTCTCCCGAGCCCGTACGGGAGTTGTAGCGATGTGAAAAGATAGTAGCTACTAAAAACAATTGGATACCACAGAATTGGGGAGAAAAAGGGGTAAAATTAAAAAAAAATAAATAAAAAAAAAAACTTTCTCTGAGCAATTATATTAGTATAAAATACTATACTTTTTTTGGAGCATACAATATAGATCAGTGTTTGAATTATTTATTTTATACAGTCATTATCGCTGATCTTTATCAAGGGTGTCAATAATTTCGGACCCCACTATATATGTATACATATACACAACCTTAGCATACCAGACATTAGGAACACCTTCCTAATATTGAGTTGCACCCCCCAGTTCTAACAAGTGACATCAATAAGGGCTTTCACCTGGATTCACCTGGTCAGTCTGTCCTCAAAAGTGCAGATGTTCTTCATTTTTCATTTTTTTGGAATAGAAACATCATAATATTAATCAAATTAATTAAGCTACATTTCTTAAAATCAATCCCATATACTATGTTCTTCAAAAAAAAGGGTTTAAATTCTCTAGTAGAGCCAATAACTTTAGGTTATTTGTTAACAAAATAATTTTCTTTTACATTTTCTTTTTTTATTTCACCTTTATTAAACCTCTCTGGGAAATGTGGGACGGTAGCGTCCCAACCCGCCAACAGCCAGTGAAAGTGCATGGCGCCAAATTCAAAACAACAAAAATCTCATAATTAAAATTCCTCAAGCATACAAGTATTTTACACCATTTTAAAGATAAAATTCTTGTTAATCCAGCCACAGTGTCTGATTTCAAAAAGGATTTACAGCGAAAGCACACCAAATGATTATGTTAGGTCACCACCAAGTCACAGAAAAATACAGCCATTTTCCAACCAAAGAGAGGAGTCACAAAAAGCACAAATAGAGATAAAATTAATCACTAACCTTTGATGATCTTCATCCGATGACACTCATAGGACTTCATGTTACACAATACATGTTTGTTTTGTTCGATAAAGTGCATATTTATAACCAAAACCATTTTACATTGCCGTGTTATGTTCAGCAGTTCCAAAACATGCAGTGATTTTGCAGAGAGCCACATCAATTTAAAGAAATACTCAAAATAAACATTGATAAGAGATACAACTATTATACATGGAACTTTAGACAAACTTCTCCTTAATGCAACCGCTGTGTCAGATTTCAAAAAAACTTTTCGGAAAAAGCATACCATGCAGTAATCTGAGCCCAAACAAGCTAAAAAGATGTCCGCCATGTTGTGGAGTCAACATTAGTCAGAAATAGCATTAGAAATATTCACTTACCTTTGATGATCTTCATCAGAATGCACTCCCAGGAATTCCAATTCCAATTGATTTGTTCGATAAAGTTAATGTGCAAACACCACCTTTTGTTAGCGCGTTTGGTAAATAAATCCAAATTCACGACTCGCGTGCAAGTACAGCGGAAAGGTCGGACGAAAAGTCCAAAAAGTTCCGTTACAATCCGTAAAAACATGTCAAACAAAGTATAGAATCAATCTTTAAGATGTTTTTATCATAAATCTTCAATAATGTTCCAACCGGAGAATTCCTTTTGTCTGTAGAAAAGCAAGGTAACTTTCACATGAACGCACGTCACAAGCCCATGGCACTCTGCCAGACACCTGGCTCAATACCCTCTCATTCAGCCCCCCTTCACAGTAGAAGCCTGAAACAACATTCTAAAGACTGTTGACATCTAGTGGAAGCATTGGGAAGTGCAAAATGAACCCACAGACACTGTATATTGGAATGGCAATGAGTTGAAGAACTACAAACCTCAGATTTCCCACTTCCTGGTTGTATTGAACAAAGATAGACCCGTCTTCGATTTGATCGATTATTAACGTTTAAAAATACCTAAAGTTGTATTACAAAAGTAGTTTGAAATGTTTTGGCAAAGTTTACAGGTAACTTTTGAGATATTTTGTAGTGCAAATTGGAAGCTGTTTTTTTCTGGATCAAATGCGCCAAATAAATTGATATTTTGGATATATATGGACGGAATTAATCGAACAAAAAGACCAATTGTGATGTTTATGGGACATATTGGAGTGCCAACAAAAGAAGCTCGTCAAAGGTAAGGCATGTTTTATATTTTATTTCTGCGTTTTGTGTAGCGCCTGCAGGGTTGAAATATGCTACAAACTCTCTTTGTTTACTGTTGTGCTATCATCAGATAATAGCTTCTTATGCTTTCGCCCCAAAAGCCTTTTTAAAATCTGACAGGTTGGCTGGATTCACAATGAGTGTAGCTTTAATTTAGTATCTTACATGTGTGATTTAATGAAAGTTAGATTTTTATATCATTTTATTTGAATTTGCCGCTCTGCATTTTCCCTGGCTTTTGGCCAAGTGGGATGCAAGCGTCCCCTATGCCTTTACACCCATGAATGTGTATCAATAATGTGTCACTATTTCTGAGGATATATGATGTATTGTTGTCTCTGATAGAGTTCAGTGTGTCAAATCAGAGGGCCTGTTGTCTGGACCTCTGACAGTCTCTATGGGTGTGCCACAGGGTTCAATTCTCGGACCGACTCTCTTTTCTGTATACATCAATGATGTTGCTCTTGCTGCTGGTGATTCTCTGATCCACCTCTACGCAGACGACACCATACTGTATACTTCTGTCCCCTCCTTGAACACTGTGTTAACTAACCTCCAGACGAGCTTCAATGCCATACAACTCTCCTTCCGTGGCCTCCAACTGCTCTTAAAGGCAAGTAAAACTAAATACATGCTTTTCAATCGATCGCTGCCCGCTCCTGCTCGCCTGTCCAGCATCACTACTCTGGACGGCTCTGACTTAGAATATGTGGACAACTACAAATACCTGGGTGTCTGGCTAGACTGTAAACTCTCCTTCCAGACTCATATTAAGCATCTCCAATCCAAAATTAAATCTAGAATTGGCTTCCTATATCGCAACAAAGCATCCTTCACTCATGCTGCCAAACATACCCTCGTAAAACTGACCATCCTACCGATCCTCGACTTCGGTGATGTCATCTATAAAATAGCCTCCAACACTCTACTCAACAAACTGGATGCAGTCTATCACAGTGCCATCCGTTTTGTCACCAAAGCCCCATACACTACCCACCATTGCGACCTGTACGCTCTCGTTGGTTGGCCCTCGCTTCATACTCATCGCCAAACCCACAGGCTACAGATTATCTACAAGTCTCTGCTAGGTAAAGCCCCGCCTTATCTCAGCTCACTGGTCACCATAGCAGCACCCACTTGTAGCACGCGCTCCAGCAGGTATATCTCACTGGTCACCCCCAAAGCCAAATCCTCCTTTGGTCATCTTTCCTTCCAGTTCTCTGCTGCCCATGACTGGAACGAATTGCAAAAATCTCTGAAGCTGGAGACTCACATCTCCCTGACTGGCTTTAAGCACCAGCTGTCAGAGCAGTTTACAGATCACTGCACCTGTACTTAGCCTATCTGTAAACAGCCCATCTACCTACTCCAGTATCTCTCCAGTATCTCTACCTGCACATTCATCTTCTGCCGATCTACCATTCCAGTGTTTAATTGCTATATTGTAATTACTTCGCCACCATGGCCTATTTATTTCCTTAACTTACCTAATTTGCACTCACTGTATATATAGACTTTTTGTTTTCTTTTGTTCTACTGTATTATTGACTGTATGTTTTGTTTATTCCATGTGTAACTGTGTTGTTGTATGTGTCAAATTGCTACGCTTTATCTTGGCCAAGTCGCAGTTGCAAATGAGAACTTGTTATCAACTAGCCTACCTGGTTAAATAAAGGTGAAATAAATTAAATAAATACATTGTTCAGAAGATGTAATATAAATGTGTTTTTATCTCATGATTTATTTTACATGCTATCAGATTGTCTTTTGGGCGTCTCTGGACAGGTACGGGCCAGCAGACCTGACCACTTCATCTTGGGCCATCCTTCCCGGAGTGCTGTCTGTTCTAAGTTCTAACATGCAGAGGTAAGTCTCGATGTCATCATCCTCCGTTAACTTCATAAAAAATTGATTGGGATGAGATTAAGTCTGCGTTTCTCCTCGCAGCTTCTTGACTTCCTCAAGCAGGCAGACAGTCTGTAGACACTGTTCTTCCAGCATTCATTTGTGAATGTTCTGTTGCGCCCAAACGAATTGAGCTGTCAACTTGTCCATACTGATACTACATAAACGTCAACCCTGGTCTGACCACATTGTCAGAATGCCTGCATTCTCCACCACTTGTGGCAGACCAAGGTTTTTGATTTAGACGTTGACACAGATCAGTCTCATCCAGGAGACCTCTTCCGGAATACCGCCTTCTGGGCTCAAGGGAATGTTGTCTCCTCTGGGATAAAACACAGAGCCCCTCGGTTCTAGCAAGCCGTGAGGATGTCTATCCAGTAGCAAGCTCTCACCACCTCCAAACCTCCTGTGGCTGCCCTCCTGGCAGCTTTATGGGCCCCATATGGCTGATGAGCAATCGGCCCCTTGATTACTCACCAGTCTCAATCAGCCTCAATTAGTCTTGGCCAGAGGACCCATCGAGACCTGGCACGTCCATCAGAGGGAGCCAACACCGCGTGATGTAGACTCTGTCTGTCACCAGGCCTCAATGAGTCTCCCCCACTCAGATGCCGAGATATGTATAAGCGGGGACATGATTAATGGGGGCACCATCCAATGGACATATGCATAAATCATCAGATACATTTTTACCTGAATTGGAAAATAACATCCCTGCATAAAGTATCAATTTCACTTCAACAAAGGCTTTCTGCAAAGAACTGAAGGCAGACTGGAGCTCCAAAAGAGCCTGGCCAACCGTGGGGCAATAGCATACACAACTGTTTGCAGAAAGCCTTTGTTGAACTGAAATTGGTACTTAATACAGGTCAAAACAAGTATATGTTATCTCTCAAAACATTTTTTTTAAAATGGGTGGTGCCCACATTGATTGTGTCCCCTCTGGGCATCTGGATTGAAGAATAGCTATCTTTTAAAAAGCATATTGATAAGTTAGTTAAGAAGTTGAGAATAAAAATGGTCTTCTTTAGAAATAGGTGATGCCTCTTCGCTAAATAGCAAAAAGCAGATCATTCAGTCAACATTCCTGCCAGTTCTAGACTATCTACACTGAGTGTACAGAACATTAGGAGCACCTTCATAATATTTAGTTGCACCCCCCTTTTCCCTCAGAACAGCCTCAATTCATCGGGGCATGTACTACAAGTTGTCGACAGCGTTCCACAGGAATGCAGGCCCATGTTGACTCCAATGCTTCCCACAAGTGTGCCAAGTTGCCTGGATGTCCTTTGGGTGGTGGACCATTCTTGATACACACCGGAAACCGTTGAGCATGAAAACCCCAGTAGCGTTGCAGTTCATGACACACTCAAATATATGTGCCTGGCACCTACTACCATACACCATTCAAAGGCAATTTAATGTTTTGTCTTGCCCATTCATCCTTTGAATGGCACACATACACAATCCATGTCTCAATTGTCTCAAGGCTTAAAAATCCTTATTTAACCTGTCTCATCTCCTTCATCTACACTGATTGAAGTGGATTTAAGGATTTAATAGGTGATATCAATAAGGGATTTGTATTTATTAGGGATCCCCATTAGCTGCTCTTCTTGGGGTCCAAACACATTAAAGCACTTACATTGCATATAAAGCAAAAGATAAAACAGTATATCATATAACACTATTAAACCACTACATATCTACAATACAAAATGTACAATAAAATATGTATAATACCACCATTCAACAATTTTACAATGTATGCGTATGTCTGTACCGGTGTGTGTGTCTTCACAGTCCTCGCTGTTCCATAAGGTGTATTTTAACCTGTTTTTATATCTGATTCAACTGCTTGCATCAGTTAACTGATGTGAAATAGAGTTCCATGTAGTCATGGCACTATGCAGTACTGTGTGCCTCCCGTAGTCTGTTCTGGACTTGGGGACTGTGACGAGACCCCTGGTGGTATGTCTTGTGGGGTATTCATGCGTGTCCGAGCTGTGTCCCAATGGTTTAAACAGACTGCTCGGTACATTCAGCTTGTCAACACTTTTTACAAAAACAAATGATGAAGTAATCTCTCTTCCACTTTGAGCCAGGAGAGACTGACATGCATATCATTAATGTTAGCTCTCCGTGTACTTTTAAGGGCCCGCCGTGTTCAGAACCAATAGCAATTTTCCTAAGTTTACTCAAAGCCAGTGGCATGGCGTTAGCAAATATTGAAAAAATTAAGGGGCCTAAACTGCTGCCCTGGGGAACTCCTGAATCTACCTGGATTATGTTTGAGAGGCTTCTATTAAAGAACACCCTCTGTGTTCTGTTAGACAGGTAACTCTTTGTCCACAATATTGCAGGAGGTGTAAAGACATTACACATAAGTTTTTTCATCAGCAGACTATGATCGAAAATGTGAAAAGCTGCACTGAAGTCTAACAAAAATCCCCTACAATATTTTTATCATCAAATTCTCTCAGCCAATCATCAGTCATTTGTGTAAGTGCTGTGCCTGTTTAATGTTCTTCCCTATAGGCGTGCTGAAATTTGTTTACTGTATTATATCTGCTCAAACACCATTTTTTTTCCAAAAGTTTACAAAGGGTTGGCTATTTGAGCCAGTAAAGGAGGCTTTACTATCCTTAAGTAGGGGAATAATTTTTCTAGTAGGCTTATATTGAAGATATGGCAAATAGGAGTGACAAATAGGAGGGGCAATATCGTCCGCTATTATCCTCAGTAATTTTCCATCCAGATTGTCAGACCCCGGTGGATTGTCATTGTTGATAGACAATCATTTTTGCCCACTCACTTTATGGAAATCAAAAGTACAATGCTCATCTTTCAAAATTTGGTAAACTATACTTGGATGTGTAGTATCGGAGTTTGTTGCTGGCATGTCATGCCTAAGTTTGCTTATCTTTCCAATGAAAAAGGAATTAAAGTAGTTGGCATTACCAGTGGGTTGTGTGATGAATGAGTCATCTGATTCAATGAATGAAAGAGAAGAGTTCCCAAAATGTCATTTAAGGTGCTCCAAAGCTTTTTAATACCATTCTTTATATTATTCATTTCTGTTTCATAGTGTAATTTATTTTTATTTAGTCACATGATTTCTTCATTTGCAGTATGTTTGCCAATTGATTGGGCTGCCAGACTTATTTGCCATACCTTTTACCTCATCTCTTTCAACCATACCATTTTTCAATTCCTCATCAATCCAAGGGGATATAACAGTATTTACAGTCATTTTCTTAACTGGAATAAGCAATTTCATAAATGTGTCAAGTGCAGCATCTGGTTACTCCTCATTACACACAACAGACCAGCAAATATGATTTACATCATCAACATCTGACCTCTTATACAATATATTAGGCCCAGTCTTTGGAATTTTGGTTTTCCTAGATATGGCTACTATATTGTGATCACTACATCCTATGGATTTGGATACTGCTTGAAATCAAATTTCTGCAGCATTAGTAAAGCTGTAATCAATACATGTTGAAGGTTTCATTCCTGTGCTATTTGTAACTAATGGGCAGCTTGATGAAAGCCAGTCAATATTTAAATCACCCAGACAATATACTTATCTGTTGATATCACATACATTTTCAAGCATTTCACACATATCCAGATACGGACTGTTAGCAGTTGGTGGCCTATAGCAGCTTCCCACAGGAATGGGCTTTATGTGAGGCAGATGAACCTGCAGCCATATTACTTCAACAGTATTTAACATTAGATCGTCTCTAAGCTTTACAGGAATGTGGTTCTGAATATTGACCGCAGCACTGGCATTTCTGTCTTTTCGGGTAGATGTCATAGCCATATATTGCTACCACTGTATCATTACAGGAATTATCTAAGTGAGTTTCAGAGATAGTCAGAATATGAATGTCACCTGTTACAAGAAAGTTATTGCCTTCATGAATATTGTTTCTTATGTTAATATGGGCTATTTTTTGCACTTTTCTTGGTTGCTTGATTGTTTTTAATGCTTAACTTGGGAGCTTTTGAGCTCATGTTATTTATAATCGAGCTAATAGTGCACTGTCAGTCATTCCTGTAGAGTATCTTCTGTTTCCAGAAGGTGTCAAAGTTATCTATAAAATTGATTCCAACAGAGCTACAGCAATCTTTTAGCCAGATGTGTAATGCCAGTAGCCTGCTGAATCTTTCACACCTACTGCCCAACAACGGTACCGGACCAGAAATGATTGGCCGCTTTTTGGAATCTTTCAATGCTAGAATCAGTTCCTTAAAATCAATTTTCAAAGGTTCCTAGCCCTCCTGATGTCATTTGACCCCACATGGACAATGACAGTGTCACCTCCCAAGCATCTATCGCAGAATGGTCGGAAGCAGCCTTGTGATGTCCTGTACTAGTGCTCCTGGGTAGAACTGGGAACTAAGATTTTTCTCACCATAGTGCTGCTGATGTTGAAAGCAGGTGAAAGCTGGAGAGGTATGGATGTTCTTTTGCCTATAGTGGTTTAAAAGACCCCTTGAGGACCGAAGTGTGGTGTGGCCCGATGGACCAGAGCCGGCTGTAGTATATGTGGTAGAGACGCCCTGGGCTGGAGACAGGGTAGAGGATGAGGGAGCAGGAATCTCCGGAAGCAGGTGGGCGAAACTGTTGGTCAGCAGGATGGGATTCCCAAAATCCATTTCAGCCCCATTCACCAAAGACCTCTGCCTTGGGATCATAGCTTTCACCTGGATTCACTTGGTTGGTCTATGTCATGTTTTGTACACTCAGTGTATATGAATGCACCTGCCACTACACTAAATTGGATGCAGTTTATCACAACACATTATGCTTTATTACAGGCAAAATGTTCAGTACACATCACTGCATTCTGTATCAGAAAGTAGGATGGCCCTCTCTGAAATCTTGTACAGTAAATCGATGCATTGCTCTCTTTTTGTTTATAAAGCTCTCTTGCAAACTTCCGCCGTACCTTACTTCATTGTTAAAAATGTGTGAAATTATATTTTATATTAATACAATTGCTTAGAGAAAGAGATTGTTTAAAAAATATTATACTTTTTTTTATTGACACCCTAAAAATTCTTATAAATAAAGTAGTGAAATGTTCAATATTTGGTCCCATATTCCTAGCATGCAATGACTGCATCAAATTTGTGACCACAAACTTGTTGGATTAATTTGCAGAAATTGTATGTAATGTGTTGTCATTTTGGAGTCATTTGTAGTATTCACAAATAAGAATATAATATGTTACGGGTATAAGAGTCCAGTTACATTTTCAGATATATGTTTCTAATTTAGTCAGAAAGTTATTTTTATTGCAAGTTAAACAATACTGTTAGCTAGCATTAGCTTGCTGGCTTACATTACGTGTATGATCTGTGTAGTAATATTATTCTAATCAGAAATCAGCAGCAAAAGGTGGCGCTACAAAGTATTAACTTAAGGGGGCTGAATAATTTTGCACGCCCAATTTTTCAGTTTTTGATTTGTTAAAAAAGTTTGAAATATCCAATAAATGTCGTTCCACTTCATGATTGTGTCCCACTTGTTGTTGATTCTTCACAAAAAAATACAGTTTTATATCTTTATGTTTGAAGCCTGAAATGTGGCAAAAGGTCGCAAAGTTCAAGGGGGCCGAATACTTTCGCAAGGCACTGTATAATTGTAAGGTCCCTCAGTCGAGCAGTGAACTTCAAACACAGATTCCACCACAAAGACCAGGGAGGTTTCCAAGGCCTCGCAAAAAAAGGGCACCTATTGGAAGATGGGTAAAAAAAAGAAAAAAAAGAAGCCCAGTTCTGGGCATGAAACAGCCAGGGGGAAAGGTCATAAAACACTCACTATCTCTCGCTTTCTCCCATACACACACAGTAAAGAATGTAAAATGAGAACACTTCCTCTGAATGTTTTCTACTCACACCCCAATTCTAATGACTGTGTATCCTGTGCAGCCATAAACACCCTAGCAGCCTGCCTCTCTTCTCTCTAAAGGCCTTGTCAGAGAACATTAGAATCAGAGCTGCTGTTAAAACTCAGAAATAAACTGACTAAATGCCTGTGATGCTCAGAAGGCAGCTCAGTAAGGGAATCCAGGTAGGGTGTGTGCGCATCTGTGCTGCATGTGTGTGTTTAGATAGGCCTTACCTCTGCGGATGCTGCGTCTCATTTTTCCACAGAAGGCGTCAACACGAGGCAGCTCCTGCCCTTCTGCAGTGGGGGAGGGACTCTGTTCGGGGTAGGACAGAGGTAGACAGGGGGGGAGGGGGGCCTGGTCTTGGGGGCTCTTGTTGCCACCTGGAGGGGACGAGGAGGAGGTGGGAGGGGGGGAGGTGGTAGTGGGGGTCTGGGGGGAGGGGGTAGGGAATGTAGGGGTTTGGGCTGAGGATGGACTACTGACAGCGGACTGAGAGAAGGAGGAGGGGATAGAGTTAATATTAGTAAGGTCCAGCCCCCCCACCCTGGCACTGATGGGGGAATGCAGAGAGAGTTTGCGTGTGCGGACAGGAGAGGAGGTGCGGGAGGAGATGGAGAGAGGACCGGAGAACTTGCGGCAGAGACGGGGGGACTTGTCATTGGTGTGATCACCACTTCGGTTGTTCTGGTTGGTGGCAAAGAACAATTCCAAAGACCTGAGAGAGAGCGAGAGAGAGAGGGAAAAACAATCTGTCAAATTTGCATTGAGTCATGAATTTGAGTGTTTTGAGACAGGAGATGCTATCATCATCATCATGCCAGAAAACTGTGAACAGAACCGTCAGCACTACAGATAGATCTATAACTCAGCCTGAGTGGAAAATAGGTTACATGAAAGACCATGCAAAGAAGTTGAAGAAAGGAGTGAGAGTGGTGCTGAGCGATTAGAGCTTTTTGAGGTTGGTTCGGATTCGGTTCGATTATAAACAATAATCAAGATTTTCTAAACATTAAATGCACTATGCATTATGTGGGTTGAATGCTGTAACCAAAAACAGAATAAAACAATAATAAAAAATTCCATGATGATACTGACTGCTCATGACTGCTTATCACTTATTAACCATCAGTTATTCACATTACTTTAATAAAATATTTCAGTTGTTGTGTATATTACATTTGTTTTATTTGATGACTTTAATTTCACTCCAAGTCATCATCTCATCCCTATAGAGCTGCGACCTATGCTGTCTGACAAAACCATTATTTCAGTAGTTCTTTAAAGTAAATAAGGCATACCAATATGACTGCTGATTACCAATACCTCAAGAAGCAACTGCTCTCTATGTATCCCCTCTTGATCACACATTCTTCTGTCTCTTATGTAGCAGGCGTAAGAATAAACATTATTATGGACTATGGTTATTTGTAGTTAATTATCACGTTTTCGTCACTAAACTATGTAGAACATTGGCCTGTTGGAAACTACAACTCCCCACAACAGTACATCGCACAGTTCGGGCATGATCTGATTTATCTGTAGAGAAACTACAGTGTGCGCGTTGAGCTCACAGAGAGAAAGAAAATGAAATGGGATTAAAATAATTCAACCAATGTCAGTCAATAAGTTGTTTTAAAAACCAAAAATTAACCGACATTTCAGTTAATCGCTCAGCACTAAGTGACACACAGACAGAGAGGGAAAGAGCCCAGTGGTCTTCCACAGTAGTCAGAAGGGAGAATATGCAGACGGAAGATGCTAGAGGGAGGGAGAAAGAAAACTAAGGACAGAGACATTGAGCGAAGGACAGGGAAAGGGAGCGGAGTAAAGAGCAAAATAGCCTTGAAGTCTCCTCTAAAAGAAAAGGTGCAGTGAAAAGATGCAAAAGTAAGGAAAGACGAGAAAGAGCGAGAGAGAGGGGAGAGGAGGAGAGAACACAAGTGAGAGGCAAAGAGAGAGGTACTTGGACAAGTCCAGGGACAGAAAGAGAAAGAGCAAGAGATAAAGCAGAGGGGGAGGGAGAGAGAGAGGCAGATTGTGTTACTTGGACTGATCCAGGGCTATCTTCCTGATCTTCAGGCTGTAGTCAGGACAGATGGACGTGATGGACAGGCGGTCAAATGAGTGGTACTGTACCCTGTGGAGGGGGGATGGAGAGGGAAGGGATATAACGGATGGAGGGGTGAGAGAAGGGGATGGGCAAGGGGTGATGGGGTGAGGATGAGAGAGGAGGGGATGGAGTGAGAAGAGGGGATGGGTGAGGGGGGATGCGGTGATGGGAAAGGTGGAGGATGGAGGAGTGAAGGTCAGGACAACATATATGTTTATTTATATATAACTGACAATGATCACAGGACATCAATGATCACAGGACATCAAAGCCGTTTCATGTTGAAACTATGTGTGAATTCATTATGCTTCATTATGCTCCAGGGTGAAGACTCCCCTAGGTCAGTGGAGGCTGCTGAGGGGAGGACGGCTCATAATAAGGGCTGGAACGAAGCAAATGGAATGGAATCAAACAAATGAAAACCACGTGTTTGATACCATTCCACTGATTCCGCTCCAGCCATTACCACGAGCCTGTCCTCCCCAATTAAGGTGCCACCAACCTCATGTGCCTTAGGTACAGATCTAGGATCGTCTTACCCTCCCCCAATTCTAACCTTAACAATTAGTGGGGAAAATGCCAAACTGACAAGATCAGTGTCTAGGAGCAAATACACCCTGTCATATACTGTAGGTGTGTGGGTCTCTGCTGTTGTTTCTGGTCTATGTTCTCTGGTAATGAGGTCATCCAGGAGTTGGCCTACACACACCTGCGCTGGACACAGGAAAAAGATAAGAAAAGAGGCACAGACTTTCCAGTTGAGAGGATCATTAGGTCTGGGCAGGAAAATGCATATACACAAAACACTGTCTTGGCAAATGTTTTGGCAAAATGAAACATTTTTCAAGCATCTGTTTTGCTAGTGTAACGGTTTTCTTGACTTGAAGGAGAGGCGGACCAAAGCGCAGCGTGGTTATTTTGATTCATGTTTAATAAAGCACTTCACATGAACAAACTAACAAAAACAAGAAACGTGAAAACCCAAAACAGTCCTATCTGGTGCAAACACAGAGACAGGAACAATCACCCACAAACACACAGTGAAACCCAGGCTACCTAAGTATGATTCTCAATCAGAGACAACTAATGACACCTGCCTCTGATTGAGAACCATACTAGGCCGAAACATAGAAATACACAAATCATAGAAAAACAAACATAGACTGCCCACCCCAACTCACGCCTTTACCATACTAAATAATGACAAAACAAAGGAAATAAAGGTCAGAACGTGACAGCTAGCAGTAAAATTGTTGTGTTTCGTTCAATTAACCCCTGGGCCACAAGTGGTCCTACACCACTCACCCTCCGTTCTGGGGCTGAAACAGCCAGGTGGAAAGGTCACAAAACACTCAGTCTCTCTCTCTCTCTCATACAACACACACACACAAAACACCAATAAAACTGGATAGAGAGAATAACAGGAGATATAATGAGGTGAGAGGTTTAGAGAAAACTCAACCCTCTGTAACATGAAAATGTGTGTGTGTGCACTTTTCTGTGAATGTGTGCATGTCATGCATGTTCTCTCTCGTGTATTACCTGACAGGTATAGAGGTGAAAGGTTTCTTGTAGATGTCAGCCAGTTTATCCATGACCACGGCAGCAGTAGTGAAGATACGGTAGGTGTGGAGGAAGGTGTTGAGGAAGTCGATGGAGAGGAAGCGCAAGTCCGTCAGCCTTTCCAGCAGCCGCTCGACGCTGGCGTAGCGAATCTGTGGGACCTTGCAGGAGTTGAGTGTCTTGCTGAAGCAAATGTCAACATCATCTTTATGGAGGCGCATATCAGATCTGATGGACGGAAACACACACACACACACACACACAATCACTAGTGATCTAATCATTGGATTGCTAGGATTACTCACACAGAAGTTTTAAGTATGGATAAACACTTAAAGTTGCAGTAAGTCATGTCAGAAGCTAGCAGATTAATTACTTACCGACAACCGCTGCAAATGCCAATAAAACATCACGTTTTCAAATTCACTTTCCTTGCTTTGTCTAACACTATAAATCAATCGATCAAAGGAGTTTTGTGGGTCAGAGTGCAGGATTTATTTAGTTTCATAGCACAAATATTTGTTTGCACATATCACAATGTTACAAACACTTAGTAAACTTCTGAAAAAAATGTGTGTTTGACCAGATACAATGTTATTTCACAGTAAACAAATTGACAACAGACTTTCAGCACGCATATTTGTGAGGACACTCAAAAAGCACGGCCGTTACACAAATGACTGATTGACTGAGAGAAATTGATGATAAAATTCTGGGGGCTGTCTTGTTAGACTTCAGTGAAGCTTTTAATATTATAGATCATAGTCTTTCTGGAAAAACGTATGTGTTATGGCTTTACACCCCCTGATATAATGTGGATAAAGAGCTACTTGTCTAACAGAACACAGAGGGTGTTTTTTAATGGAAGCCTCTCAAACATTATGCAGGTAGAAGCAGGAATTCCCCAGGGTAGCTGTTTAGGCACCTTGCTTTTTTCAATCTTTACTAATGACATGCCACTGGCTTTGAGTCAAGTGATCAGGTGCCACAAAGGGGGATAATGGGAAATTGCAGTTGGCTCAGAACAGGGCGGCATGACTGGCCCTTAAAAGTACACCGAGAGCTAACATTAATGACATGCATGTCAATCTCTCATGGCTCAAAGTGGAAGAGAGATTGACTTCCTCATTACTTGATTTTGTAAGAGGTTGATAAACTGAAGGTACTGAGCTGTCTGTTTAAAATACTAGCACACAGCTTGGACAACTATGCGTACCCCACAAGACATGTCACCAGAGTTCTCTACACAGTCCCCAAGTCCAGAACAGACCATGGGAGGCGCAAAGTACTACATAGAGCCATGACTAAATGAAACTCTATTCCACATCAGGTTACTGATGCAAGCAGTAGAATCAGATTAAAAAAGCAGATAAAAATAGACTTTATGGAACAGCGGGGACTGTGAAGTAACACACAGGCACAGACACATGCATACACACACACACATGGATTTTTCATTGTAGATATGTCGTTGTGGAGTATGGGCCTGAGGTCACACACTTAGTGTGTTGTGAATTCTGTACTGAATGTATTGTAATGTTTTTTAAATTGTATAACTGCCTTAAAACTTCTCTAGGATAGGGGGCAGCATTCAGAATTTTGGATGAAAAGCGTGATCAAATTAAACTGCCTGCTACTCATGCGCAGAAGATAAGATATGCATATTATTAGTATATTTGGATAGAAAACACTCTGAAGTTTCTAAAACTGTTTGAATCATGTCTGTGACTATAACAGAACTTATTTGGCAGGCGAAACACCGAGGACAAACCATTCAGATGTTATTTTTTGCGGTCACTCTTCAATAGGGTTTTCATTGGGAATTCAGATTGCAGTTCATATTGCTTCCACTGGATGTCAACAGTCTTTAGAAATTGGTTGAGGTTTTTCCTTTGAGAAATGAAGAAGTAACACTGTTCAGAATGAGGCTGAAGGGAAGTGTACTCTTTGTTAGAGGCGCGTGACCTGAAAGGAATCCACTTATCATAAATGTTGGTACATTTGTGGACAAAAGTCCAAAGAAAATAGCCAAGAAATCTGCATTAAAAAAATGAACACCACCACCAACTAAGGAGGTTTAGTCAAAAAAGCAGTGGCTTTTACAATAGCTGTGTTAAATACGGCAGTGTTCCTCACACCTGAGCCTGGAGGAAGTGCAGGCTCCTGTTTCAGCCAAGAAGTAACAAACCTGATCAACTATTCATAAATACTTTGAGTGGTATATTCAGGTATGTTAGCTCTGGGTTAGAACTAAGCCATACACACTGGAGCAAAAGCAGGTGTGACAGACACAGACATGTGTTAACGTATACAGTTTAAGTCGGAAGTTTGCAAACACTTAGGTTGGAGTCATTAAAACTCGTTTTTCAACCACTCCACACATTTCTTGTTAACAAACTAGAGTTTTGGCAAGTCGGTTAGGACATCTACTTTCTGCATGAAAAGTCATTTTTCCACCAATTGATTACAGACAGATTATTTCACTCTATCACAATTCCAGTGGGTCAGAAGTTTACATACACTAAGTTGACTGTGTCTTTAAACAGCTTGGAAAATTCCAGAAAATTATGTCATGGCTTTAGAAGCTTCTGATAGGCTAATTGAGTCATTTGAGTCAATTGGATGTGTACCTGTGGATGTATTTCAAGACCTACCTTAAACCCAATGCCTCTTTGCTTGACATCATGGGAAAAACAAAAGAAATCAGCCAAGATCTCAGAAAAAAATTGTAGACCTGCACAAGTCTGGTTCATCCTTGGGAGCAATTTCCAAACGCCTGAAGGTACCACGTTCATCTGTACAAACAATAGTACGCAAGTATAAACCCCATGGGACCACGCAGATGTCATACCGCTCAGGAAGGAGACGCGTTCTGTCTCCTAGAGATGAACGTACTTTGGTGCGAAAAGTGCAAATCAATCCAAGAACAACAGCAAATGACCTTGTGAAGATGCTGGAGGAAACAGGTACAAACGTATCTATATCCACAGTAAAAACGAGTCCTATATCGACATAACCTGAAAGGCCGCTCAGCAAGGAAGAAGCCACTGCTCCAAAACCACCATATAAAAGCCAGACTACGGTTTGCAACTGCACATGGGGACAAAGATCATACTTTTTGGAGAAATGTCCTCTGGTCTGATGAAACAAAAATAGAACTGTTTGGCCATAATGACCATCGTTATGTTTGGAGGAAAAAGGGGGAGGCTTGCAAGCCAAATAACACCATCCCAACTGTGAAGCACGGGGGTGGCAGCATCATGTTGTGGGGGTGCTTTGCTGCAGGAGGGACTGGTGCACTTCACAAAATAGATGGCGTCATGGAGGGAGGAAAATTATGTGGATATACTGAAGCAACATCTCAAGAGATCAGTCAGGAAGTTAAAGCTTGGTCGCAAATGGGTCTTCCAAATGGACAATGACCCCAAGCATACTTCCAAAGTTGTGGCAAAATGGCTTAAGGACAACAAAGTCAAGGTATTGGAGTGGCCATCACAAAGTCCTGACCTCAATCCTATAGAACATTTGTGGGCAGAACTGAAAAGGTGTGTGCGAGCAAGGAGGCCTACAAACCTGACTCAGTTACACCAGCTCTGTCAGGAGGAATGGGCCAAAATTCACCCAACTTATTGTGGAAAGCTTGTGGAAGGCTACCCGAAACATTTGACCCAAGTTAGACAATTTAAAGGCACTGCTACCAAATACTAATTGAGTGTATGTAAACTTCTGACCCACTGGGAATGTGATGAAAGAAATAAAAGCTGAAATAAATCATTCTCTATTATTATTCTGACATTTCACATTCTTAAAATAAAGTGGTGATACTAACTGACCTAAGACAGGGAATTATTACTAGGATTAAATGTCAGGAATTGTGAAAAACAGTTTGTATTTGTATTTGGCTAAGGTGTATGTACATTTCTGACTTCAACTGTATGTGGGCGCTCTTACTTGATCATGTGAGGCACGGTGACTTTGGAGTTCTCCTCGAATACACTAGTCATCAAACCATTACAGCGGATATTATCGATACACTAGAGAGAGAGGGCGAGAGAGATAGAGGAAAAGGGAGGAGAGGGAGAGTTAGTGCAGATAAGTGGAGTGAAAGATCAATCTAAACCTCAATCTGATATATTAGCAACATCGTAAAATGTCGTATGTAATTATGGTTTACAAGAAATGTATCAAAACCCTAAGGAAAGATATGTTGTTATTAAAGCTTTTCCTTTGACCTAATCTTTGTTTAGAATCAAGCCAAGCCTCAGAGGAGGTGCAGTGTGTGTGTGTGTGTGCATGCATGTGTGTGTGTGCGTGCGTGCATGTAGGGGGAACACTGGGTTAAAGGGGATGAGCCAAGCACAAACCAGGGTTTGACCCCTGGGGAACCAACCACTCTGTTTACTCCCTGCAAAGCCTCATGGGATACCCAGAGGGAAACACACGGTGCTGTTTGTGAACTTTTTGTTGTTCGGTTATTATTCCAAGAAGAGAAAGCGAGAAAGAGAAAGAGAAAGTGAGAGCGTTAGTTACCTGGCTGATGTCACTGGTCCAGGCAGCTTTCTCCTGTCGTGAGGGAGCCAACAAGACTACAGTGAAGGAGGGTGAGTCAGACGGCTCGATGATCAGCTTAAAGTCCAACTGACCGAATACCTGACCACCACTGGACTTCGCTAAAAACAAGGGAAGGGAGAGTGAGAAAGAAAACGAGAAGATTGGGTCACCTAGGGTGACAGTGTATTTTGGTATGACACGAGATAAAGATTAATACATGAATAAGATATAAGCTGGTCCACTTCATTTACCCCTGCAGTGTGTGTGTGTGTGTGTGTGTGTGTGTGTGTGTGTGTCACTCAAAGTTCCGTCCCTGGAAGTCTGTGAGTGAAAAGACCCCTCTGTAAGGTTAATGAGTGAGTGATGCCATAGGATCAGCATGAGTGTCATTTAAAGGGAAGGCTGTTAGCTGGTATTTGAAGGGATGTGAGGGTCAGCCAGAGCTTTATCTGTGGACACTTATCTTTTGACACTAATTAACCTGTATGGAGACAGAGACTTAATGAGCCTGTCTGAGTCACTGCATAGATCTAAAGGACTGGGGTTGGTTAACACACACACTACTCACAGTCGTCGTCGCTGGTCTCTGTTTCTTCTATGAGGGTACATTCTATCAGAGATAGGACTCCACCTTGCTGCAGAGAGAGGTCCGAGGTCATTGACTGTTTGTGTTTTTTTTGTGTGCTTAAAATATGACTAGGTCCCAATTCTCCACCTTTCTCCCAAAGTGTACAATTACACAAATTCTCTCATGGATTTAACAATGGTGGAAACTCATTCTACCAATATGATTTTAAATCCAACCCCGGGAGTATGTAACTGCACACTTCTGGAAAAGGGTGGAGAATTATAGCCAGTAAGTATGCGTGTGTGTGGCTCACCTTGAGCAGGTGCAGCTTGCCTCCTGAGCTGCGTGTGCAGATCAGAAAGTGTTTTGTAAACAGGAAGCACTGTCTCTCTGCTTCCTTCTTCAGAGACAGAGAGCCCAGACGCACCTTACTGAGCTTACCCCTCTCCACCGACGGCAGCTGAATCAGAGAACCTGGCGGGGGAGGGCAATGGGGGAGAGAGGGAGGAGGGAGTAAGAGGTGGTGTTGAGAGACAGGAAGAGTGGGGAGAGGTGAGTGTGAGAAAAAATTTAAAAAGCCTTGTCCAAGCCAGAACTGCCCATCTCCTGTTTCTGTAGCGTGAGGCAGCTTGATGTACAAAAACAGACCCTGGACAGAACGCTAGTTTATCGCAGGGCCTTACCCCCAATCAATCTCCTTAATGCCAAGCAGAGAGGTATCAAGTCCCATTTTTAGACTCTTTGGTATGACTCAACCAGGGATTGAACCCCCAACCTTCCAATCACGGGGAGGACAGTCTAACCACAAGGCCACTGAGATGGATATGAGAAATACTGTTACATAAACAATGGTTTGTGTCATGAATGTGTAAGTGAATTCTGATGTGTGTGGGCATATACCTGTGTGTGTGTGTGCACGCTCACCCTGTCTGACGAAGGTCTGACTGGTGTCCAGTAGTATATCACATCCCTCTACAATCATCCTCTCGATGGCCAGGTTCTTACGGATGTTCTCTGTATCACTCACCTCATCATGCATCACCCTGAGGAAACACACAAACATATACTATATGAAATGTCTAAGAGGTGATAATTCATACCTGAATGTGTTGAGGTATTCGTACTCATTGATACACCCACAAATAAACACACACACACAAACACACACCTTGACAGCTCCTCTAGTTTGGACTTGGCGAACTCCAGGCTCTTGCGCTCTACGTGTTCGTGCGGAGTGTGCGCCAGCAGCTCATGCAGAGTGATGATGTAACGAGGAATCTGAGAAAAACAAATAGAGGAAGAAAGGAAGAGAGAGATAGAGGGTAATTGGCTGAAGGGTGAGGTATTTAATTGAGACTTTATGGTTTGAATGTTTATGAGCAAGGCCACAGATAGGGTTCTACAAGAAGGTATTTGCTAGGTGAGTGTGTATGGTACCTAGAACATGTGGTATGTGAGGATGTATTTGTGTGTTGGAGTGAGTGTGTGCATGCATTGCGTGTGTGCAGGCATGTGTGAATAAGTGTGCGTTACCGCTACTCCCCTCAGGGGTCCGATGTCGCCGGTATACTAACCACCGGTCCTGGGATCCATCATTACGCACACCTGGTATCAATCATTACGCGCACCTGCACGTCAGACACACCTGGACTCCATTACCTCACTTATTACCTCCCCTATACGCTACTCGTGTTTGTGATATTGCTCGATGTTCCGTTCATTAAACTCACCACCTGCACTTGCTTTCCGACTCCCAGCGTATACGTTACAGAACATTTGGTTTGTGGTGGTGTGAGTGCATGCGTGCGTGTGTGTGTGTGTGAGTTGAACAAATCAGAATGGTCACATTTGCGCGATCGATTTTCTATCGCTCATTTGCACATTATGTCAATGATGTCACTGTGTGAGGCTGTAGGTCAATTAACCTTGTCGGAGTGGGCGCCCTGATTCTAGTTTGTGAGCTAGGCAGGCTACTGCCTGGGAAGGTCTACCACTCAGAAGTATGAGATCGGGAGGCAGGGGGGTAGGTTCACCTCAGGTCTCTCCACTGGAAGCCCAAGGGAGGGGGAGCGGGGGAATCTATCAAATAGCGCACCTCTAACTTTGTACAGTACTAATGCAATTAGTAAAATTAGTCACACTAGAAAATGCTACCAAAGAAACCACAATTCATTCATAATATGAATATATATAGTTTCACAGACATATTGTTGCATTTCTTTTCTGGTTTGTGCGAAATTGTGAAGAATAATCCAAAACCAGTCTGCACACCAATGTGAATTGGTTTAGTCTTGACTCTTGGTTGACAGTGTTGGGTGATGGGTAATGTATTGATGCGCGAGTGCCAAATCCACACATTTGTTTCTATTTGTCTTTGTTACTACTTTTTCATATTTGAGTCTTTGTATTTATATTGTTTTAAATGTTATGATTATTTATTTGTGTTCCAAATGTCTGAATAAAATATGTTAGTGCAGAATGGGGCTTTTTTTTTGGGGGGGGGCGGGGGGGGGGGGGCTTGGAACCACTACTGATGCGCGTGCATGTGTGTGTTACCTGGAACATGGGGTATGTGAGGAAGGTCTCCAGCATCCTGCCCTCACAGGCAGCATTAGCCTCATACTGCTTCAGCAGCTTATCGAAGTCTCGGTTCTGCTTGCAGTTGGCCAGCACTTGCAGGCTGTACTGGTGGTTCCTCACAAACTCCTGGTAGATGTTCAGCATAGGCAGCAGGATGTCAAACAGGTCCGCTAGACACACACACACACACAAATGTATAAATATATTCTACAGTACACGACAGGCTGGTTTCCCAGACACAGATTAAGCCTAGTCCTGAACTAAAAAGCTCTTTCAATGGAGAATCTCCATTGAATAGAAATACAAGACATAGAACTCAAATATATAACAAATAGGGGCCAGGTAGAGTGAACAATAAAAGAACTAAGCTAAAATGAGATTAGATTAGCATTAGAGCCTGTTCAGTTTGGCCTGTCCCTGGCCATGTCTCAACGCATTTTCCTCTTACACAACCCATTCCTTACAGGCTGGTCTCCTAGGAAATGCTTATCGGTAGGCTGTTGAGGTTTTTAGGAGGAGAAATTATGGGATGTCAAGCCATTGTATGTGTGTGTGTGCGAGAGAGAAAGTGATGAGACGTTGTTTCAATAAGATGAGTGTGTGTGTGTCTGTGTGCCTGAGATAGGCAGCAGTAAGACATCAAGGCCAATTCAGCACTGAGGAACTGACCTTGATGTCAGTGCAAGACTGGGGTGTTTGTCTTGCATTGTCTGTGAGTGTGTGTGTTTTGACCAATATCCTCTTCATAACAAAGCTCTTAGTTTCTAGAACTGCAAGACCAAAAATAGTTTGTGTAGTCCTGTGAAACCGGCCCTATGACCCCAATTAAGTCACTTCCTGCAATTAGACAGACAGACAGGCAGACACAGACAGGCAGACACAGACAGGCAGACAGACAGACACATTTTATTTTATTTTATTTCACCTTTATTTAACCAGGTAGGCAAGTTGAGGACAAGTTCTCATTTACAATTGCGACCTGGCCAAGATAAAGCAAAGCAGTTCGACACATACAACGACACAGAGTTACACAAGGAGTAAAACAAACATACAGTCAATAATACAGTATAAACAAGTCTATATACGATGTGAGCAAATGAGGTGAGATAAGGGATGTAAAGGCAAAAAAAGGCCATGGTGGAAAAGTAAATACAATATAGCAAGTAAAACACTGGAATGGTAGATTTGCAGTGGAAGAATGTGCAAAGTAGAAGTAAAAAATAATGGGGTGCAAAGGAGCAAAATAAATAAAATAAATACAGTAGGGAAAGAGGTAGTTGTTTGGGCTAAATTATAGGTGGGCTATGTACAGGTGCAGTAATCTGTGAGCTGCTCTGACAGTTGGTGCTTAAAGCTAGTGAGGGAGATAAGTGTTTCCAGTTTCAGAGATTTTTGTAGTTCGTTCCAGTCATTGGCAGCAGAGAACTGGAAGGAGAGGCGGCCAAAGAAAGAATTGGTTTAGGGGGTGACCAGAAAGATATACCTGCTGGAGCGCATGCTACAGGTGGGTGATACTATGGTGACCAGTGAGCTGAGATAAGGGGGGACTTTACCTAGCAGGGTCTTGTAGATGACATGGAGCCAGTGGGTTTGGCGACGAGTATGAAGGGAGGGCCAGCCAACGAGAGTGTACAGGGGGGTAGTATATGGGGCTTTGGTGACAAAACGGATTGCACTGTGATAGACTGCATCCAATTTGTTGAGTAGGGTATTGGAGGCTATTTTGTAAATGACATCACCAAAGTCGAGAATTGGTAGGATGGTCAGTTTTACAAGGGTATGTTTGGCAGCATGAGTGAAGGATGCTTTGTTGCGAAATAGGAAGCCAATTCTAGATTTAACTTTGGATTGGAGATGCTTGATGTGGGTCTGGAAGGAGAGTTTACAGTCTAACCAGACACCTAGGTATTTGTAGTTGTCCACGTATTCTAAGTCAGAGCCGTCCAGAGTAGTGATGTTGGACGGGCGGGCAGGTGCAGGCAGCGATCGGTTGAAGAGCATGCATTTAGTTTTACTTGTATTTAAGAGCAATTGGAGGCCACGGAAGGAGAGTTGTATGGCATTGAAGCTTGCCTGGAGGGTTGTTAACACAGTGTCCAAAGAAGGGCCAGAAGTATACAAAATGGTGTCGTCTGCGTAGAGGTGGATCAGAGACTCACCAGCAGCAAGAGCGACATCATTGATGTATACAGAGAAGAGAGTCGGTCCAAGAATTTCATCCTGTGGCACCCCCATAGAGACTGCCAGAGGTCCGGACAGCAGACCCTCCGCAGGAAGGTCCACATGCAGGAAGTTGGGCAGACAGACAGACATTTTATACCAATATCCTCTTCAGAATTCATAACAGGGGGGCGCTAGAGAGTGTGCTATGGAATATATGTGTTTTGTTGAGCTCTGCTCAATTTTGAAACAAATTCATATTTAACATTTATTTAACTAGGCAAGTCAGTTAAGAACAAATTCTTACTTACAATGATGGCCTACCCCGGCCAAACCCTAACCCTAACCCGGACGACGTTGGGGCAATTGTTGGGGCAATTGTGCGCCGCCCTATGGGACTCCCAATCACAGCCGGTTGTGATACAGCCTGGAATCGAACTCCCAATCACAGGGTCTGTAGTGTCTGTCTGTCTGTCTAATTACAGGAAGTGACTTAATTGGGGGTCATAGGGGCGGTTTCGCAGGACTAAAAGGGTTTAATATTACCAAATTGAACATATTTGTGACCGGGGGACCCGGCCTATGAAATCTGAAGTCAATCTACACAAACTATTTTTGGTCTTGCAGTTCTAGAAACTAAGAGCTTTGTTATGAAGAGGACTCACTGAGATGTAGTGCCTTAGACCACTGCGCCACTCGGGAACCCGAGTGGAAACAGATTAGGTATTTTCTTAACATACCCACTGTATACATTGACATCCCCATTTGCCTGAATCATGCTTTCCACCCTGTATTGGATGATTTGGTGTTTTCACAGTGGGGGGAGATGGGGCTCACAACAATCAATAACTTGTACATTGATGGTCATTTAGCTTAATTTCAACAGTTACAGGGTAAGTTTAACATGCCAGCAACACAGTTTCTTAAGGACACATCCCACAGTATGGCATTAAGCCAAATAATCCTACATTAGATAGCCTTATCCTTGTCAAACCTCATTCAAAAGGGTTGGTCACTAGACTATGATAGACTATGACCACAAAGAGGTATCCGCATACACTACTAAAACGCCTTGGGAGCAGGAACTTGGTTCATAAATCTCAGATGAGGACTGAGTAGGAGCTCTCAGGAATATAAATCACAGTTCAGTGAATGCCAGACACAACCTTGTTCAGTTTAAGGTGATACACAGGTTGCATTACTCAAAAGTGAAACTGCATAAAATATTCCCAGACACCTCACCACTGTGTGAGACGTTCAAGCAGGAGGAAGGGACTTTGACCCACTTATTTTGGACATATCCTAAGTTACATGTTTACTGGGCTCTCATTTTTGATTACTTATCTAAAGCCATTGATAGAGTTATAGCCCCAGACCCATTGATCGCTTTGATACAGTTTGATACAGTTGATGGGAATAACCAGGAAGGGAAAGCTGTCTCTCTTTGTACTCTTGCAATTTTGGAAATTGGAGACTGTACCTACCTTTGAAATGTGGTTACGGGATTTAGGGAATGTAATGCACATGGAAAAGTTTCTATACAATACCTCCAATAGAAGTCCAATGTTTTACAAAATATGGCAGCCGATACTGGATAAATGTTATATTCCGCCTTCACTGTACTTCACTCAATATGTACTTTTGGTTTAACTACACTGCGTGTAATGACTATAAGCTGTCTTCTTATAATATGTACCACCTAATAGGATTTTTTTTATTTATTTTATAATTCTGTGTGAGTTAAGTTTTGTTTTGCCCTCTAAATTTGCCATCTCATTCAACAGTACAATGAATGTCAATGTTTGTGTCTCTGTATTTTTTCTATTGGAAAATAATAAACATATTACAAAAAATAAAGATTCATAACAAGGCTCTCTTTAGTTTCTAGAACTGCAAGAGGTCAAAAATGCTTTTGGGTCGATTGACTTGAAATGTAACACACTTTCTGTTTCCAAAGGAAACTGAACCTCAACACAAGGCATCCCTTGTGGTCATGATTAGTTGTTTGCAAGGACGGTTAGCTAGCTCAATAGCAGTCAAAGGGGGCGTCATACATAGTTACGTGAGGGCTGTAGGTATTACTTTTCTATGGAAAAAAAGCCTGGTTCTCTGTAGGAATAGTTAATTTCACATGGTCAGATGTAGGCTTGCATTCATCGGGAGGGTCTGTTGAACGATCCCATGCGTGAGTTTTGCTAATGTCACTCAAAAGCACACTAGGTCAGCCTACCTTTCTGCCATGTGGTGGGGGGAGGGGCAGATTCATGAATTGTCTAGAGTTGAGGCCTTAACCCTAAGTTCATGTCCACTCCCAGCTCAATGCCAAACCTAGCCTCAGCCCCAGGGTAGCTGTTTAGGCCCCTTGCTTTTTCAATCTTTAATAATGACATGCCACTGGCTTTGAGTAAGGCCAGTGTGTCTATGTATGCAGATGACTCAACACTATACACTTCAGCTACTACAGCGACAGAAATGACTGAAACACTTAACAAAAAGCTGCAGTTAGTTTCGGAAAGGAATAAGTTAGTCCTAAACATTTCCAAACTTCAAAGCATTGTATTTGGGACAAATTATTCACTAAACCCTAAACTTCAACTAAATATTGTATCTTGTAAACTGTCATGGTCAAAACATATTGATACAACAGTAGCTAAAATGGGGAGAAGTCTGTCCATGATAAAGCGCTGCTCTGCCTTCTCAACAACTCTATCAACAAGGCAGGTCCTGTGATCAGGTGCCACAAAGAGGGACTTAGGAAAATTGCAGTTGGCTCAGAACAGGGCGGCATGACTGGCCCTTAAAAGTGTACGGAGAGCTAACATTAATGACATGCATGTCAATCTCTCACAGCTCAAAGTGGAAGAGAGATTGGCTTCATCATTATTTGTTTTTGTAAGAGGTGTATTGAGCTGTCTGTTTAAAATACTAACACACAGATCGGACACCCATGCATACCCCACAAGACATGCCACCAGAGGTCTCTTAACAGTACCCAAGTCCAGAACAGACTATGGGAGGCGCACAGTCCTACATAGAGCCATGACTACATGGAAATCTATTCTACATCAGGTAACTGATGTTCCACATCAGGTAACTGATGCAAGCAGTAGAATCAGATGTAAAAATCAGGTAAAAATACACCTTATGGAACAGCGGGGACTGTGAAGCAACACAAACATAGGCACAGACACATGCATATACACACACACGATAACATACGCACTATACACACACGTACACATGGATTTTGCGTTGTAAATATGTGGTAGTGGAGTGTGGGCCTGAGGGCACACACTTAGTGTGTTGTGAATTCTGTAATGAATGTATTGTAATGTTTGTCAAATTGTATAACTGCCTTAATTTTGACGGACCCCAGGAAGAGTATAATGGGGATCTATAATAAAAACAAATACAAACATCTGAATCACTACAAAACTTATTCTATGACCGCTTATACACTATATTAGGCCCTGCCTTTGGAACTTTGGTTTTCCTAGACATGGCTGCTATATTGTGATCACTACATCCTGTGGATTTGGATACTGCTTTAAAGCAAAAGTATGCAGCATTAATAAAGGTGTGATCAATACATGTTGATGATTTCATTCCTGTGCTGTTTGTAAATACCCTGGTAGGTTGACTGAAAGAAATTCCACAAATTAACTTTTAACTAGGCACACCTTTAAATTGAAATGCATTCCAGGTGACTTACCTCATGAAGTTAGTTGAGAGAATGACAGGAGTGTGCAAAGCTGTCATCAAGGCAAAGAGTGGCTACTTTGAAGAATCTCAAATATAGAATATATTTTGATTTGTTTAATACTTTTTTGGTTACTACATATTTAATATGTGTCCTTTCATAGTTTTGTACATCTTCACTATTATTCTACAATGGAGAAAATAGTAAAAAATAAATAAAAACACTGTCATGAGTAGGTGTGTCCAAATGTGTATTTTGACAATGAGTCTCCATTGGTCCGCTAGTTTTGGAGTGATGGTTCGTCTTAACCCAATCAATAAACATGATAGATAGGCTCTTTTTCTATTTCCTACTTAAGTAGACGGTCTGACGTCACCACTACGCACCAAATCATCCCACCTGTGCCCTCATGTCCTGAACATGGCGAACCAGTTACCAACACCTAAGTAGTTAGATGGTTTGTCATTAAATCTAATATCTATAACATTGAATGACAAACCATCTAACTACTTAGGTAAACATATGAATTACCTGTTGCACAACGTTCAGCGCAGGTGTTGGTAACTGGTTCACCATGTTCAGGACATGAAGGCACAGGGGGGAGACTTGGCTTGTAGTGGTGACATCAGACATCTACTTTTTATTTTCATTTTTTTATTTCACCTTTATTTAACCATGCAGGCTAGTTGAGAACAAGTTCTCATTTACAACTACGACCTGGCCAAGATAAAGCAAAGCAGTGTGACAAAAAACAACACAGAGTTACACACAGGATAAACAAAAGTACAGTCAATAACACAATAGAAAAATATATATACAGTGTGTGCAAATGGAGTACGGAGGTAAGGCAATAAATAGGCCATAGTAGTGAAGTAATTACAATTTAGCAAATTAACACTGAAGTGATAGATGTGCAGATGAAGATGTGCAAGTAGAATACTGGTGTGCAAAAGAGAAAAAAGTCAATAAAAACTATAAAAACAATATGGGGATGAGGTAGGTAGTTGGGTGGGCTATTTACAGATGGGCTATGTACAGCTGCAGCGATCAGTAAGCTGCTCAGATAGCGGATGCTTGAAGTTAGTGAGGGAGATATAAGTCTCCAACTTCAGTGATTGTTGCAATTCGTTCCAGTCATTGGCAACAGAGAACTGGAAGGAAAGGCGGCCAAAGTGGGTGTTGGCTTTCGGGATGACCAGTGAGATATACCTGCTGGAGCGCGTGCTGCAAGTGGGTGTTGTTATGGTGATCAGTGAGCTGAGATAAGGCGGTGCTTTACCTAGCAGAGACTTATAGATGACCTGGAGCCAGTGGGTCTGGCGACGAATATGAAGCGAGGGCCAGCCAATGAAAGCATACAGGTCACAGTGGTCGTGACAAAACGGATGGCACTGTGATAGACTGCATCCAGTTTGCTGAGTAGAGTGTTGGAGGCTATTTTGTAAATGACATCGCCAAAGTCGAGGAACGGTAGGATAGTCAGTTTTACGAAGGTATGTTTGGCAGAGTGAGTGAAGGAGGCTTTGTTGTGAAATAGGAAGCCGATTCTACATTACATTTTGGATTGGAGATGCTTAATATGAGTCTGGAAGGAGAGTTTACAGTCTAGCCAGACACCTATTTATTTGTAGTTGTCTACATATTCTAAGTCTGAACCGGACAGATTATTGATGCTGGTCGGGCAGGCGGGTGCAGGCAGCGATCGGTTGAAGAGCATGCATTTAGTTTTACTAGCTTTTAACAGCAGTTGGAGGCCACGGAAGGAGTGTTGTATGGCATTGAAGCTCGTTTTAGAGGTTTGTTAACACAGTGTCCAAAGAAGGGCCAGATGTATACAGAACGGTGTTGTCTGCGTAGTGCTGGATCAAGGAATCACCCGCAGAAAGAGCGACATCATTGATATATACAGAGAAAAGAGTCGGCCCGAGAATTGAACCCTGTCATACCCCATAGAGACTGCCAGAGGTCCGGACAACAGGCCCTCCGATTTGACACACTGAACTCTCTGAGAAGTAGAATTAGTACTTTAAGTAGGCAATATAAAAAAAGCCTGTCTATCATGTTCATTGATTGGGTTAAGACGAACCGTCACTCCAAAACTAGCGGACCAATGGAGACTCATCAATGGAGACTCCCTCCTCCCTCTAAACCCCGTTCTTCACGGAAAAATTATTCCAAAACTCGCAATCGAAAAGACTGGCAGGGAAAGCAAAGAAACATAGAAAGAAAAGATACGAGTAGCGTAACCAAAAGGCAGTACATGCAGGCATGAGTGTGGGCAAAATGTATTCAATAGGATTTGTGGCTGGGAAAGTTTAACCGAAAATTATTTTTGCATTCTTTTCAAAAAATGTTTTTAATAATTTGTCAGAGTTTTGCTCTCGCCTTAATTTTTTAGGGTTTTGCTTTTGATGTCTTATTTTTGTTTACAATTCTATACATTTTACTTCAATTGTTTGGTTTTTGATTTCAACATTTATTTCACCCATCCTTGAAAATATGTGTACATTCTCAACTTTATTTTTCATGTTCACAATGTATTTTATTTTGAATTCGATACATATGGCGTGAAATTGACCCCATACTACGGGACCAAAACAGCAGAGAAGCTTAGCTTCGCTCTTCAATGCTCCTGGTTGTTGAGGAAACTCCTGCAACAATCATTACGCACACATGCGTCTCATCATCAGTCACACCTGGACTTCATTACTCCCTTTATTACATAGCCTTTATATAGCACTCTTTTGTTGTCAGTCATCAGGTAGTATTTTTTATGTTATTATTAAACTCACTAACTGCACCTGCTTCCTGACTCCCTGCGTCTACAATACAGAACGCTACCTCAACAAATGGATGCAGCAGTTAACCAAGACCTCTCCCAGATGGTCAGCGAACAGGGACACCTACTTCTTCAACACCATGACCACTCATTTGGGCATGGCTATGGATGAGGTCCTCCATGTTCTTCAACGAGTCACCATTACTCAAGGGGTGTCATCTCCAAACAACGGAAGATTCTCTACCACAAGTGGACCCAGCGAGCCAGTACCCCTGCCTATCCAGTACTCCATCCTGGTCAGTGATACCTGATTGTCCCTTCAGGACAAATATGACGGGACTACTCCAGTGCTCCCTCTATTTCGCTCATCAGATGGGAGCTGCCACCACCACCTAGGACTGAGCCACGCCGTCTGGGAGAGAGGAGAGGAAGAGCTGGGTTCAGACCACGGCAGGATGTCCAGACCATGGTGGAGTACGCGCTCACCATTCAGACAGTGGCAGCATCCAGCAGATGGAATGAGCTGGTGCTCCGCAGCCTATTCAGAAGAGGACTGCGCGAAGAGGTCCAGATGTAGTTGGCGTGCCGAGACGACAACATATCCTTGGATGCCCTCATCGCGATGGCCACCTGTCTGGATAACCTTCTTCGGGAGCACCATGCATGCCCCCATCGCCTCTCTCCCTCCTCCGTTAATCTTTCTGAGTCAGAGCCTGAACCCATGGAGCTGGGGGCCACACGTTTCTCCGCGGCTGAGCGACGCCATCTTAGACAGCTGGGGCTCTGTCCTTATTATGAACAGGATGGGCACCAGATTCAACGGTGTCCGATTCGTTCTAAACGGGGGTCCACAGGAGCAGAGAGACAACCACATGATCAACCCTAGTACGATTTCACTGGTTCATGTCCGTTCATGTTTTGTTTCTAGAGCTCTAGTGGACTCCGGTGCTGTGGGGAATTTTATCGACCAGGCCCTCGCTTCCTCCCTTAACATTACCTCATACCCACCTCATACCCACTCATAATCACCGACTGGGCACCCGAATGCCGGAAGACCTGCTTACCTTTTCCCTGTGGTTCCACATTGCTTGAGAGCCCTGCAGTTGCCCTTCAGCCCAACATCCTGGAGGTATACCAAGATCTTCGGGACGTTTTTTCCAAGACCCGCGCCACCTGCCTCCCTCCTCATCGCTCCTGGGACTGTGCCATCGACCTGCTTACAGGCTCTGCATCTATCTTCTGTCAGTGGCCGAAACCAAGGCTATGGAGGAGTACATCCAGGAGGCCCTCCAGCAGGGTTTCATTTGCACATCCACCTCCCCTGCATCAGCAGGCTTCTTCTTCATGGCCAAGAAGGACGGAGGATTGCGCCCATGCATCGATTACAGAAATTTGAATTCCATCACCACGAAGTACCGCTACCCTCTGCCCTTGGTGCCGGCCACGATTGAACAGCTCCGCGGGGCCCGTTTTGTCAACAAGTTGGATCTGTGGAGTACCTACAATTTTATCCGCATCCGGGAGGGGGATGAATGGAAGATGGCCTTCAGAACGATGTCCGGTCACTACGAGTACTTGGTGGTGCCTTTTGGATTAGCTAATGCTCGGTCAGTGTTCCAGGCATTCGTCAACGAGGTGTTCCGGGACATGCTCGGGCGCCAGGTGGTCATCTATATCGACGACATCCTGGTCTACTCGCCTACCTTGGAGAAGCACATTGCTTACGTCCGAGTAGTCCTGGAATGCCTCATGGCCGACCACTTGTACGTTAATGCAGAGAATTGCCAATTCCATCAGGAGGAGGTCTCCTTTCTGGGTTACCATATTGGCCCGCAAGGAGTCATGATGAATGAGAGGAAGGTGGATGCTGTCAGGTCATGGCCAGTCCCAACCACCATAAAAGGGTTACAATGTTTTTTTGGATTTGCCAACTTTTACAGCCAATTCATTAAGAACTTTAGCTTGATCACCTCACCTCAAGGTGAAGCCTTGTTTCACCTCCGCCCCGTTGCTTAAACATCCAGATCCTACGCTGCCCTTCGTGGTGGAAGTGGACACTTCAGAAGTAGGTGTGGGGGCTGTCCTGTCCCAACGTTAAGGTAATCCATATTAGAGGTCGACCGATTAATCGGAATGGCCGATTAATTAGGGCCGATTTCAAGTTTTCATAACAATCGGAAATCTGTATTTTTGAGCCGCCGATTTGCCGTTTTTTATACCTTTATTTAACTAGGCAAGTCAGAGGTTTAATTAAACCTCTTATGGCTGCGATCCCTGTACAGGGATCAACATCAGGGGACATTTCAGAGTGACAACTAAAAATACAACGTCGTAACATTAAACATTCTTGAAAATGCAAGTGTCTTACACCCTTCAAAAGATTAGAATCTTGGTAATCAAACTACGTTTTCCAATTTAAAATAGCTATTACAGAGAACAAATACCATGCTTTTGTTTGAGAAGAGCAATCAACAACAGAAACAGTTTCCGCCATGACAGTTTTTACACATTCACATCTGAAGGTAAAATTATGACTTACATTCTGATATCTAGTATGTAATGGTTTTGGGTTGGACCACCATTCTTTGTTTGTAAATGCACGCGTAAGGAACTCCATTCTCGCCTTGACTATCAGAGGACTTGCTGTGACGCTTGTTATGCGCAGCAGTATTTGAGAAAGTTGTATTTTCAACGATTTCATTGAAGATATAATGGCGAATAAATCAGGAAAAGCGAAGTCAAAGTCTAAAGTGAAAGTGAAAAAGTGAAAGTGAGACAGATTTTTTGTTTGAGGAATCTTTGAGTGTTATGGTTCAAACAGGAACTGAGGAGCTGTTTCTGCAAGGACAGGACATACTTCTGGACGGGTAAGTGCTAATGCACTTTTATTTCATAAAACGGAAATAAGAGCAAGATATCAGAATGTAAGTTCCGACCATCGGAACCTGGAGTACATACTGAACCCACGTCTTCACCAGATTCGATTTCACGCTGACATGTAGCCCAGGTTAAAAACACATCAAAGCCGATGCCCTGTCTATGATTCGGGAGAGGTTCCTGTCTTGAGTGCATCCATAATCCTACCCTCTTGAATCGTAGCCCCCATGCTCTGGGACCTAGATGTGGACAGTTGCCAGGCCTTGGAGAGGGAACCCACAACTGCCACCTGTCGTCCTGAGCGCACCTACGTTCCGACGGGGATAAGGGATTGGCTATTGACCTGGGCACACACAGCTGCCGTTGCTAGACATCCAGATCACCCACACCATTCAGTCCAGTGCTGGAAAGTCCTGGTGGCCCACCTTGGCGCAGGACGTCATTCGTTATGTCAACTCCTGCTCCATATGTGCCCAATCCAAATCCCCCGGAACGCTCCAGCAGGGAAACTACTTCACGTGCCTCAGATTCCCAGGTCTTATCTGTCCATTGACTTTGTCACTGATCTCCCCTCTTCTAATGGTTTTACCTCCATATTGGTGATAGTGGACAGTTTCTTTAAATCATGTAGTTTCATCATGCCTTTCTCGTCTCCTACCGCTCTCCAGGTCGCTGAGGCACTGTTCCAGCAGGCCTTCCGGCACTGTGGCCCGACCGTGGCCCCAAATTCACATCAAGTGTATGGAAGGCTTTCATGGAGAAGCTAAGGGTCACAGTCAGCCTCACTTCCAGGTACTGGCCTCAGTCTAACAGGCAGGTGGAGAGGATGAACCAGGAGCTGGGGAGGTTCCTGAGGTGCCACTGCCAGGACCAGCAGGGGGCTGGGGCCTGATTCCTTCCTTAGGCTGAATACGCCTAGAATTCATTGCCACACTCCTCTACCGGGCTGACTCCCTTCCAGTGTGTTCTTAGAAACGTTTTTATAAAACTTAAAAACTAAATAAAAAATAGTAAAGTGGATCTGAAAACTAACTGAAAATAAACTGATTTTAAATAAAAACCTTGAAACTAATAGAAATAAAAACGAACATAAAAACGATAATAAAAACGATAACGATAATGTGTGGGAGTGGTTTGCATGGTCTATGCAACTGTTGTGTGTGTGTGTGTGTGCGTGTGGGCGCGAGTGCATGTGTGCGTCTATGTGTGTGTGCATGCATTTTGCAGTGTGTGTAATGCCAACTTACCCAATACCAGTGTAGGCCAGTTCGCTATCCGGGCTTTGAGACCTTGGTGGAATATCTCATGTAGAAACATGATGGTCTCACTGGATATAAAATGAATAAAAAACAGAATATCAAACATGTTTCTGTGTGTGCGTGTGTGTGGGAGTGTGTGTGTGTGTGCATGCATGTGTTGTACCTGTTGAGGAACACACTGCTGACATCATCGTGACTGATTGGAGGTTTCTTGGAGCTGGCGGCCATGCGGAGAGGTCTCAGGAAACAGTTAACCAGGATAGACAGCTGGTGGACATACCTAGGGTTAGATCAACAAGGATCAGACTAACAATCTTGGAATAAAAAGGTGCTATCTAGAAGCAAAAAGGGTTATTCGGCTGTACCCATAGGAGAAGCCATTTGAACAACCCCTTTCGGGTCCAGGTAGAAGCCTTTACACAGAGGAGTTCTACCTGGAACCAAATAGGGTTCTACTTTGAACCAAAAAGGGAACTCCTATGGGGACAGCCGCAGAACACTTTTGGAACCCTTTTTTTCTAAGAGTGTAGGATGCAGACCTTGCTCCAGCCCAGCAATAAAACACCTGAATACGCGACTTGTGGTCTAATCACACTATGCGTGAAATCAGGTGTGCTGGTGCTGGATTCGAATAAATAACAACAGTCAATCATTCAATTCATCAATCATTCATTCAATTAATCGATTAACAAATCAGCCACTCAATCAATCAATCAGTCTCTGTGTGAGTGGTTTTAGGTACATACTCTGTCTCGGCCTCCACCATGTTAAAGACGATCTGGTTCCTCTTCCTCATGCTCTCAGCATGGGGAGAACAGATGTAGTCCTGAACTATCAGCTTCCACTTCCTACGGCACAGCCAGCCACGCATAAAGCTTTGCACCTGTACAGGGAGACAGACACACACAGGTTAGAATATTTTTTTGGGGGGGGTAAAATTTTATCAAATGTTTCTAACAATATAAACGTATACAGACAAAAGATGGTTTTGAATCACACAAACATCAACGAAGCACACAAACATCAATGACATCACACCTGCCCAGACCCACATGTTCCCACCGCATCCATCTCCAGTGCTTGTAAGACTATGCCATATAACCTCAAATTGCGGTATTCTGTTTTTCTCTGTTGCCCACACCTTTTCAATATTTAAATAATAATGCATTTGATTCTTCCACTGTCTCAACGATGGAGGATAATTTGATTTACAGTTTTTAGGTAAACTTTTTTTTTTTTTATGATTGACGAGAAAAGTACGGTTTCTCACCGCACCCTCATATTTCATGTCTTCAAATTTGCAGATAGACGGATTAAAAAGTACATTTACATTGTAATAATTAACTCTGCCCATAACTTTTGGACTTTATAGCACACCCAGAAGGCATGAATTATAGATTCATAGTTAATTTTATACTTAAGACATGTAGAATTTGTGAATGTTGTCTCTTGTATAATAAATTCTATATTTTTGTTTATACTGGATTAAGCATACATTTTTGTTAACTGTAATTTCATTAGTTATGTTGCAACACTCCCTTCATCTTGTGCCAATATCAATTATTTTTAAGTTTTGGTTCCAATAGTTTTTTTCTAAGAAATTGTCAGTTGGATAGGTTGCAAGATTTTCTATACATTACCTATCATATGAATATCCTGATATTAAACTTTTAAAGTTGCATGTATTTGAAAATGTCTACGTTGGTCAGCCCAAAATGGCTTTTTAATTATGTCATGGAAATAATTGTATTTCCTATTACCATGTCATGTATGCCTTTAGTTTTCCATATGGGCCTATTCATCTGTGAATTCTGAAAAGCTATCCAGGAATTGTTGCATAGGGGTGTGTTTTTAGGGAGTGATATTGGTTCTTGCAGTCCGTTTCATTTTCTTCCATATTGTTATACTGTCCTAAACTATGAAGTTGTTAATGTTCTTCGCTTTAGTCTTTGGAAATAGACACGTGAAAAGATTTTGGGGATCTGTATGCGCATCTTTCATATGTACCCCTTGTTCCTCTTTAGTACATTTAACAATATGTACCCATTGTGCCTCTTTAGTACATTTAACAATATGTACCCATTGTGCCTCTTTAGTACATTTAACAATATGTCGCAAGTAAAAGCCTTTGGTGGCGAGTTTTTACAATTCCAGGTCTGGAAGGTTAAAACCGCCAATTTAGGGAGATGTAAAACTTTAGTTTTTATTCTATGAGTTGTATTTGCCCATATAAAGCCTGTTATGACCGAGAATTATATTTAAAAGAAAGAATGTCTTTGGTGGAGTATTACGGAAAATAAATATAGAAACTTTGAGAGATTTGAAAATTGTTTTGAATAGCGTTGTTAATCGTTTTGTAAGGGCTGCAAGGTGTTTACCAGGTTTATTTGGTAAAATAGTATGCTTTATTTGAGTTGAACCTGTAGTTGTTGGCTCTCTTCAAAAGATCAGATTCCTGCTTAAATTCAGAAATGTATTTTCTTCTTACCTTAAAGTTTTTTATGGGCCTTTCTAAAATAGTAAATAATTTATATTTTTCTTTCATTTTAATTTCTAACGCAGATTGAACTTTTTCAAAGTATGAGATTATCATTCCCCTAATGTACTCCTTAAAAGCACCCAAATTATGTTGGAGTTCTGCTTTTCTCTGTCCTATATCATGTTGAATTACACCAACATGAAATACACTTAGTGACAGAACATGGACAAAGAACAGAGCACATTTTCAAGAACCGAAATGTATTAAATAGATAATCTAAAAAATAAAGACCTTTACCTTAACAAATGTCTACATTTATTTATTTTATTTTATTTTTATTTCACCTTTATTTAACCAGGTAGACTAGTTGAGAACAAGTTCTCGTTTGCAACTGCGACCTGGCCAAGATAAACCAAATCAGTTCGACACATACAACAACAGAGTTACACATGGAATAAACAAACATACAATCAATAATACAGTAGGACAATCTATATACAGCATGTGCAAATGAGGTAGGATAAGAGAGGTAAGGCAATAAATAGGCCATGGTGGCAAAGGAATTACAATATAGCAATTAAACACTGGAAGGGTAAAATGTGCAGAAGATGAATGTGCAAGTAGAGATACTGGGGTGCAAAGGAGCAAGCTAAAAAAATAAATACTGTATGGGATGAGGTAGATTGGATGGGCTATTTACAGATGAGCTATGTACAGGTGCAGTGATCTGTGAGCTGCTCTGACAGCTGGTGTTTAAAGCTAGTGAGGGAGGTAAGAGTCTCCAGCTTCAGAGATTTTTGCAGTTCGCTCCAATCATTGGCAGCAGAGAACTGGAAGGAGAGGAGGCAAATGGAATAATTGGTTTTGGGGGTGACCAGTGAGATATACCTGCTGGAGCGCATGCTACGGGTGGGTGCTGCTATGGTAACCAGTGAGCTGAGATAAGGCAGGGATTTACCTAGCAGAGACGTGTAGATGACCTGGAGCCAGTAGGTTTGGCGACAAATATGAAGCGAGGGCCAGCCAACGAGAGCATACAGGTCGCAGTGGTGGGTGGTATATGGGGCTTTGGTGATAAAACGGATGGCACTGTGATAGACTGCATCCAATTTGCTGAGTAGAGTGTTGGAGGCTATTTTGTAAATGACATCGCCGAAGTCGAGGATCGGTAGGATGGTCAGTTTTACGAGAGTATGTTTGGCAGCATGAGTGAAGGATGCTTTGTTTGTGAAATAGAAAGCAGATTCTAGATTTAACTTTGGATTGGACATGTTTAATGTGAGTCTGGAAGGAGAGTTTACAGTCTAACCAGACACCTAGGTATTTGTAGTTGTCCACATATTCTAAGTCAGAACCGTCCAGAGTAGTGATGCTGGACGGGCGGGCAGTGATCGGTTGAAGAGCATGCATTTAGTTTTACTTGCAATTAAGAGCAGTTGGAGGCCACGGAAGGAGAGATGGCATTGAAGCTCATCTGGAGGGTAGTTAACACAGTGTCCAAAGAAGGGCGAGAGGTATACAGAATGATGTCGTCTGCGAAGAGGTGGATCAAAGAATCACCAGCAGCGAGAGCGACATCATTGATGTATACAGAGAAGAGAATCGGCCCGAGAATTTAACCCTGTGGCACCCTCATAGAGACTGCTAGAGATCCGGACAACAGGGCCTCCGACTTGTCATACTGAACTCTATCAGAGAAGTACTTGGTGAACCAGGCGAGGCAATCATTTGAGAAACCAAGGCTGTTGAGTCTGCCAATAAGAATGTGGTGATTGACAGAGTTGAAAGCCAGGTCGATGAATACAGCTGCACAGTGTTGTCTCTTATCGATGGTGGTTATGATATCGTTAAGGACCTTGAGCGTGGCTGAGGTGCACTCATGACCAGCTCAGAAACCAGATTGCATAGCTGATAAGGTGCGCTGAGATTCAAAATGGTTGGTAATCTGTTTGTTAACTTGGCTTTCAAAGACCATAGAAAGGCAGGGTAGAATAGATATAGGTCTGTAGTAGTTTGGGTCTAGAGTGTCTCCTTTGAGGAGGGGAATGACCGCGTCAGCTTTCCAATCTATGGGAATCTCAGACGATACGAAAGAGAGGTTGAACAGGCTAGTAATAGGGGGTTGCAACAATTTCGGCAGGTACTTTTAGAAAGAGAGGGTCCAGATTGTCTAGCCCGGCTGATTTGTAGGGGTCCAGATTTTGCAGCTCTTTCAGAACATCAGCTATCTGGATTTGGGTGAAGGAGAAGTGGGGGAGGTTTGGGCGAGTTGCTGTGGGGAGTGCAGTGCTGTTGACCGGGGTAGGGGTAGCCAGGTAGAAAGAATGGCCAGCCGTAGAAAAATGCTTATTGAAATGATCAATTATTGTGAATTATCGGTGGTAACAGTGTTTCCTAGCCTCAGTGCAGTGGGCAGTTGGGAGGAGGTGCTGTTATTTTCCATGGACTTTACAGTGTCCCAGAACTTTTTTGAGTTTGTGCAAATTTCTGCTTGAAAAAGCTAGCCTTAGCTTTCCTAACTGCCTGTGTATATTTGTTCCTAACTTCCCTGAAAAGTTGCATATCTCGGGGGCTGTTTGATGCTAATGCAGAACGCCACAGAATGTTTTTGTGCTGGTCAATGGCAGTCAGGTCTGGAGAGAACCAAGGACTATATCTGTTCCTGGTTCAAATTTTTTTGAACAGGGTATGCTTATTTAAGATGGTGAGGAAGGAACTTTTAAAGAATAACCAGGCATCCTCTACTGACGGAATGAGGTCAATATCATTTCAAGATACCTGGGCCAGGTTGATTAGAAAGGCCTGCTTGCTGAAGTGTTTTAGGGAGCATTTGACAGTGATGAGGAGTGGTTGTTTGACCACAGACACATTATGGCTGCAGGCAATGAGGCAGTGATCGCTGAGATCTTGGTTGAAAACAACAGAGGTGTATTTGGAGGGCAAGTTGGTTAGGATGATATCTATGAGGGTGCCCGTGTTTACGGATTTGGTGTTGTACCTGGTGGGGTTATTGATAATTTGAGTGAGACTGAGGGCATCAATCTTAGATTGTAGGATGGCCGGGGTGTTAAGCATGTCACACTTTAGGTCACATAGCAGCACGAGCTCTGAAGATAGAATGGGGGGCAATCAATTCACATATGGTGTCAAGGGCAGAGGGTGGTTTATAGCAAGCGGCAACAGTAAGAGACTTGTATCTGGAAAGATGGATCTTTTAAAGTTGAAGTTCGAATTGTTTGGGTACAGACCAGGATAGTAAGATAGAACTCTGTAGGCTCTCTCTGCTGTAGATTGCAACACCACCCCCTTTGGCAGTTCCCGAGATAAGAGCAAGTCTAATCAAGTCTAAAAAATTGTAAAAATGGCGCCGGAGCAGAAGGCAGACGTTTTACGTGCCCTGAACTGATTTCGTTTTTTTTGTTTTTGTTTTGTTTATCTGCATTGTTTGTAACTTATTTTTTACTAATTTTGTACATAATGTTGCCGCTACCATCTCTTATGACCAAAAATAACTTCTAGACATCAGGACTGTGATTACTCGCCACGGACGAGCATAATATTTTTCTTCCTTCACAACTCTGACGAGCCCGAGGCGGAGGATATGTGGCTCCCTCGGGAACAGGCCCCGACCCCCGTGATCTGCGCAAAGAGGAGGCGGTGAAAGAGAGGCCGGAGAGCGGGCTGCCTTCTGAGGAGTAGGAGGCGATAGAACAAACCCCCACTCCCCTCAATTCTGCTCGCAAACATGTAATCTTTGGACAATAAAATGAACAAATGATTGGGATAATTAAACTACCAACGAGACATTAAAAACTGTAACATTATGCTTCATGAAGTCGTGGCTGAACGACGACAATATGGCTGGTTATACGATCTACCGACAGGATAGAACAGCGGCGTCTGGTAACAACTAATAAATGAAGGTGTGGGCTGTCTCCAGGCGGTCCGCATGTCTCCGGGCATACTCCGGCCCCGGGGGAACATGAGGGCTATCCAGGGGCTGACCAAACGCCATCTCCGCAGGGGTGCGAATCTCTCTCCCCAGCATGAGGAGGGCAGGCGTGCAGGAGGTGGAGTCTTGGACAACGGAGTGGCATGCCATGAGGACCACAGGCAGGTGCGCGCTCCACAAGGCCATCACTTTGAGGATGGAGAGGAGTAGTGCGGGTCTTGTGCATACCCATTCTCTCACACATGGTGGCGAACACACGGGACTCAAAGTTTCTGCCGTGGTCGATATGGATGGACTCTGCAGCTCCAAACCTGCTGAACAACCCCGCTGTCAGGGCGTCAACAATGATCTCTGCCTCCTGGCCAGGCAGAGGCCTCAGGCCATTTTGTGAAATAGTCCATGGCCGTGAGCACCCAGTGGTTTCCACTGTCTGTGGTGGAGAACGGCCAAACTACATCGACTCCCATCCTCTCCATGGGAGCCCCCAATGGGAACTGTTGGAGCTGAGCATAAGAGCGGCCTGGGGGGGCCTTTCTCGCTGTTCAGTGGTCACAGCGGCGGCAAAAGTCCTCAAAATCCATCTTGTGCTGCCCCCAGTAAAAGCCCTGACAGTGGCGACGGAGTGTTTTTGTGATCCCAAAGTGTCCAGTCCCCACCCCCCCATGAGTACTCTGGAGCACAGCCTCCCGCAGTGCTTTTGGGACCACCACCTGCCACCTCTCCTCTCCCGTAGCTGCCTCCTTCCATGCCCGCTGTAGCACACCATCAGCCAGTCGCAGTCTCTCAAACTTTGACCACAACCGCACTGTAGCACTGGCTGTAGGTCTGTGTCCCATCCCTGCTGCTGCCACATTCAGCCACGTCGACAGTCAGCAGCTCACAGCAGACAGGCCCGCACGCCCGACACACTGTGGCACAGACCCCCTCCTCTGCACACAGCTCTCTCTAGCTGGAGCGTTGCACAGACCGAAGCACAGGGCCTTGAACTGCCAGTGTCCTCTGTTAGTGGAGAACGCCGTTTTGGCTCTGGCCTCTGGGGAGAGGGGCACCTGCCAGTAGCCACTGCGGAGGTCTAGTGAGGAGAACCAGGCGGACCCCCTAGCGACTCATCGATGCGTGGTATGGGGTATGAGTCCTTCCTGGTTACCTCAATCAGCCTCCAGTAGTCCGCACAGAACCTCAGCTTGCCCCCCTTCTTAGGAACCATGACGACTGGCGCTGCCCAGGGGCTGTCTGAGGGCTCAATGAAGTTTGCCCGCTGCATCTCTAACACAGCCTTGTCTGCCGCCTCCTGGCGTGCCAGCGGGATACGGCGGGGACGCATCTTGATGGGTTGAGCATCACCTGTGTCGATCTCATGCTGCACCAGATGAGTCTGACCCACCTCCTCACTCAGCGCAAAGCTGTCTTTGAATTCAAACAGCAACTGCCACAACCGTTCCTGCTGCTCAGGGTCAAGACCAACACAGTTCCTCCCCCATATTTCCCTCACTGCAGACAGTGTCCTCTCCTCTCCCATCTGGGGTAGCTGGGCTGGGGGAACACGGCCCGGACTCACAGAGAGATGTGTCGTGGAGGTAGCTGGGGGGAATGTAACACACAGATGTGGGGGGGGGGGGGGGCATGAGTCTCTGCTGCTTTAACTGTTGGAGTAAAGGGTTTGTTGCGTTGAGTGAATGTGACATTGGGGGGAGGCATGGTGACTGCCGGCCCTCCCTGGAAGCTCAGTGTGACCCCATTTAGGTCTAACTGGCAGCCTGTGCACCTAAGAAAGTCCAACCCCAGGAAACAAGGGTCCTGCACAGCCGCCACCCACACAGGATGACGCACAGTCCTGCCCCCTACTGTCAGAGTCATTATTCCCTTCCCTTTCATGGGTGCCAGCTCACCTGTGACTGTGCGGAGCTGGACAGTTGTGGGCTCACACTGAGTCCAACCTTGCACAATATCCGGCCTCACCAGAGTTACTGTGGACCCGGTGTCCACCAGGGCAGAGCAGGGCACCCCCTCCACAGTCACAGGGACATGACAAAAGTCCCCAACACAGGTCCGGCCCACCACAACAACAGGCTTCAGCCGCTTGTTCTTGTATGCTTCTGGGGGAGGTGGAGCCTTGCTTCCCCGTCTGTGCCGGTGGGTTCCTCCTGAAGATGATGGTGGTTGGGAAAGAAAGCCAGGGGTCTGCACTACCCGGTCTATGCGGACCCCGAGCTGTTTCCCTGAGCTCTGGGGGACATGGGGCAATCCCGGCGTAGATGGCCTGGCTGGCTACAACCCCAGCAGACCCTGGGACCAGGGTGCGTGTTTTGTGTCGCCTGTAGCGACACAGCACGAATGAGTTCTGTCATTTCAGCCACCCATGCAGGCTTTTCCGGCTCTGGGCTGCTCTGTCCATAGCGCTTCCTCAGTGCTCCCACTAAAGCACCATAATCATGTCTGTCCTCGGGGCTAATCAATATCAAACTGCGGTGTCCTTTCTTCATCCGACCACCACCTAAAATAAGCTAACAGTTCAAACTGAGCATGAAAAGCTTCCCAATCCGCCTTACCGGAATACTTCGGGGTCTTAACTGATACGGACGCAGCTGGGAACTGGGCGCCGCCATGTTTGTTTACATCCTAAGCCCCAGATTCCTCGTCCCGCCGCGTCGACGTCACCCCTTTGGTCCGCCCACCAGAATCCGCGCGAAGCACAGTCGACGAGGCACTCATGCCCGCTTCAGCCGCCATCACTCTAACGTCCTCCCTCAAGCGGCCTCTGGGCTCCGAAGCCCTGGTGATCTCTGGCCCTGGCGAAGCCAGATCCCCCGACATCAATGCACACGCACCTCCTTGGCCATAATCGTCCCCTACCTCCATCTTTCGGATTCCCTCGAAGCATTTTCAACCCTGTTCTCACCTACGGTAGCTAGCCACAGAAGTCAGCTAGATAGCTGATTAACTTTTATCAACGTTTTTACTACTGACACCAATGTAAAGAAACAGCAGAGAGCAGATCTCGAACCCTCAACCTTCGAGCCCGGGGTCCGGAGCGCTTTCGACTATGCATGCTCGAACGGCAGGGTCGATTTCCGCGATAATAATAACCCAGGGTCGTTACACTACCACCTCAACTAACCGGTGCCCCCACACATTGACTCTGTAATGGCACCCTCCTGTATAAATTGTTATTTTTTTATTACTTATTCTTATCTTATTCTTATCTGCAATTTTTGGAAACTGCACTGTCGGTTAGGGGCTGTACGTAAGCATTTCACTGTAAGGTTGTATTCGGCGCATGTGACTAATAACATTTGATTTGAAGTTTGACACCCGGTTAGATAAGACGTTCAATGGCCGAAAGGGTTGTCGATTTTGCCAAAGTCTTGAAGAAGTCAGTGGTAATGAGGAGGGTTATGGTGGATGGGATGTCTGATTGCTTGTATAAACAGTCCAGGAATCTAACAATGCGTGGAATACATATACACACACACACACTTAGGCACACCCCCACGTACGCAGATTACACACACACACGAGCATGCATGCACATACCTTCTTAATCTTTTTTATGTCTGGGTCTTCATCCTCTTGGTTTACATGGTAAGGCCACATTCTCTCATTGGTTTTGTTCAGGGCAACGATCTGAGGGAGAATGAAAACACAGTAAACACAACTGAAGACTGCACTTCCTGATTAGGCTCATTTTTTCATCAATGCTCATTAAGAAATGCTAGCGGACATGACTGAAGGCAAATAATAGTTGTCTTGGGTGTGGTTTGATGTGGGTGTTCATTGGTTATGTCTTTGCCATTCAAGTAGTGAGTACAGTGATGTAAGCTAAGAGAGCTTTGCTATGGAGAGAACAACGTTTTTGAAATTGAGGACTTCTTCCGGTCTGACTGCCTCGCAATCCCCAGATGGTCAGCTAATTCAGGGTTGTGTTTAGCCAAGCAGACAGCAGCTAGCTAGCAGAGCTTGGTGATAGGATAGCCAGCTGCAGCTATCTAGCTGATTTAAATCAGTTATTACAAGATAGCAAGAGCCAGTGTTTGGAATGTGTTTCATAAGACACTCCTTCTACATCACCTTGCTACAAAAGTAGCTTGCAACTTAGTTTCAACATTTCATCACATTCCGGTCTTTAGTCAGCTCAGCTTTCCTACAACACAATATTCTGTAATTGGCTGGTTTTGCCTCGACGCTCCTTAAGTCCGCCGTTAGATCTTTCTCGGGAGACAAATCCTAGAACTAATATCCTTACAGGTGTAGGCTACATATGAACATTGCACGAACATCGGCCAGCTTGAGTGTACATCCATCAATAATTAAAAGATTTTCTGCTGTAAATATATTGATTTGCTTATAAAGACAGTATGCCTATACGTTACCTAACAATCAAAAATAAATTATGTGTAGAGTACAACGTCAGCTGTCTAACCAGAACTAGAATGGCATTTTCTATTTGCAGAAATTGAAGGATTTGACTGTCTTACACACTGATATGCACAGTTCTATGGTTAAGAATCTGTTTTCAAGTCTCCAGTGAGGTCCCTTTCCTCTATGTAATGCATTACAGGTTATGGACATGTGCAGTCAGGTGGAAGAAGGGGTGGAGTGGATATGACAGAGTTTGCCTCATGGGTCCAGCAGGCAGAGTTCAATAACTACAGGCAAATGTGAGATGCAGGAGGATGGCACTCTTCTCATACTGACTATACAGTTCCATGTATATACTGTATAATAAACCTCCTACACAATCCTGTTGAAACAGTGTTCTGCTAATATAACAATGTGCAAATATTATACTTGCATTTCATCTTTTGTCATTCACAACCGATACAGATACTGTACCTATCAACATTGTGTCTGGTGGCCCTGGACCTACCTTGCCAAACATGTCAGTCATCATACCTTCCTGTATGGTGTCCCATATCTCCCCCCCATCGATAGTACCATTCAAATCAATAATAACAAAAAGACAATAAAAAGTAATAGATGTGTCTTGTATAATTTTAATGCGGAGTATAAGGTATTTCCCAAATCAGACATCAGTATAAAACTGTCTTTCAGTCAGAGGACTCCATGACCAAAGCTTATCACTTGTCCTCCATCTGTAGAAAAACAAAGTAGAGTTGATGAGTGACAAATGGTGGTGTTTTCTTGTCCATATATTCAGTTTATCTGTCTGTAAATTATGTTTATTGTGGCAGCACTATTTCACAGAGTCAAATTCCTGTACATGCAAATGTATTTGGCAAATAAAGGTGATTTAAATATTACTAAACACTTGTGATGTACTATCTTATTAGTAATCACCTTTTGTCCCTTTTGAGGTGTTTGCCAGTGTCAGTAGATCAGCTCCAGGCCCCTCTTGTCACAGATACCGGTCATGAAGGAGCCTGACATACGGATCCGACCCAGCTCCTATCACAGAGACAGAGAGGGAGGGAGAGAGAGAGAGAAAGACTCACCATACAGTCATGGAAAACAACAGTAAATACACAGTTGAACATAGCCAATCAGAGATGAGGATTCACAGCTAATTCAATGCCAGTGGAACAGTTGTTAAAGTACTGTGTGAATTTCACCAGGTTCATATATTAACATGTCATGTTGATTTGTTATTGTGCATGCCTGCATCCTGGTAGTTGGGGAGTGTGTACTTACGTTTTGCCCTGCGTGCTCGTGCTCAAATCATTTTGATGCACTATGAAGAGGTAGGCACGCTTTTTCTGTCGTCTTCAGAAAAGTTTGATTATTTTAAGCACAAAGTTATACACACAGTGTTTTGTTCATGTAATGTAATGTATATAATGTTATATATTTAGAGGTTATTTAGAGGTTACTCATAAGTGGATGGTATTGTTAAGATGTAATTGTACTTTTTAGGATGATATCAACATTCTGAATTCAACATGTGGTTAATAGCTAGCTAAGGTATTAGTAGGCTATTGTATGTGTGAACGATGGCTAGCTCCTCGAATGATCCCAGTCCCTTCTATTGTGCATCTGTTGTAGAAAGAGGCGACGATTCTCAGAACATATGTGCTCTACAAAAGTTGTATTTTCTTTTGGATGCAGATGCAGGATGCAGAGAGTGAATTCTGCTTGATTAAAACTATCTGATCTCCAAAGTCCACGTCTATAGTCTCAATCAACCACATACAACGCAGAGTTACAGCGGTGCAGTACAGCACCGGTTACACCAGCATGTCACTGACTGGTTGGCATTACTCACCCTGGCCCAGGAGTTGTCCATTGTGGCACCATGGATGGGGGGCACCTCCTTACAACATACAAGACACAGGACTGATTACATTATCAATGGTGGTTATGTCCTCCCATTACTCTGAAACGTGACTGGTGTCTGGCCACTGCTTCCTTATCTGTCATCATTATTTTTGCCCTAGAAAATATGAAATATTGTTGTTGCTTAATGGCATCTTTTTTGGGAGTTAGCTGAAGCCCTCAAATGCTAGCTAGCTAATATGGTTGATTATTTAGCAGGGATCTTACAGTAGCTAGCCAGTTTGAGTTGAAACATTATTGAAAGCAATCTGGCAACATGCATCAAACATGCAGTCAGGTTTGCAAGTAACGTTAAGCTAGCAGGGATGAAACCTTCAGGTGCAACGTTAGCTATGCAAATCTTCCTTTCACATTACAGGTTAGGGAGAGGCTATGTATTTAGCTAGTTACATAACAGTATCATAGTGGAACAGCCTGTCAAATAATGGCATGTAGCTAGCTATAAACAAAACTTAGCAACTTACCAACAACACACCAGTCTCAGGTTTTGACGGTTGACAGCCTAAATATAAGCTAGTCGGAGGTAATCCAAATCTTGGCAATCTGCCCAAGATTGTTGAACAACTTTATGAAAGCCCATTTTCACTAGGGTAGCTATTTCCCGAGCAAGGGCAAGCACAAACCACACGCCTTGTCTGGGGAAGACGTTCCAGTGGGCGAGTTCATTTTTGAGTTTTAATTTTCTTTCTTGCTTGCCTTTTCCCCACAATGCAGTATTCAAAATCAGTAGTACTATAAAAGTTTTTAAAAAACGACAAAAAAGTCAAGCAGAACAAAACACACGAGAAATAGAAAATAAGAAGTACACAAGAAAGTATGTAAACTATATAAAGGGTCAATGCCAATACCATATTTACAATGTTCAGGGATACTGGAGTGGTAGGGTTAGCTATGTATGGGCATAATGTGACTAGGCATCAGGATATATAATAAACAGAGTAGCAGCAGCAGCGTATATGATGATTGTATGTTAGTGTGTGCGTAGAGTCAGTATGAATGTGTGTGTGTGTGTAATGTCTGTGTGAGCAAATTACGTGTGTGTTGGAGTGTCAATGTGAGTGTGTGTGTGTGTGTGTGTGTGCATAAAGTCAGTGCGATAATTCAAATGAAATAGAAGGGTCAATGCACATAGTCCATGAAGCCATTTTGTTAGCTATTTAGCAGTCTTATGGCTTGGGGATAGAAGCTGTTCATGAGCCTGTTGGTGTCAAACTTGTTGCTCCGGTACCGCTTGCTGTGCAGAAGCAGAGAGAATAGTCTTGGGTGGCTGGAGTCTAACAATTTTCCGGGCCTTTGTTTCACACCGCCTGATATAGAGGTCCTGGATGACAAGGAGCCTAGCCCCATTGATGTACTGGGTTATCCACACCACCCTATGTAGAGTCATGCGATCAAGGGCTGTGCAGTTGCCATACCAAGCAGTGATGTAGCCAGTCAAGATGCTCTCAATGGTGCAGGTGTAGAACCTTTTGAGGATTTGAGGGCCTGTGCTAAATATTTCAACCTCCTGAGGGGGAATAGGCTTTGTCGTGTCCTCTTCACGACTGTCTTGGTGTATTTAGACCATTCTAGTTTGTTGTTGATATGGATACCAAGGAACTTGAAGCTCTCAACCTGCTCCACTACAGCCCATCGATGAGAATGGGGGCGTGCTCTGTGCTCCTTTTCCTGTAGTCCACAATTATCTCCTTTTGTTTTGGTTACGTTGAGGGATAGGTTGTTATTCTGGCACCACCCGGCCAGGTCTCTGACCTCCTCCCTATAGGCTGTCTCATCATTGTCGGTGATCAGGCACTGGCACTAGCACTGTTGTGTCATCGGCAAACTTAATAATGGCGTTGGAGTCGTGCCTGGCCATGCAGCCGTGGGTGAACAGAGAGTACAGGAGGGGACTGAGCACGCACCCCTGGGGAGCTCCAGTGTTGAGGATCAGCGTGGCAGATGTGTTGCTACCTACCCTCACCACCTGGGTCAGGAAGTCCAGGATCCAGTTGCAGAGAGAGGTGTTTAGTCGCAGGTTCCTTAGCTTAGTGATGAGCTTTGAGGGTACTATAGTGTTGAACGCTGAGCCGTAGTCAATGAATAGCATTCTCACATACGTGTTCCTTTTGTCCAGGTGGGAAAGGGCAGTGTGGAGTGCAATAGAGATTGCATCATCTGTGGATCTGTTTGTGCGGTATGCAAATTGGAGTGGGTCAAAATGGAGTGGGTCTAGGGTTTCTGGGATAATGGTGTTGCGGTGATCCATTACCAGCCTTTCAAAGCACTTCATGGCTACGAATATGAGTGCTACTGGTCTGTAGTCATTTAGGCAGGTTGCCTTTGTGTTCTTGGGCACAGGGACTATGGTGGTTTGCTTGAAACATGTTGGTATTACAGACTCAATCAGGGACATGTTGAAAATGTCTGTGAAGACACCTGCCAGTTGGTCAGCAGATTCCCGGAGTACACGTCCTGGTAATCCGTCTGGCCCCGCAGCCTTGTGAATGTTGACCTGTTTAAAGGTCTTACTCATGTCGGCTACGGAGAGCGTAATCACACAGTCGTCCGGAACAGCTGATGCTCTCATGCATGCCTCAGTGTTGCTTGCCTCGAAGCGAGCATAGAAGTGATTTTAGCTCATCTGGTAGGCTCGTGTCACTGGGCAGCTCTCGGCTGTGCTTCCCTTTGTAGTCTGTAATAGTTTGAAAATCCTGCCACATCCGACGAGCGTCGGAGCCGGTGTAGTATGATTCAATCTTAGCCCTGAATTGACGCTTTGCCTGTTTGATGGTTCGTCGCAGGACATAGCGGGATTTCTTGTAAGCTTCCGGGTTAGAGTCCCGCACCTTGAAAGCGGCAGCTCTACCCTTTAGCTCAGTGCAAATGTTGCCTGTAATCCATGGTTTCTGGTTGGGGTATGTACGTACAGTCACTGTGGGGACGACGTCCTCAATGCACTTATTGATAAAGCCAGTGACTGATGTGGTGTATTCCTCAATGTCATTGGAAGAATCCCCGAGCATGTTTAGCATCTGCTTCATCTGACCACTTTTTTTATAGACTGAGTCACTGGTGCTTCCTGCTTTAATGTTTGCTTGTAAGCTGGAATCAGGAGGATAGAGTGAGTGCTACTGGTCTGTAGTCATTTAGGCAGGTTGCCTTTGTGTTCTTGGGCACAGGGACTATGGTGGTTTGCTTGAAACATGTTGGTATTACAGACTCAATCAGGGACATGTTGAAAATGTCTGTGAAGACACCTGCCAGTTGGTCAGCAGATTCCCGGAGTACACGTCCTGGTAATCCGTCTGGCCCCGCAGCCTTGTGAATGTTGACCTGTTTAAAGGTCTTACTCATGTCGGCTACGGAGAGCGTAATCACACAGTCGTCCGGAACAGCTGATGCTCTCATGCATGCCTCAGTGTTGCTTGCCTCGAAGCGAGCATAGAAGTGATTTTAGCTCATCTGGTAGGCTCGTGTCACTGGGCAGCTCTCGGCTGTGCTTCCCTTTGTAGTCTGTAATAGTTTGAAAATCCTGCCACATCCGACGAGCGTCGGAGCCGGTGTAGTATGATTCAATCTTGATTGATTCAATCTTAGCCCTGAATTGACGCTTTGCCTGTTTGATGGTTCGTCGCAGGACATAACGGGATTTCTTGTAAGCTTCCGGGTTAGAGTCCCGCACCTTGAAAGCGGCAGCTCTACCCTTTAGCTCAGTGCAAATGTTGCCTGTAATCCATGGTTTCTGGTTGGGGTATGTACGTACAGTCACTGTGGGGACGACGTCCTCAATGCACTTATTGATAAAGCCAGTGACTGATGTGGTGTATTCCTCAATGTCATTGGAAGAATCCCGGAGCATGTTTAGCATCTGCTTCATCTGACCACTTTTTTTATAGACTGAGTCACTGGTGCTTCCTGCTTTAATGTTTGCTTGTAAGCTGGAATCAGGAGGATAGAGTTGTTGTCAGATTACCAAATGGAGGGCGAGGGAGAGCTTTCTACGCATCTCTGTGTGTGGATTACAGGTGATCTAGATTTTTTTCCCCCTCTGGTTGCACATTTAACATGTTGATAGAGATTTGGTGGAACTGATTTAAGTTTCCCTGCATTAAAGTCTCCGGCCACTAGGAGTGCCGCCTCTGAGCTGACTGAGTGGGGTCTTAGTGCCAGCATCTGTCTGTGGTGGTAAATAAACAGCCACGAAAAGTATAGCTGAGAACTCTCTAGGCAAGTAGTGTGGCCTGCAATTTATCACAATATACTAGCTAGCTATCCCGCTAGCTGAATATCCATGTCGTCATTCAGCCACTATTCCGTGAAACATAGGACATTACAGTTTTTGATGTCCTGTTGGTCGGATATTCGTGATCGTACATCGTCTAATTTATTGTCCAATGATTGCATGTTGGCGAGTAGTATTGACGGTAACGGCAGCATCCCTACTCGCCTTCTGCGGGTCTTGAAGAGGCATCCGGCTCTTTGTCCTCTGTACTTGCATCGCTTCTTCTTGCGAATAACTGGGATGTCGGCCCTGCCGGGTGTTTGGAGAATATCGTGTGAGTCCTGCTTGTTGTTGAAAAAATCTTTGTCTAATCCGAGGTGAGTGATCGCTGTCCTGATATCCAGAAGCTCTTTTCTGCCAAAATATATGGTTGCAGAAACATTATGTACAAAATAATGTACAAATATCGCGAAAAAAACACATAATAACACAATTGGTTGGGCGCCCGTAAAACTGCTGCCATTCCTTGCGGCACCATTTTGGCGTGATGTGATGTTGAGGGCCACACAGTCGTGGGGGAACAGAGAGTACAGGAGGGGATTAAGGAGGGGATACACCGCTGTGGGGCCCTCCGTGTTGAGGGTCAATGTGGCGGAGGTGACCCTCACCAACTGAGGTTGGCCTGTCTCAAAGTCCAGCATGCAGTTGCAGAAGGAGGTGTTCAGTTCCAGAGTCCCAAGCTTGGAGGTGACCATGTTGTTGAATACTGAGCTGTAGTCAATGAACAGCATTCTCACGGGTATTCCTCTTATCTAGGTGGGTGAGGGCAGTGTGGAGTGCAATTAAGATTGCGTCATCTATGGATCTGTTGGGGCGGTATGCAAATCGAAGTGGATCTAGGGTGTCTGGGATGATGGTGTTGATATGTGCCATAACCAGCCTTTCAAAGCACTTCATGATTACACATATGAGTGCTACATGGCTGTAGTCAATGGGGCAGATAGCCTTAGAGTTATTGGGAAAAGGAATGATGGTGGTCAGCTTGTGTGGATAAACAAACTGGGACAAGGAGAGGTTGGAAATGACCGTGAATATGCCAGCCAGCCTGTGTAATAGGATTCCACCTTATTCCTATAATTGTCCTTTTGCGTGTTTGATGGATCTGCAGAGGTCGTAATGGGACTACTCGTACTAGTTTGTGTCCTCAACCGTAGCCTCAGGGTTAGCTGCGATAGCCCTGTGTGTGGTAGCCCTGTCCTTTAGCTTAGCACCAACCTCCGTGTTAATCCAGGGCTGTGGAGACATCACTGTGGAGACATCGTTAAAGTATTTCCTAATGAAGCCGGTGACTGAGGTTGTTAGCTTGTCGATGCTATCGGCGGAGTCCCGGAACATATTCCAGTCAGCGCCTGCAAAGCAGTCTTGTAGCATAGCCTCTGATTCGGAGGACCATTTCTCAACGGGTACTTCCTGTTTGAGCTTCTGCTTGTATACAGAAAGCAGTATAGAGTCATGCTCTGATTTGAGAGCTCTGCTCTGATTTGCCGAAGGGGGTATGTGGGAGAGTATGGAATGTTTGCTTGTGGGTAGAGTAATTGTGGGCTAGGACTTTATCTTCCCTAGTGGCAAAAGAGACGTGTTGCTGGAAGTTGGCCATTATGTGTCTTAATGACGTAGAACCATAATCACTAACAACACGGAAAGCAGCCTCCAGGTGCATGGTCTCCAGCTTCTTTATTGCCTTGTATAGTTTGTGAAGTGCCAGCATGTTGTTTTCCTTGTCCTGACGTGGAATATACACTACATGACCAAAAGCATGTGGAGAACTGCTCATCGAATATCTCATTCTAAAATCATGGGCACTAATATGGAGTTTGTCTCCATTTGCCGCTATAACAGCCTCCACGCATCTTGATGTTGGAAAATTGCTGCGGGGATTTGCTTCCTTTCAGCCATAAAAGCATTAGTGAGGTCGATTTGTGTACAGGAGCATTGTCATGCTGAAACAGGAAAGGGCCTTCCCCAAACGTTTGCCACAAAGTTGGAAGCACAGAATCGTCAAAAATGTCATTGTATGCTTTAGCATTAAGATTTCCCTTCACTGGAACTAAGGGGCCTAGCCCGAACCATGAAAAACAGCCCTAGACCATTATTCTTCCTCGACAAAACTTTACAGTTGGCACTATGCATTTTTTAGCAGGTAGCGTTTTCCTGGCATCAGCCAAACACAGATTTGTCCATCGGACTGCCAGATAGTGAAGCTTGATTCACTGTGAATGGTGATCTTAGGCTTGTGTGCAGCTGCTTGGCCATGTAAATCAATTTCATGAAGCTCCCAATGAACAGTTCTTGTGCTGACGTTGCTTCCAGAAGCAGTTCGGAACTTCGTAGTGAGTGTTGCAACCAGGGACCTACAATTGCTACACACTACACCCTTCAGCATTCAGCAGTCCTGTTCTGTGAGCTTGTATGGCCTACCACTTTGCGGCTGAGCCGTTGTTGCTCCTAGATGTTTCCACTTCACAATAAGAGCACTTACAGTTGGCAGCTCTAGCAGGGCAGAAATGTAACTAACTGGCTTGTAGGAAAGGTGGCATCCTATGACAGTGCCACGTTGAAAGTCACTGAGCTCTTAAGTAAGAGCCCTAATCTCCCCCTAATCTCACCAGGGCTCCCCTCTCCTCCCTGTTTTTGATAGGGTTAAAACATTAAGTTTAGGCATTCATTACAAATGGTTAAGGTAATTGTGTCTACTGCTGGGACTGAACACACACCCTTCAGATCTGGCATCATGGGATTACACCAATTCACCGCCATTTAGCAAAACCCGAGCCCCTAGGTGCGGGTTTTGAAGACATTTCCCGACGTCCTCAGGACATGGACAGGCGTCCAATTTCGAAGTCAGTCTTGAGCAATCTGGCTGGCCTATAGTGCACTATATAGAGCCTAGGGTGCCATTTGGGATTCAGTTAAAATAGTAATAGTAGGATAGAACCGCTACAGGAGAAGGGCTCATACACCAGTGATCATTAGCAGAGTCTTATACTGAGACTATTAATTGGCATATTGAAACATATCTGAACATTTTCCCAATGTTTAAACAGCAAAGAAAACAACTGGAATCTGATCTTTTGAGTTTTGATTTATACTATATGTACATGGTTCTCAATTCTGATACAATTCCAATTCTCCATTATGCAATCTTTTTTGTTGTTGCATGTAACCTGCCATTACCACAACAACCACCACAAAATTTAAAGGAACAGTGATAGGATGTCTGCATGCTATTTCAGAGGCTACATCAGTGTGAATGCACAAATATGATATGGGTTACATGTAAAACTGAGCGTGGACAGTCAGACAAAAAGATTGGATATGAGCAAAAAATCTGAATTAGGCTCATAGGATGACTGTGTAAACACAGCATATAGATTTTTGATTTGAAATGCTGGGGCTTGTGGTTGAGGAGAAGTCCAAATTTAAAGGCAGGAGATGGCAGAGGTGCGCTAATAATAGGAGGCCTGTACTATTCTACTCTAATCTACTGATGAGTGGTGAGTTTTCAGGCACTAGCGGCTGCAGGGGGATTCACCCAAGCGGATGCTACTTGTTGGCAATGAAGGAGTAGCTAGCGGTCATTCTACCTACAAAGTCAAGTGGCTATGCTACGGGATGGATGTGGATGGCTGTGAGGACGTCGTCGACGGCAAGGTGCGCACCTGAATTGCTACGGAACTGTCTTTTGACCAACTATTCCCCCCTGGCTGTGACCGTCATGATGCTCCATCCCTGTGACCGTGATTCTGCCTCCCACCACTCGATGCAACCAAAAGAAGCTGCTTCAGCTCCCATGCCGACTTCCTGACATTGCTTCAGTAACCTTAACCATTCTGGCTTCCTGATTTTGTTTAATTGTATGTTCTTTACTTTTGTGTGTATTGTATTCATATTTTGTATGCTCATGGATTTCAGTTTGTATTGTTTGCTTTACTATATAAAAACTTGAGTGTAATAAATCTTGAACTTGAAATAGTGTAAATAGCTCGGATTATGGCTATAATAGTCACATTAAATGGCAATCCATCGATATACAATTCTCTGGAATGTAGCGCTATTTCAGGTGTGTGCAAAGTGTGTGTGTGTGTGTCAGGCTGTGGGCGTTTCCACGTTAGATAAGCATCAGATTTCCTCTTCACGGACAATCTCCTGCCACACTCACACACGCACACGCGCGCGCACACACACACACACACACACACACACACACACACACACACACACACACACGTAACTGTGGGTTATCTGCCTGTGACTGCCTAAGCAAATCATGGTTTAGCTCAGCGATACAGCAGCAGTATCCCACAGGACTCTCACAAAGCTCTACCTCACTCTACCTCACTGTGACTGGGGGAAATAATTTCATTAAATGTTTCATTTATTACATTTATTTGACAGGGACAATGCACATCAATTAGCATTTCTGTAAATGTGGCAGATTTTCCAGCTATCTATTTTTCAATTGTAGTCCCTGGGCAGGTATATAAAAGCACTTAAAATGGCATCATAAAAATGGTACATTTGTTTAAACATTGTGCATACATGTCTGATTGCCCTTCAGCCACACTTTAAACCAATGGCAAAGGGTTGATAGGTTGCACAGCTCCATAATATCAGTGGTCGATGTGTTCCAGACGTGAGGCTCTGCTTTTTCTTTACATGCTAACCTAACATGGTGTCAAGGTCGTCGGTATAATTATTGGACCAAGCTGCAGCGCGATATGGTTTCCACATATTATTTATTAGAAACTCACAAAACAACAAAAGAAAAAACGAAACAAACAACGAACCGTAACAAAGAGGTGTAACATACACTCAAAACAATATCCCATAAAACACAGGTGGAAAAAATGCTACTTAAATATGATCCCCAATTAGAGACAACGATAGCCAGCTGCCTCTAATTGGGAATCATACCAAACACCCACATAGAAAAACTAAACTAGAACCTTACATAAATAATAACTAGAAAACCCCCCAGTCACGCCCTAACCTACTATACCATAGAAAAACAAAGGCTCTCTATGGTCAGGGCGTGACACATGGCTGATAGAAATCAGTCAATCAGCATTAATATGCAACATAAAAACCATGCAGTCAGCCAAAGAAAGTTGGACCAGTCTCAAAAAGCATGGATTCGGTTTTGTAACTGCCTTTTAGCTGTTCACAAGCATGACATGAAGCATGTAAACATAGACATGCAATACCATGCTTAGCAGAGGTCATGATGGGGTGTTCCTCTCGTGGACCTGTCCTGTGAGCTTTGTAACCAGCCAATGCTGTTTGAATGTTGCCTTCTATCAAAGTCAGTACATGTATTGTACACACATGCAGTGTTATAAGGAAAGCTATAAGCATTTGTAACAGCTGTTAATATTAAAACTAGAGGTCGACAGATTAACCGGAATGGCCGATTAATTAGGGCCGATTTCAAGTTTTCATAATCGGTAGTCGGCATTTTTCGACACCGATTACGGCCGATTACAATGCACTCCATGAGTAGACTGTGTGGCAAGCTGACTACCTGTTACGTGAGTGCAGCAAGGAGCCAAGTTAAGTTGCTAGCTAGCATTAAACTTATCTTATAAAAAACAATCAATTTTAACATAATCCCTAGTTAACTACACATGGTTGATGATATTACTAGTTTATCTAGCTTGTCCTGCGTTGCATATAATCGATGCGGTGCCTGTTAATTTATCATCGAATCACAGCCTACTTCGTCAAACGGGTGATGATTTAACAAGCGCATTCGCGAAAAAAGCACTGTCGTTGCACCAATGTCTTCCTAACCATCAATATCAATGCCTTTCTTAAAATCAATATACAAGTATATATTTTAATCCTGCATATTTAGTTAATATTGCCTGCTAACATACATTTATTTTACCTCTGGAAATTGTGTCACTTCTCTTGCGTTCTGTGCAAGCAGAGTCAGGGTATATGCAGCAGTTTGGGCTGCCTGACTCGTTGCAAACTGTGTAAAGACCATTTCTTCCTAACAAAGACCGTAATTAATTTGCCAGAATTGTACATAATTATGACATAACATTGAAGGTTGTGCTATGTAACAGCAATATTTAGACTTAGGGATGCCACCCTTTAGATAGGTTATGGTTCCGTATTTCACTGAAAGAATAAACGTTTTGTTTTCGAAATGGTGGTTTCCGGATTTGACCATATTAATGACCCAAGGTTCATATTTCTGTGTGTTATTATAAGTCTATGATTTGATATTTGATAGAGCAGTCTGACTGAGCGGTGGTAAGCAGCAGCAGGCTCGTAAGCATTCATTCTAACAGCACTTTCCTGCATTTGCCAGCAGCTCGTCGCTGTGCTTCAAGCATTGCGCTGTTTATGACTTCAAGCCTATCAATTCCAGAGATTAGGCTGGCAATAATATAGTGCCTATAAGAACATCCAATAGTCAAAGGAAATACAAATGGCATAGAGAGAAATAGTCCTATAATTCCTATAATAACTACAACCTAAAACTTCTTACCTGGGAATATTGAAGACTCATGTTAAAAGGAACCACCAGCTTTCATATGTTCTCATGTTCTGAGCAAGGAACTTAAAAATTATCTTTTTTACATGGCAAATATTGGACTTTTACTTTCTTCTTCAACACTTTGATTTTGCATTATTTTAACCAAATTATTTATTTGAGACTAAATTGATTTTATTTATGTATTATATTAAGTTAAAATAAAAGTGTTCATTCAGTATTGTTGTAATTGTCATTATTACAAATATCTATACAAAAATTGTCCGATTAATCGGTATCGGCTTTTTTTGGTCCTCCAATAATAGGTATCGGTATCGGCATTGAAAAATCATAATCGGTCGACCTAATTTAAAACTTGCGTTAGGTTGGACCCTGTAGATTCATGATTACCAAACACTAAACTCAGTAAAACGCTCAGTGGGTACTCAACATCCAGTTTCTCAAATCAAATCACTGCACAATGTTGGACTCAGACACGCGCACACACACACGCACACTGTAGTTTTAATTTCCTTCTACCAACTGTCTGACATCGATCTCATCCATCCAGGTCTCACTGACTGTTTACTCCAGGAACAATTAGGACTGTTCATCTAATTATCACTAGCCAACACATTGTCACTGTGTGTGTGTGTGTGTGTGTGTGTGTGTGTGTGTGTGTGTGTGTGTGTGTGTGTGTGTGTGCTGCATTATTAACGCTGCATTTATCACCCCCAAATGAACCGCTAAGGACCTTTCCCTCAGCTTAGCGAGAAGTTAACTCTACACAAACGTGTATGTTCCTCTTTGCATCACTCATTGACTGGCGCTGGCTGGAGACTGATCACAGTGTGTATGTGTTTGCAACTTGTCAGAGCAGAAATGTCAATAAAGCGAATTCATATGCCGTCACCAAGGAGATGAGAGGTGGTGGTCTAAAATCAAGGCTGAGAGAGACAGCTCGACAATGACAGAGGGGGAGGAGAGAAAGATGAATAATGAAAGATGGAGACAAAGAGAGATGGAGTTGGAGAAGAAAGAGGACAGAGCTAAAGATGAAGAGAGGGCAGAGAAGGAAAGATACATATACAAAACAATACAGAAAGAGAGAAGAGATAGAGACAGAGAAAGAGGAACAGACAGAGGTAGTGTGTTTTGAGTGCCAGTGTGCTTGCAAGCACCTCTCCTTTGAGCCTCTCTATCTCTGTATCCTGATCCTCCAATTGAGTACGTAGTTGGTTGGCTGCCACCTTCTCTGTCTCCACAATCTGGACCAGGTGGATGTACTTTTGCATCAAGACCTCACGCTCGATGATGATGTCAGAGTAGCTGAGGAGACAGACACACAGGGATGATGTCACCGAGGGACCCCGGAGGACAGAAATACTCAATCCCGAATAGACCCTGCCCCCAAACCACTATCTGACAAGACTGGAAAGGTATAATAAACAATGTTTTGTGGCTCTATACACAGTGGCAATGAGGGAGAGAGAAGAGAGAAGAGAGGGAGAGAAATGAGACAAACAGTGGAAGGAGGCCTGATAGAGAGAGGATGAGAGAGAGGAGTAAGAAAAAGGTTGAGTGGGAGAGAAGGCACCTGGGTTCGGAGAGATAAGCAGGGGGGGGGGGGGGGGGGTGAAGAATAAGAGATGTAGAACAGGCAAGTCCCATGGCTATGTACAGGTATACCCACTGGGCTCTGGCCTGGTTGTTATGCAGACACAGCAACACACAACCATCCCTTCCCCTTCTCTCAGGAGGGTCTCTGTCTCTCTCTCGAACACACACAGTACCTGGCCTGTTGGATGGCCTCCACCCATTCATCACATTCATTCTCCTCCTCAGTCCGTAGCTCCAGAGGCTTCTGTCCATCATGGCCAAACACGATCAGGAAGTAGTGCTGCAAGAAGAGAGAGAGAGTGAGTGAGAAAGAGTGGGAAAGAGAGAGGGGTACTGTAGGTGCCAACACACTTCAACATTCCTGAACAGGCTAAACATATAGAAGGAGAGGAAACAAGTCAATGACATACATATGCACGGACGCGCTGGCACAAGCACCCCCCCCCCCCCCCCCCCCCCCCCACACACACACACACACACACACACACACCAAACAGGCTTGGGCTCAGCAACAGTAGAGCCAGGGGTCTAAAGAGTAACCATCAGCTTTGGCCTCACACGTCAAATACACACACACACTTGCGCACGCTCACGCATATGGTTTGTCTGTACACAAACAAACACCCAGAAAGATTGCAAGTGTGTCCACCTGACACAAACAGGCTGTAACAGGGACAGGCATGAACAGAGCCAAAGGACATGGTGACATGGAGCCTGCATCCAAAACAGCACCCTAATTCCCTTTATAGTGCACTATTTTTGACCAGTGCCCTATCAATGAAGAGAGTCTGCTGGCTGAGAAAACGATATATTACACTTACGTAGCCTATGATCATCAATATCAGCCAGCCTGCTCTTTTCTTTCACACTTTCTCTCACTCCCACTTCCCTCTCCCTCCCATTATCCTTGCTGAATTTCCCTGCCTTCTTAGCCTGGACGCAAACCCTAAAATCAGTAAGAATTCCGGCTCTCACAGACCTGTTCGTTTTTCTTTAAGAAGCCATCCTGTTCTCCACTCATTACCTGTATTAACTGCACCTGTTTGAATTTGTTACCTATATAAAAGACACCTGTCCACACAATCAAACAGACTCCAACCTCTCCACAATGGCCAAGACCAGAGAGCTGTGTAAGGCCATCAGGGATAAAATTGTAGACCTGCACAAGGCTGAGATGGGCTACAGGACAATAGGCAAGCAGCTTGGTGAGAAGGCAACAACTGTTGGCGCAATTATTAGAAAATGGAAGAAGTTCAAGATGACGGTCAATCACCCTTGGTCTGGGGCTCCATGCAAGATCTCACCTCGTGAGGCATCAATGATCATGAGGAAGGTGAGGGATCCGCCCAGAACTACACGGCAGGACCTGGTCAATGACCTGAAGAGAGCTGGGACCACAGTCTCAAAGAAAACCATTAGTAACACACTACGCCGTCATGGATTAAAATCCTGCAGCGCACGCAAGGTCCCCCTGCTCAAAGCCAGCGCATGTCCAGGCCCGTTTGAAGTTTGCCAATGACTATCTGGATGATCCAGAGGAGGAATGGGAGAAGGTCATGTGGTCTGATGAGACAAAAATAGAGCTTTTTGGTCTAAATTCCACTCGCCGTGTTTGGAGGAAGAAGAAGGATGAGTACAACCCCAAGAACACCATCCCAACCGTGAAGCATGGAGGTGGAAACATCATTCTTTGGGGATGCTTTTCTGCAAAGGGGACAGGACGACTGTATTGAGGGGAGGATGGATGGGGCCATGTATCGCGAGATCTTGGCCAACAACCTCCTTCCCTCAGTAAGAGCATTGAAGATGGGTCGTGGCTGGATCTTCCAGCATGACAACAACTCAAAACACACAACCAGGGCAACTAAGGAGTGGCTCCGTAAGAAGCATCTCAAGGTCCTGGAGTGGCCTAGCCAGTCTCCAGACCTGAACCCAATAGAAAATCTTTGGAGGGAACTGAAAGTCCGTATTGCCCAGCGACAGCCCCGAAACCTGAAGGATCTGGATAAGGTCTATATGGAGGAGTGGGCCAAAATCCCTGCTGCAGCGTGTACAAACCTGGTCAAGAACTACAGGAAACGTAGGATCTCTGTAATTGCAAACAAAGGTTTCTGTACCAAATATTAAGTTCTGCTTTTCTGATGTATCAAATACTTATGTCATGCAATAAAATGCAAATTAATTACTTAAAAATTATACAATGTGATTTTCTGGATTTTTGTTTTAGATTCCATCCCTCAGAGCTGAAGTGTACCGATGATAAAAATGACAGACCTCTACATGCTTTGTAAGTAGGAAAACCTGCAAAATCGGCAGTGTATCAAATACTTGTTCTCCCCACTGTATACATTGTCTACTGGTATCATTTTAAATTGAGAACATATACAGTGCCTTGCGAAAGTATTCGGCCCCCTTGAACTTTGCGACCTTTTGCCACATTTCAGGCTTCAAACATAAAGATATAAAACTGTATTTTTTTGTGAAGAATCAACAACAAGTGGGACACAATCATGAAGTGGAACGACATTTATTGGATATTTCAAACCTTTTTAACAAATCAAAAACTGAAAAATTGGGCGTGCAAAATGATTCAGCCCCTTTACTTTCAGTGCAGCAAACACTCTCCAGAAGTTCAGTGAGGATCTCTGAATGATCCAATGTTGACCTAAATGACTAATGATGATAAATACAATCCACCTGTGTGTAATCAAGTATATACGGAGAGAGAGTGACATTAAAATTAAACAGATTGGAGATCTTACAACTACACAAAAAGGAAATGTTCATTTGAGAATACAACACAGAGACAACCCATTCCCCTCTTTATTGCATGATTGTGATATGTGCTTAATCAACATTGACACAAAAAAAAATTCAACTTTAAAAACTTCACTTCAAAGAATCAACTTCATCACTTCAAAATGTAAAAAATAAGCTAACATGTATGTAAAGATTAGACATCTTAGTCTAAACCACAATATACAATTGAGTAGTACAAGTAAGCTATTATTACCAAAGCATCATTTCAGATTAACTGTATTTTATTTTTGTGTGCAACATTGGCTAACATAGGTAAGCCTACACATATAACTGTCACGATTGTCGTTAGAAGCATACTCGGACCAATGTGCAGCGTGATCTGGGTTCTACATCTTTATTTAGTGAAACGCACAAAAACAATAAAGCAAGAACGAAATGTGACAAAGTGGTGCACATGCACAAAACAATATCCCACAAAACACAGGTGGAAAAAAGGCTACCTAAATATGATCGCCAATTAGAGACAACGATAACCAGTTGCCTCTAATTGGGAATCATACAAAATTACTAACGTAGAAAAACCAAACTAGCACCCCACATAGAAATAATAAACTAGACTAACCCCCAGTCACGCACTGACCTACTCTACCATAGAAAATAAGGGCTCTCTATGATCAGGACGTGTTAATAACCCATGGCATGGCATATAGAATATACCCTTAGTCTTTTGGGACATTCATTGGGACGGCTCTCTTCATCTGCAAACAGGCTTTCACAGCTTTTTATATCTGAGGAGAGAAAACATCACAAAGAAACAGGCTTCATTTTACTCAAATTAGACTGCACTGAATAAATATTTTGTGGCATTATATCTCTGTCCTCAAAGTTCCCCCTCTAGGGACTGGAACTGGAGAATCCTTTCATAATGTCCTCCCACAAAGTTACCTGCCCTCTCCAGTAGCCTACACTTTCCCTTTACAGACAGCTGGAGCTGCAATTTCACCCTCTTCCATGGCTGTTATCTGCAAATGCATTTGGAGACTGTTTTTAATTTAGAAGGGTTACATTAAGATAGCTAGCTAATAGGAAGTTAGCTAGGTGATGACATTTAAACTGAATAAAAAGAAAAAACTATACTATGAAACAAAGATAAATGATAAAGAATGATAGCAAAATGGATCCATAATAAATACAAATAGCAGATGATATTGCCACTCCTATTGCTTCAATCTAAGCCTACTAGAAAGTGCGTGCCCTCAGGCTACCCAGGAATAGTAAAGCCCCCTTTATTAGCTAAAATTAATCAAATCAAATGGTATGTCACATGCGCTGAATACAACAGGTGTAGGCCATACAGTGAAATGCTTACTTACAAGCCCTAACCAACAATGTAGCTAAAAAAAATAAAAAAAATAAGAATAAGAAAAAAAAGTAACAAATGTTTGAAGAGCAGCAGTAAGATAACAATTGCGAGGCTTTACACAGGGGGTACAGGTTCAGAGTCAATGTGCGTGGGCACCAGTTAGTCAAGGTAATTGAGGTAACATGTACATGTAGGTAGAGTTATTAAAGTGACTATGCAAAGATAATAACAGAGAGTAACAGCAATGTAAAATATGCACATAGTCTGGGTAGCAATTTGATTAGATGTTCAGGAGTCTTATGGCTTGGGGGTAGACGACCTAGATTTGGAGCTCCGGTACCACTTGCCATTCGGTAGCAGAAAGAACAGTCTATGACTAGGCTGGCTGGAATGTTTGACAATTTTTAGGGCATTCCTCTGACACTGCCTGGTACAGAGGTCCTGGATGGCAGGAAGCTTCGCCCCAGTGATGTACTGGGCCGTATGCACTACCCTCTGAAGTGCCTTGCGGTCGGAGGGAAGTGCGTACGGTCGGTGGCCGAGCAGTTGCCATACTAGGCAGTGATGCTCTCAATGGTGCATCTGTAGAACGTTTTGAGGATCTGAGGAACCATGACAAATCTTTTCAGTCTCCTGAGGGGGAATAGGTTTTGTTGTGCCCTCTTCACAACTGTCTTGGTGTACTTGTACCATGTTAGTTTGTTGGTGATTTGGACACCAAGGAACTTGAAGCTCTCAACCTGCACCACAATAGCCCTGTCGAAGAAAATGGGGGCGTGTTCGGTCCTCCTTTTCCTGTAGTCCACAATCATCTCCTTTGTCTTGATCACGTTGAGGGAGAGGTTGTTGTGCTGGGACCATACGGCCAGGTCTCTGACCTCCTCCCTATAAGCTGTCTTGTCGTTGTCGGTGATCAAGCCTACCACTGTTGTGTCATTGGCAAACTTAATGATGGTTTTGGAGTCATGCCTGGCCGTGCAGTCATGAGTGAACAGGGAATACAGGAGGGGACTGAGCACACACCCCTGAGGGGACACCGTGTTGAGGATCAGCATGGCGGATGTGTTGTTACCGACCCTTACCACCTGGTGGTGGCCCGTCAGGAAGTACAGGATCCAGTTGCAGAGGGAGGTGTTCAGTCCCAGGGTCCTTAGCTTAATGATGAGCTTTGAGGGCAGGGTGGTGTTGAACACTGAGCTGTAGTCAATGAATAGCATTCTCACCCAGTTGGTCAGAGCATGCTCGGAGTACACGTCCTAGTACTCCGTCTGGCCCTGCGGCCTTGTGAATATTCACCTGTTTAAAGGTCTTACTCACATTGGCTGTGTAGAGCATGATCCCACAGCTGTCCGGAACAGCTGATGCTCTCATGCATGTTTCAGTGTTACTTGCCTAGAAGCGAGCATAGAAGTAATTTAGCTCGTCTGGTAGTTGATTCAGCCTGTTACCAACCCATAATGAACTTTTTGAGATTTTTTTGTTGTTGTTGACCAGATACAATTCTATTTTACAGTAAACAAATTGACAACAGACTTTCAGCATGTTTATAGGGAAGCATATTCAACAAGCACAGCACTTACACAAATTACTGATGATTGGCTGAGAGAAATTGATGATAAACAGATTGTGGGGGGCTATTTTGTTGGACTTCATTTAACAGTATCAATCATAGTCTGCTGCTGGAAAAACATATTGTATATGTAATGGCTTTACACCACCTACTATATTGTGGATACAAAGTTACCTGTCTAACAGAACCCAGAGGGTGTACTTTAATGCAAGCCTCTCCAGGCAGAATCACAAATTCCCCGGGGCAGCTGTATAGGCCCCTTCATTTTTTCCATTTCTAACACCAAAATGCCACTGGCTTTATGTATGCAGATGACTCAACACTATACACATCAACAACTACAGCAACTGAAATGACTGAAACAATTAACGAAGAGCTGCATTTAGTTTCAGAATGGGTGGCAAGGAATAAGTTCAAAAACTAAAAGCATTGTATTTGGGACAAATCATTCACTAAACCATAAACCTCAACTAAATCTTGTAATGGATAATGTGGAAATTGAGCAAGTTGTGATCACTAAACTGTTTGGAGTAACCCTGGATTGTAAACTGTCATGGTCAAAATATGTTAATACAACAGTAGCTAAGGTAGGGAGAACTCGGTCCATAATAAAGCACTGCTCTGTCTTCTTAACAACACTATCAACAAGGCAGGCCAGTTTTGCCGCACCCGGACTGCTGTTCAGTCGTGTGGTCAGGTGCCACAAAGAGGGACTTAGGAAAATGTCAATTCAATGTACACAGAGAGCTAACATTATGCACGTCAATCTCTCGTGGCTCAAAGTGGAGGTGAAACTGATTTCATCACTACTTGTTTTTGTAAGAAGTGTTGACAAGCTGAATGCACCCATGCACCTCAGACACCCATGCACCTAGGATACCCATGCACCTAGGACACCCATGCATACCCCATAAGACATGCCGCTAGAGGTCTCTTTACAATCCCCAAGTTCAGAACAGACTACGGTACTACATAAAGCCATGACTACATGGAACTCTATTCCACATCAAGTAACTGACGCCAGCAGTAAAATTAGATTTAAAAAACAAATAAATCTGTGAATGTATTGTAATGTTTTTAAAATGGTATAAACTGCCTTAATTTAGCTGGACCCCAGTTAGAGTAGCTGCTGCCTTGGCAGGAACTAATGGGGATCCATAATAAATCCAAATACACAAACACTAGCTAGCACACGTAATCTACACACACGTACATTGTAATATTGTTGTATGGTGGAATTATACATTTTGTATTGTAGATATGTAGTGGTGTAATAATGTTATATGATGTACTGTTTTATCTTTAGTTTTTTGGGATGCAACGTGCCTTAATGTATTTGGACCCCAAGAAGAGTAGCTGCTACCTAATAAATACAAATACACAGTCACTTAGCTAAACAGTGTCTAAAGTTTAGCAGCTCAGTTGAGTTAGCCTCCTAGCTGTATTTAAAACATTTATTTATTTACATGAATAGGTTATCCCATTGCCTCTGTTTTTTGGGATGTTACAAAAACAAAATAATGTCCAATCTTCATGATATGTTTGGTGGTAGTAAAGTACAGCCATGTGGACGAATGGAGACAAGGAAAAAAGTGTGTTTGTCACCAGAGCGGTTAAGAACATGTTGTGATGTTTGATTTTCCCAGCTTAAATCCACTTTCAATTTCAATAAATATAAAATTGCAGACTGTCGGCCACACGTGATAACTAGCATAGGCAACACATACCAGGACGGAAAACAGTGGCACATAAATTATAACACAAAGCACCCCTTCTACGGGCGTGTGGGGGAGGGTTCTTGAAGTGTAACATCCAATAAAAATCTTGTCCCAGTGGACCATTCAAACTGTTTTTGCAATACAAGATTCTTCAGACCTCCAAGGGAGGTGTCACTGTTTTCCGCCAGACCACTGCCTTCCTACTATCCCACACACAGTGGACTTACATGCGCTCACACACACTCACACTCACACACACACACACACACACACACACACACACACACACCAGGTATTGGGTGAAGCGTTAGAGACTTTTATTCAAATTGTCATGTCCTGGGGCTGTGGTTTAGCAGAGGAGCTGCTTTTCAAAGTCGGCGAAGAGAACAGAAGAGAAGACACAACTGACTCTCTCTTCTTCTCATCCTCCTCTTCCCTCTCTCAGCATAGAGAAGATTGGCTCCCACATTCTCCTTCTCTACTCCCACTTCATCTCACACACCTCCACCTTTCCCTCACTCTCCTCCTCCTCTCTTTGCACTCCACCTTTCCACCCACTCCAGCTGTCCTCTTTCTTCTCTTGTGCCGCTCTCCTCTCTCTCATCTTCTCCAATTTTCTCCTCTTCAAAATTCTTAACGCTCACCCTTCTCTCTGTCTCTCTCTCTCTATATATTCCCCTCCGTTAGTGGAACAGGGGGGGATGAAACCGAACAGAATCAAGAGAACATCTTTCCATGCTCTGTTTTCATGTCACCTTCATATAAGCCTTTACATAAAGCCTGTATAGTGTTCTCCATCAACGATGATCTGTGCTATCATACTGCCTCACTTATAGGGAGAGGACAGATAAAGAGAAAGAGGAAGAAAAAGAGGAAGAGAAAGAAGAGAAATAATGAGAGCAAGAAAGGAAGAGACACAAGAGAGATAAAGAAAAAGAAAGAAATACAGAGAAAGAAATGGAAAGAGTTATAGAGAAAGTACAAGTGAGAGAGATACAGAGAGACAGATGGGTATCGAGTGAGACAGAGATATCCTACATACAGCATATCATATCTTAACGGAGTGCTGTGCACATTCCCTAACTGTGTCACATCGCCTAACAAAACAATTTCCATGGCAACAAGATATTCAGCGCCTGCATGTGCTGTGTTTCACAGTGTTATATATTTCCGTTCGTTTACCTCTTGACTATCCATCCCTCTATTCATCTTTTACTTTGAGTACTTTTATATCAGAGAAGTGATGAGGAGGGGAGAGGACACCCACACAAAGCACGGCCCATAAAAAATATATATATTAAAGTTGATGTCTCACGTGATATAAGTTGCACCATGGATACACTTCCAAAACATACTTACAGAAGTCACAGAAACAACTCATACAGATTACAATGTAAATTGTGCATACAATGTGTTTCAATATGCCTTCTTCCAGCAGAGTAACGGTATGTAACAGAAAGTAAGAATGTAGTATTCCAATGTGTTATGCTATGTTGCATAACATAAAGGGAGTTTGGGCATAAACGCACATTAGCCATCTCTTCTCTGTCCTCAGCACAGAAACGCCACGGGCAGTTTTCCATCTTTAGGCTAGTGGGCTGGTCTAAATCAGTGTTTTTGCAAAGGATGATAATTATTTGGCTTATAAAAGCCTTTAAGATCCCAAACAGTCATTCTGATTCCCATGTAAAATAGCTTTTGGAGTGAGTAAAACATCACCCATAATATTTTTTCCCAAAAGAAATGCTCACAATTTGATGTCAAACTGCCATCTCCTGTCAAACTACCAGGAGGCCTGGAAAGACAGACTGAGTGGGTGCCTCCACACATTGACTCTGTACCGGTACCCCCTGTATATAGTCTCGCTATTGTTATTTTACTGCTGCTCTTTAACTACTTGTTACTTTTATTTCTTATTCTTATTCATATTTTTTAAACTGCATTGTTGGTTAGGGGCTTGTAAAGTAAGCATTTCATTGTATTCACTTGTATTCTGCGCATGTGACTAATACAATTTGATTTGATTTGACATCAAAACTATGAAATAACACATATGGAATCATGTAGTAACCAAAATAGTGTCAAACAAATCAAAACATATTTCAAATAGCCACCCTTTGCCTTGATGACAGCTTTGCACACGCTTGGCATTCTCTCAACCAGCAGTCCAGGAAAAGAGAAACAGCAGTAAGGAAAACAGAGTAAAAGGGGGATTTAATCGTTCATTGAGAGGTCTGTGTTGAGCCTCTCTACTCTCTTTCTTTATTACAGTCTAGAAGGGTCTGTTCATATTGTGTTCTGTGTCTCTCTAAAGACCATGTTCCTCAGCACTTGAAACAATTACACAGATCTGGGGAACAGAGATGCCACACAATGAGAGGTGGAGACAGACAAACAATGGAGAGCGTTACACCCTCACAGAATGAGACACACACAAATTTTTTAAAAAATAGACAAGCGCACACAGATTTAGGCAGACACACAATGAAGAATGGAATGCCTCTTTGTTCTAAAACTAATTTCAAGCCAATCATTATAGTCACCCAGCGTGAGAAAGAGAGAAGAGAGAGATACGGCACGATAGGTTACGCGCACACAGGTTTGTCATTATCAAAGGTGATATGACAATGACGTCAGGGTGATAAAAGGTTATTTTCTTAGAGGGAACAAGTTGGAGCTCTAATCTGAGGTGTTCATAGATATATGGAATATGATTTAATTCCAGAAATACCCAAATAAGAGGGAAATTCAATCAGCTCAGCTGCCCACTGAAGATATAAGAGTATTATCATCCCAAGGGCAGTTCGGGCAAATGCCAGATGGGCCGGTGAATCTTTAGTCCGTTGGGCCCATCTAAAACATTTGCTTTTAGCACATAATCATCATAATTTGGTTAATAATAGGATCTTCAAGGACAAAAATGGGACAGTGTGTTAGAAATTCCTGGGCCATTTTCTGGTCCCAGTCCATCCCTGGGCCTGGCCTGGTGGTTCAGAGTCTGGTTTAGACATTGGAGAAGATGAGACCTGGGGGGGGGACAGTCCGTCCCATCTACACCTGGTAGGACACATAGGCCTACACACAAAAGGGTAGCCTCAGACGTGACTACAGCCACGTCACGGACACCGAAGTCTTGCTTCCAGACAAACTAAACACCTTCCTTGCCTGCTTTGACGATAATACAGTGCTACCAAGGACCGTGGGCTCTCCTTCTCCGTGGCCGACGTGAGTAAGACATTTAAACATGTTAACCTTCACAAGGCTGTCGGCCCAAACAGCATCCCTAGCCGCATCCTCAGAGCATCAGCAGACCAGCTGGCTGGTATGTTCATGGACATATTCAATCTCTCCCTATCCCAGTGTGCTGTCCCCACATGCTTCAAAATGTCCACCATTGTTCCTGTACCGAAGAAGGAAAAGGTAACTGAACTAAATGACTATCCCCCCGTAGCACTCACCTCTGTCATCATGAAGTGCTTTGAGAGGCTAGTCAAGGATCATATCACCTTCACCTTACCTGTCACCCTTAATCCACTTCAATTTGCTTACCTCCCCAATAGGTCCACAGGCGATGCAATCACCATTACACTGCCCTATCCCATCTGGACAAGAGGAATACCTATGTAAGAATGCTCTTCATTGACTATAGTTCAGCATTTAACACCATTGTACACTCCAAGCTCATCATATAGCTAGAGGCCCTGTGTATCAACCCCGCCCTGTGCAATTGGGTCCTGGACTTCCTGACAGGTTGCCCCCAGTTGGTGAAGGTAGGAAACAATATCTTCACTTCACTGATCCTCAAGACTGGGGCCCCACACGGGTGCGTGCTCAGCCCCCTCCTGTACTCCCTGTTCACCCATGACTACGTGGCCATGCACGCCTCCAACTCATCATCAAGTTTGCAGACGACACAACAGTAGTAGGCTTGATTACCAACAACGACAAGACAGCCTACGGGGAGGAGTTGAGGGCACTCGGAGTGTGGTGTCAGCAAAACAACCCCTTACTCAACGTCAACAAAACAAAGATGATTGTGGACTTCAGGAAACTGCTGTCCCGTCCACATCGATGGGAAAGCAGTGGGGAAGGTGAAAAGTTTTAAGATCCTCGGTGTACACATCACGGACAAACTGAAATGATCCGCCCACACAGACAGTGTGGTGAAGAAGGCGGAACAGTGCCTCTTCAACCTCAGGAGGCTGAAGAGATTTGACTTGTCACCTATAACCCTCACAAACTTTTACAGATGCACAATTGAAAGCATCCTGTCGGACTGCATCACCGCCTGCACCACACACAACCGCAAGGCTCTCCAGAGGGTGGTGCAGTCTGCACAACGAATCACTGGGGACAAACTACCTGCCCTCCAGGACACCTACAGCACCCGATGTCACAGGAAGGCCAAAAAGATCATTAAGGACAACAACCACCCAAGCCACTGCCTGTTCACCCTGCTACCATCCATTCAGAAGACGAGGTCAGTACAGATGCATCAAAGCTGGGACCGAGAGACTGAAAAAATCAGCAGGGGATCAAATACTTTTTTCCCCTCACTGTATGTGGGCTCGACCAAGAAGTAAAATGAATAAACACACAACACCAGCCCTTCCTCCCTCCCACTGATGGCTGAGTTATTGTTTTATGCCAGAGTACCTGCAGGGAGAATTACCATTACAGAGAACCATAATAGAGAAGAGCACCATCTGTGTGTGTGTGTGTGTGTGTGTGTGTGTGTGTGTGTGTGTGTGTGTGTGTGTGTGTGTGTGTGTGTGTGTGTGTGTGTGTGTGTGTGTGTGTGCGTTGCCAGAAACGAACAAGAGTGACAAAAATCTTCAAACTCGGGTGAGATGTATTTAGCCAGCTAGATAAAACATAATGCTAATAACAACCAGCTGTGTCTGTGTGTACGCGCATGCTTGCACGTGCATGCGAGCGTGTGTTATGTGAGTGTACATTTTCCACAGGCAAGAGCATCATCTAAAACATGGATCAAAAACAGTATGCAGTACATTTTCTATTTTTTATGAAATCAGCATGAGCTGTTAAAAATATTATTGGCCACTATCAGAGCCAGAGCAGAGTTAATAAAACAATAAAAGTCATTGGTGGGGAGAAATGTTCTGGAGATAACTAGGGTAAAGGGGTGTGTTCATTTTTTCCATTCAACACTCCTCTTTACCAGGCAAACAGGGCATTCTAGGAGCATTATATTTATACACTTATCATGCATGCCAGGGTGAAATTTCCCCTATATAAAGATATAGGATCGGCATCCCCTCCCCCAATCCTAACCTTAACCATTAGTGGGCAAAATGCAAAACTGACCCAAGATCAGCATTTAGGGGCAAGTTCATTCCACTCCCCATCTCATACAGTATGCTAAATTACTCTAATCCAGGCCTCTCCAACCCTGTTCCTGGAGAGCTACCCTTCAGTAGGTTTTCGTTCCAACCCCAGTTATAAATAACCTTATTCAGCTTATCAACCAGCTAATTTATAAAATCGTGTGTGCCAAATTTGGGTTGAAGCGAAAACCTACAGGACGCTAGCTCTCCAGGAACAGGGTTAGAGAGCCCAGCCAATCTGTCAATTGTTTTTCTTCCCCAAATCTACTGTACCACCACTACTCAGTCAGTACATCAGTACTTGTAGCTGGTAAAATGATAATATACACTATGGCTGGAGTGGTGTAAAGCTCACATCAATGGAGCAGTGGAAACGCATTCTCTGGAGTGATGAATCACGCTTCACCAGCTGGTATTAAGACGGACCAATCTGCATTTTGGCGGATGCCAGGAGAACGCTACCTGCCCCAATGCATATAGCGCCAACTGTAAAGTTTGGTGGAAGAGTGGAATAATGGTATGGGGCTGTCTTTCATGTTTAGGGCTAGGCCCCTTAGTTCCAGTAAAGCGAAATATTAAAGCTACAGCATTCAATGACATACTCCAGACGATTCTGTGCTTCCAATTTTGTTGCAACAGTTTGGGGAAGGCCCGTTCCTGTTTCAGCATGACAATATGCCAGTGCAAAAAGGGAGGTCCATACAGAAATGGTTTGTTTTCACTTGGCTTTCTAAGGTCTTCGAAAGCCAAGTGAAAAAAAAGATCACCAACCATTTCAAAATAGTACCTTCTCCACTATGCAATCTGGTTTCCGAGCTGGTCATGGGTGCACCTCAGCCACGCTCAAGGTCCTAAACGATATCATAACCGCCATCGATAAAAGAAAGTACTGTGCAGCCGTATTCATCTACCTGGCCAAGGCTTTCGACTCTGTCAATCACAACATTCTTATCGACAGACTCAACAGCCTTGGTTTCTCAAATGACTGCCTCGCCTGGTTCACCAACTACTTCTCAGATAGAGTTCAGTGTGTCAAATCAGAGAGCCTGTTGTCCAGACCTCTGGCAGGTGCCACAGGGTCAAATTCTCAGGCCAATTATTTAATCTGTAATCATCAATGATGTCGCTCTTGCTGCTGGTGATTCTCTGATCCACCTCTATGCAGACGACACCATTCTGTATACAGCTGGCCCTTCTTTGGACATTGTGTAAACTAACCTCCAGATGAGCTTCAATGCCATACAACTCTCCTTCCGTGGCCTCCAACTGCTCTTAAACGCTAGTAAAACTAAATGCATGCTCTTCAAACGATCGCTGCCCGCACCTGCCCGCCTGTCCAGCATCACTACTCTGGACGGTTCTGACTTATAATTACAAATACCTAGGTGTCTGGCTAGACTCTAAATCTCCTTCCAGAATCACATTAAGCATCTCCAATCCAAAATTAAATGTAGAATTAGCTTCCTATTTTGCAACAAAGCATCCTTCACTCATGCTGCCAAACATACCATCGTAAAACTGACTATCCTACCGATCCTTGACTTCGGCGATGTCATTTCCAAAATAGCTTTCAACACTCTACTCAGCAAATTGGATGCAGTCTATCACAGTGCCATCTGTTTTGTCACTAAAGCCCCATATACTACCCACCACTAAAACCTGTATGCTCTCGTTGGTTGGCCCTCGCTTCATATTCGTCGTCAAACCCACTGGCTCCAGGTCATCTATAAGTCTTTGCTAAGTAGAGCCCCACCTTATCTCAGCTGACTGGTCACCATAGCAGCACCTACCCGTAGCACCCGCTCCTGCAGGTATATTTTACTGGTCACCCCCAAAGCCTATTCCTCCTCATTATGGAGCATACCTGTCACCATCGTTACACGCACCTGCACGTCATCAGACTCACCTAGACTCCATCACTTCCCTGATTACCTTCCCTATATATATATATATATATATATATATATATATATCACTCCCTTCGGTTCCTTCCCCAGGCGTTATTGTTTCTGACTCTGTTTCATCTTGGTGATTTGTTTGTGTTTCGTGTTTATTGTTCTGTTTATTTATTAAAACACTCACTCCCAGTACTTGCTTTCAGACTCTCAGCACACTCGTTAGAGATTTAGTATTTCATATTTATTAGGATCCTTCTCTTCCTGGGGTCCAGCCTAAATCCTAAATAAAACAATACATCATCCTCGACATTATTGCTCTAATATAAAAAAGTTAGAATATAAAATGTGTTTGTGTGTGCGTGCGTATGCTTGTGTGTGTGTGTTTGTGGCCATGTATCCGTCTCTTCACAGTCTGCGTTGTGCCGTGAGGTGTGGTTTTATCTGTTTTTAAATCTGATTTTACTGTGAGGTGTGGTTTTATCTGTTTTTAAATCTGATTTTACTGCTCGCTTGAGAAACTTGATGTAGTCATGGCTCTATTAGTACTGTGAGTCTGTTCAGGACTTGTGGACTGTGAAGAGACCCCTGGTAGCATGTCTTGTGGGGTATGTATGGGTGTCTGAGCCGTGGGTTAGCTGTTTGACAGCTTTCAACACGTCAATACCTCTCACAAAGACAAATGATTTAGTCAATCTCTCCTCTACTTTGACCCAGGAGAGATTGACATTCATGTTATTGATATTAGCCCTCAGTGTACATTTAAGGGACAGATGTGCTCCTCTGTTTTGCCTCAACTGTAATTTGTTTATGTTCTTTTTTTTTGCGGCACAATGTCAATTTACAATCTAGGGTTACAAGAAGCAGTTTAGTCTACTAAACTTGTTCAATTGCCACATTATTCATGAAGGCCCAGATTCTGACCCGAGTTAAGCACGCGTAAAAGGAACGTAATTCGCTTTTTAGGCACTTTTCTCTCTGTGTATTCTGACCTTGAACGTAAGCTTGAAAATAGTATGCTATTCACCCACTATCCATTTGAAGTTGTAGCTCGAATAAAGGAAGTGTCAGCGGTGTGATTACAGATACACCATATTCTGACCTTCACTTAACTCCCTAATAATTGTACCAACTTTACCGCAAGGAAACATAGCAATTGTTTAGGATTATTTTTCGTTATGATCCCTGGAGACAAATGTGAAACCAGCCGTATGGAAGCAAACTGAAAATCATATCAACATGACATGTATTGCGGCTTCATTTCCACAGTGAAATAGGACATAAGTAGCTGTGCCGTTTAACAGAATAATAATTATGTGCCGTCATAATTTGCATGGAGACCCAAACTATAAACTTCTGTAGCCTGCCGAATAGATGTATGCCCTTTATAATCCAGGCTGTATCACAACCGGCCGTGATTGGGAGTCCCATAGGGCGGCACACAATTGGCCCAGTGTCGTCCGGTTTTGGTTGGCCTTCATTGTAAATAAGAATTTGTTCTTAATATTAGCTACTATTGGGAGCCACCATCAGTACATGCAAAAATAAATGTATCATTCCATTCCGTTTATCTTTCTTTCTTCTGTTACTTCCTTGTAAATTGTTCCTGAGGGTTTCTATCATTAGTGGATCATAATAGACTAATGTTGTGCATTAAATTTAGGACGTGTAGCATATTTTAATAATTTTGGAACTCAGACCACACGTAGCAGGTTAAATCTGGAGCCTGGCACATGGTTCACGATGACTACAGTTCCATGATTAGTGAGAATTGAGGTAGATTTATAGGATTATTGTTCAACCCCTATTGTACACTTGTTTTCCACCTTCCAATAGTTCATGGATCGAACTTAAATATGACAACTTTCGGAATGAATCAAACCACTATTTTTTATTCATCAATATAAAGTATTTCATGCGTAAAAAAGGCTCTCCAAACAGTTTTTAAAAAATGATTCATATGTACTTTCCTAACTAAAAAATGTGCCTAAATAATCTACAATAGTATTTTTAAATCTACCAGTTGGTGCAGAAACAGAGACGAATATGCACAGATTGCTTTATTTTATTATTTTTCAGGTGCACCGTATTTAAAGGGATCACTTAAGATAAATGTAGTGAAAACCCCATTGCATGAAAACTTAACGAGAAAATCTGTAGGCCAAGAAGTGGGAGGGTTTTCAGCAGTTGAATGAAATTTATTCAGAGCGCAATAAGTGACTGAATAAGACAAGTCTGCACAACAAATACTGAGAAGTGCGTAGGAAAGGCATAAATTCCTATGTCCGGATCGGCCCCTATAAGATTTTGATGTGGTTTAGGGTTTGGCGAATTTCTCTCAAATATAAGGCTTTTGGATTTCATATATTCAGGACTAGTTTATTACTTGCCACCCATTATACAATTGACTGCAGCTCTTTGTTAACACTGAGTGCCGGAATTCCATAACTATTAGAATGGCCATGACGGTCATTCTGACCATTGATATTTCAAATTGTATAAATATTACATAATAAGTAATATATTGCTAAATGAATGCATTTATTGTGTTAAAATAGGTCATAAGAGACCTCAGGACACCAAATGCAAATTGTAATCAGTCAAAAAATAATTATTTGATCCAGAAGCGCATAGACTGTAAATACAAAAATAAGATGATTGTATTTTCTCACTGTGAACTACACCGATACTATATTGAAACTAATTTCACACATATAACAATAGATGTGGCCTAAAGATGAGATTAAATGGACAATAGTCTGCTTATTATCAATTGTCAAATTGAGAATGAAGAGACTGATGACCTGCACATGTAATGAATACTCAGGGTGAAAAAGGTGTAGATTCACGTGCAGAGCGAGGCAGGTGTTTATTTCGCCTTCGCGGAAGGCAGGAATCGTGGTCACAGGCAGGCAATGGTCATACACAGGTAGGCAAACAGGCAGGTGAATCAAAACTAGGACTGAAGGCTAACTGGTTTTCACAAACGAGCTCGGGGAAGGCTTAATAGATTCAACGAACAATACCTCACCTAGGCACAAACAGAACGAACTGAACTAAATAAGGAGCTGATGAGACCAGGTGAGTAACTAACACAGGTGAAATCAATGACCAAAAATGAAATACAGGGCTACGTTCAAGAACACCAAAAAACAGGGCTACGTTCAAGAACACAACAAAACAGATCACAAGGTTGACTAATAAAATAAATACAGAACCTTACAGCGCAGTGTGCATTAACAGCATGCATTGACAAAGAAGCAAGGAGCTTACCAAATAGCACTTCTTCCATATCATCCAAGAGAGGCCCATGCAGTCCAGACATTTTGATTACTATACACTATCAGAAAGAGACGATTCCAAGATTTCGAATAAGCTATTTTTGCCAAACAACAATACAAATCGTGCAGATGGTCTCTGTTTCAAAATATACAGTAACTTTTTCCTAGAATAACCATGGCACCATGCATTCCTCATGTTAGTAGGCTACTGGTGAGAATTAGCTAAATCCACTTGGGCTATTCCATTATATTCTTACTGTAAAATATGTGTGTTGACTGTGGTAAGGCAGGACCTGTGATGTCTGCTAAACAAACAAGTTGATTTCATTGGCATGGCACAGCCATAGCCTTTTTTTATTTAACCAGGTAGGCCAGTTGAGAACAAGTTCTCATTTACAGCAATACAGCAAAGCAGTGCGACAAAAACAACAACACAGAGTTACACATGGGATAAACAAACATTTAGTCAATAACACAAAATAAAAATCTTTATACAGTGCATGCAAATAAAGTAAGGAGGTAAGGCAATACATAGGCCAATAGTTGCGAAGTAATTACAATTTAGCAATTTACACTAGAGTGATATGTGCAGATGAGGATGTGCAAGTAGAAATACTGGTGTGGAAAAGAGCAGAAAAACAAAAACAAATACGGGGATGAGGTAGGTAGTTGGTTGGATGGGTTATTTACAGATGGGCTGTGTACAGCTGCAGCGATCAGTAAGCTGCTCTGAAAGCTGACGCTTAAAGTTAGTGAGGGAGATAAGTCTACAAATTCTGTGATTTTTGCAATTTGTTCCAGTCATTGGCAGCAGAGAACTGGAAGGAAAGGCAGCCAAAGAGGTGTTGGCTTTGGGGATGACCAGTGAAATACCTGCTGGAGCGCGTGCTACGGTGGTTGTTGCTATGGTGACCAGTGAACTGAGATAAGGCGGAGATATACCTAGCAAAGACTTATAGATGACCTGGAGCCAGTGGGGTTAGCGGCAAATATGTAGCAAGGACCAGCTAACGAGAGCATATAGGTCGCAGTGGTGGGTAGTATATGGGGCTTTGGTGACAAAACGGATGGCACTGTGATAGACTGCATCCAATTTGCTGAGTAGAGTGTTGGAGGCTAATTTGTAAATGACATCGCCGAAGTCAAGGATCGGTAGGATAGTCAGTTTTACGAGGGAGAGTTTGGCAGCATGAGTGAAGGAGGCTTTGTTGCGAAATAGGAAGCCGATTCAAGATTTAACTTTGGATTGGAGAAGCTTAATGTGAGCCTGGAAGGAGAGTTTACAGTCTAACCAGACACCTAGGTATTTATGGTTGTCCACATATTCTAAGTCGGAACCGTCCAGAGTAGTGATGCTAGTCGGGCGGGCAGCGATCGGTTGAAGAGCATGCATTTCGTTTTACTAGCATTTAAGAGCAGTTGGAGGCCACGGAAGGAGTGTTGTATTCCGTTGAAGCTCATTTGGAGGTTTGCTATCATAGTGTCCAAACAAGGGCCAAATGTATACAGAATGGTGTTGTCTGCGTAGAGGTGGATCAAAGAATCACCTGCAGCAAGAGCGACATCATTGATACAGTTGAAGCCAGAAGTTTACATACACATAGGTTGGAGTCATTAAAACTCGTTTTTCAACCACTCCACACATTTCTTGTTAACAAACTATAGTTTTGGCAAGTCGGTTAGGACATCTACTTTGTGCATGGCACAAGCAATTTTTCTGACAATTATTTCACTTATAATTCACTGTACCACAATTCCAGTGGGTCAGAAGTTTACATACACTAAGTTGACTGTGCCTTTAAAACAGCTTGGAAAATTCCAGAAAATTATGTCATGGCTTTAGAAGCTTCTGATAGGCTAATTGACATCATTTGAGACAATTGGAGGTGTATCTCTGGATGTATATCAAGGACTACCTTCAAACTCAGTGCCTCTTTGCTTGACATCATGGGAAAATCAAAAGAAATCAGCTAAGGCCTCAGAAAATAAATTGTAGAACTACACAAGTCTTGTTCATCCTTGGGAGAAATTTCCAAACAGCTGCAGGTACCACGTTCATCTGTACAAACAATAATACGCAGGTATAAACACCATGGGACCATGCAGACGTCATACCGCTCAGGAAAGAGACGAGTTCTGTCTCCTAGAGATGAACGTAGTTTGGTTCGAAAAGTACAAATCAATCCCAGAACAACAGCAAAGGACCTTGTGAAGATGCTGGAGGAAACAGGTACAAAAATATCTATAAACACAGTACAACGAGTCCTGCATCGACATAACCGGAAAGGCCGCTCAGCAAGGAAGAAGCCACTGCTCCAAAACCACTTTGTGATGGCCAAAGCTCCAAATGGACAATGACCCTAAACATACTTCCAAAGTTGTGGCAAAATGGCTTATTAAGGACAACAAAGTCAAGGTATTGGAGTGGCCATCACAAAGTCCTGACCTCAATCCTATAGAACATTTGTGGGCAGAACTGAAAAAGCGTGTGCGAACAAGAAGGCCTATAAACCTGACTCAGTTACACCAGCTCTGTCAGGAGGAATGGGCCAAAAGTCACCCAACTTATTGTGGGAAGCTTGTGGAATGCTACCTAAAACGTTTGACCCAAGTTAAACAATTTAAAGGCAATGCTAACAAATACTAATTGAGTGTATGTAAACTTCTGACCCACTGGGAATGTGATGAAAGAATTCTCTACTATTATTCTGACATTTCACATTCTTAAAATAAAGTGGTGATCCTAACTGACCTAAGACATTTTTACTAGATTTAAAATGTCAGGAATTGAGAAAAACTGAGATTAAATGTAATTGGCTAAGGTTTATGTACTTCCGATTTCAACTGTATATACAGAGAAAAGAGTTGGCTCGAGAACAACAGCCCCTCCGATTTGACACACTGAACTACCTGAGAAGTAGTTTGTGAACCAGACGAAGCAGTCATTTGAGAAACCAAGGCTGTTGAGTCTGCTGATAAGAATGCAGTGATTGACAGAGTAGAAAGCCTTGGCCAGGTTGATGAAGATGGCTGCACAGTACTTTCTTTTATCGATGGCGGTTATGATATCGTTTAGGACCTTGAGTGTGGCTGAGGTGCACCTGTGACCAGCTCGGAAACCAGATTGCATAGTGGAGAAGGAACGGTGGGATTTGAAATGGTCGGTGATCTGTTTGTTCACTTGGCTTTCAAAGACTTGAGAAAGGCAGGGCAGTATGGATATAGGTCTGTAACAGTTTAACAGGGTCTAGAGTGTCTCCCCCTTTGAAGAGGGGGATGACCACTTAACAATCTTTAGGAATCTCAGACGATACGAAAGAGAGGTTGAACAGACTAGTCATAGGGGTTGCAACAATGGCTGCGGATAATTTTAGGAAGAAAGGGTCCAGATTGTCTAGCCCAGCTGATTTGTAGGAATGCAGATTTAATTGCCAGCCTTGGCTATTAAGCAGATACATTCAACTTAAAACATGCTATTCTGTTCTTTTGAAATAAATTGCCTTCTATCATGTTTTTACGACCTTCCTAACCTAAATAAAGCAATTTATTTGTGATTGTCTATATTAACACTAGAGCAACATAATGACTCAAAACAAATGTAACAGCTACAAGCATTTCGCTACACCTGCAATAACATCTTGTAAATATATGTATGCGACCAATAAAATGTGATTTGACTTGATTTACTCTGCAATTTTTAAAGTCATGTCCCTTTCGTCCTCGACTTTTCCTAAATAAGTCTATATGACACACTGTCATTGTTAGAATCTTAATATCACATACAGAACTGGAGTTATAACCAATTTTAGGAGTGCATGTCATTTTTGTGTGGTTTTCCCCCTGCCTGCTCCACTCATTCTCTGATAGTTGAATGTGACATGCCCAGTTGATAATCACTCCAATAATCACCTCGAAACTGAACCTAAACTATACCGAAACTAATTTTACACATGTAACAGATTAAATAAATCAAGTATAGTATGATGGGGAAGAAAATGGGAGAATGGGTGAGTTGATGAGTGAGGGGAAGCAAACGATACAGAATTATATAATCACCAATTGTGAATGAAGAACAGGACGGGACATTATATTCTATTCATCTATTCTAATTAGAATCTCAAAACGGTGTACCCTATATCAGGGGTTCCCAAACCTTTTCAGTCAGGCCCCTCTTCCACCATGTCTATTTAGCGCAACACGTATATTTCTATGGGTACAAGCACATTTCATGACAAACTGTTCACAACCCTCTTGTTGGCGGAGAGAACATTTTACAGGTTGAAGCTTATTTTCATGCAATTCTATACATTTTGCCATATTTAATGTGTATTCAAGTGAAATGTGAGTGACTTGAACAATAATACAAAATCTATGGGCTAAAAAACATTAGCTGACATGGGCTAGTTGATCTGGACATTTCAAAAGTTATAAATAGCTCTGAGGTATGCAATGACTGACATGACAAGAGGAAAACTGATGATGCACTACCCAATTTTGAAATGGCACCTTGTGCATTCTACTATTACAACTTTCAAGAGTAAGTTGAACGCCGGACTGAGTTCCTTAAAAAAAAAAAAAAAAAAAAAGACCCGTGGCCCCCCTGCCAACCCCCCACAGTTTTGGAACCACTGCCCTATATCAGTCCACCAAATCCAAGCAGTCTTATTAGTCTACTCTAGGCCTACTTGGAGTAGGAGTGAGAGCGTGCATAATTTACAATGGCAAGACCAAGACGAATGGATACACGTGCTGCATTAGCATTACTACAAGATCTGACTCAAAACGACTCAGATGGCGGGGCAGAAATGGATCACGACATCTCTGATTATTATTCTGATTTACGCTGAACGGCTTTCCATACCTGGGAAAGGATCCATATCGGGCAGCAGGTGAGCGAGTGTCGGATAATGTTTCGGATCAGATGGCACGGCTCTACTAGGTGAAAGGAGGAAGCAGTGCATGAACAACACCAGCAGGAGTCTTGCACACAGGCTACGTGACAGACATATGAGGGCCAAGGCAGCAGCAAAGATTCCATGGGAGCCATTACGCAAGCAGAATTGCACACAGTTCCCGGGGAATAGAAGCTGCAAGGTGGGCAGATGCACTAGGAACAGAACCCACAACACTGGTTTCAGCTGCACGGTACTTGTTTGTGGGAAGTGTTGCCATCAAGTGAAAGTGATGAAGATTTGTGATGACTGTTAGGACAAGGGATAACAGCTAAATGAGATCCAACTGTTGTGTAAAGACACACACAAATCAAATACAATTTTATTGGTCATATACACATGGTTAGCAGATGTTATTGCGAGTGTAGCGAAATGCTTGTGCTTCTAATTCCCGACAGTGCAGCAATATCTAACAAGTAATCTAACAATTCCACAACAACTACCTAATACACACAAATCTAAGTAAAGGGATGGAATAAGAATATATACATATATGGCTGAGCAATGACCGATGGGCATAGGCAATATAGATGGTATAAAATACAGCACACCATACCGTAAGCACGAGCGAGGCCACAAATAATTTGTCCAATAACTGACAAAATGATACTATTTCTGACTGCTATCATATCAACACTAATATTCATTTTAATGCCATTATTGCATTTGTGTTGATGTTCACTATTTACAAGCATGCTTTGGCACCTATACTGAGGTTTAGGCTGCTGATATTTTCTTATTTTCTACGTGTTTTACTCTGTTTCAACGCACTTGCTTTTTGTTTCATAGTGGTAACAAAGGCACTCCATTAATAACATTGATTTTACTTGAAATTATATGTCTTTAGTGTTTTTTTCCCTTCTTTTTTACATATAGCCTATGTAACAGACTAATGACAATGTTAATGTCTTTCAAATACTTACATTTCGTACGTTACCTAACACCTTCATAAACACAACCAAAAGATATTGGCATGAAAGGAGGGGGGGGGGGGGGGGGGGGGGGGGGGGGGGGTCCAATGAGGCCAGGCTTTTCTAGTTAAATGGATTTATTAGACTGGTGGCTATTGGTACCCCCCGAGGCCTGGCTATTCTACTATTTATTTATGCATACGGTCACCGTCATGGCACTTTGAGGGTGAAATGCTCAGAAAGTTTTTGTCTTATAGGATATTTCTTCAGAAAGTACTTATAGAGTGTAAAATAAACATATTTAGGAAAAGGCTGTTGTTGATCGAACTTAGTTGAATGCACTGACTGTAAGTCGCTCTGGATAAGAGCATCTGCTGAACGACCAAAATGTAAATGTAAAAAACAAGCACTTGCAAAACATGCTCGGTATTAACCCTAATGAGCTTCGCCCCCAAACAAGAACAAAGTGTAAAGTAGGGTACAATACAGTACACTATAATTTACTTTACTATATGCTACTGTGCTCTACTGTATTGTACAATACTCTAATTTTATTTGCTGTACTCTATTGTACTGTACTGTGGTGTCCAAACTTGTGAAACACATATATATGTTTGGTTTAGATTTGATGCACCAAAGAAAGAGAACAAAAAAAGACATCCAAAAAATCGTCGTTTGGCAGTTTATTTAGTTCCCTATTTAGTGCACTATATAGGGTGCCATTTGGGACAGCCACTTGTAGTCTGCTTCTTACGTTATTTCATGGTAACTAACTCCACCAATCTACAACCCTTACTGACACACTGGCCAAACAGGATACCAAGACAGGGCAGAAATCTTGGCACCCCAAAAAGGCTAGAGTCAGTCCTGTGCCAAGAAAAAAAGAGGCAACAGTCAGTAGCCAAAATGTTGTCCCCTAAACTCAGAAGAGCAGTTTATGATGGTTGTTTAGGGTTACAACTAGCAGGCAGTGTGCTGAGCAGAGCTGTTACAACTGCAGGGGATTAACATAGAGAATGAATTAAGCTGCAAATCATAGAGAACACACACATGCACGCACACACACAAACACATAGTTCAGGAAATTAGTTAACACTCCTACTGTAAAAATACTGTAGAATCCTGTCTCATTTTAAGAGTAAAGACAGGGTGAGTAAATCACCCCTTTGCTCTGAGCCACAGAATACAGTACATACACACACATATACACCATTTCTTAATTCAAAGTCATTTTCAAATGTTCTGCTGTGTCACCCAAATTAGAACCCACACTCTGTTGGGAGATAATGCAAAAAATATGCTGTGGTGCATCCCAGATGGTACCATATTCCTTATATAAGGCTCTGGTCAAAAGTGGTGCACTAAATAGGGAATAAGGGAACCATTTGTAATGCAAAAAAAAATCAAAATCTCTGATTATGAATTATGTGGATTACCCACAGAGACCAATGCGCCAAAAACAATGAATAGAAGAGCCTGTAAGGAGAAGACCCTGTACTATGTACGCATGTTATATTGTGGGAACGTTCAATAATAATGTTTAGACATCTGGACTCTTTCTATCTCCTCAAAGGAATCATGTTAGAGACCGATAATAGTGTGTGTGTAGTTGCCTGGTCATCAATATTAAATTAATCTGCAGGCCTTGTGTATACAGACACACGGAGACACACAAACAGCATCAGACGAGCTGATTCATCTCTGTAGATACAGCACCATTGAGATCAGAGCGAGTGCTCTTCACACATCATGTGTCTACATCTTTATGGAGTGTATGCGTGTGTGGTATGGCTCTGTGAGGGGGTGTGATTTAGAATACTGCAATTTGCTGCACAGACTTAATAGAGAGGAGGCGTCAAATCTCTCCCTCCCTCCCTCAATCCCTCCCTCCATCCAGACCTTTGCACAGATAATGAATCCATGTGTACTGTGTGTGCATGGTAACACATGGCAACATGGGTACATAGAGAAACAAAGGAGTATAAATAACCCCAATTAATGGACCACAGCTGCACAAAGAGAGAGAGAGAGAGAGAGAGAGAGACAGAGAGGGCAAGAGAGGGACTCTTTTTACTTGCAAAACACCTTTATTGGCCAAATAGTTACACCATTTAAAAGCAAACTTTATTTCATTTTAACAGAGCTAGAAAATTTGAAACAAGCCCCCCTCACACGCCACACCCCTACAAAACTCACCCAGACGGATCACCAGCCCCCCCACGTCAGAAAGTATTCAGACCCCTTGACTTTTTCCAGAATTTGTTACCTTACAGCTTTATTCTAAAATGTTTCAAACTTCTTCCATTTAAGAATGATGGGGGCCACTGTGTTCTTGGGGATCTTCAATGCTGCAGAAATGTTTTGGTACCTTCCCCAGATCTGTGCCTCGACACAATCCTGTCTTGGAGCTCTATGGACAATTCCGTCGACCTCATGGATTGGTTTTTGCTCTGACATGCACTGTCAACTGTGGGCCGTTATATAGACAGGTGTGTGCCTTTTCAAATCATGTCCAATCACTTGAATTTACCACAGGTGGACTCCATTCATTATGCGTAGATTGATGAGAAAAATGTCAATTTTAGAATAAGAATGTAACGTAACAAAATGTAGAAATAGTCAAGGGGTCTGAATACTTTCCGAATGCAGTGTACATGCTCCAATGTCAGGCGAGACCACACCCCGCTCCCTGTATCTTAGGTTTCCTAGTCTTCCACATTGCCATGTCTGGCATGTCTGGTCCAACAGGTAGTTTACTAGGCAGTCCGTTCGCCTGTTGGCTACGCTGCACCTACTCCCTCCAATGTATAGGTCCAGAGTCATCCCCAACCCTAAGCCTGTACACAACCCACCCAGGACAGAAAACAACCCTATCAGCCTGTACACCACCCACCCAGGACAGAAAACAACCCTACCAGCCTGTACACCATCCACCCAGGACAGAAAACAACCCTACCAGCCTGTACACCACCCACCCAGGACAGAAAACAACCCTACCAGCCTGTACACCCCCCACCCAGAACAGAAAACAACCCTAAGCCTGTACATCACCCACCCAGGACAGAAAACAACCCTACCAGCCTGTACACCACCCACCCAGGACAGAAAACAACCCTACCAGCCTGTACACCACCCACCCAGAACAGAAAACAACCCTAAGCCTGTACATCACCCACCCAGGACAGAAAACAACCCTACCAGCCTGTACACCACCCACCAAGGACAGAAAACAACCCTACCAGCCTGTACACCACCCACCCAGGACAGAAAAAAACCCTAAGCCTGTACACCACCCACCCAGGACAGAAAACAACCCTACCAGCCTGTACACCACACACCCAGGACAGAAAACAACCCTACAAGCCTGTACACCACCCACCTAGGACAGAAAACAACCCTACCAGCCTGTACACCACCCACCCAGGACAGAAAACAACCCTACCAGCCTGTACACCACCCACCCAGGACAGAAAAAAACCCTAAGCCTGTACACCACCCACCCAGGACAGAAAACAACCCTACCAGCATGTACACCACACACCCAGGACAGAAAACAACCCTACCAGCCTGTACACCACCCACCTAGGACAGAAAACAACCCTACCAGCCTGTACACCACCCACCCAGGACAGAAAACTACAATAAGCCTGTACACCACCCACCCAGGACAGAAAACAACCCTACCAGCCTGTACACCACCCACCCAGGACAGAAAACAACCCTACCAGCCTGTACACCACACACCCAGGACAGAAAACAACCCTACCAGCCTGTACACCACCCACCCAGGACAGAAAACAACCCTACCAGCCTGTACACTCCCCACCCAGGACAAAAAACAACCCTAAGTCTGTACACCACCCACCCAGGACAGAAAACAACACTACCAGCCTGTACACCACCCACCCAGGACAGAAAACAACCCTAAGCCTGTACACCACCCACCCAGGACAGAAAACAACCCTACCAGCCTGTACACCACCCACCCAGGACAGAAAACAACCCTAAGCCTGTTCACCACCCACCCAGGACCGAAACCAACCCTCCCAGCCTGTACACCACCCACCCAGGACAGAAAACAACCCTACCAGCCTGTACACCACCGACCCAGGACAGAAAACAATCCTACCAGCCTGTACACTCCCCACCCAGGACAAAAAACAACCCTAAGTCTGTACACCACCCACCCAGGACAGAAAACAACCCTACCAGCCTGTACACCACCCACCCAGGACAGAAAACAACCCTACAAGCCTGTACACCACCCACCCAGGACAGAAAACAACCCTAAGCCTGTACATCACCCACCCAGGACAGAAAACAACCCTACCAGCCTGTACACCACCCACCCAGGACAGAAAACAACCCTAAGCCTGTACACCACCCACCCAGGACAGAAAACAACCCTAAGCCTCTACACCACCCACCCAGGACATAAAACAACCCTATCAGCCTGTACACCACCCACCCAGGACAGAAAACAACCCTACCAGCATGTACACCACCCACCTAGGACAGAAAACAACCCTACCAGCCTGTACACCACCCACCCAGGACAGAAAACTACCCTAAGCCTGTACACCACCCACCCAGGACAGAAAACAACCCTACCAGCCTGTACACCACCCACCCAGGACAGAAAACAACCCTAAGCCTGTTCACCACCCACCCAGGACAGAAAACAACCCTACCAGCCTGTACACCACCCACCCAGGACAGAAAACAACCCTAAGCCTGTACACCACACACCCAGGACAGAAAACAACCCTAAGCCTTTACATCACCCACCCAGGACAGAAAAAAACATACCAGCCTGTACACCACCCACCCAGGAGAGAAAAAAACCCTAAGCCTGTACACCACCCACCCAGGACAGAAAACAACCCTAAGCCTGTACACCACCCACCCAGGACAGAAAGCAACTCTACCAGCCTGTACACCACCCACCCAGGACAGAAAACAACCCTAAGCCTGTACACCACCCACCCAGGACAGAAAACAACCCTAGCAGCCTGTACACCACCCACCCAGGACAGAAAACAACCCTAAGCCTGTTCACCACCCACCCAGGACAGAAACCAACCCTCCCAGCCTGTACACCACCCACCCAGGAAAGAAAACAACCCTAAGCCTGTACACCACCCACCCAGGAGAGAAAAATACCCTACCAGCATGTACACCACACACCCAGGACAGAAAACAACCCTACCAGCCTGTACACCACCAACCCAGGACAGAAAACAACCCTACCAGCCTGTACACCCCCCAACCAGGACAAAAAACAACCCTAAGTCTGTACACACCCATCCAGGACAGAAAACAACTCTACCAGCCTGTACACCACCCACCCAGGACAGAAAACAACCCTAACCCTACTTACAGTCAGTGCATTCAACTAAGTTCGATCAACAACAGCCTTTTCCTAAATATGTTTATTTTACACTCTATAAGTACTTTCTGAAGAAATATCCTATAACAAAAAAACTTGAAAACAACCCTACCAGCCTGTACACAACCCACCCAGGACAGAAAACAACCCTACCAGCCTGTACACCACCCACCCAGGACAGAAAACAACCCTAAGCCTTTACACCACCAACCCAGGAAAGAAAACAACCCTACAAGCCTGTACACCACCCACCCAGGACAGAAAACAACCCTACCAGCCTGTACACCACCCACCCAGGACAGAAAACAACCCTAAGCCTGTACACCACCCACCCAGGACAGAAAACAACACTACCAGCCTGTACACCACACACCCAGGACAGAAAGCAACCCTACCAGCCTGTATACCACCCACCTAGGACAGAAAACAACCCTACCAGCCTGAACACCACCCACCCAGGACAGAAAACAACCCTAAGCCTTTACACCACCAACCCAGGACAGAAAACAACCCTACCAGCCTGTACACCACCCACCCAGGACAGAAAACAACCCTAAGCCTGTACACCACCCACCCAGGACAGAAAACAACCCTAAGCCTCTACACCACCCACCGAGGACATAAAACAACCCTAAGCCTGTACACCACCCACCCAGGACAGAAAACAACCCTACCAGCATGTACACCACCCACACGGGACAGAAAACAACCCTACCAGCCTGTTCACCACCCACCCAGGACAGAAAACTACCCTAAGCCTGTACACCACCCACCCAGGACAGAAAACAACCCTACCAGCCTGTACACCACCCACCCAGGACAGAAAACAACCCTAAGCCTGTTCACCACCCACCCAGGACAGAAAACAACCCTACCAGCCTGTACACCACCCACCCAGGACAGAAAACAACCCTAAGCCTGTACACCACACACCCAGGACATAAAACAACCCTAAGCCTGTACATCACCCACCCAGGACAGAAAAAAACATACCAGCCTGTACACCATCCACCCAGGAGAGAAAAAAACCCTAAGCCTGTACACCACCCACCCAGGACAGAAAACAACCCTAAGCCTGTACACCACCCACCCAGGACAGAAAGCAACCCTACCAGCCTGTACACCACCCACCCAGGACAGAAAACAACCCTAAGCCTGTACACCACCCACCCAGGACAGAAAACAACCCTAGCAGCCTGTACACAACCCACCCAGGACAGAAAACAACCCTAAGCCTGTTCACCACCCACCCAGGACAGAAACCAACCCTCCCAGCCTGTACACCACCCACCCAGGAAAGAAAACAACCCTAAGCCTGTACACCACCCACCCGGGAGAGAAAAATACCCTACCAGCATGTACACCACACACCCAGGACAGAAAACAACCCTACCAGCCTGTACACCACCAACCCAGGACAGAAAACAACCCTACCAGCCTGTACACCCCCCAACCAGGACAAAAAACAACCCTAAGTCTGTACACACCCATCCAGGACAGAAAACAACCCTACCAGCCTGTACACCACCCACCCAGGACAGAAAACAACCCTAACCCTACTTAAAGTCAGTGCATTCAACTAAGTTCGATCAACAACAGCCTTTTCCTAAATATGTTTATTTTACACTCTATAAGTACTTTCTGAAGAAATATCCTATAAGACAAAAACTTGAAAACAACCCTACCAGCCTGTACACCACCCACCCAGGACAGAAAACAACCCTACCAGCCTGTACACCACCCACCCAGGACAGAAAACAACCCTAAGCCTTTACACCACCAACCCAGGACAGAAAACAACCCTACCAGCCTGTACACCACCCACCCAGGACAGAAAACAACCCTAAGCCTGTACACCACCCACCCAGGACAGAAAACAACCCAAAGCCTCTACACCACCCACCCAGGACATAAAAAAACCCTAAGCCTGTACACCACCCACCCAGGACAGAAAACAACCCTACCAGCCTGTACACCACCCACCTAGGACAGAAAACAACCCTACCAGCCTGTACACTTCCCACCCAGGACAGAAAACTACAATACGCCTGTACACCACCCACCCAGGACAGAAAACAACCCTACCAGCCTGTACACCACCCACCCAGGACAGAAAACAACGCTAAGCCTGTACACCACCCACCCAGGACAGAAAACAACCCTACCAGCCTGTACACCACCCACCCAGGACAGAAAACAACCCTAAGCCTGTTCACCACCCACCCAGGACAGAAAACAACCCTACCAGCCTGTACACCACCCACCCAGGACAGAAAACAACCCTAAGCCTGTACACCACACACCCAGGACATAAAACAACCCTAAGCCTGTACATCACCCACCCAGGACAGAAAAAAACATACCAGCCTGTACACCATCCACCCAGGAGAGAAAAAAACCCTAAGCCTGTACACCACCCACCCAGGACAGAAAACAACCCTAAGCCTGTACACCACCCACCCAGGACAGAAAGCAACCCTACCAGCCTGTACACCACCCACCCAGGACAGAAAACAACCCTAAGCCTGTACACCACCCACCCAGGACAGAAAACAACCCTAGCAGCCTGTACACAACCCACCCAGGACAGAAAACAACCCTAAGCCTGTTCACCACCCACCCAGGACAGAAACCAACCCTCCCAGCCTGTACACCACCCACCCAGGAAAGAAAACAACCCTAAGCCTGTACACCACCCACCCAGGACAGAAAACAACCCTACCAGCCTGTACACCCCCCAACCAGGACAAAAAACAACCCTAAGTCTGTACACACCCATCCAGGACAGAAAACAACCCTACCAGCCTGTACACCACCCACCCAGGACAGAAAACAACCCTAACCCTACTTAAAGTCAGTGCATTCAACTAAGTTCGATCAACAACAGCCTTTTCCTAAATATGTTTATTTTACACTCTATAAGTACTTTCTGAAGAAATATCCTATAAGACAAAAACTTGAAAACAACCCTACCAGCCTGTACACCACCCACCCATGACAGAAAACAACCCTACCAGCCTGTACACCACCCACCCAGGACAGAAAACAACCCTAAGCCTTTACACCACCAACCCAGGACAGAAAACAACCCTACCAGCCTGTACACCACCCACCCAGGACAGAAAACAACCCTAAGCCTGTACACCACCCACCCAGGACAGAAAACAACCCAAAGCCTCTACACCACCCACCCAGGACATAAAAAAAACCCTAAGCCTGTACACCACCCACCCAGGACAGAAAACAACCCTACCAGCCTGTACACCACCCACCTAGGACAGAAAACAACCCTACCAGCCTGTACACCACCCACCCAGGACAGAAAACTACAATACGCCTGTACACCACCCACCCAGGACAGAAAACAACCCTACCAGCCTGTACACCACCCACCCAGGACAGAAAACAACGCTAAGCCTGTACACCACCCACCCAGGACAGAAAACAACACTACCAGCCTGTACACCACACACCCAGGACAGAAAGCAACCCTACCAGCCTGTATACCACCCACCTAGGACAGAAAACAACCCTACCAGCCTGAACACCACCCACCCAGGACAGAAAACAACCCTACCAGCATGTACACCACCCACCTAGGACAGAAAACAACCCTACCAGCCTGTACACCAACCACCCAGGACAGAAAACTACCCTAAGCCTGTACACCACCCACCCAGGACAGAAAACAACCCTACCAGCCTGTACACCACCCACCCAGGACAGAAAACAACCCTAAGCCTGTTCACCACCCACCCAGGACAGAAAACAACCCTACCAGCCTGTACACCACCCACCCAGGAAAGAAAACAACCCTAAGCCTGTACACCACCCACCCAGGAGAGAAAAATACCCTACCAGCATGTACACCACACACCCAGGACAGAAAACAACCCTACCAGCCTGTACACCACCAACCCAGGACAGAAAACAACCCTAAGTCTGTACACACCCATCCAGGACAGAAAACAACCCTACCAGCCTGTACACCACCCACCCAGGACAGAAAACAACCCTAACCCTACTTACAGTCAGTGCATTCAACTAAGTTCGATCAACAACAGCCTTTTCCTAAATATGTTTATTTTACACTCTATAAGTACTTTCTGAAGAAATATCCTATAAGACAAAAACTTGAAAACAACCCTACCAGCCTGTACACCACCCACCCAGGACAGAAAACAACCCTACAAGCCTGTACACCACCCACCCAGGACAGAAAACAACCCTAAGCCTGTACACCACCCACCCAGGACAGAAAACAACCCTAAGCCTGTACACCACCCACCCAGGACAGAAAACAACCGAAAGCCTCTACACCACCCACCCAGGACATAAAAAAAACCCTAAGCCTGTACACCACCCACCCAGGACAGAAAACAACCCTACCAGCCTGTACACCACACACCCAGGACAGAAAACAACCCTACCAGCATGTACACCACCCACCTAGGACAGAAAACAACCCTACCAGCCTGTACACCACCCACCCAGGACAGAAAACTACCCTAAGCCTGTACACCACCCACCCAGGACAGAAAACAACCCTACCAGCCTGTTCACCACCCACCCAGGACAGAAAACAACCCTACCAGCCTGTACACCACCCACCCAGGACAGAAAACAACCCTAAGCCTGTACACCACACACCCAGGACAGAAAACAACCCTAAGCCTGTACATCACCCACCCAGTACAGAAAAAAACATACCAGCCTGTACACCACCCACCCAGGAGAGAAAAAAACCCTAAGCCTGTACACCACCCACCCAGGACAGAAAACAACCCTAAGCCTGTACACCACCCACCCAGGACAGAAAGCAACCCTACCAGCCTGTACACCACCCACCCAGGACAGAAAACAACCCTAAGCCTGTACATCACCCACCCAGGACAGAAAACAACCCTAGCAGCCTGTACACCACCGACCCAGGACAGAAAACAACCCTAAGCCTGTTCACCACCCACCCATGACAGAAACCAACCCTCCCAGCCTGTACACCACCCACCCAGGAAAGAAAACAACCCTAAGCCTGTACACCACCCACCCAGGAGAGAAAAATACCCTACCAGCATGTACACCACACACCCAGGACAGAAAACAACCCTACCAGCCTGTACACCACCCACCCAGGACAGAAAACAACCCTACCAGCCTGTACACCCCCCAACCAGGACAAAAAACAACCCTAAGTCTGTACACACCCATCCAGGACAGAAAACAACCCTACCAGCCTGTACACCACCCACCCAGGACAGAAAACAACCCTAAGCCTGTTCACCACCCACCCAGGACAGAAACCAACCCTCCCAGCCTGTACACCACCCACCCAGGACAGAAAACAACCAAAAGCCTGTACACCACCCACCCAGGACAGAAAACAACCCTAAGCCTGTACACCACCCACCCAGGACAGAAAACAACCCTACCAGCCTGCACACCACCCACCCAGGACAGAAAACAACCCTAAGCCTGTACACCACCCACCCAGGACAGAAAACAACCAAAAGCCTCTACACCACCCACCCAGGACAGAAAACAACCCTAAGCCTGTACACCACCCACCCAGGACAGAAAACAACCCTACCAGCCTGCACACCACCCACCCAGGACAGAAAACAACCCTAAGCCTGTACACCATCCACCCAGGACAGAAAACAACCATACCAGCCTGCACACCACCCACCCAGGACAGAAAACAACCCTAAGCCTGTACACCACCCACCCAGGACAGAAAACAACCATAAGCCTGTACACCACACACCCAGGACAGAAAACAACCCTAAGCCTGTACACCACCCACACAGGACAGAAAACAACCCTACCAGCCTGTACACCACCCACCCAGGACAGAAAACAACACTAAGCCTGTACACCACCCACCCAGGACAGAAAACAACCCTAAGCCTGTACACCACCCACACAGGACAGAAAACAACCCTACCAGCCTGCACACCACCCACCCAGGACAGAAAACAACCCTAATCCTGTACACCACCCACCCAGGACAGAAATAAACCCTAAGCCTCTACACCACCCACCCAGGACAGAAAACAACCCTAAGCCTGTACACCACCCACCCAGGACAGAAAACAACCCTAAGCCTGTACACAACACACCCAGGACAGAAAACAACCCTACCAGCCTGTACACCACCCACCCAGGACAGAAAACAACCCTACCAGCCTGTACACCACCCACCTAGGACAGGAAACATCCCTACCAGCCTGTACACCACCCACCCAGGACAGAAAACAACCCTAAGGCTGTACGCCACACACCCAGGACAGAAAACAACCCTACCAGCCTGTACACCACCCACCCAGGACAGAAAACAACCCTAAGCCTGTTCACCACCCACCCAGGACAGAAAGCAACCCTAAGCCTGTACACCACCCACCCAGGACAGAAAACAACCCTACCAGCCTGCACACCACCCACCCAGGACAGAAAACAACCCTAAGCCTGTACACCACCCACCCAGGACAGAAAACAACCCTACCAGCCTGTACACCACACACCCAGGACAGAAAACAACCCTACCAGCCTGTACACCACACACCCAGGACAGAAAACAACCCTAAGTCTGTACACCACCCACCCAGGTCAGAAAACAACCCTACCAGCCTGTACACCACCCACCCAGGACAGAAAACTACCCTAAGCCTGTACACCACCCACCCAGGACAGAAAACAACCCTACCAGCCTGTACACCACCCACCCAGGACAGAAAACAACCCTAAGCCTGTTCACCACCAACCCAGGACAGAAAACAACCCTACCAGCCTTTACACCACCCACCCAGGACAGAAAACAACCCTAAGCCTGTACACCACACACCCAGGACAGAAAACAACCCTAAGCCTGTACATCACCCACCCAGTACAGAAAAAAACATACCAGCCTGTACACCACCCACCCAGGAGAGAAAAAAACCCTAAGCCTGTACACCACCCACCCAGGACAGAAAACAACCCTAAGCCTGTACACCACCCACCCAGGACAGAAAACAACCCTACCAGCCTGTACACCACCCACCCAGGACAGAAAACAACCCTGAGCCTGTTCACCACCCACCCAGGACAGAAAACAACCCTACCAGCCTGTACACCACCCACCCAGGACAGAAAACAACCCTAAGCCTGTACATCACACACCCAGGACAGAAAACAACCCTAAGCCTGTACACCACCCACACAGGACAGAAAACAACCCTACCAGCCTGTACACCACCCACCCAGGACAGAAAACAACCCTAATCCTGTACACCACCCACCCAGGACAGAAATAAACCCTAAGCCTCTACACCACCCACCCAGGACAGAAAACAACCCTAAGCCTGTACACCACCCACCCAGGACAGAAAACAACCCTAAGCCTGTACACCACCCACCTAGGACAGGAAACATCCCTACCAGCCTGTACACCACCCACCCAGGACAGAAAACAACCCTACCAGCCTGTACACCACCCACCCAGGACAGAAAACAACCCTAATCCTGTACACCACCCACCCAGGACAGAAATAAACCCTAAGCCTCTACACCACCCACCCAGGACAGAAAACAACCCTAAGCCTGTACACCACCCACCCAGGACAGAAAACAACCCTAAGCCTGTACACCACCCACCTAGGACAGGAAACATCCCTACCAGCCTGTACACCACCCACCCAGGACAGAAAACAACCCTACCAGCCTGTACACCACCCACCCAGGACAGAAAACAACCCTAATCCTGTACACCACCCACCCAGGACAGAAATAAACCCTAAGCCTCTACACCACCCACCCAGGACAGAAAACAACCCTACCAGCCTGTACACCACCCACCCAGGACAGAAAACAACCCTACCAGCCTGTACACCACCCACCTAGGACAGGAAACATCCCTACCAGCCTGTACACCACCCACCCAGGACAGAAAACAACCCTAAGCCTGTACACCACCCACCCAGGACAGAAAACAACCCTACCAGCCTGTACACCACCCACCCAGGACAGAAAACAACCCTAAGCCTGTTCACCACCCACCCAGGACAGAAAACAAACCTCCCAGCCTGTACACCACTCACCCAGGAGAGAAAACAACCCTAAGCCTGTACACCACCCACCCAGGACAGAAAACAACCCTAAGCCTGTACACCACCCATCCAGGACAGAAAACAACCCTAAGCCTCTACACCACCCACCCAGGACAGAAAACAACCCTAAGCCTCTACACCACCCACCCAGGACAGAAAACAACACTAAGCCTGTACACCACCCACCCAGGACAGAAAGCAACCCTACCAGCCTGTACACCACCCACCCAGGACAGAAAACAATGCTAAGCCTGTACACCACCCACACAGGATAGAAAAAAAACCTAAGCCTCTATACCACCCACCCAGGACAGAAAACAACCCTAAGCCTGTACACCACCCACCCAGGACAGAAAACAACCCTACCAGCCTGTACACCAACCACCCAGGACAGAAAACAACCCTACCAGCCTGTACACCACCCACCCAGGACAGAAAACAACCCTAAGCCTGTACATCACCCACCCAGGACAGAAAACAACCCTACCAGCCTGTAAACCACCCACACAGGACAGAAAACAACCCTAAGCCTGTACACCACCCACCCAGGAGAGAAAACAACCCTAAGCCTGTACACCACCCACACAGGACAGAAAAAAACCTAAGCCTCTACACCACCCACCCAGGACAGAAAACAACCCTAAGCCTGTACACCACCCACCCAGGACAGAAAACAACCCTACCAGTCTGTACACCCCTCACCCAGGACAGAAAACAACCCTAAGCCTGTACACCACCCACCCAGGACAGAAAACAACCCTACCAGCCTGTACACCACCCACCCAGGACAGAAAACAACCCTAAGCCTGTTCACCACCCACCCAGGACCGAAACCAACCCCCCCAGCCTGTACACCACCCACCCAGGACAGAAAACAACCCTAAGCCTGTAAACCACCCACACAGGACAGAAAAAAACCTAAGCCTCTACACCACCCACCCAGGACAGAAAACAACCCTAAGCCTGTACACCACCCACCCAGGACAGAAAACAACCCTACCAGTCTGTACACCCCTCAGCCAGGACAGAAAACAACCTTAAGCGTGTACACCACCCACTCAGGACAGAAAACAACCCTACCAGCCTGTACACCACCCACCCAGGACAGAAAACAACCCTAAGCCTGTACACCACCCACCCAGGACAGAAAACAACCCTACCAGCCTGTACACCACCCACCCAGGACAGAAAACAACCCTAAGCCTGTACACCACCCACCCAGGACAGAAAACAAACTTCCCAGCCTGTACACCACCCACCCTGGAGAGAAAACAACCCTAAGCCTGTACACCACCCACCCAGGACAGAAAACAACCCTAAGCCTGTACACCACCCACCCAGGAGAGAAAACAACCCTAAGCCTGTACACCACCCACCCAGGACAGAAAACAACCCTACCAGCCTGCACACCACCCACCCAGGACAGAAAACAACCCTAATCCTGTACACCACCCACCCAGGACAGAAAACAACTCTAAGCCTGTACACCACCCACCCAGGACAGAAAACAACCCTACCAGCCTGCACACCAACCACCCAGGACAGAAAACAACCCTAAGCCTGTACACCACCCACCCAGGACAGAAAACAACTCTACCAGCCTGCACACCACCCACCCAGGACAGAAAACAACCCTAAGCCTGTACACCACCCACCCAGGACAGAAAACAACCCTACCAGCCTGTACACCACCCACCCAGGACAGAAAACAACCCTACCAGCCTGTACACCACCCACCCAGGACAGAAAACAACCCTACCAGCCTGTACACCACCCACCCAGGACAGGAAACATCCCTACCAGCCTGTACACCACCCACCCAGGACAGAAAACAACCCTAAGCCTGTACACCACCCACCCAGGACAGAAAACAACCCTACCAGCCTGTACACCACCCACCCAGGACAGAAAACAACCCTAAGCCTGTTCACCACCCACCCAGGACAGAAAACAAACCTCCCAGCCTGTACACCACTCACCCAGGAGAGAAAACAACCCTAAGCCTGTACACCACCCACCCAGGACAGAAAACAACCCTAAGCCTGTACACCACCCATCCAGGACAGAAAACAACCCTAAGCCTCTACACCACCCACCCAGGACAGAAAACAACCCTAAGCCTGTACACCACCCACACAGGACAGAAAACAACCCTACCAGCCTGTACACCACCCACCCAGAACAGAAAACAACCCTACCAGCCTGTACACAACACACCCAGGACAGAAAAAAACCTAAGCCTCTACACCACCCACCCAGGACAGAAAACAACCCTAAGCCTGTACATCACACACCCAGGACAGAAAACAACCCTAAGCCTGTACACCACCCACACAGGACAGAAAACAACCCTACCAGCCTGTACACCACCCACCCAGGACAGAAAACAACCCTAATCCTGTACACCACCCACCCAGGACAGAAATAAACCCTAAGCCTCTACACCACCCACCCAGGACAGAAAACAACCCTAAGCCTGTACACCACCCACCCAGGACAGAAAACAACCCTAAGCCTGTACACCACCCACCTAGGACAGGAAACATCCCTACCAGCCTGTACACCACCCACCCAGGACAGAAAACAACCCTACCAGCCTGTACACCACCCACCCAGGACAGAAAACAACCCTAATCCTGTACACCACCCACCCAGGACAGAAATAAACCCTAAGCCTCTACACCACCCACCCAGGACAGAAAACAACCCTACCAGCCTGTACACCACCCACCCAGGACAGAAAACAACCCTACCAGCCTGTACACCACCCACCTAGGACAGGAAACATCCCTACCAGCCTGTACACCACCCACCCAGGACAGAAAACAACCCTAAGCCTGTACACCACCCACCCAGGACAGAAAACAACCCTACCAGCCTGTACACCACCCACCCAGGACAGAAAACAACCCTAAGCCTGTTCCCCACCCACCCAGGACAGAAAACAAACCTCCCAGCCTGTACACCACTCACCCAGGAGAGAAAACAACCCTAAGCCTGTACACCACCCACCCAGGACAGAAAACAACCCTAAGCCTGTACACCACCCATCCAGGACAGAAAACAACCCTAAGCCTCTACACCACCCACCCAGGACAGAAAACAACCCTAAGCCTCTACACCACCCACCCAGGACAGAAAACAAAACTAAGCCTGTACACCACCCACCCAGGACAGAAAGCAACCCTACCAGCCTGTACACCACCCACCCAGGACAGAAAACAATGCTAAGCCTGTACACCACCCACACAGGACAGAAAAAAAACCTAAGCCTCTATACCACCCACCCAGGACAGAAAACAACCCTAAGCCTGTACACCACCCACCCAGGACAGAAAACAACCCTACCAACCTGTACACCAACCACCCAGGACAGAAAACAACCCTACCAGCCTGTACACCACCCACCCAGGACAGAAAACAACCCTAAGCCTGTACATCACCCACCCAGGACAGAAAACAACCCTACCAGCCTGTAAACCACCCACACAGGACAGAAAACAACCCTAAGCCTGTACACCACCCACCCAGGAGAGAAAACAACCCTAAGCCTGTACACCACCCACACAGGACAGAAAAAAACCTAAGCCTCTACACCACCCACCCAGGACAGAAAACAACCCTAAGCCTGTACACCACCCACCCAGGACAGAAAACAACCCTACCAGCCTGTACACCACCCACCCAGGACAGAAAACAACCCTAAGTCTGTACACCCCTCACCCAGGACAGAAAACAACCCTAAGCCTGTACACCACCCACCCAGGACAGAAAACAACCCTACCAGCCTGTACACCACCCACCCAGGACAGAAAACAACCCTAAGCCTGTTCACCACCCACCCAGGACCGAAACCAACCCTCCCAGCCTGTACACCACCCACCCAGGACAGAAAACAACCTTAAGCCTGTAAACCACCCACACAGGACAGAAAAAAACCTAAGCCTCTACACCACCCACCCAGGACAGAAAACAACCCTAAGCCTGTACACCACCCACCCAGGACAGAAAACAACCCTACCAGTCTGTACACCCCTCAGCCAGGACAGAAAACAACCTTAAGCGTGTACACCACCCACTCAGGACAGAAAACAACCCTACCAGCCTGTACACCACCCACCCAGGACAGAAAACAACCCTAAGCCTGTACACCACCCACCCAGGACAGAAAACAACCCTACCAGCCTGTACACCACCCACCCAGGACAGAAAACAACCCTAAGCCTGTACACCACCCACCCAGGACAGAAAACAAACTTCCCAGCCTGTACACCACCCACCCTGGAGAGAAAACAACCCTAAGCCTGTACACCACCCACCCAGGACAGAAAACAACCCTAAGCCTGTACACCACCCACCCAGGAGAGAAAACAACCCTAAGCCTGTACACCACCCACCCAGGACAGAAAACAACCCTACCAGCCTGCACACCACCCACCCAGGACAGAAAACAACCCTAATCCTGTACACCACCCACCCAGGACAGAAAACAACTCTAAGCCTGTACACCACCCACCCAGGACAGAAAACAACCCTACCAGCCTGCACACCACCCACCCAGGACAGAAAACAACCCTAAGCCTGTACACCACCCACCCAGGACAGAAAACAACTCTACCAGCCTGCACACCACCCACCCAGGACAGAAAACAACCCTAAGCCTGTACACCACCCACCCAGGACAGAAAACAACCCTACCAGCCTGTACACCACCCACCCAGGACAGAAAACAACCCTACCAGCCTGTACACCACCCACCCAGGACAGAAAACAACCCTACCAGCCTGTACACCACCCACCCAGGACAGGAAACATCCCTACCAGCCTGTACACCACCCACCCAGGACAGAAAACACCCCTAAGCCTGTACACCACCCACCCAGGACAGAAAACAACCCTACCAGCCTGTACACCACCCACCCAGGACAGAAAACAACCCTAAGCCTGTTCACCACCCACCCAGGACAGAAAACAAACCTCCCAACCTGTACACCACTCACCCAGGAGAGAAAACAACCCTAAGCCTGTACACCACCCACCCAGGACAGAAAACAACCCTAAGCCTGTACACCACCCATCCAGGACAGAAAACAACCCTAAGCCTCTACACCACCCACCCAGGACAGAAAACAACCCTAAGCCTGTACACCACCCACACAGGACAGAAAACAACCCTACCAGCCTGTACACCACCCACCCAGAACAGAAAACAACCCTACCAGCCTGTACACAACACACCCAGGACAGAAAAAAAACTAAGCCTCTACACCACCCACCCAGGACAGAAAACAACCCTAAGCCTGTACACCACCCACCCAGGAGAGAAAATAACCCTAAGCCTGTACACCACCCACCCAGGACAGAAAACAACCCTAAGCCTCTACACCACCCACCCAGGACAGAAAACAACCCTAAGCCTGTACACCACCCACCCAGGACAGAAAGCAACCCTACCAATCTGTACACCACCCACCCAGGACAGAAAACAACGCTAAGCCTGTACACCACCCACACAGGACAGAAAAAAAACCTAAGCCTCTATACCACCCACCCAGGACAGAAAACAACCCTAAGCCTGTACACCACCCACCCAGGACAGAAAACAACCCTACCAGCCTGTACACCACCCACCCAGGACAGAAACAAAACCTAAGCCTCTACACCACCCACCCAGGACAGAAAAAAACCCCAAGCCTGTACACCACCCACCCAGGACAGAAAACAACCCTACCAGCCTGTACACCAAACACCCAGGACAGAAAACAACCCTAAGCCTGTACACCCCTCACCCAGGACAGAAAACAACCCTACCAGCCTGTACACCACCCACCCAGGACAGAAAACAACCCTAAGCCTGTACATCACCCACCCAGGACAGAAAACAACCCTACCAGCCTGTAAACCAACCACACAGGACAGAAAACAACCCTAAGCCTGTACACCACCCACCCAGGAGAGAAAACAACCCTAAGCCTGTACACCACCCACACAGGACAGAAAAAAACCTAAGCCTCTACACCACCCACCCAGGACAGAAAACAACCCTAAGCCTGTACACCACCCACCCAGGACAGAAAACAACCCTACCAGCCTGTACACCACCCACCCAGGACAGAAAACAACCCTAAGTCTGTACACCCCTCACCCAGGACAGAAAACAACCCTAAGCCTGTACACCACCCACCCAGGACAGAAAACAACCCTACCAGCCTGTACACCAAACACCCAGGACAGAAAACAACCCTAAGCCTGTACACCCCTCACCCAGGACAGAAAACAACCCTACCAGCCTGTACACCACCCACCCAGGACAGAAAACAACCCTAAGCCTGTACATCACCCACCCAGGACAGAAAACAACCCTACCCCAGGACAGAAAACAACCCTACCAGCCTGTACACCACCCACCCAGGACAGAAAACAACCCTAAGCCTGTACACCACCCACCCAGGACAGAAAACAAACTTCCCAGCCTGTACACCACCCACCCTGGAGAGAAAACAACCCTAAGCCTGTACACCACCCACCCAGGACAGAAAACAACCCTAAGCCTGTACACCACCCACCCAGGAGAGAAAACAACCCTAAGCCTGTACACCACCCACCCAGGACAGAAAACAACCCTACAAGCCTGCACACCACCCACCCAGGACAGAAAACAACCCTAATCCTGTACACCACCCACCCAGGACAGAAAACAACTCTAAGCCTGTACACCACCCACCCAGGACAGAAAACAACCCTACCAGCCTACACACCACCCACCCAGGACAGAAAACAACCCTAAGCCTGTACACCACCCACCCAGGACAGAAAACAACTCTACCAGCCTGCACACCACCCACCCAGGACAGAAAACAACCCTAAGCCTGTACACCACCCACCCAGGACAGAAAACAACCCTACCAGCCTGTACACCACCCACCCAGGACAGAAAACAACCCTACCAGCCTGTACACCACCCACACAGGACAGAAAAAAACCTAAGCCTCTACACCACCCACCCAGGACAGAAAACAACCCTAAGCCTGTACACCACCCACCCAGGACAGAAAACAACCCTACCAGCCTGTACACCACCCACCCAGGACAGAAAACAACCCTAAGTCTGTACACCCCTCACCCAGGACAGAAAACAACCCTAAGCCTGTACACCACCCACCCAGGACAGAAAACAACCCTACCGGCCTGTACACCACCCACCCAGGACAGAAAACAACCCTAAGCCTGTTCACCACCCACCCAGGACCGAAACCAACCCTCCCAGCCTGTACACCACCCACCCAGGACAGAAAACAACCCTAAGCCTGTACACCACCCACACAGGACAGAAAAAAACCTAAGCCTCTACACCACCCACCCAGGACAGAAAACAACCCTAAGCCTGTACACCACCCACCCAGGACAGAAAACAACCCTACCAGTCTGTACACCCCTCACCCAGGACAGAAAACAACCTTAAGCGTGTACACCACCCACTCAGGACAGAAAACAACCCTACCAGCCTGTACACCACCCACCCAGGACAGAAAACAACCCTAAGCCTGTACACCACCCACCCAGGACAGAAAACAACCCTACCAGCCTGTACACCACCCACCCAGGACAGAAAACAACCCTAAGCCTGTTCACCACCCACCCAGGACAGAAAACAAACCTCCCAGCCTGTACACCACCCACCCAGGAGAGAAAACAACCCTAAGCCTGTACACCACCCACCCAGGACAGAAAACAACCCTAAGCCTGTACACCACCCACCCAGGAGAGAAAACAACCCTAAGCCTGTACACCACCCACCCAGGACAGAAAACAACCCTACCAGCTTGCACACCACCCACCCAGGACAGAAAACAACCCTAATCCTGTACACCACCCACCCAGGACAGAAAACAACCCTAAGCCTGTACACCACCCACCCAGGACAGAAAACAACCCTACCAGCCTGCACACCACCCACCCAGGACAGAAAACAACCCTAAGCCTGTACACCACCCACCCAGGACAGAAAACAACTCTACCAGCCTGCACACCACCCACCCAGGACAGAAAACAACCCTAAGCCTGTACACCACCCACCCAGGACAGAAAACAACCCTACCAGCCTGTACACCACCCACCCAGGACAGAAAACAACCCTACCAGCCTGTACACCACCCACCCAGGACAGAAAACAACCCTACCAGCCTGTACACCACCCACCCAGGACAGAAAACAACCCTAAGCCTGTACACCACCCACCCAGGACAGAAACAAAACCTAAGCCTCTACACCACCCACCCAGGACAGAAAAAAAACCCAAGCCTGTACACCACCCACCCAGGACAGAAAACAACCCTACCAGCCTGTACACCAACCACCCAGGACAGAAAACAACCCTAAGCCTGAACACCCCTCACCCAGGACAGAAAACAACCCTACCAGCCTGTACACCACCCACCCAGGACAGAAAACAACCCTAAGCCTGTACATCACCAACCCAGGACAGAAAACAACCCTACCAGCCTGTACACCACCCACACAGGACAGAAAACAACCCTAAGCCTGTACTCCACCCACCCAGGACAGAAATCAACCCTAAGCCTGTACACCACCCACCCAGGAGAGAAAAAACCCTAAGCCTGTACACCACCCACCCAGGAGAGAAAAATACCCCACCAGCATGTACATCACACACCCAGGACAGAAAACAACCCTACCAGCCTGTACACCACCCACCCAGGACAGAAAACAACCCTACCAGCCTGTACACCCCCCAACCAGGACAAAAAACAACCCTAAGTCTGTACACCACCCACCCAGGACAGAAAACAACCCTACCAGCCTGTACACCACCCACCCAGGACAGAAAACAACCCTACCAGCCTTTACACCACCCACCCAGGAAAGAAAACAACCCTAAGCCTGTACACCACCCACCCAGGACAGAAAACAACCCTACCAGCCTGTACACCACCCACCCAGGACAGAAAACAACCCTAAGCCTGTACACCACCCCCCCAGGACAGAAAACAACCCTACCAGCGTGTACACCACCCACCCAGGACAAAAAACAACCCTAAGCCTGTACACCACCCACCCAGGAGAGAAAAATACCCTACCAGCATGTACACCACACACCCAGGACAGAAAACAACCCTACCAGCCAGTACACCACCCACTCAGGACAGAAAACAACCCTACCAGCCTGTACACCACCCACCCAGGACAGAAAACAACCCTAAGCCTGTACACCACCCACCCAGGAGAGAAAAAAACCCTAAGCCTGTACACCACCCACCCAGGAGAGAAAACAACCCTAAGTCTGTACACCCCTCACCACCCACCCAGGACAGAAAACAACCCTACCAGCCTGTACACCCCCCACCCAGGACAAAAAACAACCCTAAGTCTGTACACCACCCACCCAGGACAGAAAACAACCCTACCAGCCTGTACACCACCCACCCAGGACAGAAAACAACCCTAAGCCTGTACACCACCCACCCAGGACAGAAAACAACCCTAAGCCTGTACACCACCCACCAAGGACAGAAAACAACCCTACCAGCCTGTACACCACCCACCCAGGACAGAAAACAACCATACCAGCCCGTACGCCACCCACCCAGGACAGAAAACAACCCTAAGCCTGTACACCACCCACCCAGGACAGAAAACAACCCTACCAGCCTGTACACCACCCACCCAGGACAGAAAACAACCCTACCAGCCTGTACACCACCCACCCAGGACAGAAAGCAACCCTACCAGCCTGTACACCACCCACCCAGGACAGAAAACAACCCTACCAGCCTGTACACCACCCACCCAGGACAGAAAACAACCCTAAGCCTGTACACCACCCACCCAGGACAGAAAGCAACCCTACCAGCCTGTACACCACCCACCCAGGACAGAAAACAACCCTACCAGCCTGTACACCACCCACCTAGGACAAAAAAAAACAACCCTAAGCCTGTTCACCACCCACCCAGGACAGAAAACAACCCTAAGCCTGTACACCACCCACCCAGGACAGAAAACAACCCTACCAGCCTGTACACCACCCACCTAGGACAGAAAACCAACCCTAAGCCTGTACACCACCCACCCAGGACAGAAAACAACCCGTAGCCTGTACACCATACACCCAGGACAGAAAACAACCCTAAGCCTGTACACCACCCACCCAGGACAGAAAACAACCCTACCAGCCTGTACACCACCCACCCAGGACAGAAAACAACCCTAAGCCTGTACACCACCCACCCAGGACAGAAAGCAACCCTACCAGCCTGTACACCACCCACCCAGGACAGAAAACAACCCTACCAGCCTGTACACCACCCACCTAGGACAAAAAAAACCAACCCTAAGCCTGTTCACCACCCACCCAGGACAGAAAACAACCCTAAGCCTGTACACCACCCACCCAGGACAGAAAACAACCCTACCAGCCTGTACACCACCCACCTAGGACAGAAAACCAACCCTAAGCCTGTACACCACCCACCCAGGACAGAAAACAACCCGTAGCCTGTACACCATACACCCAGGACAGAAAACAACCCTAAGCCTGTACACCACCCACCCAGGACAGAAAACAACCCTACCAGCCTGTACACCACCCACCTAGGAGAGAAAACAACCCTACCAGCCTGTACACCACCCACCCAGGACAGAAAACAACCCTACCAGCCTGTACACCACCCACCCAGGACAGAAAACAACCCTAAGCCTGTACACCACCGACCCAGGACAGAAAACAACCCTACCAGCCTGTACACCACCCACCCAGGACAGAAAACAACCCTAAGCCTGTTCACCACCCACCCAGGACAGAAAACAACCCTCCCAGCCCGTACACCACCCACCCAGGAGAGAAAACAACCCTAAGCCTGTACACCACCGACCCAGGAGAGAAAACAACCCTACCAGCATGTACACCACACACCCAGGACAGAAAACAACCCTACCAGCCTGTACCCCACCCACCCAGGACAGAAAACAACCCTACCAGACTGTACACCACCCACCCAGGACAGAAAACAACCCTACCAGCCTGTACCCCACCCACCCAGGACAGAAAACAACCTAACAGCCTGTACACCACCCACCCAGGACAGAAAACAACCCTACCAGCCTGTACACCACCCACCCAGGACAGAAAACAACCCTAAGCCTGTACACCACCCACCCAGGACAGAAAACAACCCTAAGCCTCTACACCACTCACCCAGGACAGAAAACAACCCTAAGCCTGTACACCACCCACCCAGGACAGAAAACAACCCTACCAGCCTGCACACCACCCACCCAGGACAGAAAACAACCCTAAGCCTGTACACCACCCACCCAGGACAGAAAACAACCCTACCAGCCTGCACACCACCCACCCAGGACAGAAAACAACCCTAATCCTGTACACCACCCACCCAGGACAGAAAACAACCCTACCAGCCTGTACACCACCCACCCAGGACAGAAAACAACCCTAAGCCTGTACACCACCCACCCAGGACAGAAAACAACCCTAAGCCTGTACACCACCCACCCAGGACAGAGAACAACCATACCAGCCTGTACACCACCCACCTAGGACAGAAAACCAACCCTAAGCCTGTTCACCAACCACCCAGGACAGAAAACAACCCTACCAGCCTGTACACCACCCACCAAGGACAGAAAACAACCCTACCAGCCTGTACACCACCCACCCAGGACAGAAAACAACCCTAAGCCTGTACACCACCGACCCAGGACAGAAAACAACCCTACCAGCCTGTACACCACCCACCCAGGACAGAAAACAACCCTAAGCCTGTTCACCACCCACCCAGGACAGAAAACAACCCTCCCAGCCCCTACACCACCCACCCAGGAGAGAAAACAACCCTAAGCCTGTACACCACCGACCCAGGAGAGAAAACAACCCTACCAGCATGTACACCACACACCCAGGACAGAAAACAACCCTACCAGACTGTACACCACCCACCCAGGACAGAAAACAACCCTACCAGCCTGTACCCCACCCACCCAGGACAGAAAACAACCCTACCAGCCTGTACACCACCCACCCAGGACAGAAAACAACCCTACCAGCCTGTACACCACCCACCCAGGACAGAAAACAACCCTACCAGCCTGCACACCATCCACCCAGGACGGAAAACAACCCTAATCCTGTACACCACCCACCCAGGACAGAAAACAACCCTACCAGCCTGTACACCACCCACCCAGGACAGAAAACAACCATAAGCCTGTACACCACACACCCAGGACAGAAAACAACCCTAAGTCTGTACACCACCCACCCAGGACAGAAAACAACCCTACCAGCCTGTACACCACCTACCCAGGACAGAAAACAACACTAAGCCTGTACACCACCCACCCAGGACAGAAAACAACCCTAAGCCTGTACACCACCCACACAGGACAGAAAACAACCCTACCAGCCTGCACATCACCCACCCAGGACAGAAAACAACCCTAATCCAGTACACCACCCACCCAGGACAGAAATTAACCCTAAGCCTCTACACCACCCACCCAGGACAGAAAACAACCCTAAGCCTGTACACCACCCACCCAGGACAGAAAACAACCCTAAGCCTGTACACAACACACCCAGGACAGAAAACAACCCTACCAGCCTGTACACCACCCACCCAGGACAGAAAACAACCCTACCAGCCTGTACACCACCCACCTAGGACAGAAAACAACCCTACCAGCCTGTACATCACCCACCCAGGACAGAAAACAACCCTACCAGCCTGTACACCACCCACACAGGACAGAAAACAACCCTAAGCCTGTACTCCACCCACCAAGGACAGAAAACAACCCTAAGCCTGTACACCACCCACACAGGACAAAAAAAAACTAAGCCTCTACACCACCCACCCAGGACAGAAAACAACCCTACCAGCCTGTACATCACCCACCCAGGACAGAAAACAACCCTACCAGCCTGTACACCACCCACACAGGACAGAAAACAACCCTAAGCCTGTACTCCACCCACCAAGGACAGAAAACAAACCTAAGCCTGTACACCACCCACCCAGGACAGAAAACAACCCTAAGCCTGTACACCACCCACCCAGGACAGAGAACAACCATACCAGCCTGTACACCACCCACCTAGGACAGAAAACCAACCCTAAGCCTGTTCACCAACCACCCAGGACAGAAAACAACCCTACCAGCCTGTACACCACCCACCAAGGACAGAAAACAACCCTACCAGCCTGTACACCACCCACCCAGGACAGAAAACAACCCTAAGCCTGTACACCACCGACCCAGGACAGAAAACAACCCTACCAGCCTGTACACCACCCACCCAGGACAGAAAACAACCCTAAGCCTGTTCACCACCCACCCAGGACAGAAAACAACCCTCCCAGCCCCTACACCACCCACCCAGGAGAGAAAACAACCCTAAGCCTGTACACCACCGACCCAGGAGAGAAAACAACCCTACCAGCATGTACACCACACACCCAGGACAGAAAACAACCCTACCAGACTGTACACCACCCACCCAGGACAGAAAACAACCCTACCAGCCTGTACCCCACCCACCCAGGACAGAAAACAACCCTACCAGCCTGTACACCACCCACCCAGGACAGAAAACAACCCTACCAGCCTGTACACCACCCACCCAGGACAGAAAACAACCCTACCAGCCTGCACACCATCCACCCAGGACGGAAAACAACCCTAATCCTGTACACCACCCACCCAGGACAGAAAACAACCCTAAGCCTGTACACCACACACCCAGGACAGAAAACAACCCTACCAGCCTGTACACCACCCACCCAGGACAGAAAACAACCCTACCAGCCTGTACACCACCCACCCAGGACAGAAAACAACCCTACCAGCCTGTACACCACCCACACAGGACAGAAAACAACCCTAAGCCTGTACACCACCCACCCATGACAGAAAACAACCCTAAGCCTGTACACCACCCACCCAGGACATAAAACAACCCTAAGCATGTACACCACCCACCCAGGACAGAAAACAACCCTACCAGCCTGTACACCACCCACCCAGGACAGAAAACAACCCTACCAGCCTGTACACCACCCACCCAGGACAGAAAACAACCATAAGCCTGTACACCACACACCCAGGACAGAAAACAACCCTAAGTCTGTACACCACCCACCCAGGACAGAAAACAACCCTACCAGCCTGTACACCACCTACCCAGGACAGAAAACAACACTAAGCCTGTACACCACCCACCCAGGACAGAAAACAACCCTAAGCCTGTACACCACCCACACAGGACAGAAAACAACCCTACCAGCCTGCACATCACCCACCCAGGACAGAAAACAACCCTAATCCAGTACACCACCCACCCAGGACAGAAATTAACCCTAAGCCTCTACACCACCCACCCAGGACAGAAAACAACCCTAAGCCTGTACACCACCCACCCAGGACAGAAAACAACCCTAAGCCTGTACACAACACACCCAGGACAGAAAACAACCCTACCAGCCTGTACACCACCCACCCAGGACAGAAAACAACCCTACCAGCCTGTACACCACCCACATAGGACAGAAAACAACCCTACCAGCCTGTACATCACCCACCCAGGACAGAAAACAACCCTACCAGCCTGTACACCACCCACACAGGACAGAAAACAACCCTAAGCCTGTACTCCACCCACCAAGGACAGAAAACAACCCTAAGCCTGTACACCACCCACACAGGACAAAAAAAACCTAAGCCTCTACACCACCCACCCAGGACAGAAAACAACCCTACCAGCCTGTACATCACCCACCCAGGACAGAAAACAACCCTACCAGCCTGTACACCACCCACACAGGACAGAAAACAACCCTAAGCCTGTACTCCACCCACCAAGGACAGAAAACAAACCTAAGCCTGTACACCACCCACACAGGACAAAAAAAACCTAAGCCTCTACACCACCCACCCAGGACAGAAAACAACCCTAAGCCTGTACACCACCCACCCAGGACAGAAAACAACCCTACCAGCCTGTACACCACCCACCCAGGACAGAAAACAACCCTAAGCCTGTACACCCCTCACCCAGGACAGAAAACAACCCTAAGCCTGTACACCACCCACCCAGGACAGAAAACAACCCTACCAGCCTGCACACCACCCAGGACAGAAAATAACCCTAAGCCTGTACACCACCCACCCAGGACAGAAAACAACCCTACCAGCCTGTACACCACCCACCCAGGACAGAAAACAACCCTACCAGCCTGTACACCACCCACCCAGGACAGAAAACAACCCTAATCCTGTACACCACCCACCCAGGACAGAAATTAACCCTAAGCCTCTACACCACCCACCCAGGACAGAAAACAACCCTAAGCCTGTACACCACACACCCAGGACAGAAAACAACCCTAAGCCTGTACACAAAACACCCAGGACAGAAAACAACCCTACCAGCCTGTACACCACCCACCCAGGACAGAAAACAACCCTACCAGCCTGTACACCACCCACCTAGGACAGAAAACAACCCTACCAGCCTGTACACCACCCACCTAGGAAAGAAAACATCCCTACCAGCCTGTACACCACCCACCCAGGACAGAAAACAACCCTAAGCCTGTACACCACCCACCCAGGACAGAAAACAACCCTACCAGCCTGCACACCACCCACCCAGGACAGAAAAAAACCCTACCAGCCTGTACACCACCCACCCAGGACAGAAAACAACCCTAATCCTGTACACCACCCACCCAGGACAGAAATTAACCCTAAGCCTCTACACCACCCACCCAGGACAGAAAACAACCCTAAGCCTGTACACCACCCACCCAGGACAGAAAACAACCCTAAGCCTGTACACAAAACACCCAGGACAGAAAACAACCCTACCAGCCTGTACACCACCCACCCAGGACAGAAAACAACCCTACCAGCCTGTACACCACCCACCTAGGACAGAAAACAACCCTACCAGCCTGTACACCACCCACCTAGGAAAGAAAACATCCCTACCAGCCTGTACACCACCCACCCAGGACAGAAAACAACCCTAAGCCTGTACACCACCCACCCAGGACAGAAAACAACCCTACCAGCCTGTACACCACCCACCCAGGACAGAAAACAACCCTAAGCCTGTACACCACCCACCCAGGACAGAAAACAACCCTACCAGCCTGCACACCACCCACCCAGGACAGAAAACAACCCTAAGCCTGGACACCACCCAGCCAGGAGAGAAAACAACCCTACCAGCCTGTACACCACCCACCCAGGACAGAAAACAACCCTACCAGCCTCTACACCATCCACTCAGGACAGAAAACAACCCTACCAGCCTGTACACCACCCACACAGGACAGAAAACAACCCTACCAGCCTGTACACCACACACACAGGACAGAAAACAACCTTAAGTCTGTACACCACCCACCCAGGACAGAAAACAACCCTACCAGCCTGTACACCACCCATCCAGGACAGAAAACAACACTAAGCCTGTACACCACCCACCCAGGACAGAAAACAACCCTAAGCCTCTACACCACCCACCCAGGACAGAAAACAACCCTAAGCCTGTACACCACCCACCCAGGACAGAAAACAATCCTAAGCCTGTACACCACCCACACAGGACAGAAAAAAAACCTAAGCCTCTACACCACCCACCCAGGACAGAAAACAACCCTAAGCCTGTACACCACCCACCCAGGACAGAAAACAACCCTACCAGCCTGTACACCACCCACCCAGGACAGAAAACAACCCTAAGCCTGTACACCACCCACCCAGGACAGAAAAAAACCCTACCAGCCTGTACACCACCCACCCAGGACAGAAAACAACCCTAAGCCTGTACACCCCTCACCCAGGACAGAAAACAACCCTAAGCCTGTACACCACCCACCCAGGACAGAAAACAACCCTACCAGCCTGTACACCACCCACCCAGGAAAGAAAACAACCCTAAGCCTGTACACCACCCCCCCAGGACAGAAAACAACCCTACCAGCCTGTACACCACCCACCCAGGACAGAAAACAACCCTAAGCCTGTACATCACCCACCCAGGACAGAAAACAACCCTACCAGCCTGTACACCACCCACACAGGACAGAAAACAACCCTAAGCCTGTACTCCACCCACCCAGGACAGAAAACAACCCTAAGCCTGTACACCACCCACACAGGACAGAAAGAAAACCTAAGCCTCTACACCACCCACCCAGGACAGAAAACAACCCTAAGCCTGTACACCACCCACCCAGGACAGAAAACAACCCTACCAGCCTGTACACCACCCACACAGGACAGAAAACAACCCTAAGCCTGTACACCCCTCACCCAGGACAGAAAACAACCCTAAGCCTGTACACCACCCACCCAGGACAGAAAACAACCCTACCAGCCTGCACACCACCCAGGACAGAAAACAACCCTAAGCCTGTACACCACCCACCCAGGACAGAAAACAACCCTACCAGCCTGTACACCACCCACCCAGGACAGAAAACAACCCTACCAGCCTGTACACCACCCACCCAGAACAGAAAACAACCCTAAGCCTGTTCACCACCCACCCAGGACAGAAAACAACCCTACCAGCCTGTACACCACCCACCCAGGAGAGAAAACAACCCTAAGCCTGTACACCACCCACCCAGGACAGAAAAAAACCCTACCAGCCTGTACACCACCCACCCAGGACAGAAAACCTGTCTACCAGCCTGCACACCACCCACCCAGGACAGAAAACAACCCTACCAGCCTGGAACAAGAAAAAACAGATGTTCAGGCTCACTGTCTCCTCCTCACTACAGAACAGACACACCCTCCCCACTGATGGATCAAGGTGCGACTTGTAATTTGTCTTAATATATTTCATGGTTTGTAGCGTAACGTGTAGCCTACTGGTAGGATCCAAGAAAGGGTGATTTAAATAATATCAGTGTTTTAATTCATTTAGATAGTAATATTTCTACAGGAGCTGATTCGTCTAATCCGTTGTCAATATTGTGAAATAATCATTTTACGGTAAGATTTGAATAGAGAAAGCTGATCCGAGAGCAGCGCTCCCTTTCTTTGGATCCTATCAGTATCAACACATGTTCAAATGATGCACTTAGAGACCGTTCTCTCTGCAAGGTGTTTCAGGAAACGCATGTTACATATTCGACCGTTGTAGGAAAGATGCATTGTTAAAAAACTTGTGAGACTAAATTCCATCGCTATCGGGAAACCGGGCCCTGGTCAGGTAACAGTGCATATGAAGGATAAAAGCATTTGACTAATGAGATGCAAACGCCTGAAGGTACTACGTTCATCTGTACAAGCAAAAGTACGCAAGTATAAACACCATGGGACCACGCAAACGTCATAACATTCAGGAAGGAGACGAATTCTGTCTCCTAGAGATGAATGTACTTTGGTACGAAATGTGCAAATCAATCCCGGAACAACAGCAAAGGACCTTGTGAAGATGCTGGAAGAAACAGGTACAAAAGGATCTATATACACAGTAAAACGAGGCCTATATCGACATAATCTGAAAGGCCGCTCAGCAAGGAAGAAGCCACTGCTCCAAAACCAACATTAAAATGCCAGACTACGGTTTCCAACTGCACATAAAGACAAAGATCATGCTTTTTGGAGAAATATCCTCTGGTCTGATGAAACAAAAATAGAACTGTTGGACTATAATGACCATCGTTATGTTTGGAGGAAAAAGGGGGAGGCTTGCAAGCCGAAGAACACCATCCCAACCGTGAAGCACGGGGTGGCAGCATCATGTTGTGGGGGTGCTTTGCTGCAGGAGGGACTGGTGCACTTCACAAAATAGATGGCATCATGAGGGAGGAAAATTATGTGGATATATTGAAGCAACATCTCAAGACATCATTCAGGAAGTTAAAGCTTAGTCGCAAATGGGTCTTCCAAATGGAGCATACTTACAAAGTTGTGACAAAATGGCTTAAGGACAACAAAATCAAGGTTTTGGAGTGGCCATCACAAAGCCCTGACCTCAATCCTGTGGAAAATGTGTGGTCAGAACTGAAAAAGCATGTGCGAGCAAGGAGGCCTACAAACCTGCCTCCGTTACACCAGCTCTGTCAGGAGGAATGGGCCAAAAATCACCCAACTTATTGTGGAAGGCTATCCGAAACATTTGACCCAAGTTAAGCATTTTAAAGGCAATGCTACCATATACTAATGGAGTGTATGTAAACTTCTGACCCTCTGGGAATGTGATGAAATAAAAAAGATCTGAAATAAATTATTCTCTCTACTATAATTCTGACCTTTCACATTCTTAAAATAAAGTTATGACCCTAACTGACCTAATACAGGGAATTTTTACTAAGATTAAATGTCAGGAATTGTGAACAACTGAGTTTAAATGTATTTGGCTAAGGTGTATGTTACCTTCTGACTTCAACTGTATGTATACATAAACATTCATACATATACACATACAGTGGGGAGAACAAGTATTTGATAACCTGCAAAATCGGCAGTGTTTCTTACTTACAAAGCATGTAGAGGTCTGTAATTTTTATCATAGGTACACTTCAACTGTGAGAGACGGAATATAAAACAGAAATCCAGAAATTCACATTGTATGATTTTTAAGTAATTAATTTGCATTGCAAGATCTCACCTCGTGGGGCATCATGAGGAAGGTGAGAGATCAGCCCAGAACTACACGGCAGGACCTGGTCAATGACCTGAAGAGAGCTGGGACCACAGTCTCAAAGAAAACCATTAGTAACACACTACGCCGTCATGGATTAAAATCCTGCAGCGCACGCAAGGTCCCTATGGCTCAAAGCCAGCACATGTCCAGGCCCGTCTGAAGTTTACCAATGACCATCTGGATGATCCAGAGGAGGAATGGGAGAAGGTCATGTGGTCTGATGAGACAAAAATAGAGCTTTTTGGTCTAAACTCCACTCGCCGTGTTTGGAGGAAGAATAAGGATGAGTACAACCCCAAGAACACCATCCCAACCGTGAAGCATGGAGGTGGAAACATCATTCTTTGGGGATGCTTTTCTGCAAAGGGGACAGGACGACTGCACCGTATTGAGGAGAGGATGGATGGGGCCATGTATCGCGAGATCTTGGCCAACAACCTCCTTCCCTCAGTAAGAGCATTGAAGATGGGTCGTGGCTGGGTCTTCCAGCATGACAACAACTCGAAACACACAGCCAGGGCAACTAAGGAGTGGCTCCGTAAGAAGCATTTCAGTGGCATAGCCAGTCTCCAGACCTGAACCCAATAGAAAATCTTTGGAGGGAGCTGAAAGTCCGTATTGCCCAGCGACAGCCCCGAAACCTGAAGGATCTGGAGAAGGTCTGTATGGAGGAGTGGGCCTAAATCCCTGCTGCAGTGTGTGCAAACCTGTTCAAGAACTACAGGAAACGTATGATCTCTGTAATTGCAAACAAAGGTTTCTGTACCAAATATTAGGTTCTGCTTTTCTGATGTATCAAATAATTATGTCATGCAATAAAATGCTAATTAATTACTTAAAAATCATACAATGATATTTTCTGGATTTTTTAGATTCCGTCTCTCACAGTTGAAGTGTACCTATGATAAAAACTACAGACCTCATGCTTTGTAAGTAAGTAGGAAAACCTGCAGAATCGGCAGTGTATCAAATACTTGTTCTCCCCACTGCATGTGGTAGTGGTTGAGTAGGGGCCTGAGGGCACACAGTGTGTTGTGAAATCTGTGATTGTATTGTAATATTTCTAAAACTGCATCAACTACCATAATTTTGCTGGACCCCAGGAAGAGTAGCTGCTGCTTTGGCAGCTAATGGGGATCCATAATAAATACAAATACAACCCCTTTCCCCCACAACAACCATAGACTCAGATTCTCAACAGTTGCACCATCCAAGAGCCAACTAAAGAAAGGTATTGATTTACGAATGCATATACAGTTGCAGCTGTATGACAAGGCCTAATAAAACTCTGCAAAAAAAAGGGCAGAAATTGGGAGATTTGATAAACCATTGTCACGTCCTAGATGATGGAGGTCAGATATACCCCCTTCCCCTATAAAACACCCACAACATGGTCCCCGTACTGACCATATTCCCAAGCATCTCCGTGCAGTCAAACTTTTCATTTTGTGCCACCAGGGCCACAATAATATGCATACTCTCTGAATGTGCGAGTGTGACCCACTCCCCATGGGTTACTGCTTACCCAGGCTATTAACCATTATTTTATCTTTAAAGAAAGCAAATGTGGCAACGATTGGGCGTTCATACCTCTGCCCTCTCTGCCCGAAGCGGTGTACACGTTCGAGTTGGATTTTGTCGATAGCTTCGCGTGGAATCTGAAGCGCTGTGAGGAGGAACTCTCTAACTACAGATTCAGGAACTTCTCCTTCTTTCTCTTGGATACCTGTAAGTACTAGATTCTCTCTCATGGATCTAGTCTGTATGTCAGGTAAAAGCTTCTCTCAGAACGATGTTCTCCTTTTTAAGTTCATTAACTTAGGTTTCAATCTTATTGACTGTCCCTTTTAGCTTGTTTGTGTCTTTCTCCAATGTCACAGCTTTTTCGTCACTCATCTCGAGGCTTGCCTTCAACACTTTCATATCCTTACTGACTAGTTAAAAAATGTATAGTAGAGTTGGTCATTTATTGATTTTAACAGATCGGTTTCGACCTTTACAATTCCCGGTGGTGAAAAGATTTAATCGTCTGTCTGTAGAAGAGTCATGTTGTCATTTTGAAATAGGTTCCCCTGTCTTACTCCCATGTTGCTTGTTTTCGGAATGTTTGTCGATACATTTTTCTAGTCTTATGATTTGTTTTGTGTTGTTATCCAGATTGAAGATAATTACCCACCAGATTGTGAAGTGCTAATATTTAGTCTAACTTACCGATATTGAATATTACGTTATTATCTTGAGGTGGTCTACATAGCTGTGTTCAGTCCGCCATCTTGCCACTTCCCTATTCTTAACTGGTTTTCTACTATTGATAATGTACATTACTTGCTAGTACAATGCCTTGCAAAAGTATTACTGCACCTGTACATAGCCCATCTATAATTTAGCACAAACAACTACCTCTCCCCCTACTGTATTTATTTATTTATTTTGCTCCTTTGCACCACATTATTTCTGTCTCTACTTTGCACATTCTTGCACTGCAAATCTACCATTCCAGTGTTTTACTTGCTATATTGTATTTACTTCACCACCATGGCCTTTTTTTGCCTTTACATCCCTTATCTCACCTCATTTGCTCACATTGTATATATACTTATTTTTATACTGTATTATTGACTGTATGTTTGTTTTACTCCATGTGTAACTCTGTGTTGTTGTATGTGTCGAACTGCTTTGCTTTATCTTGGCCAGGTCGCAATTGTAAATGAGAACTTGTTCTCACCTTGCCTATCTGGTTAAATAAAAGTGAAATAAAAAAATTAAATAAAAAAAATTCATCCCCCTTGGCGTTTTTCCTATTTTGTTGCATTACAACCTTTAATTTAAATAGATTTGGGGGGGGGGGGGGGGATATTTCATGTAATGGACATTCACAAAATATTCAAAATTGGTGAAGGTAAAAAAAAATACTTGTTTTAAAAAATTAAATAAGAAAAATAAAAAACGCAAAGTGGTGCATATATATTCTCCCCCTTTGCTATGAAGCCCCTACTTAAGATCTGGTGTAACCAGTAAGCCCACCTGTGTGCAATCTAAGTGTCACATGATCTGTCACATGATCTCAGTATATATACACCTGTTCTGAAAGGCCCCAGAGGCTGCAACACCACTAAGCAAGCGGCATCATGAATACCAAGGAGCTCTCCAAACAGGTCAGGGACAAAGTTGTGGAGAAGTACAGATCAGGGTTGGGTTATAAAAAAATATCAGATACTTTGAACATCCCACAGAGCACCATTAAATCCATTATTAAAAAATGGATTTAAGAGAGGGCCGCCCACCAAAAGAGAGGGCCGCCCACCAAAACTTACGGACCAGGCAAGGAGGGCATTAATCAGAGAGGTAACAAAGAGACCAAAGACAACCCTGAATGAGTTGCACTGCTTCACAGCAGAGATTGGAGTATCTGTCCATAGGACCACTTTAATCCGTACACTCCACAGATCTGGGCTTTACGGAAGAGTGGCCAGAAAAAAAGCCATTGCTTAATAAAGAAAAAATAAGCAAACACGTTTGGTGTTCACCAAAAGGCATGTGGAAGACTCCCCAAACATACAGAAGAAGGTACTCTGGTCAGATTAGTATAAAACTGAGCTTTTTGGCCATCAAGGAAAATTATGTCTGGCACCAACCCAACACCTCTTGTCACCCCGAGAACACCATCCCCACAGTGAAGCATGGTGGTGGCAGCATCATGCTGTGGGTATGTTTTTCCATCGGTAGGGACTGGGAAACTGGTCAGAATTGAAGGAATGATGGAGGGTGCTAAATACAGGGAAATCCTTGAGGGAAACCTGTTTCAGTCTTCCAGAGATTTGAAACTGGGACTGAGGTTCACCTTACAGCAGGACAATGACCCTAAGCATACTGCTAAAGGAACACTCGGGTGGTTTAAGGGGAAACATTTAAATGTCTTGGAATGGCCTAGTCAAAGCTATGACCTCAATCCAGTTGAGAATCTGTGGTATGACTTAAATATTGCTGTACACCAGCAGAACCCATCCAACTTGAAGGAGCTGGAGTAGTTTTGCCTTGAAGAATGGTCAAAAATCCCAGTGGCTAGATGTGCCAAGCTTATAAAGACTTACCCAAGAGACTTGCAGCTGTAATAGCTGCAAAAGGTGGCTCTACAAAGTATTGAATTTGGGGGGGGGGGGGATGAATAGTTATACACGCTCAAGTTCTGTTTGTCTTATTTCTTGTTTGTTTCACAATAAAACATATTTTGCATCTTCAAAGTGGTAGGCATGTTGTGTAAATCAAATGATACAACCCCCCCCCCCCCCAAAAAAATAAATAAATGTTAATTCCAGGTTATAAGGCAACAAAATAGGAAAAATGCCATGGGGGTGTCACGTCCTTAGTTCCTTTTTTATGTCTCTATTTTAGTTTGGTCAGGGCGTGAATTGGGGTGGGCATTGTATGTTTTTGTTCTATGTTTTGTATTTCCGGTTTTGGCCTGGTATGGTTCCCAATCAGAGGCAGCTGTCAATCGTTGTCTCTGATTGAGAACCATACTTAGGCAGCCTGTTTTCCCACTATGATTTGTGGGTTGTTTTCTGTTTTGTGTTGCTGCACCTTACAGGACTGTTTTGTTTTCCTTTCACTCTCTTTGTTATTTTGTTTAGTGTTTCTGTTCTAATAAATATAACATGAACACTTACCACGCTGCGCATTGGTCCGATCCATCTTATTCCTCATCAGAAGAGGAAGACAATTGTTACAGGGGGTGAATACTTTCGCAAGCCACTGTATATTACCTGCTAAAGTAGTCTATCGGATTTCCTACCAGAGAGATTGTAAACTGTATCTGTTTTACTGAGACTTGGCTAACGGGGGAGGTACTTGATACGGCTATACATCCTGCAGGGTTTTCTGTACATCGGCCAGACAGGAAAAAAAATACTTTGAGGGAAGAACAAAGGCGGAGGAGTATGTTTCATGATCAACAACTCATGGTGTGATTGTCTGAATGTAAACACTTTTAAGACTTTCTGTCCCCCTAACCTGGAATACCTCACGATGAAATGCTGACCACATTATCTCCCCAGAAAATTCACAGGTGTTTGAATCACGGCTGTGTACGTTTTCAAAGAATTACACAGGACTTTCAACAAATTCTAAACAGCATATCCTGAGGCCGCATTCGTTGTAGCCAGGGACTTCAACAAAATAAATCTAAGGAAAGATCTCCCGAAATTCCATCAACACATCTCTTGGCTCACTCGGGGGAAAAATACGTTGGACCCTTGTTATTCTCCATTCCGACTGCATGGCCAAACATGACTCCAACACCATCATGAAGTTTGGAGATGACAACGATGGTGGGCCTGATCGGCAACAGCGACAAAACAGCCTACAAGGAGGAGGTCAAAGCCCCGTCGTAGTGGTGCCAGGGAAACAGCCTCTCCCTCAACGTCAGAAAAACCAAGGAGCTGATCGTGGACTCCAGACTCATTGACAGGGCTACAATGTAGAGGGTAAAAAGCGTAAAGTTCCTCGGCGTGCACATCACAGAGTACGTGACATAGTCCAATCACACCACCACCAATCAATCCCAGGCGCCTGAAGAAATGTGTCATGGGCCCTCGGGTCCTAAAGAAGTTCTACAGCTGCACAATCGAGAGCATCTTGACAGGTTGCATCACTGCCTAGTACAGCAACTGCACCACCCTCAACCGGAGGCCCTACAGAAGGTGTTGCGGACAGCACAATAAATCACTGGGGGGGAGCTCCCTGCCCTCCAGGACATCTACACCAGGCGGTGTTTGAGGAAGGCCCAAAAGATCAACCAGTACTCCCGTCACCCGAGCAACGGACTGTTCACTCTCTTACCATCTGGCAAGCGGTATCGGAGTATCAGGTCTCGAACCAACAGGCTCAGAGAAAAAGTACCATCAGGTCATCAGACTGCTGAAAACCTAAACCTAGATGTCCCCCTGCACAGACCTGCACCTTAGAGACTATTTGCACCGGAGAGAATATATGCACCTTAGAAAGTATTTCCACTGACTACCCACACATCCAAACCTACACACACACACACACACACACAGTCAACGCTGCTGTTCTAATATATACAGTTGAAGTCGGAAGTTTACATACACCTTAGCCAAATACATTTAAACTCCGTTTTTTTTATATCCTAGTAAAAATTCCCTGTCTTAGGTCAGTTAGGATCAAAACTTTATTTTAAGAATGTGAAATGTCAGAATAATAGTAGAGATAATGATTTATTTCAGCTATTTTTTCTTTCATCAAATTCCCAGTGGGTCAGAACTTTACATACACTCAATTAGTATTTGGTAGCATTGCCTTTAAATTGTTTAAACGTTTCAGGTAGCCTTCCACAAGCTTCCCACAATAAGTTGGTTGAATTTTGGCCCATTCCTCCTGACAGAGCTGGTGTAACGGAGTCAGGTTTGTAGGCCTCCTTACTCGCACACACTTTTCAGTTCTGCAAACAAAATTCCTATAGGATTGAGGTCAGGGCTTTGTGATGGCCACTCCAATACCTTGACTTTGTTGTCCTTAAGCCATTTTGCCACAACTTTGGAAGTATGCTTGGGGTCATTGTCCATTTGGAAGACCCATTTGCGACCAAGCTTGAACTTCCTGACTGATGTCTTTAGATGTTGCTTCAATATAATTACATAATTTTCCTCCTCATGATTAGAAGTGCACCAGTCCCTCTTGCAGCAAAGCACCCCCACAACATGATGCTGCCACCCTGTGCTTCACGGTTGGGATGGAGTTCTTCGGCTTGCAAGCCTCCCCCTTTTCCTTCCAAACATAACAATGGTCATTATGGCCCAACAGTTCTATTTTTGTTTCATCAGACCAGAGGACATTTCTCCAAAAAGTATGATCTCATGTGCATTTGCAAACCGTAGTCTGTTTTTTTAAGGCAGTTTTGGTGGAGTGGCTTCTTCCTTGTTGAGCGGCCTTTCAGGTTATGTCAATATAGGACTTGTTTTATTGTGGATATAGATACTTCTGTACCAGTTTCCTTCAGCATCTTCACAAGGTCCTTTGCTGTTGTTCTGAAATTGATTTGCACTTTTGGTACCTTCAGGCATTTGGAAATTGCTCCCAAGGATGAACCAGACTTATGGAGGTCTACAATTTTTTTGCTGATATCTTTTGATTTCCATATGATGTCAAGCAAAGAGGCACTGAGTTTGAAGGTAGGCCTTGAAATACATCCACAGGTACACCTCCAATTGACTCAAATGATGTCAATTAGCCTATCAGAAGCTTCTAAAAACATGATGTCATTTTCTGGAATATTCCAAGCTGTTTAAAGGCACAGTCAACTTAGTGTATGTAAACTTCTGGCCCACTGCAATTGTGAACTGGAATAAGTGAAATAATCTGTCTGTAAACAATTATTGGAAAAATGACTTGTCATACACAAAGTAGATGTCCTAACCGACTTTCCAAAACTATAGTTTGTTAGTATGAAAAACGAGTTTTAATGACTCCAACCTAAGGGTATGTAAACTTCCGACTTCAACTGTACTATTGATTCCACTACCCACTTCATACTTGTAAATACAGTCCATTATTACTATGCATACTACCTCTTCTATTACTTCTACTACTTGTTATTTTTTACTTGACTCTTTTCATTGTTATTATTGATTCAGGTATTGCATTGTTGAGGGAGCTAGCGCAAAAGAGTTTCGATGCAACTTTTGTACTTGCTGTGTATGTGACTAATACATTTTATATCTCTCCTCTTTCCATTTCTTCTCTCCTCCTCCCCCCTCTGTCCTATCCTCTCCTCTTTCCATCTCTTCTCTCTTCCTCCCTTTCTCCTATCCTACTCTCTCCTCTTCAGTTTAGCCATAGTTGTCCAGCTCTTGCCTGGGGAGAACCAATTAGGACCAGTGCAGAGCCAAAAGGGAGGAGTTATCATGTCTGGTTATAGCCAGGGGCAAAGAGATAGACATTTATGACTCTGCCCTACATGCACATACACAAACAAACAGAGAGAGAGACTTTAACTGAGCCCAACAGAAGGCTTTAAAAGCTTTCTGTAGGAGACACAGGCCTACTCCTCAAGGCTTTAAACACTAGCCTTTGTCATCTATCCCTCTCTCTCTCCTTTTTTCAATTGTCTCTTTAATATGTGTGTGTGTCACCACAAAGGCTCATAGAACAGGAACAGAATCGATATAAAGGCAATAATAAGTGCCAAAATCTAATAACATACTGCACCCATGGCTTGTGACTGAAATATAGTTCCAACAGCAACTGTCTCTATTCCATAAGATTATTTGTTTATGTTTGATAGAGCCTGAAATGAATCAATGATATGATCGCATTCAACAGGTTTCCCTACATGCAGAAAATGTCATTCAAATGACTCACACACAGGAAAATTTGAATATGGACAGCAACTGTCATTTTCATATCAGTGAAAACAATATTTTGCTGCCAAACCACAGGGTGTAGGCCTACATGAGAGGGGTGGGAAGAGAACTGTTCACACTATAGGAATAGTGTAGGAAAGAGGTGTAGGAAATAGGAAAGAGGATTGACATTTTGAATACTGCATGAAGCCAATTAAGTGCCATCATCACTCTGATCCTTTCAACGTCCACTTCACCACCCTATCTTGTTCTGATCGTCTGCTTTACTAGACTGCATTACCTCTCCCTTTCTCGTTGACTGAATGCTCTGGGCAGCTGTTCTGAAAACATATTACCGGTATCAGAGTTTAGGCTGCAGCGGGAAAGTTTGGCAGCCACAGACAGATACACAGATTGCGTAAGTCTCTCTCTCACCTGTTTGTCGAGGGTCTCCTTTCCCGCAGTGGAGACCTTCGGAACAGGCACGCTCTCGCAGGTGCAGCCCTCCAAGAGGTAAATCCCGGCGGGGCGTACACTCTGCTCGTTTTCAAAGTAAAAAAACACGTTTTGGTACAGCGCAAAGAACTTCTCGTGCCACCTGCTGTTCTCCGTGGTCTTCTTGCTCAAATAACCGCGCTTGGTACCCTCCTTACGCGCAACGACTGAGAGGTACAGAGCGTGTCCCTCATTAAACCTGACACTCTTCTGCATTTTAATTTAATCCTTTTAGTTTGTTATAAAACCGTGTGTAGGCTATTGAATGCGAGACCAAATCCGCCGGTGTGTGTTTAAACTTCCCCTTTCAGTGAATGAAGAGGGAAAGTGGTCACCAGGCTGAGCGCCGAGGTGCACGGGAAAGTTGCTCCGCCAAAGTGAGAGCTCTTGCGGGGAAACTCATATTCGAGAGAGACCCCGTCAACGACATCTTAATAAACCCCGATACGATCCATGTCCACATCTGCCAAACGTTGAAAAGAAAGGTAGACAAAATCCCAGATGGAGGAAAGAGTAGGCTATGAGATGCAGAAAATGGAAAGGTTATTGTTCGCAAAGCAGAGAGGGGGAAAGCCTTGGAGAGGACAAACAGTGTGGTCGAATCACCGCCTAGATCAGCAACAATTGGCTTTGACACCGCCTCTCTCTCCCTCTCTCTCTCTCGCTCTCTCTCTCTCCACAGAAAAATGCTGGGTTAAAAAACATCTAATGTGTGTTATTTGGTAGCCCAGCGCTGGCTGGGACACTACCCATGCTGTGTTATTTTGAGGCAGCCAGTTGGGTGGCGTGAATGTTGGGTTTAGCTAAAAATGGTTTCATTTGGTTTTTATTCATGTTCATGCTGTGTTGACCCAGCACTTGGGTGTTATTAATGTAATCTATTTTTTAGTACACATGTTCCAAACACTGTCAAGACTGAGCATATCTAAGCATTTAGATCAATGACATGGTGGCACTATAACGGGTACATGTTTATATCTCTTGATATTTTTACTCAAAGGGATGGAATTGGGCACAAATGCTAAGGGATATGAGTCTAGCTAAACTGTAAAATATGATTCAGTTTGGCTGCATGGTGGCTCTGATGGACAGGAAAGGTTATTAATGCAAGCTCATTGACTTATTGCGGCCATATTGTTTTTTATTATTATTATGGATCTCCATTTGAGCAAGAGTCATGGAAAATATTGCGTTTAAAGATATGCATCCATAGATGCTATATAACAAATTGGGTGCCGATCGGTTTAACCGTCCTGGAGAAGACAACATTTGCTAAGGAGAGCAGAAGTAGCTCCTCCTAGGGCGATGTGTCCAATTTGTTCTAACGGTAGCAAAGTGGTCTACAGCTTGAACCCTGGCATTGCTGCTTGCAGCTATTTATTATTATTAGGGGTTCAGCGGCGAAGATGGTGAAACCTTATTGTGTTTCTTCTGGTTAGGGGTTCAGCAGCAAAGCTGGAGACACAGTGCACATGACCGCATAACACGGTGCCTGACCAGTCACACGCTCCCCACAGTAATCAAGGGGAGTTGGCTCAGGTCTAAGCCCTGACTCTGCCAATCTCCCCGTGTGTTGCTTCGAGGTCGCTAACCCCGGTGTCGACGTTGTCCCTCCCTTGCTGCCTCTATCGGCTCCCATGGAAGGCGATCCATTCTGGCCTGGATCTCCTCCCACGTCCAGGATCCTTTACCGTCTAAGATGTCCTCCCATGTCCAGTCCTCCTGGCCACGCTGCTTGGTCCGTTTTTGGTGGGATCTTCTGTAACGGCTCTCGTTTGGAGAATGAAGAGTGGACCATGGCGCAGCGTGGTAGGCATACATCGTCTTTTTATTGATGACACCAAAACAAAATAACAAGACAAAAAAATGAAAGCGCACAGTTCTGTAAGGCTAAGAAACTAAACAGAAAACAAGATCCCACAAACTCAGGTGGAAAACAGGCTGCCTAAGTATGATTCCCAATCAGAGACATCGATAGACAACTGCCTCTGATTGGGAACCACACTCGGCCAAAAACAAAGAAATAGAAAACAGAATTTCCCACCCGAGTCACACCCATGACCTAACCAAACATAGAGAATAATAAGGATCTCTAATGTCAGGGCGTGACAGATGAGGCTTTAAAAAACCTATTGTAGGGGCCTCCCGGGTGGCGCAGTGGTTAAGGGCGCTGTACTGCAGCGCCAGCTGTGCCATCAGAGACTCTGGGTAACCGGCCGCGACCGGGAGGTCCGTGGGGCGACGCACAATTGGCCTAGCATTGTCCAGGTTAGGGAGGGCTTGGCCGGTAGGGATGTCCTTGTCTCATCGCGCACCAGCGACTCCTGTGGCGGGCCGGGCGCAGTGCGCGCTAACCAAGGTTGCCAGGTGCACAGTGTTTCCTCCGACACATTGGTGCGGCTGGCTTCCGGGTTGGATGCACGCTGTGTTAAGAAGCAGTGCGGGTTAGTTGGGTTGTGTATCGGAGGACGCATGACTTTCAACCTTCGTCTCTCTCGAGCCCGTACGGGAGTTGTAGCGATGAGACAAGATAGTAGCTACTAAAAACAATTGGATACCACGAAGTTGGGGAGAAAAAGGGGGTAACATTTTTACAAAATTAAAAAGCCCTCTTATATAAAAAAGCCCTCTCTATGACCTCTTATATACTATATTAGGTCCAGTCTTTGGAACTTTGGTTTTCCTAGATATGGCTACTATATTGTGATCACTACATCCAATGGATTTGGATACTGCTTTAAAACACATTTCTGCAGCATTAGTAAAGATGTGATCAATACATGTTGATGATTTCATTCATGTGCTGTTTGTCACTACCCTGGTAGGTTGATTGATAACCTGAACTAGGTTGCAGGCCCTAGTTAGAGTTTGAAGCTTTCTCTTGAGTGGCTGATGAAAGCCAGGCAATATTTAAATAACCCTTAAAATATACCTCTCTATTGATATCTGTGGTGGTTAATTTCTGTATTACCAAATGAGGAGAGAGTCAAACTTCACACACGAGTCAGAGTTATACTTAAACTACATCTTTAATAATAAGAGCTTTGCAATAGCAATGACTTTCAATGATGCACCATTTCTAATGAACCATTTAAAGTGACAACTCAATGGCTACTGAGATCTTTTATAGCAAAGATACACACCCCTAGTTGACATAACAAACCACAGATATTAGGAACAATTCACAAAGAAATACTTTATAAATGGAACGGAGTATCCTGTAGCCAAATAGCATTCGCTATAAATTATCGTTCAGTTTGGTCCCTAAAACGAGGTTCTAATCTCGTTCCTGGTACTTCATAGCACAGAACCATTACCTCATGTTCTCTGGAATGCTCTTTAGGTTTTATCACCCAAAGACATCGTAAATCTCCTCTGTCAGTGTTATCTCATAGAGGCCCATCCTCAGTAGAACACACACAATAGTTAACAGAACACTCTATTCTGTCGAATAAAACAACCATTATAATGCAATACAAGCATTATAACATAATCTTGCAATTTCCATGACATATTATTATCACATACATTATCGACATATATCATTATCACATACATTATCAAGCATTCCACATGTTATCCAGATACTGACTTAAACACTTGGTGGTTTATACTGTAGCAGCTTCCTACCAAAATGGGCTTTAGGTGAGGCAGATTAACCTGTATCCATATTACTTCAACAGTATTTAACATGAGATAGTCTCTAAGCTTTACAGGAATGTGGTTGTGAATATAACCAGCCACAACTACACCTTTGGCATTTCTGTATTTTCTGTAAATCTTATAACCATGTACAGTGCCTTGCGAAAGTATTCAGCCCCCTTGAACTTTGCGACCTTTTTCCACATTTCAGGCTTCAAACATAAAGATATAAAACTGTATTTTTTTGTGAACAATCAACAACAAGTGGGACACAATCATGAAGTGGAACGACATTTATTGGATATTTCAAACTTTTTTAACAAATCAAAAACTGAAAAATTGGGCGTGCAAAATTATTCAGCCCCTTTACTTTCAGTGCAGCAAACTCTCTCCAGAAGTTCAGTGAGGATCTCTGAATGATCCAATGTTGACCTAAATGACTAATGATGATAAATACAATCCACCTGTGTGTAATCAAGTCTCCGTATAAATGCACCTGCACTGTGATAGTCTCAGAGGTCCGTTAAAAGCACAGAGAGCATCATGAAGAACAAGGAACACACCAGGCAGGTCCGAGATAATGTTGTGAAGAAGTTTAAAGCCGGATTTGGATACAAAAAGATTTCCCAAGCTTTAAACATCCCAAGGAGCACTGTGCAAGCGATAATATTGAAATGGAAGGAGTATCAGACCACTGCAAATCTACCAAGACCTGGCCGTCCCTCTAAACTTTCAGCTCATACAAGGAGAAGACTGATCAGAGATGCAGCCAAGAGGCCCATGATCACTCTGGATGAACTGCAGAGATCTACAGCTGAGGTGGGAGACTCTGTCCATAGGACAACAATCAGTCGTATATTGCACAAATCTGGCCTTTATGGAAGAGTGGCAAGAAGAAAGCCATTTCTTAAAGATATCCATAAAAAGTGTCGTTTAAAGTTTGCCACAAGCCACCTGGGAGACACACCAAACATGTGGAAGAAGGTGCTCTGGTCAGATGAAACCAAAATTGAACTTTTTGGCAACAATGCAAAACGTTATGTTTGGCGTAAAAGCAACACAGCTGAACACACCATCCCCACTGTCAAACATGGTGGTGGCAGCATCATGGTTTGGGCCTGCTTTTCTTCATGAGGGACAGGGAAGATGGTTAAAATTGATGGGAAGATGGATGGAGCCAAATACAGGACCATTCTGGAAGAAAACCTGATGGAGTCTGCAAAAGACCTGAGACTTGGACGGAGATTTGTCTTCCAACAAGACAATGATCCAAAACATAAAGCAAAATCTACAATGGAATGGTTCAAAAATAAACATATCCAGGTGTTAGAATGGCCAAGTCAAAGTCCAGACCTGAATCCAATCGAGAATCTGTGGAAAGAACTGAAAACTGCTGTTCACAAATGTTCTCCATCCAACCTCACTGAGCTCGAGCTGTTTTGCAAGGAGGAATGGGAAAAAATTTCAGTCTCTCGATGTGCAAAACTGATAGAGACATACCTCAAGCGACTTACAGCTGTAATCGCAGCAAAAGGTGGCGCTACAAAGTATTAACTTAAGGGGGCTGAATAATTTTGCACGCCCAATTTTTCAGTTTTTGATTTGTTAAAAAATATTGAAATATCCAATAAATGTCGTTCCACTTCATGATTGTGTCCCACTTGTTGTTGATTGTTCACAAAAAAATACAGTTTTATATCTTTATGTTTGAAGCCTGAAATGTGGCAAAAGGTCGCAAAGTTCAAGGGGGCCGAATACTTTCGCAAGGCACCGTATTGCTACCACTGTATCATCAAATATGAATGTCATCTGTTACTAGCAAATTATTGATTTCATTAACCTTTTTCTTAAGCTACATATGTTAACATGAGCTATTTTAACACTTTTCTGGGATACTTGATTGTTTTTCTTGCTTTACTAAGAAGCTTAGCAAAGGTAGACATACTCGGGTTATTTATGTTAGTGCAGGGTGAGCTGCCACATTGGACTTCCTGCTAGGGCACACCACCTCAGTGCTAACAGTATTACTCTGGTTCATAAGCATATGATCACTGCATACAATAGCTGTAGGATCAGCAGTGGCATTCAGGGCAGCAAAGAGGGACATAAATTAGGTTACTTACATTGTGTCTTTCAATGCCCTTGGGATAATGTACATTTGCTGAAACAGTATGACAACTCAGCGACACAATGATAGTTATTAAATGAGCTTGGGCCAGGAGAAAGCTTAGGGCCAGTAGGTTACAGGCCAATGCTGATGGTGGACGGTAACACCCAGCAACAGTCAACAAATAACTATTTGAAAGCTTAATGCTGAAAACCAGAAAGTCAAATTGTTTGGGGACAGACTTCGTGGAGACAACCAAGCACTGAAGGTGGTCCTTGGTAAAGATTGCCACTCCACCCCCTTTGGAATCTGTCTCGTCTAAAAAGGTTATAACAAGTAAGGTTAACATCAGTGTTCAGAACACTCTTTCTTAACCATGTCTCCCACCGGTTTGGCGGTGGGTCAGTCATGGTGTGGGGTGGCATTTCTTTGGGGGGCCGCACAGCCCTCCATGTGCTCGCCAGAGGTAGCCTGACTGCCATTAGGTACCGAGATGAGATCCTCAGACCCCTTGTGAGACCATATGCTGGTGCGGTTGGCCCTGGGTTCCTCCTAATGCAAGACAATGCTAGACCTCATGTGGCTGGAGTGTGTCAGCAGTTCATGCAAGAGGAAGGCATTGATGCTATGGACTGGCCCGCCCGTTCCCCAGACCTGAATCCAATTGAGCACATCTGGGACATCATGTCTCACTCCATCCACCAACAGACTGTCCAGGAGTTGGCGGATGCTTTAGTCCAGGTCTGGGAGGAGATCCCTCAGGAGACCATCCGCCACCTCATCAGGAGCATGCCCAGGCATTGTAGGGAGGCCATACAGGCACATGGAGGCCACACACACTACTGAGCCTCATTTTGACTTGTTTTAAGGACATTACATCAACGTTGGATCAGCCTGTAGTGTGGTTTTCCACTTTAATTTTGAGTGTGACTCCAAATCCAGACCTCCATGGGTTGATAAATTTGATTTCCATTGATAATTTTTGTGTGATTTTGTTGTCAGCACATTCAACTATGTAAAGAAAAAAGTATTTAATAAAAATATTTCATTCATTCAGATCTAGGATGTGTTATTTTAGTGTTCCCTTTATTTTTTTGAGCAGTGTATTATGACAGACCAGCTAGATCTACTGTCTCCATTTCACTTTGGCCATTGTTGTGGGCCTGCCCTCCCCTCAACAGCCTCAAAATAGGCTATTTCATTTCACAAATAATATTTTATATTATTAATTTCAAACAACGGCATTAGCATGAAAATAACTTACCAGTCCAAAACTATGTTCTCTCCGTTCAAAAAATATTCCTCCATTTGGGAAAGTCCTCGATCAATTTCTTCTAAAATTGTGTGTATATCTGTATATCTAGACTTAGATTTAGCTTTCCCTGACTTAGTCGCCATACTGATTGATATATAAACAGCTGAATATGCTCTTTACCAAAAGAATGCTGTGCGCAACATGCGTGGCTCCTTCCGGTATGAATCGTCAATGGCGAATGAACCTCTTTACGCCGGAGTTTACTACATGGGTTGGTCTTCCAACATATAATCATTACATATTGCAGTTTACCTCAGCTTATTAGCTATCTACCCAGCTAGATTTCAAGACGATCAGTGGTCATTGGGTTAAAATAGTCAATCAACGAAACAGGGGTCATATCATTGGTGCACAATGATGTCAATACTTGTCTTCAAATCGGTTTATTTCAGTCAATACGTCCCGCGAAATGACCCATTGGTTTGGTTGTGTTACAAACAAACCAGTTGATTGCAATGAAACCAAACATGACTGGAAAAGTCACCTTTTGTGTGTGTATTTACCTCGAATGTGTCGTCGAACATGGAATGAGACGGAATTCACGACACAAGCGGTTCACAAAATGTTTCGTGTTAGGCTATAAAAATTGATTTTATCAAACAAAAGACCATTCATTGTGTAACAATGAGCATCTGGATTGCAAAACAGAGGAAGATCGTCAAAGGTAAACAATTTATTTTATTGCAGTTTGTGATTTTGTTACGCCTGTGCTGGTTGAAATAGTTGTTTTTTATGGGGCTCTTCAGATAATCGCATCGTATTCTTTCGCAGTAAATCCTTATTTAAATCTGACAACGCAGTTGGATTAGCAAGATTCTCGGCTTTCAAAACATGTGAGACACTTGTATTTTCATGAATGTTTAATATGACTATTTATGTCACCGTATGTTGTCGAATTTCATCCCGCTACCGTGTTCGGTGCGCAGAGAGGTTAACATGCAATGGTCACGCCTCTCACCCCATGTTAGCTAGCGTCCTTAGCAAGATTCTCGGCTTTCAAAACATGTGAGACACTTGTATTTTCATGAATGTTTAATATGACTATTTATGTCACCGTATGTTGTCGAATTTCATCCCGCTACCGTGTTCGGTGCGCAGAGAGGTTAACATGCAATGGTCACGCCTCTCACCCCATGTTAGCTAGCGTCCAAAAGATTGGTACATAGGTCCCTCTCTTCACACAAAACATATTTGTGGAGAAGGTGGAAAGTTTTAAGTTCCTCGGCGTACACATCACACATCACACACATCACACACAAACTGAAATGGTCCACTCACACAGACAATGTGGTGAAGAAGGCACAGCAGTGCCTCTTCAATCTCAGGAGGCTGAAGAAATTTGGTTTCTCACCCAAAACCCTGACAAACTTTTATAGATGCACAATCAAGAGCATCCTGTCGGCTGTATCACAGCCTGGTACAGAAATGGCAAGGCTCTCCAGAGGGTGGTGTGGTCTGCACAACGCATCACCGAGGGCAAACTGCCTGCCCTCCTTGACACCTTATAGCACCCGATGTCATAGGAAGGCCAAAAAGATCATCAAGGAATTCAATCACCCGAGCCACTACCTGTTCACACCACTACCATCCAGAAGGCAAGGTCAGTACAGCTGCATCGAAGCTGGGACCGAGAGACTGAAAAACAGCTTCTATCTCAAGGCCATCAGACTGCTACAGCAATCACTAACTCAGAGAGGCTGCTGCCTTACATTGAGACCCCAATCACTGGCCACTTTAATAAATGGATCACTAGTCACTTTATACTATGCACTCTAAATAATGCCACTTAATGTTTACATGTCTTACATTACTCATATCACAAGTATATACTGTATTTTATACCATTTATTGCACTTTTCCTATGCCGCTCGGTCATCGCTCATCCATATACTTACATATTCTCATTCATCCCTTTAGATTTGTGTGTATTAGGTAGTTGTTGGGGAATTGTTAGATTATTTGTTAGATATTACTGCACTGTTGGAACTAGACGCACAAGCCTTTCGCTACACTCGCATTAACATCTACTATCCATGTGTATGTGACAAATAAATAAATAAATAAATAATAAATAATAATAATAAATAAATAAACAAATAAAATTTGATTTGCCTCAAGAACCCATAGTGTCTTCCAATATAGATTTTCCACCATTCTGAATTTAGTAAGAAATAAAACTCAAAAAGCTACTCCTCTGGCATCGAATGACCGATCTGCTCAAAACTTGATATGTAGCATCTATGGACCAATGTTACTCAATGCAACATTTTCCAGACTAGTACCTAAACCAACAATAAACATTCAGATGGGCATGACCTGGCACATAAATGCGTATAAATCAGACTCAGATATTAGTATTGGAAAAAAACGTGTGTTCCAAACACTGTCAAGACAACATATGAAAGAACATGCAGATCGACCACATGGTGGCGCTATAAAGGCACATTTTATATCACTTGATCGGTTTGACTCACACACGCTCATGGAGATGAGTGACAAATCTAACCTGTAGAGTTTGGCCACATGGTGGTGCTGTTGGAGAGGAAAAAACTTGAATGATGGCTCATTGGCTTATAGCGGTCATGTTGTTTTTGCTAGACTATTGGAAAATGTTGCGTTGAAAGACGTGCGTCCATAGATGCTACATACTGTACCAAATTTGGTGCCTATCGGTCCAGCGATTCTGGAGAAGAATACGTTTTAAATTAATCAACATTATAAAAATTGTCCAAAATACAGTAAAAACATATTGATCGATCTGTTTGATTTTGAATATTGATATTTGGCAAGCATGGTAAGGAGTACAGAAAGCATAAATAGGGAAATGTTTCCAATTTGTCCTGATGGTGGCAAAGTGAACCCACAGCTTGAACCCTGGCATTGCTGCTTGCAGCTACATTTTTAATCTTGTTCTTGATACCATGTTTTTTTGTGTGTGTTTTGACTAATATCACGTCTATGCTAATATAAATTCGCTAACTAGCTAGCTAACCAACAACTGTAACTATGTATTTGAGAGACAAGTGCTCATTGTGAAAATGTGTTTATGTTTTTAATAAACATTTGAGGCTTAATATAGTTTACATGTTATCAACAATCTAAGCCAACCCCTTCTGTTTTGCCCCATAGTTGCGCACTCGTCGGTTTTGTGGCTAAACAACCAAACCATCTATAGGCTATTTTCAGGAGGCTTAGCATATTAGGGGCGTGGCTTTCAGATAGTTATTTTGGCCAACCGTGAGAGTAAATGTAATTTCATGTTCATCATGGTTAAGTTTGTACACATACATTTTCCTTGAATAGTTTTTACACATTACATATTGTACTATAAAATTATGTTTTACATATTGCAAAAAAAGTGGAAACTATCCCAACATTGGGATGTGCATATGCTCTTAAGGGACACATACACTTGTGTAAAGCTACAAAAGTGTCAGTGTTCAACCTTTACGTGATAATACAACAGAACAGATGAACCGGCATGACATTTACTCTTACAGGTGTCCAAAAATTATTTTCTGAAAGCCACGCCCCTACTAAACCACACCTCCAGTCTTCTGATCTGACCCACTGGGTCATATCTCAATAGCCCAGCATCAACAACCCAACCTTCCTCCGTTTAAAGAAAACAACGCAAGTTACCCAATACCTGCAATTTTTTGGAATGTAGTCGGCTAGAGTGTGTATGCAATGTTGATGCTCTCAGCTTGTTGGGCACTGGTGCACCGCAGTTTAGGCAGTCGAGTTGATGGAATGAAAGGCGGAGTGTGTGAGACAACCGCTTTTTGACTGATGACTCATCACCACTCTCTCTCCTAGGCCTAACGTTGCATGGCTTACATGAATTCTCTAGTTCAGTAAAAAATGGTCAACCGCATGATATCATAGTCCTACCACACATACAGTACATGCTGCACTTCATATTTGCTGTCAACTTTGGTAACACTTTACTTGATGCCAGGCGTCATAACATATTTAGACCTGTTGTCACATATATTGCGTTATTTAATGACTTTTTATGGCTGGTTATGACTCATAACCAGCCATAAAATAACTTTACTTTAATTTACACTCATGTAGTAGGTCATAACTTATGTTTATGTTATATAAAAAACAATGAAATTACCCATATTAAATTATCATTGTAATTGTGCACACATTGATGTCAGACATGCACCTAACCCAATTCTCGGTTTCTGGTGACTGGGATGAACGCAGGAGCAGATTCACAAACAGGACAAGACAACCGCTTTTTGATGAGAGATGGCTGCGGTTTTATTGTCCCTTAACCAACCGTACTATTTTGTTTGTAACTTATTTTGTACATAATGTTGCTGCTACCGTCTCAGCGATTACTCATCTTGAACTGTACGAAGAATTTCTCTACAATGAGTCAGACGGGAAGGATATACTCCAAACACTCGAACAGGCCCTCATCCCCGTCATTCACAGGAGAAAGAAACTGAGATTTCGCGGAAGGAGATCAGGGAGCCATGTGAGGATCAGGCGACGAGTGGCTAATCTGCCTTTGCCCTCCGTACTGTTAGCCAACTTTCAATAGCTGGAAAATAATTGGGACGAACTAAGAGCACGTATATTCTACCAACGGGACAAAAAGTATGTTTCACTGAGTTGTGGCTGAACGACGACATTAACAACATAGAGCTGGAAGGTTATACACTCTAAAGGCAGGATATAAGAACAGACTGGGGTAAGACGGGGTGGCGGCCTATGTATATTTGTAAACAACAGCTGGTAAACGATATCTAAGGAAGCCTCAAGATTTTGCTCGCCTTAGGTAGAGTATCTTGTGAAAAGCTGTAGACCACACTATCTACCTAGACAGTTTATCTGTATTTTTCGTAGCTGTCTACATAACACCACAGACCAATGCTGGCACTGAGACTGCACTCAATGAGCGGTACACCGCCATAAGCAAACAAGGAAATGTTCTTCCAGAGGCACCGCTCCTAGTGGCCGGGGACGTTAATGCAGGGAAACTTAAATCTGTTTTACTGAATTTCTATCAGCATGTTAAATGTGCAACCAGAGGGGGAAAAAACTCTAGACCGCTTTTACTACACACACACAGAGACGTGTACAAAGCTGTCCCTCAGCCTCCATTTGGCAAATCTGACCATAATTCTATCCTCCTGATTCCTGCTTACAAGCTAAAAATTAAAGCAGGAAGGACCAGTGACTCGGTCAATAAAAAAGTGGTCAGATGAAGTAGATGCTAAACTATAGGACCGTTTTGTTAGCACAGACTTCCGATGGCATTGGAAGTCACAACATCAGTCACTGGCTTCATCAATAAGTGCATCGATGACATCATCCCCACAGTGACTGTACGTACATACCCCAACCAGAAACCATGGATTACCGGCAACATTCGCACTGAGCTAAAGGGTAGAGCTGCCGCTTTCAAGGAGCGGGACTCTAACCCGGAAGATTATAAGAAATCCCGCTATGCCCTCCGACGAACCATCAAACAGGCAAAGCATCAATACAGGACTAAGATTGAATCGTATTACACCGGCTCCGACGCTCGTCAGATGTGGCAGGGCTTACAGACTACAAAGGGAAGCACAGCCGAGAGCTTCTCAGTGACACAAGCCTAAAAGATGAGCTAAATTACTTCTATGCTCGCTTCGAGGCAAGTAACACTGAAATATGCATGAGAGCATCAGCTGTTCCGGACGACTGTGTGATCACGCTCTCCGCAGTCGATGTGAGTAAGACCTTTAAGCAGGTCAACATTCACAAGGCCGCAGGGCCAGACAGATTGCCAGGACGTGTACTCCGATCATGCGCTGACCAACTGGCAAGTGTCTTCACTGACATTTTCAACCTCCCCCTATCCGTGTCTGTAATAGACACATGTTTCAAGCAGACCACCATAGTCCCTGTGCCCAAGAACACTAAGGTAACCTGCCTAAATGACTACCAACCCATAGTACTCACGTCTGTAGCCATGAAGTGCTTTGAAAGGCTGGTCATGGCTCACATCACCACCATTATACCAAAAACCCACTCCAATGTGCATACCGCCCCAATAGATTTACAGATGATGCAATTTCTATTGCACTCCACATTGCCCTTTCACACCTGGACAAAAGGAACACCTACATGAGAATGCTATTCACTGACTACAGCTCAGCATTCAACACCATAGTGCCCTCAAAGCTCATCACTAGGACCCTGGGACTAAACACCTCCCTCTGCAACTGGATCCTGGACTTCCTGACGGGATGCCCCCAGATGGTAAGGGTAGGTAACAACACATCCCCCACATGGGGGCCCCTCAGGGGTGCGTTCACAGTCCCCTCCTGTACTCCCTGTTCACTCATGACTGCAAGGCCAGGCACGACTCCAACACCATCATTAAGTTTGCAGATGACACAGCAGTGGTAGGCCTGATCTCCGACAATGATGAGACGATAGGGAGGTCAGAGACCTGACCGTTTGGTGCAAGGACACCAACCCCTCCCTCAATGTGATCAAGACAAAGGAGTTGATTGTGGACAACAGGAAAAGGAGGACCGAACACGCCCCCATTCTCATCTACGGGGCTGTAGTGGAGCAGGTTGAGAGCTTCAAATTCCTTGGTGTCCACATCACCAACAAACTAACATGGTCCAAGCATACCAAGACAGTCGTTTAGAGGGCACAACAAAACCTATTCCCCCTCAGGAGACTGAAAAGATTTGGCATGGGTCCTCAGAGCCCATGCCAAAGGTTTTACAGCTGCACCATCGAGAGCATCCTGACGGGTTGCATCACTGCCTGTTATGGCAACTGCTTGGCTTCAGACAGCAAGGTCCTACAGAGGGTAGTGCGTACGGCCCAGTACATCACCGGGGCCAAGCTTCCTGCCATCCAGGACCTCTATACCAGGCGGTGTCAGAGGAAGGCCCTAAAAATTGTCAAAGACTCCAGCCACCCTAGTCATAGACTGTTCTCTCTGCTACCGCACGGGAAGCAATACCTGAGTGCCAAGTCTAGGTCCAAGAGGCTTCTAAAATAGCTTCTACCCCCAAGCCATGACTCCTGAACATCTAATTAAATGGTTACCCAGACTATTTGGATTGCCCCCCCCCCCCCTGCCCTCCTCTATGCTGCTGCTACTCTCAGTTATTATCTATACATGGTCACTTTAATAACTCTATCTACATGTACATATTACCTTGACACCGGTGACCCACGCATTGACTCTGTACCGGTACCACCTTTTGTTATTTTACAGCTGCACTTTAATTATTTGTTACTTTTATTTTGTACGTTTTTTTTTTGTATTTTCTTAAAACTGCATTGTTGGTTAAGGGCTTGTAAGTAAGCATTTCACTGTAAGGTTGTATTCGGTGTATGTGACAAATAAAATGTGATTTGATAGGCCTTTCTGGTTTATATGGTTATGATAGTCATAACGCTTTTTGAGTTTCATAAAGTTTATTTTCTTAGTCTAAGTAAAGTAACACAATGTTACTCAAACGGTATCACTGAAACTAAATCAGACATTAAAAATGGAAGATCATTATTTCATTAGACAGTGAGTTTCGCACTAGAGAAATGAACACAAAGATTCAACAGTCTGAATAAAGTTATTTTTTTATTGAATTGTACAAGCCTGAATTCATTCTACCCACACAGCCTGAATTAGGCTAGGTAACAGTCATTTTAGATAACATTCCACTCCTGTCACTTGCCAAATGACAGGAGTGGCAAGGAGTAGAATGATAGCTAAACAGACTGGCACCCAGACTAAATCTGAATTAGGGATTAACATGGGTAACCAGGAGCCGGGGACTGTCCCGGGGACGCTATTCACATTTCAACCAAAAAATGTAAATGACAAGACCTGGGAAATTACAAAAATATTACCCAATGTTGGAACTAATGCATTTCCACAAAATACACAACATACGCAGCATCAGATTAGCAGAAAATAAAATAGCACATTATCCAAAACAGGTTGCCTTTAGCCTAGCGCATTTACTTCACACAAAGTCGCCATGAATTCAAAGCACACTGCTGAACTGCACACGGGACCTGAATGCAGTTAATAAACCCTACAGGAAACCCCTACAGTAACCTATAAAATAACATGTGCCTCTTTGAGCTGTCATTGTGTCTCTTCAGACAGTCTCAAATTTGCTAGGCCTATGCAAAATTCACTACATAGGCCTCTCTGTCACAGACATGAAGTCTGAACAATTCAGAGAGGCATGAGGGAAAACTACCTTCTCCTGTCCTAGAGCCTAGGCTATTTTCCTATCCAGTCCCAATCACACTGAAACCAAAATCCTAAATCCTGTCTCAAATGCAAATTCCTGACTTCATTCTGTAAACCATAGGTTGCATTATCAAAGCACGTCTCTCGCCTATGCTTTGTCAAAATAACGCTATCCCCTGCTTCTCTGCGCGGTCTCATACTGGATTCACAGCAAGCGTTCAGCCATGCCATTAACGCTATGAGTTTCCCTAACCATAGATAAACTTGCTGTTTCAGCTGGTATTGACCAACAATCTATGTGGTAACTGGGTACCTTTAGGTATTTACTTACTTTAATACAATTAAACTACCTGGTACCAAAGAAAAACTACAGACACCCTGGTTCAAATCCATGCTGTGTCATAACCGGCCGTGATTGGGAGTCCCATAGGGCGGCGCACAATTGGCTCAGCGTCACCCGGGTTTGGCCTGTGTAGGCCGTCAATGCAAATAAGAATGTGTTCTTAACTGACTTGCCTAGTTTAATAAAGGTTCAATAAAAAAAATGACTGGGTTTAGAGATAGGTCTCGCATCACTGGCCCCGCTAATCCGCCGCGCACTTGCATGTGCTTTGGCATTTAATGGTGTGTGTGTCCATTTTCTATAGATACAGAGATTAATGCTGTTCCTCCTGTTCCCTCAGGGCTTTAGTCCTTCCTGAGTCAGGGCTAGAGAGACTTTATGGAGAACACAAGAGGACAAACCAGGCTTAGAGTCACAACGGCCAGGGATTTCTGAGTGTGTGTGTGCACATTCGAGTGTGTGTGATCAGGAGTTTAGCTGCACCCAGTCCAAAAGAGCCTTTCTGTCGTCGATGCTCCACAGTTCAGCAAACAACCTCTTGCTCTTTCTAGAGAGACAGATAGAGAGAGAGAGATCAGAGAGAGAGATCAGAGAGGGAAAGAGAGAGAGAGATCAGAGAGGGAGAGAGAGAGAGAGATCAGAGAGGGAAAGAGAGAGATCAGAGAGGGAAAGAGAGAGATCAGAGAGGGAAAGAGAGAGAGAGAACGAGAGAGATCAGAGAGGGAAAGAAAGAGAGAGAGAGATAGAGAATGAGAGAGAACGAGAGAGTGAAAGAAGTGGGTTAGAGGTAGGGGGAACACAATAGAAAAGTGGTTTTAATTCGATCCAATATAATTGGAGGCCAACAGAGAATTATATGGAATTATTCTAGTACAAATGTTTCAGTCTTGAAGTAAATCCATTCAGTGTGTTCTGAAATTTTGCCCAATATCAAGCCCCTCGCCATTTATGTAGATCTGAAAGGACTGATAAGTGTGCGCAATATGGTAGAATCAGAGTGCAGCCGGACCAGATAGTCACATATAAAATGCTACGTTCTGAAAAGTATGTTTTACACTCATGGATATATATTCCTTTGCTACTACTGGTATGCAATTGACATTTGGCGAAAGTTGCAGGTGGAAATGTTACTAGAACCTTTAAAGGAATGGGCTGATGTCAGGATGGTGGAACATGCAAAAACCAATCTGATTCTTTGAGAAATAAGACACCGGTCCCCAGGGGTGAACTGAGCCTTGATGGTAGAGGAATGAGTGGAAAGCCAGTACTCTACTGCACCCCACGGGCTCTGACTGTCTGGCACGAGACACACATTTCATATGGAAGGGATTACATGGTGTGTGTGTGTGCCTCTGCTAACAGGTAATACCTCTGCTAACAGGTAATTCCTATGGGAGACTGACTAAACTAGCTCTGTACGCCCTGGCCTGCGGGTTGCCTGACACACGCACACCCTGCAAAATAACTTGATCTAATTAGGGGAATGATAATTTCATATTCCGCAATAGTTAAATCTGAGTTAGAAATTAAAATTAAAGAAAAATAAATCACTATTTTAGAAAAAGCACAACATCTTTATATGGTAAAGAAGAAAATACAATTTTGAAGTGAGCCAACAAATACAGGTTCATCTCAAATAAAGCCTAGTACTTAATGGCAAATAAACCTGGTAAACATCTTGCAGCCCTCACCAAATCAGTTTAATTTAAAAAGATAAAGATACAAATGCGTTAATTACAAAATGTATTTCAGAAGAACAGAATATGAGTTGGCCTACTGTATGTTATCTGGCAATGGGCAATGCCATAGTCTGTAGGTGTGTTCATATAGCTGACAAGATATGCGTAGAAGTCCCATTCCATTATTTTATATGATATGAGTTTCTAGTAAGAAGAATATAATTGAACTTAGTTGAATAAAATAGAAATTATATTTTTCCCATTCCAGAGCAAGTGCGCATATGAAAAGTCTAAGTTGAGCATAAATGTGATCATTTCAAACAGGTCTATATGCTACATTTAGAGTTATTTGGCAACTTTAGTTGTGAATGATACAAACTTTAGACTGTCTTAGAAATTAAAACATATATGGGATGCATGATGCGACAATACGCTATTGATCATTTGAGAAAGTCACAAAAAGCTCTTCCTTGCTAGTTTCAATTTAGAATGGCCCATTATCAAACGGGCAGGAACAAGGCATTCGAATAGCGAATGGAGGCCGCTTTCCCACCGGCAGGCTACTCCGGTTATTTCACTTCATGCCTCAACCACTGTTTGAGGAGCATGCAGCCTCTTGCTGCTCGAAAGGTGATATTCCGCCCAAACTCTGTATGCCGTGCGCCCTCCAACCATGTTCCTGCAGCCAGCCAGTGGTTCATATGGGAAACCAAGTGAAATCTGTTCGGGAACATTGATAGTAACATGTTTTCACAACAAACATATTTCATTAAACTGTTGACTGCCCCCATCTCTGCATGCTCCAGAAAGGAATTGAAGGTGAGAGAAGAGATGAAATGCATGATGGTGAGATATTCTGTTGCTTAAAGTAATGTGTCAGCCTATTAATTATGAAAAAAAAAATGTTTTATCAATAAACCAACAGCTTCGCCTAGGCCTAGAAGTTCTCTCCCACACTCAAATATATACATTTTTGAGCGTAGCACAAGGTAACTAGTCCACCCAGTATGCATAATAATACAGTCCACACTCAAAGGTGAATATCAGTACCAAAGAAACTTAAATCAGTAAAAAAAACAAAATATATATATCCTGTTATGTGTAATATGTGGTGCACTATGTCACAACCATTATTTTTATTCTGTTTGTTTTTTTGTGGGGGGGGGGGGTCCTGTACGTAAAATAAGGTATGTTTTTAAAATGATTAATACTTTTTTTTTTTTATTCTAAAAACCTGTTTTCGCTTTGTCATTATGGAGTATTGTGTGTGGATTGCTGAGCATAATTTTTTATTTAATCAAGAGACAACATTCACAAATTCTACAGCACAACGGCATGTCTTAAGTGTAAAACTAACAATGACTCAATAAGAAGGTAGCATGGCGGTTCAGAATGCCTCGTGAAAAAGCATATAAATTAATGTCCCTAAAACTGACTAAATAATAGTACCTCTACGCTGATCTGCTCACTCGTGTGCAACAACATCCACACTGGATAACTCAAAACAGCTTGTAAAGGCTAGAGAATTGTATAGACAAAGACAACCAACACAGTCAACACCAAAACATAGCAGAGAGTAAACACAGAAAGAATAGAGAACCAAACTCTAAAGGAAAATGAAGAGAGACTCTTTCACTGACACGGATGACCTTTTTCACCACCCTGTACGGTAAGCGTGGAAACCGAATTGCTAAAATCTATAAATGATAAATTAGGCGTGCTTGGGCGTAAAAAGATGGAAGGCGAGCCTTTCAAATGAGAAAAATAAACTAAAAAGCTGAAACTAAACTGTCATGTTATTGAACTTAAAATAGAGAACAAGATAAGAGAATACCTTATTTGATATACAGACAATATCAAAGCGCGAAAATTTGGTGCTCTGGAGTTAATTATTTTATATATATTTTTCAAGGAAATAATAAAATACAACAATTAATACTTTAACTATACAGTGCCTTGCGAAAGTATTCGGCCCCCTTGAACTTTGCGACCTTTTGCCACATTTCAGGCTTCAAACATAAAGATATAAAACTGTATTTTTTTGTGAAGAATCAAAAACAAGTGGGACACAATCATGAAGTGGAACGACATTTATTGGATATTTCAAACTTTTTTAACAAATCAAAAACTGAAAAATTGGCCGTGCAAAATTATTCAGCCCCTTTACTTTCAGTGCAGCAAACTCTCTCCAGAAGTTCAGTGAGGATCTCTGAATGATCCAATGTTGACCTAAATGACTAATGATCACCTTGTGGGGCATCAAGGAAGGTGAGGGATCAGCCCAGAACTACACGGCAGGTCCTGGTCAATGACCTGAAGAGAGCTGGGACCACAGTCTCAAAGAAAACCATTAGTAACACACTACGCTGTCATGGATTAAAATCCTGCAGCGCACGCAAGGTCCCACTGCTCAAGCCAGAGCATCTCCATGCCCGTCTGAAGTTTGCCAATGACCATCTGGATGATCCAGAGGAGGAATGGGAGAAAGTCATGTGGTCTGATGAGACAAAAATAGAACTTTTTGGTCTAAACTCCACTCACCGTGTTTGGAGGGAGAAGAAGGATGAGTACAACCCCAATAATAACATCCCAACCGTGAAGCATGGAGGTGGAAACATCATTATTTGGGGATGCTTTTCTGCAACGGGGACAGGATGACTGCACCGTATTGAGGGGAGGATGGATGGGGCCATGTATCGCGAGGTCTTGGCCAACAACCTCCTTCCCTCAGTAAGAGCATTGAAGATGGGTCGTACTGGGTCTTCCAGTATGACAACGACCCAAAAGACACAGCCAGGGCAACAAAGGAGTGGCTCCGTAAGAAGCATCTTAAGGTCCCGGAGTGGCCTAGCCAGTCTCCAGACCTGAACCCAATAGAAAATCTTTGGAGGGAGCTGAAAGTCCGTATTGCCCAGCAACAGCCCCGAAACCTGAAGGATCTGGAGAAGGTCTGTATGGAGGAGTGGGCCAAAATCCCTGCTGCAGTGTGTGCAAACCTGGTCAAGAACTACAGGAAACGTATGATCTCTGCAAACAAAGGTTTCTGTACCAAATATTAAGTTCTGCTTTTCTGATGTATCATATACTTGTCATGCAATAAAATGCAAATGAATTACTTACAAATCACACAGTGATTTTTCTGGATTTTTGTTTTAGATTCCGTCTTTCACAGTTGAAGTGTACCTATGATAAAAATCACAGACCTACATGCTTTGCAAGTAGGAAAACCTGCAAAATCGGCAGTGTATCAAATACTTGTTCTCCCCACTGTGTGTGTGTGTGTGTGTATATATATATACAGTAAATACACTATACTATTCAAGTTAGGGAATGTTGTAAAATAATTGGTATTATATTTTTTACGTATAGTATTTATAAATAGATAAAAGATAGGATAATTCATGAAATAATAAATCCCCAAATACAAGGAACTGGTACACAAAGTACCCAAAGCCAAAAAGTAGGCAGTAATCAACAAGGTAGAAATAAAAACACTACAAACAAGAGGACATAAAAAAGGCACAGTATGCGACACAGGATGTTGGTGGTACCTTCATTGGGGAGGATGGGCTCGTGGTGAAGGCGGGAGCGGAATTTGTGGAATGGTATCAAATACACCAAACACATGGTTTCCTACTGCAAGTAGGCTATGCAGCCATGACAGAAAGTTGAACGCAGTCAGAGACTCACTGATGCAGCACCACCCCATCAAGAGTCTGAGCCTGCCTGGTAGAGTAGGCCCAAAAGTCTAAGCCCCCGAATGGGTGAGCATAATATACTAGGATTTTCTCAAAGCTGCTAATGAGAGTGGAGTACCCGCAGGTACTGGCATTGCTGGCTACACTGGCTGCAGTAACCCATGGGGAGGGAGTCACACTCGGACAATCAGAGAGAGCATATTATTGTGGCCATGGTGGCACAGAATAATCAAAATGGTCTAACTGCACAGAGGTTCTTGAGAAGATTGGTCATAACGGTGGACCAGCGTGTGTGGGTGTTGGGGGGGAAGAGCTCTATAAGCTAGGACTAGATATTGGTTAATTAAATCTTCCCATTCCTGCTCAATTTGTAAATAGCCAAACTGTTTTACACATTCACGCATCTTCCCTTGAGTTGGGGCCCGGGATGGAACAACTGTTGAAAATGTTAGCTTGTGTTTGTGTGTGCGAAAGGTCGATCTATGGGTGGAAGGAGAGAGGGGCAGAGGTGTTTGTTTGGATGGGGTGGGTTGAGTGAGTCTATGCATCCCACATCTGTTGACAAAATGTAGAATTCATACTGCCAGCCCTTGTTACAGGTGACAATCCTTCGTAGAAGTGCTGATATTATTATGCAAATTATTCGTCAATTGTGGGAATAAATTAAGATATGCAATGTTTTTTTATATATACATTTTTAAATAACTAGATGCAGTAAAACAGAGGTGAAGGCGTTCAAAATGCTGTTGGCTGAGAATCTGGTTCTGTACTGTAAGTGGCAACGTGCTATTTTTAAAGGATCAAACCAAATGTTATTGGTCACATACACATATTTAGCAGATGTTATTGCACGCGTAGCGAACTGCTTGTGTTCCTAGCTTCAACAGTGCAGTAGTATCTAAACATTCACAACAATACACAAATCTAAAAGTAAAAGAATGTAATTAAGAAATATATAAATATTAGGATGAGCAATGTCAGAGTGGCATTGACTAAAATACAGTAGAATAGAATACAGTATATACATACGAGATGAGTAAAACAGTATGTAAACATTATTAAAGTGACTAGTGTTCCATTATTAAAGTGGTTAGTGATTCCATGTCTATGTATATAAGGCAGCAGCCTCTAAGGTGCAGGGTTGAGTATCCGGGTGGTAACCTGCTAGTGATGGCTATTTAACAGTCTGATGGCCTTGAGATTGAAAAATAGCTTCTGTTTCTCATTCTCAGGATGTTGTCCTTGATAATCTTTTTGGCCTTCGTGTGACATCAGGTGTTGTAGATTTTCTGGAGGGCAAGCAGTGTGCCCCCTGTGATGCGTTGGGCAGATCACACCATTCTCTGGAGAGCCCTACGGTTGCAGGCGGTGCAGTTGCCGTAAAGGGTGGTGATACAGCCAGACAGGATGCTCTCAATTGTGCATCTGTAAAAGTTTCTGAGGGCCTTAGGGACCATGCCGAATTTCTTCAGCCTCCAGTGATTGAAGAGGCACTGTTGCGCCTTCTTCACCACACTGTCTGTGTGGGTGAACCATTTCAGATTGTCAGTGATGTGTATGCCGAGGAACTTAAAGCTTTCCACCTTCTTCACTGCGGTCCCGTCGATGTGGATAGGGGAGTACTTCCTCTGCTGTTTTTTGAAGTCCACGATCAGCTCCTTTGTTTTTGTTGACGTTGAGGGAGAGGTTATTTTCCTGGCACCACTCTGCCAGGGAACTCACCTCCTCCCTGTAGGCTGGGCCCGTATCTCTTAAAGGCCCTAGGATCCATGTGTACAGGGATGGCCAGCTAGTCACTGGGACGACAACCCAACCTGGGATGGGGGAGGTTTTAGCTGGTGGAATATTGGAGAACAATTAGAGGTCACATGTGACGAATACAACATGTGTAGACCTTACTGTGACATGCTTACTTACAAGCCCTTAACCACCAATGCAGTTTTAAGAAAATACCTAATAAAAATGAAAGAGAAAAAATTGAAAAACAAATAATTAAAGAGCAGCAGTAAATAACAATAGCGGGGCTATATACAGGGGGTACTGGTACAGAGTCAATGTGTCAATGTGCGTGGGCACCGGTGTCGAGGTAATTATGTACATGCAGGTAGCGTTATTAAAGTGGCTAGGCATAGGTCTTAACAGAGAGTAGCATCAGCATGGAGGGGGGGTGCAAATAGTCTGGGTATCCATTTAAATAGTTGTTCAGGAGTGTTATGGCTTGGGGGTAGAAGTTGTTTAGAAGCCTCTTGGACCTAGACCTGCCGTGCGGTAGCAGAAAGAACAGTCTATGACTAGGGTGGTTGGAGTCTTTGACAATTTTTAGGGCCTTCCTCTGACACCACCTGGTATAGAGGTCCTGGATGCCAGGGAGCTGAACCCCGGTGATGTGCTGGGCTGTACGCACTACCCTCTGTAGTGCCTTGCGGTCGGAGCAGTTGCAATACCAGGCAGTGATGCAACCCGTCAGGATGTTCTCGATGGTGCAGCTGCAAAAACCTTTGGTATGGGATCTGAGGACCCATGCCAAATATTTTCAGTCTCCTAAGGGGGAATAGGTGTTGTTGTGCCCTCTTCACAACTGTCTTGGTGTGCTTGGACCATGTTAGGTTGTTGGTGATGTGGATGCCAAGGAATTTGAAGCTCTTAACCTGCTCCACTACAGCCCCGTCGATTAGACTGGGGGCGTGCTCGGTCTTGCTTTTCCTGTAGTCTACAATCAACTCCTTTTTCTTGATCACGTTGAGGGAGAGGTTGTTGTCCTTGCACCACACGCTACAGGGTCGGTAGTCATTTAGGCAGGTTACTTTAGTGTTCTTGGGCACAGGGACTATGGTTGTCTGCTTGAAATATGTTGGTATTACAGACTCAGACAGGAAGAGGTTGAAAATGACACTTGCCAGTTGGTCAGCGCATGCTCGGAGTACACGTCCTGGTAATCCGTCTGGCCCAGCAGCCTTGTGAATGTTGACCTGTTTAAAGGTCTTACATCGGCTGCGGGGAGGGTGATCACACAGTCATCCAGAACAGCCTGTGCTCTCATGCATGTTTCAGTGTTACCTCGAAGTGAGCATATAAATTATTTAGCTAGTCTAGTAGGCTCGTGTCACTTGGCAGCTCTCGGCTGTGCTTCCCTTTGTAGTCTGTAATAGTTTGCAAGCCCTGCAACATCCGACAAGCATCAGAGCCGGTGTAGTACAAGTCAATCTTAGTAGTGTATTGACACTTTGCCTGTTTGATGGTTCGTCGCAGGGCATAGCGGGATTTCTTATAATCTTCCGGGTTAGAGTCCCCCACCTTGAAAGCAGCAGCTCTACCCTTTAGCTCAGTGCATATGTTGCCTGTAATCCATGGCTTCTGTTTGGGGCATGTACGTACAGTTACTGTGGGGACGACGTCCTCTATGCACTTATTGATAAGCCAGTGACTGATGTGGTGTACTCCTCGATGACATTGGAAGAATCCCTGAACATATTCCAGTCTGTGCTAGCAAAACAGTCCTGTAGTTTAGCATCTGCTTCATCTGACCACTTTTTTATTGACCGAGTCACTGGTGCTTCCTGCTTTAATTCTTGCTTGTAAGCAGGAATCCGGAGGATAGAGTTAAGGTCAGATTTGCTAAATGGAGGACGAGGGAGAGCTTTGTATGCGTCTCTGTGTGTGGAGTAAAGGTGGTCTAGAGTTTTCCCCTCTGGTTGCACATTTAACATGCTGATAGAAATTCAGTAAAACCGATTTAAGTTTCCCTGCATTAAAGTCACTGGACACTTGGAGCGCCGCCTCTGGATGAGCATTTTCCTGTTTGCTTATGGCAGTAATACAGCTCATTTAGTGCGGTTTTAGTGCCAACCTCGCTCTCTGGTGGAATGTAGACAGCTACGAAAATGTTTTATGATAACTCTCTCGGTAGATAGTGTGGTCTACAGCTTATGTACTCTACATCAGGCGAACAAAACCATGAGACTTCCTTAGATATTGTGTACCAGCTGTTGTTTACATAAATGCATAGGCCCCCGTCCTGTGTCTTACCAGAGGCTGCTGTTCTGTCTTGCTGATAGAGTGTATAACCCGCCAGCTGTATGTTCTTAATGTCATCGTTCAGCCACGACTGAAATATAAGATATTACAGTTTTTAATGTCCCGTTGGTAGGATGTAAGTGCTTTCAGTTCGTCCTATTTATTTTCCAGCGATATAACGTTAGCTAGCAGAACGGAAGGCAAGGGAAGATTAGCCACTCGTCGCCTGATCCTCGCAAGGAACCCTGATCTTTTGCCTCGAAATCTCAGTTTCCTTCTCCAGCGAATCACAGGGATCAGGGCCTGGTCGGGTGTCTGCAGTATATCCCTTGCGTCCGACTCATTGAAGAAGAATTCCTCGTCCAATTTGAGGTGAATAAACCAAGTTCTGATGTTCAGAAGCTCTTTTCGGTCATACGAGACGGTAGCAGCAACATTATGTACATAACATTAGATCACTGTCCCACCCACATTATGCTTAACAGTGAAAATATCATGGTACAGCTATATGGACACTCAGTTATCATGGTATTTCTTAATGGTAAGTTTACAAACATATTATGGTATGTACATGTACAGTGCCTTGCGAAAGTATTCGGCCCCCTTGAACTTTGCGACCTTTTGCCACATTTCAGGCTTCAAACATAAAGATATAAAACTGTATTTTTTAGTGTAGAATCAACAACAAGTGGGACACAATCATGAAGTGGAACGACATTTATTGGATATTTCAAACTTTTTTAACAAATCAAAGACTGAAAAATTGGGCGTGCAAAATTATTCAGCCCCTTTACTTTCAGTGCAGCAAACTCTCTCCAGAAGTTCAGTGAGGATCTCTGAATGATCCAATGTTGACCTAAATGACTAATGATGATAAATACAATCCACCTGTGTGTAATCAAGTCTCCGTATAAATGCACCTGCACTGTGATAGTCTCAGAGGTCCGTCAAAAGCGCAGAGAGCATCATGAAGAACAAGGAACACACCAGGCAGGTCCGAGATACTGTTGTGAAGAAGTTTAAAGCCGGATTTGGATACAAAAAGATTTCCCAAGCTTTAAACATCCCAAGGAGCACTGTGCAAGCGATAATATTGAAATGGAAGGAGTATCAGACCACTGCAAATCTACCAAGACCTGGCCGTCCCTCTAAACTTTCAGCTCATACAAGGAGAAGACTGATCAGAGATGCAGCCAAGAGGCCCATGATGACTCTGGATGAACTGCAGAGATCTACAGCTGAGTTGGGAGACTCTGTCCATAGGACAACAATCAGTTGTATATTGCACAAATCTGGCCTTTATGGAAGAGTGGCAAGAAGAAAGCCATTTCTTAAAGATATCCATAAAAAATGTTGTTTAAAGTTTGCCACAAGCCACCTGGGAGACACACCAAACATGTGGAAGAAGGTGCTCTGGTCAGATGAAACCAAAATTGAACTTTTTGGCAACAATGCAAAACGTTATGTTTGGCGTAAAAGCAACACAGCTGAACACACCATCCCCACTGTCAAACATGGTGGTGGCAGCATCATGGTTTGGGCCTGCTTTTCTTCAGCAGGGACAGGGAAGATGGTTAAAATTGATGGGAAGATGGATGGAGCCAAATACAGGACCATTCTGGAAGAAAACCTGATGGAGTCTGCAAAAGACCTGAGACTGGGACGGAGATTTGTCTTCCAACAAGACAATGATCCAAAATATAAAGCCAAATCTACAATGGAATGGTTCAAAAATAAACATATCCAGGTGTTAGAATGGCCAAGTCAAAGTCCAGACCTGAATCCAATCGAGAATCTTTGGAAAGAACTGAAAACTGCTGTTCACAAATGCTCTCCATCCAACCTCACTGAGCTCGAGCTGTTTTGCAAGGGGGAATGGGAAAAAATGTCAGTCTCTCGATGTGCAAAACTGATAGAGACATACCCCAAGCGACTTACAGCTGTAATCGCAGCAAAAGGTGGCGCTACAAAGTATTAACTTAAGGGGGCTGAATAATTTTGCACGCCCAATTTTTCAGTTTTTGATTTGTTAAAAAAGTTTGAAATATCCAATAAATGTCGTTCCACTTCATGATTGTGTCCCACTTGTTGTTGATTCTTCACAAAAAAATACAGTTTTATATCTTTATGTTTGAAGCCTGAAATGTGGCAAAAGGTCGCAAAGTTCAAGGGGGCCGAATACTTTCGCAAGGCACTGTATAATCTAAACTTGTATCTCATTATGGCAAGTGGTGAAATAAGTATAGCTGGTTATAATTGTAATGGTTTAGCAGATAATAATAAAAGACAATCAGTCTTTACCTGGCTTCCTTCCCCTAGAAGGAATATAATATCTATTGTTTACAGGAAACTCATTCTACATTCAGTTGTATGGAAAAATGACTGGGGGCGAAATATATTTCTCCCATGGGCAAAGAAACTCAAAAGGGGTGATGATATTAATGAACAATAATTTTGATCCGAATATGCAAACTGCTCAAACAGATCAGCAAGGAAGGTGGATCCTTTTAAATATGCTACTGGACCCATACACAGATCTGGCTCATTGATCTACATGGTCCAAATAATGATGATCCACGCTTCTTCAATAATATATACACTACCGTTCAAAAGTTTGGGGTCACTTAGAAATGTCCTTGTTTTTGAAAGAATAGTCATTTACAACATTAACAATGTCTACACTGTATTTCTGATCAATTTGATGTTATTTTAATGGACAAAAAATGAGCTTTTCTTTAAAAAACAAGGACATTTCTAAGTGACCCCAAACTTTTGAACGGCAGTGTATAATAATTTATCGAGCTTACAGGCAATACATGACTCAATTATTACAGTAGGAGATTATAACACGGTTTTAAGTACCTCAATGGACTGTAAAGGAATTCACACCACAAACTATCACGCTCATGCACTTAAGGAAATTACAAATATTATGGATATATTGGAACTAGCGGGTATATGGAGGCTTAAATATCCTGACCTAGTGAGATATGCATGGAGGAGGCTCAATCAAGCAAGTCGTCTTGACTAATTCCTTATGTAATTTTCGTTGCCAGCAAATGTTTAAAGAGTGTTGATTGGTGACAGAATGCGGTCGGACCATCAAATAATTGGTATACACATTACTCTTACAGAATTTCTGTAAGGGCGAGGATACTGGAAATATCGTCAAAGCTTACTGCATGACAACTTGTTTTTAACCAAGACAGAATAATTTATACCTGCCTTTTCCCTACAGAACATAGGTACAGCAGATACCCTTATTGTTTGGGACACTTTTAAAAGTGCCTTTAGAGGCCATGCAATTCAATACTCATCTTTAAAACAAAAGCAATTTAGGGTCAAAAGAGTCCATATTAACAAAGGAAATAGAAGGTCTAACAATGCAGATAGATGGTCATAAAAACTGTGCCATAGAGGCACAGAATAAGTTAGAGGGAAAACAAAAAGAAATGGAGGAACTTATTGAAGAAATATCAAGTGTAATATACACTGCTCAAAAAAATAAAGGGAACACTAAAATAACACATCCTAGATCTGAATGAACTAAATATTCTTATTAAATACTTTTTCCTTTACATAGTTGAATGTGCTGACAACAAAATCACACAAAAATCAATGGAAATCAAATTTATCAACCCATGGCGGTCTGGATTTGGAGTCACACTCAAAATTAAAGTGGAAAACCACACTACAGGCTGATCCAACTTTGATGTAATGTCCTTAAAACAAGTCAAAATGAGGCTCAGTAGTGTGTGTGGCCTCCACGTGCCTGTATGACCTCCCTACAACGCCTGGGCATGCTCCTGATGAGGTGGCGGATGGTCTCCTGAGGGATCTCCTCCCAGACCTGGACTAAAGCATCCGCCAACTCCTAGACAGTCTGTGGTGCAACATGGCGTTGGTGGATGGAGCGAGACATGATGTCCCAGATGTGCTCAATTGGATTCAGGTCTGGGGAACGGGCGGGCCAGTCCATAGCATCAATGCCTTCCTCTTGCAGGAACTGCTGATACACTCCAGCCACATGAGGTCTAGCATTGTCTTGCATTAGGAGGAACCCAGGGCCAACCGCACCAGCATATGGTCTCACAAGGGGTCTGTGGATCTCATCTCGGTACCTAATGGCAGTCAGGCTACCTCTGGCGAGCACATGGAGGCCCCCCAAAGAAATGCCACCCCACACCATGACTGACCCACCGCCAAACCGGTCATGCTGCAGGACGTTGCAGGCAGCAGAACGTTCTCCACGGCGTCTCCAGACTGTCACGTCTGTCACATGTGCTCAGTGTGAACCTGCTTTCATCTGTGAAGAGCACAGGGCGCCAGTGGCGAATTTGCCAATCTTGGTGTTCTCCGGCAAATGCCAAACGTCCTGCACGGTGTTGGGCTGTAAGCACAACCCCCACCTGTGGACGTCGGGCCCTCATACCACCCTCATGGAGTCTGTTTCTGACCGTTTGAGCAGACACATGCACATTTGTGGCCTGCTGGAGGTCATTTTGCAGGGCTCTGGCAGTGCTCCTCCTTGCACAAAGGCGGAGGTAGCGGTCCTGCTGCTGGATTGTTGCCCTCCTACGGCCTCCTCCACGTCTCCTGATGTGCTTGCCTGTCTCCCGGTAGCGCCTCCATGCTCTGGACACTACGCTGACAGACACAGCAAACCTTCTTGCCACAGCTCGCATTGATGTGCCTTCCTGGATGAGCTGCACTACCTGAGCCACTTGTGTGGGTTGTAGACTCCGTCTCATGCTACCACTAGAGTGAAAGCACCGCCAGCATTCAAAAGTGACCAAAACATCAGCCAGGAAGCATAGGAACTGAGAAGTTGTCTGTGGTCCCCACCTGCAAAACCACTCCTTTATTGGGGGTGTCTTGCTAATTGCCTATAATTTCCACCTGTTGTCTATTCCATTTGCACAACAGCATGTGAAATTTATTGTCAATCAGTGTTGCTTCCTAAGTGGACAGTTTGATTTCACAGAAGTGTGATTGACTTGGAGTTACATTGTGTTGTTTAAGTGTTCCCTTTATTTTTTTGAGCAGTGTATTATAAAAATAAGGCGAACTGGAATACAGGGAAAAATACACTAAATTATTATTTTTTATCTTCAACATAGAAGTGCGACCAAAAATAATTTACTTAAACTTGCTATAAATGACAGAGTCATCCATGATTCATGTTTTAATTTCAGTCTCCTCCATCTCCATGAACTAAAGTTAATTGTAAGGATTTTTTTTCTATTAATAGTGTAAAATCAACAGCCATACAGAAAGACTCATGTGAAGGCCTTAATTACAGAGGAATAAGGAAAACTTCAGGGCTGGGTGGCACACCAGTTGAGTTATATCAAATATTTTTTCGATGTACTCAAAGTTCTGTTTTAACCAATCCTATAAAAGCGGTAGACTATCTGATACTCAGCAAGAAGGTCTGAATTCACTATTACTGAAATAGGACCCAGGTGGTAAATACAGTATAAAGATCCAGTCCACCTAAAAAACTGGAGACCCCTTACACACTGTTGTGATGCCAAAATCCTAGCAAAATGCATAGAGCATATAATTAAATGCCTGGACCATTAGAATTTTGAAGAATCTCTTATACAATGGGTTAAAGTTATATATAGTAACCCCAGGTGTAAAATAGTAAATAATGGCTACTTATCAGAAAGTATTAAATTGTAAAGAAGGGTAAAACAAGGATGTCCATGATAGACATTTCTATTTATTACGGCCATCGAAAAGTTAGCTATTAAAATCAGATCCAACAAAAATATCAAAGGGCTAGAAATCCAGGGCTTAAAAACAAAGGTATGCTGATGATTCATGTTTTCTTTTAAATCCGCTATTTGGATCCCTGCACAGCCTCACAGAGGATCTATATAACATTTCTAACCTCTCTCGATTATAACCGAATTATGATAAATGCACCATATTTTATATTGGATTGCTAAAAATAAAAGTTTGCCATTATCGTGTTGTTTACCAATAAAATGGTCAGACGGTGAAGTGGACATACTTGGTATTCATATCCCAAAAGAAAGAAATGATCTCGCTACAATACATTTTAATAGAAAGTTAGCCAAATTAGATAAAATCTTGTTACTATGGAAAGGACAACCTGTCTATTTGTGGAAAAATCACCCTGATTAATTATTTAGTCATATCCCAGTTTACCTATTTGATTATGGCCCTGCCTACACCTAATGACATGTTTTTTAAAATTATATGAGCAAAGACTATTGAACTTTTTTTGGAATGACAAGCCAGACAAAAATTAAACGGGCGTATTTATATAATGAATATGAATTAGAGGGGAAGAAATTATCAATTACTAAAGCATTGGAACACTTAATAAAGGCTTAAATCATACAAAAACTATACTTAAATCCGAACTGGTTCTCTAGCAGATTGGTAACAATAGTTCACCTTGTGTTCAAGAATGGACTTCTTCCCATCATTCAGATTACAACCTTTCACTTTTGATTATTTAAAAATGAAATAATCTCCAAAATATTGCTATTTTTAAAAGAAGCAATAGAAAGGGGCAGCAGGTAGCCTAGTGGTTAGAGCGTTGGACTAGTAACCGAAAGGTTGCAAGATTGAATCCCCAAGCTGACAAGGTAAAAATCTGTCGTTCTGCCCCTGAACAAGGCAGTTAACCCACTGTTCCTAGGCCGTCATTGAAAATAAGAATTTGTTCTTAACTGATTTGCCTCGTTAAATAAATAAAAAATTAAAAAAATTAGCTGGGTGCAATTTCACTTTAAAAATCTTTGTAAATTATATCATAAATAAGACTGGTCGAGTTACGTCACACATGCAGTTAACAAATATATATGGAAATGCCTGCTCTATCCAAAATTACAAATGATTGCAGCATTACTACAAAAATGGACGAGGCAAATGGAAAGGGGAGAAGGTAAGGAACATGTCTGTCGGCCTTGCATCAAAGACAAAAATTGGCTATGAATAAAACAGTATACCAGTTTGATTTAAGGAACAAAAAAATTGACAGCTGCGCCCACACAGGTTGCAAAATAGTTGGGAGGAGATTTTCGACACACCGATTCCATGGCACATGGTTTATGACCTGATACACAAAACGACGCCAGATATCAAAACTTTGAGTTTTTCCATTTAAATTATTATACAAATTCTTGCACCCAATAGAATGTTATATTCAGTATATGGGGTATACAACCATCCTAACTGCAGATTTAGCTGTGAAAAGACAATCATTAGATCACTGGTTTTGGTACTGCCCATATGTACACTACATGACCAAAAGTAAGCAGACACCTACTTGTTGAACATCTCATGGGCATTAATAGGGAGTTGGTCCTCCCCTATGCTTCTATACCAGCTTCCACTCTTCTGGGAAGGCTTTCAACTAGATGTTGGAACATTGCTGTGGTGACTAGCTTCCATTCAGCCACAAGAGCATTAGTGAGGTTGGGCACTGACTTTGGGTGATTAGGCCTAGCTATCAGCCTGCGTTACAATTCATCCCAAAGGTGTTCGATGTGGTTGAGGTCAGGGCTCTGTGCAGGCCAGTCAAGTTCTTCCCCACCGATCTCGGCAAACCATTTTTGTATGGACCTCGCTTTGTGCACGGGGGCATTGCCATGATGAAACAGGAAAAGGCCTTCCCCAAACTGTTGCCATGATGTTAGAAGCACAGAATTGTCTAGAATGTCATTGTATGCTGCGGCGTTAAGAATTTCATTCACTGGAACTAAGGGGCCTGAACCATGAAAAACCGCCCCAGACCATTATTCCTCCTCCAACAAACTTTACAGTTGGCACTATGCATTGGGGCAGGTAGCGTTCTCATGGCATCCGCCAAACCCAGACTCATCCATCGGACTGCCAGATGGTGAAGTGCGATTCATCACTACAGAGAACGCATTTCGACTGCGCCAGACTCCAATGGCAGCAAGCTTTACACCACTCCAGCCGACGCTTGGATCTGCCAAGACAGCAGCTCCTCTTCCTGGGGTCCAGCAAAATTAAGGCAGTTTATACCATTTTAAAAACAATACATTCACTTCAGATTTCACAACACATTAAGTGTGTGCCCTCAGACCACTACTCTACTACCACATAAAATAAAAAATCCTTGTGTACGTGTGTGTATAGTTTATCGTGTGTGTGTATGCATGTGTCTGTGCCTGTGTTTGTGTCTCTTCACAGTCCCTGCTGTTCCATAAAGTATATTTGTTTCTGTTTGTATCTCATTCTACTGTTTGCATTAGGTATTTGACATGGAATAAAGTCCCATGTAGTACTGTGCGCCTCCGATAGTCTGTTCTGAACTTGGAGACTGTGAAGAGACCTCCGGTGGCATGTCTTGTGGGGTATGCATGGGTGTCAGTAGCGCCAGTAGTTCAAACAGACAGCTCAGTGCATTCAACATGTCAATACCTCTCACAAATACAAGGAGTGATGAATTCAATCTCTACTCCACATTTAGCCAATTTTCCAAAATCCCTCTTTGTGGCACTTGACCACACGACTGAACAGTAGTCCAGGTGCGACAAAACTAGGGCCTGTAGGACCTGCATTGTTGATAGTGCTGTTAACCTTTTGTGACTAGGGGGCAGTATTTTCATTTTTGGATAAAAAACGTTCCCATTTTAAACGGGACATTTTGTCACGACAAGATGCTCGACTATGCATATAATTGCTATATATTGCTATATATTGCTATATATAATAGCTTTGGATAGAAAACACTCTGACGTTTCCAAAACTGCAAAGATATTGTCTGTGAGTGCAACAGAACTGATGTTACAGGCGAAACCCAGATTAAAATCCAATCAGGAAGTGCGGCATTTTTTGAAAGCGCTTCATGCCAATTACTCCTTATATGGCTGTGAATGGGCTACGAATGAGCTTACGCTTTCTACGTATTCCCCAAGGTGTCTACAGCATTGTGACGTCTTTTTACGCATTTATGTTGAAGAATAGCCGTAAGGGACCACATTGAGCAAGTGGTCACATGATGGCTCCCGCAGAAAATCTTGCGTAAAGTACTGAGGTAGCCATTATTCCAATCGCTTCTAATGAGAAACCAATTGTCCCGACGAATATATTATCGAATAGATATGTGAAAAACACCTTGAGGATTGATTCTAAACAACGTTTGCCATGTTTCTGTCTATATTATATTATGGAGCTAATTTGGAAAAAAGTTTGGTGTTGTAGTGACTGCATTTTCCGGTCGACTTCTCAGCCAAACGTTAAGAACAAACGGGAGCTATTTCGCCTACAAAAATATTATTTTTGGAAAAAAGGAACATTTGCTATCTAACTGGGAGTCTCCTGAGTGAAAACATCCGAAGTCATTCAAAGGTAAATGATTTAATTTGATTGCTTTTCTTATTTTCGTGAAAATGTTGCCTGCCGCTAGCAGAGCCTAGCATAGCATTATGCCATGATAAACTTACACAAATGCTTGTCTAGCGTTAACTGTAAAGCATATTTGGAAATTCTGAGATGACAGTGTGATTAACAAAAGGCTAAGCTGAGTCTCAATATATTTAATTTGTGATTTTCATGAATAGGAAGATGTATGTCCTCTGCGTTATGCTAATTATTTTGAGGCGATGATTACGCTCCCGGATCCGGGTTTGAGAGTGGACAGACTTCTCCCCATCTTAACTACTGTTGTATCAATATGTTTTGACCATGACCATTTACAATCCAGGGTTACTCCAAGCAGTTTAGTCACCTCAACTTGCTCAATTTCCACATTATTTATTACAAGATTTAGTTGAGGTTAAGGGTACAGTGAATGACTTGTCCCAAATACAATGCTTTTAGTTTTTCAAATATTTAGGACCTTATTCCTTGCCACCCATTCTGAAACTAACTGCAGCTCTTTGTTAAGTGTTGCAGTCATTTCAGTCGCTGTAGTAGCTGATGTGTATAGTGTTGAGTTATCTGCATACATAGACAAATTGGCTTTACTCAAAGCCAGTGGCATGTCGTTAGTCCAGATTGATTTAAAACGTTTTGCAGAAGTATTCTCATACTCAGTCATTGGACTGCTCAGCCGAAAGAGTGTCCCACTGTTTGGGACAGTGGGTGTCTTTGTATGTGTACCTCCGGGCGTCGACGATGTTCTTTAGCTCCTGTGCTTTGCGTGCGGCGATGTGGAGTACAGCTTCTGGAATCTCAGCTAATCGGGCAACATTTAGCCCATAGCTCTGCCCAGCCGCCCCCTCAGTCAGCTGGTACAGGAAGGTGATGAACTCTGGCTGCACCTCAACGTCTACACACACGCACACACAAAGGTATAAACACAACTTCGCTATGGTTAGCCTTACTGGACTTAAGTCAACCGTCCTAACTAACCCTTCATAAACCCACAGCCTTGGTTAAACTCTACACAAGGTTATTTCTATAAATAATGGGGCCAATGTGTGACATTGTTTAATTGTTTTGAAACAAAAATAAAAAGGGTTAGGATTAGGGGTTAGGGTTAGGGTTATGGTTAGTTGTATGCAGTTCTATGTGTAGTTAGAGGAATAATAGTGAATATATGCAAATTGGCCCATAATTCCACCTATACTATAACATATGGCTAGGACTACACATCCTTCAAGCAGGGTTCATACAGACATTGGCAAGTCAAATTCAAGGACTTTCAGGGACTTTTTCAAGTACTTATTTGAAATGTTTAAGGACCTCAACGTTATACAATTGTACAATTTACATAACTGTACATTCGCTGAGTATTCCATGACAGACTGACCAGGTGAAAGCTTTGATCCCTTATTGTTAAATCCGCTTCAATCAGTGTAGATGAAGGGGAGGAGACAGGTTAAAGAAGGATTTTTAAGCCTTGAGACAAGTGAGAAATGGATTGTGTTTGTGTGCCATTCAGAGGGTGAATGAGCAAGACAAGTTCAAGTGCCTTTGAACAAGGTATGGCAGTAAGTGCCAGGTGCACCAATTTGTGTAAACAACTGCAACACTGGTGTTTTTTTCACGCTCAACAGTTTCCATTGTGTATCAAGAATGGTCCACCACCCAAAGGACATCCAGCCAACTTGACACAACTGTAGGAAGCATTGGAGTCAACATGGGCCAGCATCCCTGTGGTGCTTTCGACACCTTGTAGAGTCCATGTCCAGATGAATTGAGGCTGTTCTAAGGGCAAAAAAGGGGAGGGGGTGACCAACGAACACAATTGCATTTTATCGATAGCAATTTGAATACACAGATATACTGTGATGAGATTCTGAGTCGTGCCCATTGTCGTGTCATTCATCCGCCACCATCACCTCATGTTTTAGCATGATAATGCACAACCCCATGTCACAAGGATCTGTACACAATTCCTAGAAGCTGAAAATGTCCCAGTTCTTCTGGCCTGCATACTCAGACATGTCACCCATTAAGCATGTTTGGGATGCTCTGGATCGACGTGTACGACAGCATGTTCCAGATCCCGCAAATATCCAGCAACTTCGCACAGCCATTGAAGAGGAGTGGGACAACATTCCACAGGCCACAATCAACAGCCTGATCAACTCTATGTGAAGGAGTGGTCACACAAGATACTGTCTGGTTTTCTGATCCACGCCCCAACCATTTTTTAAAGGTATCTGTATTCACAGTCATGTAAAATCCATTGTTTAGGGCTTAATAAATTAATTTCAATTGAATTATTTCCTTATATGAACTGTAACTCAGTAAATTCTTTGAAATCGTTGCATTTATATTCTTGTTCGGTGTAGCAGACGTAGGCACACAAGGGTAAGGTAAGACCCAGATGCAGACTGTCGAAGTAACAATGTTTATTGTAGCAACAGGGGCAGGCAAGACAGGTCAAGGCAGGCAGGGGTCGAAGATCCAGGTTAAGGCAAAGGTACAGGACGGCAGGCGGACTCCAGGTCAGGCAGAGTTCAGTTATCCAGAGGTGGAGCAAAGGTACAGGACAGCAGGCAGGCTCAGGGTCAGGCAGAGAGGTCAGACGGGCGGGTACAGGGTCAGAACATGCAAAGGTCAAGAACCAGGAGGATGAGGAAAGAGAGGCTAGGAAATGATAGGAGCTTAGAGGAAAAACGCTGGTTAGTTTGCATGAACAAGATGAACTGGCAACAAACAGACAGAGAAAAGGGAAGATGGGCGACACCTGGAGAGGGGTGGAGACAAGCACAAGGACAGGTGAAACAGATCAGGGCGTGACACTATGTTCATGAATAGCGGTAACATTAAATCTCACAATTTATGTTTTTATAATGAGAAAGAAATAAAAAAAGGGGTTCCTTTTGTAATGGAAGGATTTGTATGGAAAGCCAAGTTGAAGCCAACATTAGATGTTGTCGTCCACATAATAACCGCACTGCAACAGAGTAGAGCAACACCCTTCAATTGAAGCAAAGGGAAAATGACAAAAATGGACACATCTCCCACTGGCTGAATCCACGTTGTTTCCACATAATTTCAATGAAACTACATTGAACCAAGGTGGAATAGACATTGAATTGAAGTCTGTGCCCAGTTGGCTCTCACAAAAAGTAATTAAATAAATCACAGATAATTAATTATAAGGGAGCAGGACGTATAAATTGGCAACAATAATTACAATGACTTTTCAAGCACCAAATTGAGGAAATGTCTGATTTTAAAGGTAGGCTCATTCCAGTACTTACATTTCTGAGCCCCATATTCAAGTAGGTTACTTCAAGCCCCTTGTATTGTTTAAAATTGCAGGTGTAACATGTAAACCAAAATGTATTTGTCATGTTATTTCAATACCAGATCATATTGTGAATAAGCCCTATGTAATTTGTTATACTTATACAGATCAATTCATAGGAATCTCGTTGGGTGTTGCACAATAGTCTATCCTACACAATTGCGCACAGTAGAATGTGTTCAATCCAAGGCATAAAAACATATGAAAAGATAAAACCATTACCTTGATACTTTCTGTTACATCTAATGAGACACCTTACCCATAATGAGACATTTTTATTTTATTTAACCTTTATTTAACTAGGCAAGTCAGTTAAGAACAAATTCTTATTTGCAATGACGGCCTACCCCGGGCAAACCCAGATGACTCTGGGCCAATCAAGCGCCGCCCTATGGGACTCCCAATCAAGTCCGGATGTGATGTAGCCTGGTTTTGAACCAGGTACTGCAGGTACTGTACTCTTGCACTAAGATGCAGTGGCTTAGACCACTGTGCCACCTGGGAGCCCAAATCAAGCAGACAACAAGATGATCAACATCAATTCACTAGGGATATTAGAGCCAACGTGGATCCAAGCCCATTGTCTTCACCGGCTGTCACGTTCTGACCTTAGTTACTTTTTTATGTCTCTATTTTAGTTGGTCAGGGCGTGAGTTGGGGTGGGCATTCTATGTTGTTTTTCCCTGGCTACGGGGAGTATCCAACCAGGTAGGGTTGTGCAGGCTCGGTGCTCGAGACCTCAAGTGCGCCTCCATGGTCCGGTCTATCCGGTGCCTCCTCCACGCACCAGCCCTCAGGTGGCATCCCCCCGCACCAGGCTGTCTCTCCGTCTCCTCCCTACAGGTGCTCCCACCTGTCCAGCGCTGCCTATACAGTCTCCCGTCTGTCCTGAGCTGCCAGAGTCTTCCGTCTGTCCTGAGCTGCCAGAGTCGCCTGCCTGACCAGAGCTGCCAGAGTCGCCCGCCAGTCAGGAGCTACCAGAGCCTCCAGTCAGTCAGGAGCTGCCAGAGCCGTCCGTTACTCCGGTGCTGCCGGAATCGCCCGTCACTCCGGCGCTGCCGGAATTGCCTTTCACTCCGGAGCTGCCGGAGTCTCTCGCCTGTCCGGTGCTGCCGGAATCTCCCGTCCATTCGGGACCCGTTGCTAGGGTCCCCAAACCGGGGTCGGTGGCGAGGGTCGCCACTCATAAGGTGCCACATACAGTGCCTTGCGAAAGTATTCGGCCCCCTTGAACGTTGCGACCTTTTGCCACATTTCAGGCTTCAAACATAAAGATATAAAACTGTATTTTTTTGTGGAGAATCAACAACAAGTGGGACACAATCATGAAGTGGAACGACATTTATTGGATATTTCAAACTTTTTTAACAAATCAAAAACTGAAAAATTGGGCGTGCAAAATTATTCAGCCCCTTTACTTTCAGCGCAGCAAACTCTCTCCAGAAGTTCAGTGAGGATCTCTGAATGATCCACGCCCAATTTTTCATTTTTGGATTTGTTAAAAAAGTTTGAAATATCCAATAAATGTCGTTCCACTTCATGATTGTGTCCCACTTGTTGTTGATTCTTCACAAAAAAATACAGTTTTATATCTTTATGTTTGAAGCCTGAAATGTGGCAAAAGGTCGCAAAGTTCAAGGGGGCCGAATACTTTCGCAAGGCACTGTAAGTGGGATGAGACTATGGTGGAGTGGGGTCCACGTCCCGCTCCAGAACCGCCACCATGGTAAATGCCCACCCAGACCCTCCCCTATAGGTTCAGGTTTTGCGGCCAGAGTCCGCACCTTTGGGGGGGGGGGGTACTGTCACGTTCTGACCTTAGTTCCTTTTTTATGTCTTTATTTTAGTTGGTCAGGGCGTGAGTTGGGGTGGGCATTCTAAGTTGTTTTTCTATGTTTTGTTCTGTTGCTATATTTCTATGTGTTTGGCCTAGTATGGTTCTCAATCAGAGGCAAGTGTCAGTCATTGTCTCTGATTGGGAGCCATATTTAGGTAGCCTGTTTTCTATTGTGTTTTGTGGGTGGTTATACTTTCTGTTTAGTGTGTTTTGCACCTGACGGAGCTGTTTCGGTTGTGCTTTTTGTTTCTTTGTTTGATCTTGTTCAGTTTAAATAAATAATATGAACAAGTACCACGCTGCGCTTTGGTCCTCAGCTTCTTCCACCGACGATCGTTACACCGGCGTAACTAATGACAACAAAATACTCTGGACATTCCTTAAACAGCTTTTTTTTCCAGCACTTGGGATGTTGTTGCATTGCATGCACAACAACTGACTGTCATTCGGAAAATTATTTCCTGGATCAGACGATGATGTGAAAATATCACGCCGTAATTAAACAACTCTAAATACGCATCCAACAAGTATTATGCATAACTATTGAAGAGCCACGTTAATGACTGTATCGATTTAAGTTGTAAGTATCACGATAACGTGACTCTGTTAGAAGCATTCGATTTAGCAAATCGCATACATTTTGGGGGATTTGTATGCCCATGAAAACTGTTTTCACGCTGTAAGATAAGTAGACACAAAATGTTACGTAGTTACACTGCATTTCTGAGATCTTTATACAAAAACAACTGTCCGACAGCTAGACCCAGGATTCTTACAGGGTTCAAGTTCAATGTCTAATTTATTAATGCTTAATATACAACATAATGACAACTTGCCATAAATGCAAAGACAGACAATGTATGTTTTATGTCACACGATTCTGGACAAATCCGTCAAGACACCAACCATGAGAAAGGACTAAACAAAAAAATGTTGCCAGATTATTATCAATGACTTATAACAGCTGTAATACGTTGTCAAGTGTAGGAAATCCTCACGGGTGCCCTTGTTTATAGAAAGACCCACAAGCATGTACACACATAAACACACACACACCACCAGCATACCGTCTGTGGCGATGTCTGGTTCATTGAGGAGGAAGGCCATGTGGAAGTTGCCTACATGCAGAGGATACACCTTCTCCAGCTCACACAGAGGTGGGTAGTGGGTCACAAACAGAGTTAGAGACTTCACCTGAGAGGGGTAAGGGGGAGGAAAGTGGATGGGGAGAGAAAGGGAGAGAGGGTGATAGAGACCGAGGGAGAGCAAGAGATGGAGGTCAAACATTCAACAGTAAGTGAACAATCATATTTTCAATTTCATTGAGATCACCTGTATAAATAAAAAGAAAAGTGTATATGACCCTATTCAATCAACCCAGGTAATAATTTATCTTCATGCTATTGCTTTACACTTATTGTGAAACCTATTCTGAGACACATAGACACAGAGGTCTCAGACACAGAGAGAGGAGAGGCAGGGAGGCAAGAGGAAGGGAGGAAAGAGGAGGATAAATAGAGATGAGTAGTCACCTGGTGGCAACTTTTCCTGACCTGAAGAGGAGAGGAGCATTATACTGGGGAACTTACTACCTGTATCATAGCCAGCACTATAAATATGTGTATGTGTGTGCCAATTTGTGTACCTTGGTTAACCTGCTGTCTGGTGTTCAAGGTAAAAGGCCATTATAGCACTATGGGCTGGTTACCCAGACACAGGCTATGCCTAGTCTTGGACTAAAAAGCTATTTCAACTGAGAATCTCCATTGGTCAGGTTTTTCAGCACTAAACTAGGCTTAATCTGTGTCCGGGAAACCGGGCCTATTTTTATTCATTTTGTGCCTTTATTTAACTAGGCAAGTAAGTTAAGAACAAATTAATATTTACAATGACGCCATTTACATTTCACAGTCTGCACTGTTACACCCATCATGTGAGAACTGGTTTTGGAATTTGGCCCTGGAAATGGCTTGAAATGGTTAATTACAATTAACACCACAATACCAACCCCTGTTAGACTACAATGAGTTCTATTAGATGAGTGGCCGCACCCTGACCTCTAACCTCTGAGGGTCATCAGAAGGGCAAGTGGGGTTGTCCTGGCAATCTGTTGTTGACCTTAGGATACACGATTGGGGCGGCAGGTAGCCTAGTGGTTAGAGCGTTGGACTAGTAACGGAAAGGTTGCAAGATTGAATCGCCGAGCAGGTAAAAAAAACTCTCATTCTGCCCCTGAACAAGGCAGTTAACCCACTGTTCCTAGGCCGTCATTGAAAATAAGAATTTGTTCTTAACTGACTTGCCTAGTTAAATAAAGGTTTGTTTAAATAAATAAATAAATGTGCTAGATATGTAACATTATTATGTTAAAAGGCTGCCAAAGGAGATTAGTGCTAGGCTGGAACTAAAGCCTGCACACCATGTATCTCACCAGACCAAGTGCTGGTTCTGTGACTGCCAACAGAACTCCTCTGAGCTCTCTCTTTCTCAGAGTCTCTGGGAGAGCTTTGCTATGGCAACCAGAGTCTTTCTCTCTTCTCCCTCCCTCTCCACATCCCCAGAGAAAGAGAGAGAATGTTGAACTTCAAGGCTGTCTGTTCACAATGCTCCAATCAGAGTGTTAGGTAACAAGACACATACATAACTACAATCTACCTCACAGGTGAGCATAGGAGACCGGGACAGACTGGTTACTATGACAACCAGGACTCCTGTTCTGATGCAGACTCATGTCGGATGGTGATGAGGGTGATGATGATTGTGTGGAAAAGAAGGAGGAGAAGGAATAGGGGTAGGTGGTGATGGTGATAGTGTGTGTATTATGGACTGGAAAACACAGAAATGCATCAGGGGTATTTACAATATCTACCTAGTATTGCTTACAAAATGAAGGAGAAGTAAAAGCCCTGAAACAGTGCCATGTTTGTCTTTTTATAAACTCCTTCCTTTGAAGTTGTTCAAACAAAGCAATGCTATTACACAACAGGTCGTTAGCCTGTGCTTTTCTAGCCAAACCACCGCCAAAAACATCCCAGAAAGGCTTAGCTTCTACTTAAACATTTGCATTTCCCCAATTTACATAAGAAGAACATTCATCTATTTATTTTGTAAAACATGAAACCTTCAGAGTTCTCTCAGAGAACAGTTTTTGTTTTACAAACGTGGATAGTTTAAAAGAGCAAATGCCCCTAAACTTCTCATTTAGAAAACAGCCTATGTGGCATCAAACATTTAATCTGTCAAAAGTGACTACAAAGTGTAAATAGGATAATTTTGGTCATTAAGTCAGTCTCGTCCAAAACAACAGAAATTAATGTTGGGTTCATTTCAATTATGCCCTCATGCCCACACTAGCAGCACACAAGTAATTTTCAATTCGAAGTGCAGCTGCACATGACCCAATCGTAATACCTGTGTAAATATGGTTTGACATAGGATATCCCTTTGGGGCTAATTAGGGACCATCAGTAAATAACACAATATAAATGTGACAATATGTTAAAATTCCAATAACTTTCAATGACTTAAAAACCTCAGACCAACTATAAATTGTAGAAATTCATATAGGAATATTGAAAGCATTTAATGAGAAGGTGAACAACACACACACACACACACAGCCTCCAGGACATCTAAAACACCCGGTGTCACAGGCAGGGCAAGAAGATCATCAAGGACCTCTGCCATCCAAGCACAGCCTGTTCACCCCTCTAGCATTTAGAAGGCTGAGACAATATAGGTGCATCAAAGCTGGGACCGAGAGACTGATAAACAGCTTCTATCTCCAGGCCATCAGACTGTTAAACAGTCATCACTATCCACCTTCAGCCCAGTACCCTGCCCTGAACCATAGAGACTGTCACTAGCCGGCTACCACCCAGTACTCTACCCTGCACCTTAGAGACTGCTGCCCACTGGTCTCTGACTTTAATAATGTTTACATGATGTTATACCCACTCTACATGTACACCGAGTGTACAAAACATTAGGAACCCCTGCACTTAAAAAAAATATATATATATTTTTATTTCACCTTTATTTAACCAGGTAGGCTAGTTGAGAACAAGTTCTCATTTACAACTGCGACATGGCCAAGATAAAGCAAAGCAGTGCGACACAAAACAACAACACAGAGTTACACATGGAATAAACAAACATGCAGTCAATGATACAATAGAAAAGATACAACATACAGTGTGTGCAAATGAGCTAGGATAAGGGAGGTAGGCAATAAATAGGCCATAGTGGTGAAATAATTACAATTTAGCAATTAAACACTGGAGTGAAAGATGTGCAGAAGATGAGTGTGCAAGTAGAGACACTGGGGTGCAAAGGAGCTGGGGTGACCAGGGGTGCCAAAGATACTGGGGTGACCAGTGAGATATACCTGCAGCAGCACGTGCTACGGGTGAGTGATGCTATGGTGACCAGTGAGCTGTGATAAGGCGGGGCTTTACCTAGAAAAGACTTATAGATGACCTGGAGCCAGTGGGTTTGGCGACGAATATGAAGCGAGGGCGAGCCAACGAGAGCCAGCCAACGAGAGCATACAGGTCGCAGTGGTGGGTAGTATATGGGGCAGTGGTGGGTAGTATATGGGGCTTTGGTGACAAAACTGATGGCACTGTGATAGACTGCATCCAATTTGCTGAGTAGAGTTGTCATGACTCCGCCGAAGTCGGTCCCTCTCATTGTTCGGGCAGCGTTCGGCGTCACCGGCCTTCTAGCCACCGCCGATCCACTTTTAATTTTCCATTTGTTTTGTCTTTGTCTTACACACCTGGTTTCAATCATCCAATTGCTTGTTTATTATTTAACCCTCTGTTCCCCATGTTTGTTTGTGAGTGATTGTTCGTTGTACATCAATCTGTTATTGTGGGCTCGCTATATTGCTTTGTATTTTGGATATTTTGAGTAAAGTCCGTTGATTACTCATATCTGCTGTCCTGCGCCTGTCTCGCTACACCAGCTACACACAGGACCATTACAAGAGTGTTGGAGGCTATTTTGTAAAGTACATCGCCGAAGTCAAGGATCGGTAGGATAGTCCGTTTTACAAGGGTATGTTTGGCAGCATGAGTGAAGGATTCTTTGTGGCGAAATAGGAAGCCGATTCTAGATTTAATTTTGAATTAGAGATGCTTAATGTGAGTCTGGAAGGAGAGCTTACAGTCTAACCAGACACCTAGGTATTTGTAGTTGTCCACATATTCTAAGTCAGAACCTTCCAGAGTAGTGATGCTGGACGTGCAGGCAGGTGTGGGCAGTGATCGGTTGAAGAGCATGCATTTAATTTTTACTTGGAGGCCACGGAAGGAGAGTTGTATGGCATTGAAACTCGTCTGGAGGTTAGCTAAGCATGCCCAGCTTAACAGCATGAGCTCTGAAGATAGATGAGGGGCAATCAATTCACATATGGTGTCCAGGGCACAGCTGGGGGCAGAAGGTGGTCTATAGCAAGCAGCAACGGTGAGAGACTTGTTACTGGAAAGGTGGATTTTTAAAAGTAGAATCTCAAATGGTTTGGGCACAGATCTGGATAGTAAGACAGAACTCTGCATGCTATTTCTGCAGTAGATTGCAACTCCGCCCCCTTTGGCAATTCTATCTTGTCAGAAAATGTTATAGTTAGGGATGGAAATTTCAGGGTTTTTGATGGTCTTCCTAAGCCAGGATTCAGACACGGCTAGGACTTCCGGTTGGCAGAGTGTGCTAAAGCAGTGAATAAAACAAACTTAGGGAGGAGGTTGTCCATGACATTAACTGACCAGGTGACTCCAGGTGAAAGCTATGATCCCTTATTGATGTCACTTGTCAAATCCATTCAATCAAGTGTAGATGAAGTGGAGGAAACAGGTTAAAGAAGGATTTTTAAGCCTTGAGCAATGAGACATGGGACATGGATTGTGTATGTGTGCCGTTCAGAGGGTGAATGGGCAAGACAAAATAAGTGACGTTGAAGTAGGTGCCAGGCACACCGGTTTGAATATGTCAAGAACTGCTACGCTGTTGTTTTTTCTCATGCTCATCAAAGTGAAAGGTGAATTCTCCCAGTGTCATAATTAATGGGCTCCTAATCAACTAATATTTTGTTATTTTATTTTGCATTGTTTGTAACTCATTTTGTACGTAATGTTGCTGCTACAGTCTCTTATGACCGAAAAAAGCTTCTGGACATCAGAACAGACTTGAACTGGACGAAGATTTTTTCTTTAATGAGTCTGACGCAAAGGACTGAGGAAAGGACGCAAAGACTGAGGAAAAGGGGAGAAGGGCGGGGTTCCTTGTAAGAATTCACAGAAGAGTAGGTAAACCACCACTACCCTCCATATTATTGGCCAACGTGAAATCATTGGAAAATAAACAGGACAATATATGATTAAGACTATCCTACCAACGGCACATTCAAAAACGGTAATATCTTACAAACCACCCAACCCCCCCAAAAGAAATTCAGCCTACCACTGTTTTCAATGGCTCCCTTTTATTATAAGGCGAAATCCTCCCAGATTGCAGTTCCTAGGGCTTCCACTAGATGTCAACAGTCCTTAGAAAGAGTCATCATGCTGGTTTTTGGAAAAATGAGCCAGAAATTCAAGTTTTTCTAAGTGGCTCCCATTTTGGCTGTAGTGTTTCCGAGCACGTGGAAGAGAGCACATTCTTTGGTATTTTTCTCCGGTAAAGACAGTATCGATTCCTCGTCTTAAATTTGATAGTTTATTTACGTATTAGGGTACCTAAGGTTTGATTATAAACGTTGTTTGACTTGTTTGGAAAAGTTTATTAGTAACGTTTGGGATTCATTTTGTATGTATTTTGATGGAGGGAAACTGGGTGGATTATTGACTGAAGCGCACCAGCTAAACTGAGTTTTTATGGATATAAAGAAGAACATTATCGAACAAAAGGACCTTTTGGAGTGTCAACAGAAGAAGATCATCAAAGGTAAGGCATTTATAATATCGCTATTTCTGACTTTCGTGGCGCACCTGCCTGGTTGAAATCTGTTTTTCATGCTTTTGTATGCGGGGCGCTGTCCTTTTTGAAATCTGACACAGCTGCTGGATTAACAAGAAGTTAAGCTTTATTTTGATGTATTACACTTGTAATTTTATGAAAGTTCAATATTTATAATTCTGTAGTTTGAATTTCACGCTCTGCAATTTCACCGGATGTTGGCCAGGTGGGACATAAGAAATAAACAGGTCAACATTCACAAAGCTGCGGGTCCAGATGGATTACCACCCAGGACTTGTACTCAAAAGCATGCGCAGACCAACTGGCAAGTGTCTTCACTGACATTTTCAACCTCTCGCTGACTGAGTCTGTAATACCTAGATGTTTCAAACAGACCACCATAGTCCCTGTTCCCAAGAAAGCAAAGGTAACCTGCCTAAATGATTAACTCCCTGGAACACTCACGTCGGTAGCCATAAAGTTATTTCGAAAGGCTGGTCATGGCTCACAACACCATCCCTGAAACCCTAGACACACTCCAATTCGCATACCGCCCTAACAGATCCACAGATGATGCAATCTCAATCGCTCTCCACACTACCCTTTCCCACCTGGACAAAAGGAACACCTATGTGAGAATGCTGTTTTTTGACTACAGCTCATAGTGCCCACAAAGTTCATCACTAAGCTAAGGACCTGGGACTAAACACCTCCCTCTGCAACTGGATCCTGGAGTTTTTGACCGACCACCGACCAGGTGGTAAGGGTAGGCAACAACACATCTTCCATGCTGATTCTCAGCAACGCGTGCTTAGTGCCACCCTGTACTCCCTGTTCACCCATGACTGCATGGCTAAGGACCATCATTACGTTTGATGACAACACAAAAGCAGTAGGCATGATCACCAACAATGATGAGACCCCCCCCCACCCCCCCTCCTTTGTTTTTACACTGCTGCTACTCGCTGTTTATTAACTATGCATAGTCGTTTTACAAATTACCTAACTTGTATCCCCGCACATTGACTCGGTACTGGTACCCCCTGTATATAGCCTCGTTATTGTTATGTAATTTTCTTTTGTTAATTTTTGATTATTATTATTAATATATATATTTTTTTACTTTAGTTTATTTAGTACATATTTATTTATTGAACCTCATTGTTGGTTAAGGGCTTGTAAAGTAAGCAGTTCACCTGTTGTATTCGGCACATGTGACAAATGATTTGATTTGTAAGCAGACTGACCCAGGTTTTTTTTAAATAGGATTTTGCCTATTCTTAGATCTTTTCCATTTCTCTTCATCCCCCAAAAAACTCCCAGGTCCTTGCCGATGACAAGCATACCTTAACATGCAGCCACTACCCTGCTTGAAAATGAGTGGTACTGATGCTTTGTGTTTGTGGCAACACAAACATAAGGCTTTGTATTCAGGACATAAAGTTTATTGCTTTGCCACATTTTTGGGGCGATTTAACCTTTCTGATCTCCCCATCCCGGATCTGGGATCGTGAATACAGACTCAAGCTCATTACCATAACGCAACGTTAACTATTCATGAAAATCGCAAATGAAATGAAATAAATATGCCATCTCTCAAGCTTAGCCTTTTGTAAACAACACTGTCATCTCAGATTTTCAAAATATGCTTCTCAACCATAGGAAAACAATCGTTTGTGTAAAAGTAGCTAGCTAGCGTAGCATTTAGCGTTAGCATTAGCGTTAGCATCCAGCACGCAACATTTCAACAAAAACATAAAAGCCTTCAAATAAAATCATTTACCTTTGAAGAACTTCTGATGTTTTCAATGAGGATACTCTCAGTTAGATAGCAGATGCTCAGTTTTTCCAAAAAGATTCTTTGTGTATTAGAAATAGCTCCGTTTTATACATCACATTTGGCTACCAAAAAAACCTGGAAATTCAGTCCTCAAAACGCAAACTTTTTTCCAAATTAACTCCATAATATCGACTGAAAACATGGCAAACGTTGTTTAGAATCAATCCTCAAGGTGTTTTTCACATATCTCTTCAATGATATATCGTTCATGGAAGCATGGTTTCTCCCCTCAATCAAATGGAAAAGTACAAGCAGCTGGCAATTGCGCACCGAATTCCACGCAGGACACCAGGCGGACACTTGGAAAATGTAGTCTCTTATGGTCAATCTTCCAATGATATGCCTACAAATACGTCACAATGCTGCTAACACCTTGGGGGAACGACAGAAAGTGTAGGCTCATTCCTTGCGCAATCACAGCCATATAAGGAGACAATGGAAAACAGAGCTTCAGAAATTCTGCTCATTTCCTGGTTGACGCATCATCTTGGTTTCGCCTGTAGAATGAGTTCTGGGGCACTTACAGACAATATCTTTGCAGATTCTGAAACTTCAGAGTGTTTTCTTTCAAAAACTGTCAAGAATATGCATAGTCGAGCATCTTTTCGTGACAAAATATTGCGCTTAAAACGGGAACGTTTTTTATCCAAAAATGAAATAGCGCCCCTAGAGATCAAAGAGGTTAATGCGACAAAATGAATGTTTGTAGCCAATCTGAGTTCATGCCTGCCTTGAATTTAATTGTGAATAAGGCTGAGATAATTATGCTGAGGGTCAACTAGCCAACTTGTCCCATATCTAGGCTGCTCGGACGAGACGTGAACCCGGGAGCCTGGCTAGCTAGCAACTAACTAAATAAATAGATACAATTTCAATAATGTAGGCTATCTGGCCTGAATTACATTTTAAATATGGCTTAGATATGGCTGAGAACAAAATATATTGAGCATCAATATTGTCGGGATATAGCATTAGCTAGCTAGCTAAAAATGTGTGTAGCCATCTAGCAACTGCTGCTAAGGTACAAGAGAGTGGCTAGGTTTCAGGTTTGCGTAACAGCTTGGTACATAATAACTGGTAGATTTCCAATGAGGACATACTGCATATTTCACTTTGAATGAGACAGTATAGCTGTGTTTGAATACTCATACTAACCGCACTATTTGTGACATACATTGAGTATGTAGTATGCTTATTGGTCATAGCATAGGTATAGTTAGTAGACCAAAAGTTCCCGGATGTAGTACTACATTCACCAAAATACAAAGAATATCAGCAGTGGACACTATTTCTGTGCTTTTAGGGCCCATAATGCAATTCTTCATAAAATGGGCGAGGCGTCACAACATTTTCAGATTTGAAGAAAATCTGATGAGAGTGGATACAAATTCTTTGCTTTAACAAAAACATATATATTTTTTTGCAATGTAATAAAGTAATGCCTTTTCAAATGAGATAAGTTACATGTTATGTTGGCTAGCAATTTGTTAGCTACACTATCCTTACGAACCGAATAGCATATCATTACAGCAGTATGTACTGGTATGTTAGCTAGCTACCAAACGTTAGTTGGCTACTAAAGGTGTGTTCGTAAATTCAGAGCGGTTCGGTCACGGAGCGTTCAGAGCGCACACTACACTAGATGCCTTACTCTCGCCGAGGAGTAGGGTTGATCAGAGTGTTCTGACCTCACAACGGCAGTCAAGCACCCGAGCTAACTGGCTAACATTGGCTAGCATGCTAGCTACTTCCAGACACAAATAAAAGAACACCTCACTCTGACCATTTTACACGCCCTAGCAGAGCTGATTAGGCTGTTTTCATGTTATCCTGAGCGTTGGTGACAATTTAATTATGATTTTTTTGCCGACGTTTACTGACACCGGCCATATTCAATGGGTGTTGAGTGTTCGTAAATTCTTCAGTTATTCTGTATTCTGGCACACTCAGACGGGAATACTCTGAAACCGGAGAGAATAGCCAGAGTGAATTTACGAACGCAACCTATTGACTTCATTATTCAAGTGATTCTTAGCATAGCTAAGTGGTATAGTCATTGTGCGTTCTTAATAGACATTGTTAATGAAGTCGTACGATGTCTAGCTAGTAATTTGTTATGCCTACAAGGTAGCAAGAAGTTGCGTAGCAACAGCATCAACTTCCGGTAGACAGGCGAAGCGCTAGTACTCTCAACTGAAAGTTTACCGTTCATTGACAGTATACTAAAAATGAACAAATAGTATATAGTATGTAGTATATACACTCATTAAGTATGTAGTATACAGTATGTTAGTATGGGTATTTGAACACAGCTTATGATCTGTAATCCTAATTCTGTCCATCATTTTCTGTTTCTACTTTTAGCCTGTTACCCCTATGTAATGAATTCGCTTCACTTCATGATTTTCTGTAAAATATAGCAGAGAAAAGATTGTTGTTCATTCTCTGATATTCAACGGGAAGGCACTTCTGATATGTAATCTTTCGCTGTCATTGAAGTGTCACTGTTTTAAACTTACACGACATGTCCCTATAGAAGAATGCAACATTTCTATCCATCTTTCCAGCAAGAAAATTATCGTTTGTGTCTATAATATACTGTACCATGGGGTGTTATACTGTATATTTAAATAATGTATTCTCAACATTGCTCATTCTAATATTTCAACTACTGTTCATTGAATTTTAGTTACACTGTTTATACACACCACATATCTATTTATATACTGGTATCTTGACATAGATAGCGCACTCTAATATATTTACTGCTGTACACACTGTATCATTCTTAGTACATCTTGCGTAAATCTATCCGATGTATATACGAATAGATTGTTATATTGTCACTGTTATAATGCTTTTTGGGTTGTCAATTGGATTTGTTCCAACATTTCTTGATTTATTTTACATTTCAATTTTTTTGTGTACTTGTTTGACAATTTTGCTGCACCTAGCTAGTAACATAAGCATCTTGCTGCACCTGGTATAACATCTGCTAAACTGTGTACGCAAGCAATAAACTTTTATGTGAACATAAAAATATTGTCTCAATTACATTGTGTAATTTATTGACGGTCCCTAACTACCCCCAGAGATAGGCTATCCAATGTCAAACCAATTTTGCCTTGGTCGCACACCAGTTGTCAGAATAACTTGTCTAACTGATTCCTACTTGCAAAAAACACACCTGAGACACCGACATCAAACCACACACAGAAACTAACCCACGTTTGAATTCAGTCATGGCCGCTAGTGTTAATTAATTAACCAAATCTAAAACGAGGCCAGCGTTTTCTGTGATATGAATGAGATGAAATAGAAATAAACATAAAAGCTAATTGACCAACTAAGCTTGATTGCATTTAGATTAATATATTTGAGTCATTTAGCAGACGCTCCAATCCAGAGGGACAAGAAGCACATTCAATTGAGGAAGGTGAAACAACAACCACATAGTAAAACCTTGATTGGATGAGTGCGCAGAGGTCGACAACAACACAGCTTTACAGCCAGCCTTATCATGGAGCTGCACACAGGGGCCCATTTCTCTCCAGCTCCATCAGCTTTCCAGCTAGTAAACATATGGTGGATGATTCCTCACCACTGTAGATTCTGCTAAACAAGATCCCCCATGTGCACCAATAAGCTCATTCCCCCAAGACCTGAATGTGCGCTGATAAATATATATCCCCCCTGGAGTGGTGGAGTCTAGATGGAACTAAATGAGACCTGAAAGGCAGAGAGACCAGTAGCATGCAGTCGCACGCACCCACATTCGAGCGCACACACAGATCAGGTAACAAGCCACTGTTCTGTCACTTAAAGAGTCAAACCAGGAACAATTTGCAATATCCAGAGGAGTCCTGAGGGACATCAGGTAACTTCTCTACTCTCCACACCTCTATCTCTGCCTCGTCATGTCTCCTCTCCTGCTCTTTATGCATCTGCCTTCCTCTTCTCTCTACCTCCTATTTGGATCAATTCTCCCCTCCTTTTAAAACAAATAAAAAATTGCAGTTCTGAAGCAGAGGTGATATAAGATCCTCTCCCACATACACACACCCACACGCACACAAACACTAACAAGCAACTCCATTATATTAGCATTATAGATCAATTCTACCTCCCCCAATTATACTCCCTCTTCTAGCTCTGTTCGGCTCCCAGTCTCTCTCTAGGGCCTACTCTACGTATGGAAAACAAACTATCACAGCGCTCTCACACTCACACACTCACACACAAAACACCCACGCACATCACCAATAAGCTTTATTGGAGGCCATAACTTAGTGATTTGGATGGCGTCTGACATCAAACCCCACTGGAGGTGTTGACTCAGCTCTATGGGGTACAGAGGGAGGGAGGTGTGTGTGTATTGAAAAGTGTATAGCACTATGTTACCAGTGAAGCCAGGGAGACATATGTCAGGAAGGCCAGAACACACCGTGCCGACGAAAGTCTAAAAGCAGTGGGTGGCTGCAGAGTGTTCACAATCACCATGTGTGTGGTGATTTAACATGTAGATTCGTCAAGATTGAACAGAAAATGACCGCCGACGTTCTATCTAAGAAGATAGGATGGCCACCCGCTGCTTTTTCCCGTTCATCAGCATGGTGTGTTTTGGCCTTTACACTTACAGTCAAGTGAAGTAACTATAGTGAAGAAAATAACACCCTCCTTACAATCAAACATTGGGGAGGTTTGATAATGCTGTGGGGTTATTTTGCTGCCTCTGGTACTGGCGGCCTTGAACATGTGCAAGAAATGAAACCAACAGATGATCAAGGTGTTTTGGATTGTAATGTTCAACCCATTGTCCAAAAACTGGGTCTCCTTTGAACTTCGTGGGTCTTTCAGCAGGACAACAACCCCAAACACACATAAAAATCACCCAGTGTTGGTTCAAGAAGATTTGGCGGACTGTTCTGGAATGGCGAGTGATGAGTCCAGATCTGAATCCCATCAATAACCTATGGAGATATCTGAAAACAGCAGTTGGTCGAAGGCAACCCAAAAACATTGAAGAATTGGAACCGTTTGAAGTTGAAGAGCGGGCCAAATTGCCAATAGAACGGAGCTGCAAGCTCATTGATGGCTACAAAAAGCATGTGTTGGCAGTTCTTGGCCAAGGGCTATGTAATCGAGTACTAGCTCAGGGGTGCCAATAATTATGCCAATGCCATTTGTTTTTACTTTTAAAATGTAAATAGTAAATTCTGTAAAAAAAACAATTGGTTCTGCAATGTTGAAAATCCAATTACAGGTAACGAGGTGGTTAGAGAGTTAGGCCAGTTACCGAAAGGTTGCTGGATCGAATCCCCGAGCAGACAAGGTAAAAAATCTGTCGTTCTGCCCCTGAACAAGGCAGTTAACCCACTCACCACACTCTATTTCTACTTATTTAAGAAGAAAAAATTTGCAAGTGTGCCACAATATTACGTCGTAATTGCATCTAAAGTGAAGGGACCCCCCCCCCCCCAAAAAGGAGTCTTGTTGTGGAATTATGCTCGTTCAACGACTAGGATAGGATAATAGGATGACATACAGATGCATGCATGCACACACACTCACATCTCTGATGAAGTACTCCAGAGTAGCATAGGCGATAGCTATCCCGTCGTGGGTGCTGGTGCCCCGCCCCAACTCGTCCAGGATGACCAATGACCTCTCGGTTGCCCGGGTGATAATTTCCGAGGCTTCCGTCAGCTCCTCCATGAATGTGCTTCGGCCCTTATAGATGCTGTCAGATGCTCCCATTCTACCAAAACACACACACATTAATTATGCTTTCAGACGTTCCCATCCTACAGACCAATAACACACAGGAGAGAAGAATTTTAGAATGAAATGTGTCTACTTCATTCTACTCATTTTATTTCTACATTTTACAGGCAGAGGGGAGGAACACAGCTTTAGGGTGTTTGTGTGAGTGTGTTCCACAAAGCAGTGAAAAGACAAAACAGTTTGTATTTGTACTAATACCTACACGTGTTGGACCTGTGTGACACCCATAGCCTACCGTCCATTAATAACAACACACAATCTCCTTGCACAACCTTGAACCCCCTCCTACAGACTGCGACTCAACTCAACTCACAGCACAAAAAAAGAGAGGGATTGAGAGGAACACACACACAGGTACATTACGTGACCAAAAGTACGTGGACACCTGCTGGTCGAACAACCAATTCCAAAATGATGGGCATTAATATGGAGTCGGTCTCCCCTTTTCTGCTATAACAGCCCCCCCACTCTTCTTGGGAAGGAATTCCACTAGATGTTGGAACATGGCTGTAGGGACTTGCTTCCATTCAGCCAAATAAGCATGAGTGAGGTCAGGCACGGATGTTGGGCGATTAGGCCTGGTTCGTAGTCGGCTTTCAAATTCATCCCAAAGGTGTTAGATGGGGTTGAGGTAAGTACTCTGTGCAGGCCAATCAAGTTCTTTGATGCCAATCTCGATAAACCATTTCTGTATGCACCTCGCTTTTGTGCAGGAAAGGGCCTTTCCCAAACTGTTGGCAGAAAGTTGGAAGTACAGAATCGTCTAAAATGTCAGCTGTAGCGTTAAGATTTTGCTTCACTGGAACTAAGGGGCCTAGCCTGATCCAAGAAAAACAGCCCCAGACCATTGTTCCTCCTGCACCAAACTTTACAGTTTGCACTATGCATTGAGGCAGGTAGCGTTCTCTTGGCATCCTCCAAACAAATCCACAAATTTGAACGAGTGTCCACATACTATTTCAAGTAATTTTAGAGGCTGTGTGTGTGTGTGTGTGTGTGTTTGGCCGTGTTTAACTATTCTTGTGTGGACCGGAAGTCCCCACAAGAATAGTAAACAAACAAAAAATTGACCAACTGGGAACATTTTGTTAGTCCCAACCAGGTCAAATGCTATTTCTAGGGGGTTTAGGGTTAAGGTAAGAATTAGTGATAGAATTAAGTCAAGGGTTAGGGTTAGGAGCTAGGGTTCATTTTAGGGTTAGGAGCTAGGTTTTGGTTTAGGGTTAGGTTTTTGGGTTAAGGTTAGGGTAAGAGTAAAGGTTAGGTAGGAGTTAGGGAAAATAGGATTTTGAATTGGACTGAATTGTGTCCCCACAAGGTTAGGTCTACATTACTATGTGTGTGTGTGTGTGTCAGGGTTTCTGTGAGGAACATGTGTTTGCTGGACATTTGACTGGAAAGATTTTAATTTACCCGACACCATTTCCAAATGCATCAGGAGCGCAACCTGATTAGGACATCCACCCACAGTGCTCAGAATGACATAAATCACATTTATACATATTAACTTCTTGGTGACAGGGGTCAGTATTTTCAAGTCCGGATGAAATGCATGCCCAAATTCAACTGCCTGCTACTCATCCCCAGAAGATAAGATATTTTTTTTTTTTTTTTTTATTTTTTTTTTTACCTTTATTTAACCAGGCAAGTCAGTTAAGAACAAATTCTTATTTTCAATGACGGCCTGGGAACAGTGGGTTAACTGCCTGTTCAGGGGCAGAACGACAGATTTGTACCTTGTCAGCTCGGGGGTTTGAACTCACAACCTTCCGGTTACTAGTCCAACGCTCTAACCACTAGGCTACCCTGCCGCCCCATAATATGAATAATATGTATATTAATATTATTAGTGGATTTTGATAGAAAACACTCTGAAGTTTCTAAAACTGTTTGAATCATGTCTGTGAGTATAACAGAACTTATTTAGCAGGCGAAACCCCGAGGACAAACCATTCAGATTTTGTTTTGTTTTGAGGTCACTCTCTTTTCAATGAAGTTTCATTGGGACTCCAGATTTCTAAGGGACCTTCTTTCAGTTCCTATCGCTTCCACTGGATGTCAACAGTCTTTCGAAATTGGTTGAGGTTTTTCCTTTGTGTAATGAAGAAGTACTGCCATCTTAAACGAAGTGTACTGTTAGATAGAGGCACATGACCAAAAAGCTAGCTACAGGTTGTTTTCCTCCTGTATTGAACACAGATCATCCGGTCTTCAATTTTATCGATTATTTACCTAAAAAAATACCTAAAGTTGTATTACAAAAGTAGTTTGAAATGTTTTGGCAAAGTTTACAGGTAACTTTAGAGATATTTTGTAGTCACGTTGCGCAATTTGGAACCAGTGTTTTTCTGGATCAAACGCGCCAAATAAATTGACATTTTGGATATATATCGACGGAATAATCTAACAAAAGGACCATTTGTGATGTTTATGGGACATATTGGAGTGCCAACAAAAGAAGCTCGTCAAAGGCATGAATTATATTTTTATTTCTGCATTTGTTTCGAGCACGGCACTTGCGAGAGGTTTTATGTGACAGAGGTGAAAATATCTGCTAGAAATGTTGAAACTGAAGAGATCTAATAGACTACTTTGAAGCAAGGTAAGACATGCCTAACAATATACACTGAACAAAAATAAACGCAACTTTGTTACAGTTCATCTAAGGAAATCAGTTAATTGAAATACATCCATTAGGCCCTAATCTATGGATTTCACATCATTGTGAATATAGATATGCATCTGTTGGTCAGAGATACCTTAAAAAAAAAGGGTAGGGGCGTGGATAAGAAAACCAGTCAGTATCTGGTGTGACAACCATTTGCCTCGTGGAACGAGACACTCCTTCGCATAGAGTTGATCAGGCTGTTAATTGTGGAATGTTGTCTCACTCCTCTTCAATGGCTGTGCGAAGTTGCGGTAACTAGAACACGCTGTAGTACACCTCGATCCAAAGCATCCCAAACATGCTCAATGGGTGACATGTCTGGTGAGTATGCAGGCCATGGGAGAACTGGGACGTTTTCAGCATTCAGGAATTCTGTACAGACGCTTGTGACATGGGACCATGCATTATCATTCTGAAAAAGGAGGTAATGGCGGAGGATGAATGGCACAACAATGGGCCTCAGGATCTTGTCATGGTATCTCTGTGCATTGACATTGATTAAATGCAATTGTGTCCATAGCTTATGCCTGCCCATACCATAACCCCACCATGGGGCACTCTGTTCACAGTGTTGACATCAGCAAACCGCTCTTCCACAATATGCCATACAAGCTGTCTGCCATCTCCCCGGTACAGTTGAAACCGGGATTAATCCGAGAAGAGCACACTTCTCCAGCATGCCAGTGGCCATTGAAGGGGAGTATTTGCCCACTGAAGTTGGTTATAACGCCTAACTACAGTCAGGTCAAGACTCTGGTGAGGACAGCGAGCATGCGATGAGCTTCCCTGAGACGTTTCTGACAGTTTGTGCAGAAATTCTTCAGTTGTGCAAACCCACAGCTTCATCAGCTGTCCGGGTGGCTGGTCTCAGACGATCCCGAAGGAGGTTCGGGGCTGGCGTAGTTACACGCTGTCTGCGGTTGTTTTACCAGGAGGCGGCTTATAGTAGAGAAATGAACATGACATTCTCTGGCAACAGTTCTGGTGGACTTTCCTGCAGTCAGCATGCCAATTGCACGCTCCTTCAAAACTCGAGACACCTGTGCCCTTTTGTTATGTGACAAAACTCTACATTTTAGAGTTGCCTTTTATTTTCCCCAGCACAATGTGCACCTGTTATGATCACGCTGTTTAATCAGCTTCTTGATATGCCACACTTGCCAGATGGATGGATTATCGTCGCAAAGGAGAAATGGTCACTAACAAGTATGTAAACAAATTTGTGCACAACATTTGAGAGAAATAAGCTTTTTGTGTGTATGGTACATTTATGGGATCTTTTATTTCAGCTCATGAAACATGGGACAAACACTTTACATGTTCCGTTTATATTTTTGTTCAGTGTATATTAAAATATTCAGGTTTCAAACAATTAAGTATGTTTTGAAAATGCATACTGCCTCCAGCTCATTGCAAAGTGGTGTGTGACGCACTGATGAAGCCTGCCTTCCGTTGCCGTTTAATGCCGCATTCAAAACAACTGGGAACTCGGAAATCTCCGACTTCAGTGCGTTCAAGACAACAGGGGGAAAAAATATCTCTGACTGGGAAAAATAATTTTGAACAGTCATCCAACTTGGAATTCCAACTCGGGAACTTGGGCCGCTTTCTAGAGTTCCGACTTTCCGACCTGAAGGTCACTGACGTCATGATTTGACCTCGTATATTTCAGAGTTTCCAGTTGTCTTGAAAGCACCAATCTCTTGCCCTGTCTGACAGATGTTCCACTCAAAGGCTCTGTATCTGTATGCTGTAAGCATGTAATAAGATAGGCAATGAAAATACTATACACACGCGCCAATTTAATTTGTACACGTGCTAATTTAATTCCCAAAAATTATGCAAATTAACCTATAAGCATGACCAGTCAAATATATTTCCATCGACTGGTATTTCCATCATTAAATAGGATAAAAGGCATTATTTCATAATGGGATTTTTTTCCTAATTCTCCCGGCAAATTGGCAATTTAATTTATTGACTTTTAGAAAATAAAATGTACAAATAAATCGGACAAAAGCAGGCTATTAGCGACTAACGGAAATCCTGGTGTGTGTCCATGCGTGTGTGTGTGTGTGAGCAGAGCCTAAGATTAGGATGCAGATGAGAATTCTGTTGAATGCTGTCAGATCACAGAATAAGAGATTAATGAAACCAGACAGACAGACAGACAGGGAGAGAGAAAAAAATCGCAACTCACATGAACTAGATTAGTCTCTCCCTCACTGATAACCATTGACTAATAATGGATTGTTCACCTCTAAACATTTCAATATACATTTCAATATTCAATATACAAATCAAACAATCCAAATATACAGTCAACAATACAGCCCAATTGTCGCAGTAGTATGACTACAGCCAGTTAGTGCATTGCAGGAACACTCGACTCTTACCAATACAAGCAACATTAATTTCATTTTCAATATGGTTTCCGCACCTCTCAACATGCTTATTGTCATTTGACCAATCAGATAAACTGCTGACGTCTGTAACAACAGATGTAACTTGGGGCTCCCAGGTGGCGCAGCGGTCTAAGGCACTGCACCTCAGTGCTAGAGGTGTCACTGAACCTGAATCCAGGCTGTATCACAACCAGCTGTGATTGGGAGTCCCATAGGGTGGAGCACAAATGGCCCAGCGTTGCCCGGGTTTGGCCGGTGTAGGCCGTCATTGTAAATAAGAATTTGTTTTTAAATGACTTGCCTAGATAAATAAAGGTTAAATAAAAATAATAATAATAATTTTAAAACCATGGTTACGGCACATGCCAGAGAGAGGGGAGGGGTGTGGCCAGCATACCTCTGCATCTCCTCAAACAATTAGGGTGTGCACGTTGCGTGCATGTGTGTCATACTCCAGGAAAGTTTTATCAGTCAAATATATAACGTAGCCTTGCAGTGGATAGACGAGTACAAGACCATGAGGCTATTCAGCTGGCTCAGTGATGCCATGTAGATAACATGCCAAAGCAAACTGTGTGGTCTTTTATTTCTAAATAAAACTATTATTTTGGATACTTCAATATTCTGTGGCTGTACGGACTGGCACTCACTCACAAAATAAGGAGCTGTTATCTGCGTTTCACCAGACCATAAGCATCTGTGGACATCATGGCTGTCTTGGAGTTTCCCCTCGTTTAGGGAGTGATTTTCTGCTGATTCGCTGTACGCATTCATTCCTTTATTTATTCTGTTTCACTTCCTCCATTATTCATTCTCTTGATTAGGCCTCCAGACTAGAGGCAGTTTGCCAGCGAAAACTCAGTCTAAGCGAAGCCAGATGGGTTGTAAGGACCCTCCGTGCCATGCTCTGCCACCCACCCACCCACCCGAAAGCCATTCCATGCCACCTCTGTCCACACTTCCAACAGAATAGACGCCAGTGGAATATTGGAAGACTTGCCCTTTACACAACAACCATGCCCTTCAATCCAGCTATGAAACATTCAGGGCTGGGTCTGGGTGAATGGACCATGATGAGCCTACTTGTGGACTAAAAAACACTTTCAATAGAGAGTCTACAATGAAGGATGGTTTCCCAGACACAGATTAAGCCCAGTCTTAAAAGCAGGCTCAATGTAGAATCTCACCTGAAAATGCTTATTCAGTCCAGGATTAGGCAGAATCTGTGTCACAGAAACAGCCCTTTAAAGTCTACATAGATTGATGGGGTCTGTGACTTCTGGAGTAAGATCAATCATCCCTACTACTAAACTGTCTTTAGAAACAGAGGTCTATCAGTCCCTCCAGCATTTCACAACATTTTTGTATTATATTTGAGGGTTGATGGCTCACCTCTCTAACCGTTAGGCTACTTTGTCAACCGGTAATAGTGCAGTGATTTTTCAAATCTGCATAAAATGCGGGTAATTGTTGATTTATTTAATTGATCACAAAATCCTGGAGAGACTCGCCTATTGTGTTTCTGCTGCTAAGGGATTGACTACGTGTGGATCTTCTGAAGCTCAAAGTCCATGCAGGCTGCATCTAAAGCACTGCGTCAGAGAGATGCTACAATACAGACTGCAGAATCAAGACATGAAAACCATTTTGACATAATATATGACATGAAAACAGAGAAGAGGAGATAGGAGACATCAGAGAACAAAGAGTAATGGCTGGTTTGAATGTACGGTCGATGTAAGGTCCTTTTCAAACAGCTTTCTACATTTCATTTCCTCTGCGGTTTCCATAACAACAGTGAGGAAAAGAGAAAATGTGCTCCATAACCTTCAGATTCAATATGTCCATCAGAGGTAAAATACCATCAGAAACACACGGACAACACACATGCACTCGTCCATCAGCACTCAAATACCATCAGCCATGAACGCACAAACAACGAGACACATACACACTTTCCAACCAAGGGAACACTCTGGTGAACTCTGTTGAGGAGGAAACAGATTATGTCATCTCATCTCCCGAACTAAAATAGCATTCTCTCTGTCCTTTATAACACACACAACGTGTGAGATAAAGAGAGGGATGAGACTGGCAGAGGATGGAGGAATCTACCTTTTCTCTTTGTCATCTCAGAGGAGTGTATATTCATAATGAGTTTATTATCCAGATAAAGCATAATCTTTCTCCCTTTCTCCAAAACGCTTCATTTTAAATGGCCATACAGCATATCTTATTTATAGTAGAGGTCAACCGATTATGATTTTTCAACGCTGATACCGATTATTGGAGGACCAAAAAAGTAGATACCGATTAATCGGCCGAGTTTTTACATTTATTTTTAATAATGACAATTACAACAATACTGAATTAACACTTATTTTAACATAATACAATACATCAATAAAATCAATTTAGCCTCAAATAAATAATGAAACATGTTAAATTTGGTTTAAATAATGCAAAAACAAAGTGTTGGAGAAGAAAGTAAAAGTGCAATATGTGCAATGTAAGAAAGCTAACGTTTAAGTTCCTTGCTCAGAACATGAGAACATATGAAAGCTGGTGGTTCCTTTTAACATGAGTCTTCAATATTCCCAGGTAGGAAGTTTTAGGTTGCAGTTATTATAGGAATTATAGGACTATTTCCCTCTATACCATTTGTATTTCATTAACCTTTGACTATTGGATGTTCTTATAGGCACTTTAGTATTGCCAGTGTAACAGTATAGCTCCCGGCCCTCTCCTCGCTCCTCCCTGGGCTCGAACCAGGAACACAACGACAACAGCCACCCTTGAAGCAGCGTTACCCATGCAGAGCAAGGGGAACAACTACTCCAAGCCTCAGAGCGAGTGACATTTGAAACGCTATTAGCGCGCACCGCGCTAACTAGCTAGCCATTTCACATCGGTTACACTAGCCTAATCTCGGGAGTTGATAGGCTTGAAGTTGAAGAGCTGCTGGCAAAAGCACGAAAGTGCTGTTTGAATGAATGCTTACGATCCTGCTGCTGCCTACCACCGCTCAGTCAGATACTTGTATGCTTGTATGTTCAGAGAGATAATATGCAACGCAGGACACGCTAGATAAACTAGTAATATCATCAACCATGTGTAGTTATAACTAGTGATTATGATTGATTGATTGTTTTTTATATGTTTTTTATAAGTTTAATGCTAGCTAGCAACTTACCTTGGCTTACTGCATTCGCGTAACAGGCAGTCCCCTTGTGGAGTGCAACGAGAGGCAGGTGGTTAGAGCGTTGGACTAGTTAACTGTAATGTTGTCAGCTCGGGGGATCCAATCTTGCAAGGTGAAAATCTGTTGTTCTGCCCCTGAACGAGGCAGTTAACCCACCGTTCCTAGGCCGTCATTGAAAATAAGAATGTGCTCTTAACTGACTTCAAATTTTTAACGGCCAAATCGGTGTCCAAAAATATCGATTTCCGATTGTTATGAAAACTTGAAATCGGCCCTAATTAATCGGCCATTCCGATTAATCGGTCGACCTCTAATTTATAGTCTAGGAGAGAGAAGAGAGAATGAGAAAGGGGTGTAGGAGAGAGAACGAGAAGAAGAAAAGTGGAAACATGTGAGTGTTGGTACTAGAGGGAACATCAGCTACTTCTACAGGGCAGTACTTCAGAACAGAGGGGGAGAGAAAGGGGGAGAGAAATGGGGAGAAAAAGAGCGTGAAGAGAAAAAGCATCAGAGAGACCCTCATACTTCAAGCATTGCTGTGCTTTAAAGACTGGCAGAGCTCTGATCTACAGCTGTAGTACTTAGATAGCCTTTTATACCCTACGAAAACTGTATTGTTCTTTACACCCACAACAACTGAAGTTTGTTGACCTGGTTTGACAGAGATCGAAGAGAGAGAGAGGGACAGAGGTTTCTCACACACACACACACACACACACACACACACACACACACACACACACACACACACACACACACACACAGCCTGTAAATTAGCCAAAGTTGGCGCTCAGAGGGGCGATCCACATGCCAAAGCAGCAGCTACTATTCCTGGGGTCCAGCAAAATTAAGGTAGTTTATACAATTTTTAAAACATTACAATACATTCACAGATTTCACAACACACTGTGTGCCCTCAGGCCCCTACTCCACCACTACCACATATCTACAGTACTAAATGTGTATGTAATAGTGCGTATGTTATGGTGTGTGTGTGTGTGTGTGTATGCATGCGTCTGTGCCAATGTTTGTGTTGCTTCACAGTCCCTGCTGTTCCATAAGACGTTTTTTTCATCTGTTTTTTAAATCAGATTTTACTGCTTGCCGTGCAGCCCTGTTCTGAGCCAATTGCAATTTTCCTAAGTCCCTTTTGTGGCACCTGACCACATGACTGAACAGTAGTCCAGGTGTGACAAAACTAGGGCCTGTAGGACCTGCCTTGTTGATAGTGTTGTTAAGAAGGCAGAGCATTGCTATATTATAGACAGACTTCTCCCCATCGTAGCTACTAATGCATCAATATGTTTTGACCATGACAGTTCACAATCTAAGGTTACTCCAAGCAGTTTAGTCATCTCAACTTGCTCAATTTCCACATTATTTATTACAAGATTTAGTTTAAGTTTAGAGTTTAGTGAGTGTTCTGTTCCAAATACAATGCCTTAAGTTTTAGAAATATTTAGGGATAACTTGTTCCTTGCCACCCACGCTGAAACTAACTGCAGCTCTTTGTTGAGTGTTGCACTCATTCCAGTCGCTGTAGAAGCTGACGTGTATAGTGTTGAGTCATCCACATACATAGACATTCTGGCTTTACTCAATGGCAGGTCGTTAATAAACATTTTAAAAAGCAAGGGGCTTAAACAGCTACCCTGGGGAATTCCTTATTCTATCTGGATTATATTTGAGAGGCTTCCATCAAATAACACCCTCTGTGTTCTGTTAGACAAGTAACTCTTTATCTACATTATAGCAGGGGGTGTAAAGCCATAACACATACTTTTTCCAGCAGCAGACTATGATCGATAATGTCAAAAGCTGCAATGAAGTCTAACAAGACAGCCCCCACAATCATTTTATCATCAATTTCTCTTAGTAAATCATCAGTCATTTGTGTAAGTGCTGTGCTTGTTGAGTGTCCTTCACTATAAGCATGCTGAAATTCTGTTCTGTCGATTTGTTTACTGTGAAACAGCATGTATCTGGTAAAAATAAACATCCCCAGAAGTTTACTAAAGGTTGGTAACAGGCAGATTGGTCAGCTATTTGAGTCAGTAAAGGGGGCTTTATTATTCCTTAGCTTCCCTCCAGGCCTGAGGGCACACGCTCTCTAGTAGGCTTAAATTGAAGATGTGGCAAATAGGAGTCTGCTATGTGGCAATATTGTCTGCTATTATCCTCAGTCATTTTCCATCTAGATTGTCAGACCCCGGTGGCTTGTCATTGTTGATAGGCAATAATACTTTTTTCACCTCTTCCATACTGACTTTACGGAATTCAAAAGTACAATTCTTGTCTTTCATAATTTGGTCCGATATACTTGGATGTGTTGTGCCAGCGTTTGTTGCTGGCATGTCATCCCTAAATTTGCTTAATTGTGCAATGAAAAAGTAATTAAAGGATATCAGTGGGCATTGTGATGAATGAGCCATCTGATTCAATAAATAAAGGAGCCGAGTTGGCTTTTCCCCCCAAAATTTCATTTAAGGTGCCCCAAAGCTTTTTATTATCATTCTTTATAGAATTTATTTTTGCTTCATAGTGTGGTTTATTTTTATTTAGTTTAGTCACATGATTTCTTAATTTGCAGTACGTTTGCCAATTAGTTGGGCTGCCAGACTTAGTTGCCATACCTTTTGCCTCATCCCTCTCAACCATACAATTTTTCAATGTCTCATCAATCCAAGGGGATATAACAGTTTTTACAGTCATTTTCTTAATGGGTGCATGCTTATTAGTAACTGGAATAAGTAGTTTCATAAATGCGTCGAGTGCAGTGTCTGGTTGCTCCTCATTACACACCACAGACCAAAAAATAGTCTTTATATCACCAATATTTGAATCACAACTAAACTTATTGTACATTATATTAGGCCCAGCCTTTGGAACTTTGTTTTTCATTTATATGCTATTATATTGTGTTCACTATATCCTATGGATTTGGATACTGCTTTAAAGCAAATATCTGCAGAGTTAGTAAAGATGTGATCAATGCATGTTGAGGATTTATTTCCTGTGCTGTTTGTAACTACCCTGGTAGATTGACTGATCCAGGTTGCAGGCACTGGTCACAGTTTGAAGTTATTTCCTGAGTGGGCAGCTTGATGATAGCCAGTCAATTTTTTAAATCACCCAGAAAATATACTTCTCTGTTGATATCACATACATTATCAAGCATTTCACACATATTATCCAGATACTGATGGTGGTCTATAGCAGCTTCCTACAAGAATGGGCTTTAGGTGAGGCAGATGAACCTGTAGCCATATTACTTCAACAGAATTGAACATTCGATCGTCTCTAAGCTTTAAAGGAATGTGGTTCTGAATAGACCACAACACCGTTGGCATTTCTGTCTTTTCAGAAGTTGTTATAACCATGTATGGGCAGCTAGATACATGTATCATCAAAGGTATTAAGTGAGTTTCAGAGATTGTCAGAATATGAATGTCATCTGTTACTAGCAAATTATTGATTTCATGAACCTTGTTTCTTAAGCTACATATGTTAACATGTTAGATTAGGTTATTTACATTGTGTCTTCCAATGCCCCAAGGATAATGTACATTTGCTGTAGCTGTAACGGAATTCCTCTTCTTCAGAGGAGGAGTAGCAAGGATCAGACCAATGTGCAGAGTAGTAAGTGTCCATAATGATATATTTAATAAATCAACAGAACACTGAACAAAAATAACAGAAGTACAAACAAACAACCAAAACAGTCCCGTATGGTGAAAACGCTCACACAGGAAACAACCACCCACAAAACACAATAGAAAACAGGCTAACTAAATATGGCACCCAATCAAAGACAACGACTGACACCTGCCTCTGATTGAGAACCATACTAGGCCAAACACATAGAAATATAACAGAACAAAACATAAAAAAACAACATAGAATGCCCACCCCAACTCACACCCTGACCAACTAAAATAAAGACATAAAAAAGGAACTTAATGTCAGGACGTGACAGTTGCCTTATGACATCTCAGCGACACAATGGTAGGGATTAAATGAGCTGGACTTGGGTCATTGATAAGTCATTGTCTCAACGCAGCCTTATAATGCTGAGAAAGGATCCAGCAACCCAAATGATTTTAGTGGATCCCATCCTCTTTATAATACAAGCTTTGTTTCCAGAAGGTATCAGAATTGTCAATAAATGTTAAAACCACAGAGCTGCAATAGTCTCGTAGCCAGTTACGGAGGGCTAAAAGTCTGCTGAACCGTTGAATGCCACGATTTAGGGAGGGCAGAGGGCCAGATATTATGGGGCGTTTGTTGGTGTCAAGTAGAGACTGTCAAGTAGAGACTATCAAGTAGTGACTGACTCACAGCCACGGGAAGCTGGTGATATCCTAAACTTTTGCCCCAGGAAAACAGAAAGTCTTTGCCCCAGGTACAGATACATGCCTCACCGTCGAACTCCCTATCAAAATCACCGGAATGATCACGGCCTCGAAGAACATTGCGAGGCCAAAGTCACAGAACTCACCTGAGAAGCTCTGATCCAGAGAGCACGACCCAGTGGAGGTATACTTTCTGGGTGATTTAAATATTGACTGGCTTTCATCAGGCTGCCCACTCAAGAGAGAGCTTCAAACTGTAACTAGTGCCTGCAACCTGGTTCAGGTTATCAATCAACCTACCAGGGTAGTGACAAACAGCACAGGAATGAAATCATCAACATGTATTGATCATATCTTTACTAATACTGCAGAAATTGGTTTGAAAGCAGTATACAAATCCATCGGATGTAGTGATCACAATATAATAGCCATATCTATGAAAACCAAAGTTCCAAAGGCTGGGCCTAATATAGTGTATGAGGTTTTGTAGTGATTCCTATGTTGTTGATGTGAAGAATATTTGTTGGTCCATGGTGTGTAATGGCGAGCAACACTTGACACATTTATTTCTTATCCCAGTTACTAATAAGCACGCACCCATTAAAAAAAATGATTGTAAAAACTTAAATCACGTGGATAGATGAGGAATTGAAAAACTGTATGGTTGAGAGGGATGAGGCAAAAGAGATGGCAAATAGGTCTGGCTGTAAAACCGATTGGCAAGCGTAACGCAAATTGAGAAATTATGTGACTAAACTGAATAAAAAGAAGAAGAAACCACACTATGAAACAAAGATAAATGATAAAGAATGATAGTAAAAAGCTTTGGCGCACCTTAAATGAAATGTTGGGCTAAAGACAAACTTATTCATTGAATCATAGCTCAGTCATGACAAAATCCACTGATATTGATAATCCACTGATACTACTTTAATGATTTTTTAAATTGGCAAGCTTAGGCATGACTTGCAAACTTAGGCATGACTTGCCAGCAATAAACGCTGACACTACACATCCAAATATATTTGATCAAATTACAAAAGACAAGCATTGTAATTTTGAATTCTGTAAAGTAAAAGGTGAAAAAATATTATTGTCTATCAGCAATGACAAGCCACCGGGGTCTGACAACTTGGATGGACAATAAGTGGATGATATTTCCACTCCTATTTGCCATATCTTCAATTTAAGCTCACTAGAAAGCGTGTGCCCTAAGGCCTGGAGGGAAGCAAAATGTATGGCCTTGCCCTGATCCGTTTCACCTGTCTTTGCGATTGTCTCCACTCCCCTCCAGGTGTCACCCAACTTCCCCTTTATCCCCTGTGTATTTATACCTGTGTTCTCTGTTTGTCTGTTGCCAGTTTGTTTTGTTCTTCATACCTACCAGCGTTTTTCCCTTTGCTCCTGTCTTGTCTATAGTTCCTGTTAGTTTTCCCAGTGTTGACCTTTCTGACTGCCCTGACCCTGCCTGCCGTCCTGTACCTTTGCTCCACTACTCTGGATTACCAACCTCTGCCTGACCTGACCCTGAGCGCGCCTGCTGTTCCAGTGAATTACACCTATTCTGGATGATTGACCCCTGCCTACCTTGACCTGTCATTTGCCTGCCCCTGTTTAAAGAATAAACTTTTGTTTATTCAACACTGCACCTGGGTCATTCCTTAAAACTTGAACGTACGAACTGGCAATGACTGACCCAGCAGACTTGGACCATCTCCGCAACGCCATCTCCTCCCAAGGAGCCAGCATTGGTAGGCACGAGGAGTTGCTTTGCGGTCTGATGGAAGGGTTCCAGGCCGTGGCTGAACGTCACGACCTAGCATTGGACACATTGTGGGAGCAATTCTGTGGGTTGTCTACTAGGCAGCCATATCACGACGATAACCTCCAAGCCCCTCAGTAACCCTGCTGGTAGCAGCGCCGTCACCCCGGTTTCCCAGGAACCCTGCTTACCTCCCCCAGAGCGCTTCAATGGAGAGTCGGGCACCTGTCAGGCATTTCTCGCTCAGTGTTCCCTCATCATGGAGCTGCAGCCTTCCTCCTTCCCCTTGGACCACTCTATGATAGCGTACTTCACCACGCTGATGTCTGGGAGGGCCCTCGCCTGGGCTAAGGCCGTTTGGGAACAACAGTCAGCCGTATGCCTCAGTCTGGAGGGATTTGTGGCGGAGGTGAAAAAAATTTGAGGCTCGGGTGTCCGGAAGCTACAACAGCTTCGGCAGGATTTCCGCACGCTAGCAGCGGGGCATGCCTGGAACCCGGAAGCGCTGGTCAACACGTTCCTGCACGGATTATCGGAGAAAGTAAAGGACGAGCTTGCAGGCCAGAAACTACCGACGGATCTCGACTCACTCATCGCTTTAACCTTCCAGATCGATGGTCGGCTACAGGGACGTAGGAGGGAGAAGAGGTCTGATTGTGATCCCAATCGCTCACTCAAGGATCTGAAATTGCATCTGATGAACTCCGGATGTCCCCTGCGTTTACATCCCTGAGAGGATCCGGGCTTACCCGAATTCCTCCAAGAGCCCCCGAAGACCGCCGATTTACCTCTTCCCGAGCCGATGCAGCTCGCCAGGGCTAGGCTGTCTCCAGCCGAACGTGTACGCAGACTTAACACCCAGAGTTGTCTGTATTGTCTTTCTCGGCTCCCGGAAGCCGAGACCTTTCCCCCCGCTCCAAGATCATAAACCCCTCTGCTGTTCGTCCTCTGTTGCCCCATACCCTCTGTATACTTCCTACCTTTCCTGTGTCTAGAATTAAAACCATGTCTCACAGCTCTTTGTCTCCTGTTTACAGTTTACATACCTATCAGCGTTTCCCCCCTTACTTTCTTCCTGCCCTGACCCTGCCTGTCATCCTGTACCTTTGCCCCACTACTCTGGATTACAGACTTCTGCCTTCCCTAACCCTGAGCCTGCCTGCCATCCTGTACCTTTGCCCCACTATTCTGGATTACCAACATCTGCCTGATCTGACCCTGAGCCCGCCTGCTGTTCCAGTGCCTTACACCTTCTCTGGATTATTGACCCCTGCCTGCCTTGACCTGTCATTTGCCTGCCCGTTTAATGAATACACTTCAGTTTCTTCAACACTGTCTGCACCTGGGTCATACCTTAAAACGTGATAGTTTTGTTAGACTTCAGCGCAGCTTTTGACATTATCGATCATAGAAAGCCAGTGTGTCCATGTATGCGGATGACTGAACACTATACACATCAGCTATCACAGTGATTGAAATGACAGCAACACTTAACAAAGAGCTGCAGTTGTGGCGAAATCTGCTCGGAGCCTTCACCGTGCGCTGCCACTTTAAGAGCGCATGAGCAGTAAGGAAGGAGGAAATAAAGAGAGCTCGTTCAGCTCTTTGGGGGGGGGGGGCTTTTGGGTGGCGCGACAGTTTGATTGTGTGTGCTGTGCTGCAGAAGTTTTGTTTGTTTTCAGCGTTTGTAGTTTATAAAGTATTTAACTCAATCATCGGTGTGATCGCTTTAGATCGTGGTTGTTTTTGTTTGGGACCGCCCGTTATGGATCACATGGATTAGTAGCAACATTGTTGCGAAGCTTTAACATACAAACCAACAAACCATCGAACAGTCAGACACCGGCAGGCCTGAAGACCACAGCTAAGATTTCTCTTTTTCTCTCTCTCTTTCTCTTCCCTCTTGTTCCAGTGCTTTACCCTGCAACAGACTCTCTATTTTTCAAATGCACTTCCCATTGAAGTTCATTAGAGCTGGACTATTATTGCCCTGCCAGAAGTATTTGGATGGACATTTTAGTTGAAAGGGAGGCTGCTTGCAAGTTGTATATTATGTGAACTGTATTGAGGTGGGGTGTACTAATGACATGTGGCCGAGAAGACTGTGGACATTTTTAAGGCCTTTGTTGTGTCGATGAACACCCCCCACATTCATACCCTCTGCACTCATCCACTAGAAAATAACACAGATTATTGCAAATCCTCTGTTGATGACTGAGTTCGTTCTTGTATGAAGTTGCTGTGAAATTGCTCTGCCATTATTAGTATTAGTATTACTGTATGAGGTATTCTTGTTGGGGTTACCCCTGTGCTGTGATGTGGGTTTTATATGGTGTGTATTCTCTTTTCTCTCCACTGGCTATCTGGTAAACAGGCTACACTCTAGGCAGTCTCTTCTGCTGATGTGTGTGGGTCTGGTAGTGGTACTCTCCCTCTTCTACTCTTTTCCTTTCGGCATGGTTAATACCTGCCTGGCACCCGAACAAAATCTTTCTTTACCCCTCTCTAATTAATACCGCTACACAGTTAGTTTCAGAATGGATGGCAAGGTATACGTCAGTCCTAAATATTTCACAAACTAAAAGCATTGTATTTGGGACAAATCATTCACTAAACCCTAAACCTCAACTAAATCCTGTAATGAATAATGTGGAAAGTGAGGAGACTAAACTGTCATGGTCAAAACATATTGATACAATAGTAGCTAGGCTGGGGAGAAGATTGTCTATAATAAAGCGCTGCTCAGCCTTCTTAACGGCACTATTAACAGGGCAGGTCCTACAGGCCCTAGTTTTATCACACCTGAAAATTGCAATTGACTCAGATCAGGGCAGCACGGCTGGCCCTTGAACGTACACAGAGAGCTAATATTAATAATAAGCATGTCAATCTCTCCTGGCTGAAAGTGGAGGAGAGATTGACTTCATCACTACTTGTATTTATAACATGTTGAATCCATCGAGCTGTCTGTTTGAACTACTGGCACACAACTCGGACACCCATGCATACCCCACAAGACATGCCACCAGAGGTCTCTTCACAGTACCCAAGTCCAGAACAGACTATGGGAGGCGCACAGTACTACATAGAACCATGACTACATGGAACTCTATCCACGTCAAGTAACTCATGCCAGCAGTAAAACTTGATAAAAAAAAACAGATACAAATACACCTTATGGAACAGCAGGGACTGTGAAGCAACACAAACATAGACACGAATACAAAGAAACAATAACATGGATTTTTTAACATGGATTTTGTGTTATAGATAAATACAAATATATACACATATCACTGTCTTTGCAAATGGAGGAACTGATAGATAAAGTGTTCAGATAAAGAGAGGTATGAGACTGGCAGAGGTGGATGTAGGAATCAACCTTTTCCCTTTTAATCTCTCCTCAGCTCTCATCTCTCACACATACACACGCGTAGGAATCGACACACGCCCAGGCACACCTACAAACACACATGCCCAAACATACACCCACACCAACAAACACCCACACCAACAAACACACACACCCACAAACACGCACACCCACACACACACACACACACACACCCTGTCGTTTACCGTGGTATGCTGACGGTCATTGTCCCCTCTGTGTGTTAACACACAGAAACATGCTTAAACATGCAAAAAACACAAACATCTGCAGGTGATTAGGGGTATTTCCCTATACCACAGCGTTCACACTGTTCAAATCGGGAAACACACACACATTACCTGTGGTAGACACCAACACACACTCGGCTTGCAGAGGAACACAAAAGGATTACGGGAGATTGTGGCTGTCACAATAAAAATAACATCACATTTTGACGACCACACACATGGCCTGTACGCCATGCACAAACACACAAAAAACAGTGGGCAGTCATCGGAGCTACATACAAGGCTAAAAATGTCGATGTTGTGCACTCAAATTACATGCAAACAGAGACACCACATAAAGCCTAATTTATACTCTACGCATAACAAAAATATGTAGATGTGTGCACCCCGCAATTTATAACTTGATGCAAGTACGCAAGATTGTCATTTTGCGTAGATTGTGAATTAGTACGGTACGAATTAGGGAAAGTCTTCTTCTAACGCTGATGTGTGTTTGTTTTGGCTGCCACGCACTCAAGTTAACAATATCAAAACAAAAGTAATAATTTATGTGGCCAATACTATCCGTAGAGGTGTGTTATTGTGCAATGTGTATATATATATCCAACACGATTTTAATGCAGTACTCAATATTGTCGTAAGTCTAATTTCACTAGAGAAAGGGACAGAAAGACAAAGAGAAAGCAAAAGAAAAACAAAGAGCGATGGAGAAAAATAAAGTCTGCTGCATTTATTATGGATCCCAACGCTGTGTCTCTAATGTTGTCATGGCCACTATTCTTTCTGCTTTTGCCAAACAGCAGAGAGAAAAGGAGAACGAGTCCTCCTTTAGTCTCTCTCTGCTCACATGGTAACATAAGTGGCGAGCAGAAACGCGCTAATTCGTGTATGTGTGCACGCGCGCGTGTGTGTGTGAGAGGGAGAATAGTCTCTGGTCTCTCTCATATTACCTGGTAACCATTGAGGAGCTAAAAATGCCACCAGAACCACTCACAGTTGATTGCAGAACTAAGTTGCTAATGTGTTGATAATGGGCAACAAGAGGCTGACAATGTGTCAATCAGTAATCACATTTACTGATATATATATGTGTGTGTGTGTGTGTGTGTGTGTATGTGTGTGTGTACCTGGTGTATATGCCATCCAGGATGCCCAGTCTTGCCTCTGTAGCTGGTACATATGATCCCACCTGGGCCATGATGCTGACTAGCGCCACCTGGCGGATGTAGGAGCTCTTACCCCCCATGTTAGGGCCTGTTATTATCAGAGTCCTCCTCCCGTCACCCTGAACAAACAGAGAAGGGGGGACAAAGTGTAAATAGCTAAGTAACTAAGTGGTGTTATTTTTTATTATTGACAACCCTAAGCTAAAAGCCACCACCTCCGACACATAGCAGCTGAGAAAATAACTCTAATACTTCATTTTCATTTTCTTTCTCTTTAAAATCATGTGTCAATCATGATACTTCTTCTTCCAAAACTGAATAGATTAAAAATGCTTGTGAATCGTGATATCTGTTTAAATGCACTTTTAAATTACATACAGTCTATGGAAGGGCAATTTAAATAATTTAATAATATCAATATTTTGGGGGGATATCTGGACAGTTTAAATACATGTTTTTTGTTTTAAATGGAGAGAGCCGGTGCGCTGCGCTTTGACAGTCTGCTTCTTGACACACTGCTCGCTTAACCCGGATGCCGGTGGAAACACCGTCAGCTTGCAGGCGCCCGGCCTGCCACAAGGAGTCGCTATAGCGCAGTGGGACAAAGACATCCCGGCCGGCCAAACCGAGACGAAGCTGGGCCAATTGTGCGCCGCCTCATAGGTCTCCCGGTCACGGGAGCAGTGTGACACAGCCTGGGATCGAACCCTGGTCTGTAGTGATGCCTCGAGCACTGTGATGCAGTGCCTTAGACCGCTGCGCCACTCGGGAGGCCAGATGCTGCCACTGTTTTGACAGATTCGATTATACTATTTAGAGCAAGCAGCCAGCTCACATCCCGAATGAACGCAAGAGGGAGAACGCAACAAGTAAAAACATATTATATAACTAGGGCTAGCTAGCTAACAAAATGCCAAAGTGTGCAAAGCTGTCATCAAGGCAAAGGGTGGCTACTTTGAAGAACCTCAAATATAAAATACATTTAGATTTGTTTAACACAATTTTGGTTACTGCATGATTCCATATGTGTTATTTCATAGTTTTGATGTCTTCACTATTATTCTACAATGTAGAAAATAGTAAAAATAAAGAAAACCCTTGAATGAGTAGGTGTGTCCAAACTTTTCACTGGTACTGTATCAAAACATATGCACAAACTTTAAAAAAGAATTGTATGCATACACAGTGCATTCAGAAATATTCAGACCCCTGGACTTTTTTCAAATTTTGTTACGTTACAGCCTTATTCTAAAATTGATTAGTTGTTTTTCCTCAAAAAGATAGGGGTCAAAATGATTGACACCCCTGTTTTCAATACTTCAACTTGCAACGATAATGCCACTGAGCCTTTTTCTAAAATGTTTTATGAGATTGGGGAACACATTGGGAGGGATCTTAGACCATTCCTCCATACAGAAACCTTCCAGATCCTTGATATCCTTCATCTGCACTTATGGACAGCCCTCTTCAATTCAAACCACAGGTCTTCAATAGGGTTCAAGTCCGGAGACAGATAGCCATTGCAAAATGTTGATCTTGTGGTTAATTAACCATTTCTTTGTGGATGTGTACGTGTGCTTGGGGTTATTGTCTTGCTGGAAGAGCCACTTGTGGCCAAATTTGAGCCTCCTCAAACTTGTATGAGTATAAAATAATATAATTTACCAAACATAGCTCAGTATTTCTGATTAATATTACTGTATACAGTCTTTTTTTGCTCATCTTTATCAAAAGGTACCAATATTTTTTGACCTGACTCTATATCAATTGAATTCTGACTTTGAGCAGTTCTAAGCAGATTAATCAGGCAAAATTGTTTCTGCCTGGAAAGATTTAAAACCTTAGCAGCACAGTGGTTCAATCCTCAGTTCCACCCTATTGCAGAATGAAATGTCAATACATATTAAATCTTAATGCATAACGAATCGCAATATGTATCGAATAGTGTTACAGTGCCTTGCGAAAGTATTCGGCCCCCTTGAACTTTGCGGCCTTTTGCCACATTTCAGGCTTCAAACATAAAGATATAAAACTGTATTTTTTTGTGAAGAATCAACAACAAGTGGGACACAATCATGAAGTGGAACGACATTTATTGGATATTTCAAACTTTTTTAACAAATCAAAAACGGAAATATTGGGCGTGCAAAATTATTCAGTCCCTTTACTTTCAGTGCAGCAAACTCTCTCCAGAAGTTCAGTGAGGATCTCTGAATGATCCAATGTTGACCTAAATGACTAATGATGATAAATACAATCCACCTGTGTGTAATCAAGTCTCCGTATAAATGCACCTGCACTGTGATAGTCTCAGAGGTCCGTTAAAAGCGCAGAGAGCATCATGAAGAACAAGGAACACACCAGGCAGGTCCGAGATACTGTTGTGAAGAAGTTTAAAGCCGGATTTGGATACAAAAAGATTTCCCAAGCTTTAAACATCCCAAGGAGCACTGTGCAAGCGATAATATTGAAATGGAAGGAGTATCAGACCACTGCAAATCTACCAAGACCTGGCCGTCCCTCTAAACTTTCAGCTCATACAAGGAGAAGACTGATCAGAGATGCAGCCAAGAGGCCCATGATCACTCTGGATGAACTGCAGAGATCTACAGCTGAGGTGGGAGACTCTGTCCATAGGACAACAATCAGTCGTATATTGCACAAATCTGGCCTTTATGGAAGAGTGGCAAGAAGAAAGCCATTTCTTAAAGATATCCATAAAAAGTGTTGGTTAAAGTTTGCCACAAGCCACCTGGGAGACACACCAAACGTGGAAGAAGGTGCTCTGGTCAGATGAAACCAAAATTGAACTTTTTGGCAACAATGCAAAACGTTATGTTTGGCGTAAAAGCAACACAGCTCATTACCCTGAACACACCATCCCCACTGTCAAACATGGTGGTGGCAGCATCATGGTTTGGGCCTGCTTTTCTTCAGCAGGGACAGGGAAGATGGTTCAAATTGATGGGAAGATGGATGGAGCCAAATACAGGACCATTCTGGAAGAAAACCTGATGGTCTGCAAAAGACCTGAGACTGGGACGGAGATTTGTCTTCCAACAAGACAATGATCCAAAACATAAAGCAAAATCTACAATGGAATGGTTCAAAAATAAACATATCCAGGTGTTAGAATGGCCAAGTCAAAGTCCAGACCTGAATCCAATCGAGAATCTGTGGAAAGAACTGAAAACTGCTGTTCACAAATGCTCTCCATCCAACCTCACTGAGCTCGAGCTGTTTTGCAAGGAGGAATGGGAAAAAAATGTCAGTCTCTCGATGTGCAAAACTGATAGAGACATACCCCAAGCGACTTACAGCTGTAATCGCAGCAAAAGGTGGCGCTACAAAGTATTAACTTAAGGGGGCTGAATAATTTTGCACGCCCAATTTTTCAGTTTTTGATTTGTTAAAAAAGTTTGAAATATCCAATAAATGTCGTTCCACTTCATGATTGTGTCCCACTTGTTGTTGATTCTTCACAAAAAAATACAGTTTTATATCTTTATGTTTGAAGCCTGAAATGTGGCAAAAGGTCGCAAAGTTCAAGGGGGCCGAATACTTTCGCAAGGCACTGTATGTATCGTGAGGTCCCTGTCCTACTATCTTTCTATCCACTTATGGACATGATATGAACATGATAATATTATGAACATGAATAAACAGTCCATAGAGAGTAATGACCATATGAGCAGAAAGAGATCGATGCATTTCTTCTTTCGCTCTATCTGGAGGGAGAGAATGAAAGAGAATAAGAGGGAAACTGAAATCCGTTTTACCTCATTTTTAAACAGCATGTCACCTGTACAACTTGAGATGACAAAACTCAAAATCACCTTTATTCTACACACTGAAATGGACACAAGGTCCTTCCTCTGGCAAATCAGACCATAACTATATCCTCCTGCTTCCTGCTTACGAGCAAAACAAAAAAGCAGGAAGTACCAGTGATGCGCTCAATATGGAAGTGGTCCGATGGAGCAGATGCTAAACTATAGGACTGTTTCGCTGACACAGACCGGAATATGTTCTGGAATTCACCCATATCAGTCAACGGCTTCATTAATAAGTGCATTGATTCTGTGCATTGTCTTCCCCACAGTGACTGTACATACTGTACATTCACCAACCAGAAGCAATGGATTACAGGTAACATCCGCCAAGATAACCTGCCTAAATGACTGTAGCACTCACATCTACAGTATAGCAATGAAATGCTTTGAAAGGCTGGTCATGGCTGACATCAACACCATCATCCCAGATACCCTGGACCCACTCTAATTCCCATACCGCCCCAACAGATCCACAGATGACTGGCCATAAACAAAGATCTTTCCCGAAACTTGTCAGTCTATTCTTGTTCTGAGAAATGAAGTCTATTCCACGTGAGAAATTGCCAAGAAACTGAAGATCTCGTACAACGCTGTGTACTACTCCCTCCCACAGAACAGCGCAAACTGGCTCTAACCAGAATAGAAAAAGGGGTGGGCGGCCCCAGTGCACAACTGAGCAAAAGGACACGTACATTAGAGTGTCTAGTTTGAGAAACAGACGCCTCAAAAGTCCTCAACTGGCAGCTTCAATAATAGTACCCGCAAAATTCCAGTCTCAACGTCAACAGTGAAGAGGCAACTCCAGGATGTTGGCGTTCTAGGCAGAGTTGCAAAGACAAAGCCATATCTCAGACTGGCCAATAAAAATAAAAGATCAAGATGGGCAAAAGAACACAGACACTGGACTGTCACGTGTGCTCCCTCTCTGGCCTCTAGGTCACCAGGCCACTCGTTAGGGCGCACACCTGTCACCAGCGTTACACGCATAATGACACTCACCTGGACTCCATCACCTCCTTGATTACCTGCCCTTTATATGTCATTCCCTATGGTTTCTTCCCCAGTCATCATTGTTCCTGTTTCATGTCGGTGCGCTGTTTGTGTTTCTTGTTTTGTTCATTTATTTATTCAATGTATTCACTCCCTGAACTTGCTTCCCGACTCCCGACTCTCAGCGTACATTGTTACAGGACAGAGGAACTCTGCCTAGAATCCCGGCATCCCGGAGTCGCCTCTTCACTGTTGACGTTGAGACTGGTGTTTTGTGGGTACTATTTAATGAAGCTGCCAGCTGTGATAACATAATTGCAAAAAGGGGTTTCTAATGATCAATTAGCCTTTTAAAATGATAAACTTGGATTAGCTAACACAATGTGCCATTGGAACACAGGATTGATGGTTGCTGATAATGGGCTTCTGTACGCCTATGTAGATATTCCATAAAAAAATCTGCCTCATCGTTGTCATCAAGTTTGCTGACGATGCAACGGTGGATGGACTGATCACCGACGACGATGAGGCAGGCTATAGAGGAGGAGGTCAGAGACCTGGCAGTTGTGGTGCTAGGACAACAAAATATTGCTCAACGTCAGCAATACAAAGGAGCTGTTCGTTGACTACAGGAAAAAGAGGGGCGAGCACGCCCCCATCTACATCGATCGGGCTGTAGTGGAACAGGTCAAGAGCTTCAAATTCCTTGGTGTCCACTTCACCGAGTTGTGAAGAGGACACAACAGTGCCTTTCCCCCTCATGACGCTGAAAAGATCTGGCATGGGCCCTCAGATCCTCAAAAAGTTCTACAGCTTCACCATTGAGAGCATCTTGACTGACTGCATCACTGCTTGGTACGGCAACTGCAAGGCACCTGATTGCAAGGCGATATGGAAGGTGATGAGTACGGCCCAGTACATCACTTGGGCCGACTCCCTGCCATCCAGGACCTCTATACCAGGCGGTGTCAGAGTAAGGCCCAATCATTTTTAAAAACTCCAGCCACCCAAGCCAATGATTGTTCTCTCTGCTAACGCACGGCAAGCGGTCCCACTGTCCGAAGTCTGGAACCAACAGGAACCCTGAATAGCTTCTACCCACAAGCCATGAGACCGCTAAACAAGGCTGCTAAATACAGTAGCTAATCAAATGGCTACCTGCATTGACCCTTTTTTGAACTCTCTCTCTTGCACTGACTACGCACACACACGGGACTCTACCCACACACACACACACACACTACTTACACCCACACACACACAAAACATACGCACACATGCATACCGACGCCACACACATAGGCTGTTGCTCCACATACGTTGCCGCTACAGTCTATTACCTATCCTATTGCCTAGTCATTTTACTCCTACTTATATGTATATAACTACCTCAATTACCTCGCACCCGCGCACATCGACTTGGTACTGGTACCATGTTATTTTTAATTGTTATTGTTATTCATTCCTCGGGTCACTATTTATATTTTTTATCTTAAACTATACATTGTTGGAAAAGGACCCATAAGTAAACATTTCACTTTCAATGTAAGCATTTAACCTGTTGTTTAAGAAGCATGTGACCAATAAAATTTGAGAGAATGAGAGAGAACGATTTATGGAGAGAGTGAAAGGTCGATATTACATTGCTGATCTCACACTCAACGTCAACAAAACTAAGGAGATGATTGTGGACTTCAGGAAACAGCAGAGGGAACACCCCCCTATCCACATCGATGGAACAGTAGTGGAGAGGGTAGTACGTTTTAAGTTCCTCGGCGTACACATCACAGACAAACTGAATTGGTCCACCCACACAGACAGCATCGTGAAGAAGGCGCAGCAGCGCCTCTTCAACCTCAGGAGGCTGAAGAAATTCGGCTTGTCACCAAAAGCACTCACAAACTTCTACAGATGCACAATCGAGAGCATCCTGTCGGGCTGGTACGGCAACTGCTCCGCCCACAACCGTAAGGCTCTCCAGAGGGTAGTGAGGTCTGCACAATGCATCACCGGGGGCAAACTACCTGCCCTCCAAGACACCTACACCACCCGATGTCACAGGAAGGCCATAAAGATCATCAAGAACAACAACCACCCGAGCCACTGCCTGTTCACCCCGCTATCATCCAGAAGGCGAGGTCAGTACAGGTGCATCAAAGCTGGGACCGAGAGACTGAAAACAGCTTCTATCTCAAGGCCATCAGACTGTTAAACAGCCACCACTAACATTGAGTGGCTGCTGCCAACACACTGACTCAACTCAACTTATGTCAAATATATCACTAGCCACTTTAAACAATGCTACCTAATATAATGTTTACATACCCTACATTATTCATCTCATATGTATATGTATATACTGTACTCTATATCATCTACTGCATCTTTATGTAATACATGTATCACTAGCCACTTTAACTATGCCACTTTGTTTACATACTCATCTCATATGTATATACTGCACTCAATACCATCTACTGTATCTTGCCTATGCCGCTCTGTACCATCACTCATTCATATATCTTTATGTACATATTCTTTATCCCCTTACACTTGTGTCTGTCTATAAGGTAGTAGTTTTGGAATTGTTAGCTAGATTACTTGTTGATTATTACTGCATTGTCGGAACTAGAAGCACAAGCATTTCGCTACACTCGCATTAACATCTGCTAACCATGTGTATGTGACAAATAAAATTTGATTTGATTTGTACAGTGATTGGGTGGGCAGTATGAGAGCTTGGCTCGGATTCCTATTGGCGCCTTTTGCATTTCACAGAGAGAAGGATTAATCTACACCAGTTTGTGTGTGTGTTTGTCTGTATACCTGTAATTCTGTGTTGTTGGGGACATATTGTGTGTGCTCTCCCATCAGTAGGTCTATCACAGGATGTCTGCCGTCCCTGATCACGATCTGACGGTCTCCCTCACACAACACCGGCCTGGGAGAGAACACAGTTATATACTCTGAGGTGAGAAGTAGGGGGTGTAGTTGGCGAGAGAGGGACACAGAGATGGATAGAGAGAGGGAGATGTTTAGGGTGCAGTTGGCAGTAGAGCTAAGCCTTCTGGGCCCAGTCCACTCCTCCTCACAGGCTGTTTAAAACTGTAACTAACACACACACACACACACACACACACACACACACACACACACACACACACACACACACACACACACACACACACACCTCTAAGGTAAAGGTCATCAGAGTGATTACCTGCAGTAGTTCCTCTGCTTAGCGACCTCAGCCAATGAGAACAGGCAGTCCACTGTTGCTAAGTTACCAACAGCCTTCTTCATAGTGTGGTAGTACTCCCCAAACTGACTGAGAGCAGGAGAGAGAGAGAGAGAGTTTGAGTATAGAAGGGGAACAGACAAAACTACCAAAAGTTAGCACCAAAAGTGAAATGCGGTTGTCTTAATGTAATCGGTGTGAAATAGCTAGCTAGTTAGTGGTGCGCACTAGTATCGTTTCAATTGGTGACTTCACTCGCACCAAGACCTTGAAGTAGTTGTTTCCCTTGCTCTGCAAGGGTCGAGGCTTTTATGGAGCGAGGAGAGGGACATAAGCAATACTGTTAGATTGATGCTGTTGACCCGGATCACTGGTTGCTGTGGAGAAGGTCAAAAGGGGGTGAGTGTAACCAGTGTGAAATGGCTAGCTAGTTAGCGATGTGCACCTATTTGGAACACCTATATACACCTAAAAAAGTTGAATAAAAAATCCTATTTAATATACACCATCACAATAAATCCATTATTTATTTTGGTCAGGTCTAAAAAAAAAACATTATGATAAAGAGAAAATGTATTTCAGAAGAACAGAATATGAGTTGGCCTACTGTATGTTTTCTGGCTCTGCTACATGTCATAGGCTATAGGCTTGTTCATTTAGCAGACAAGATATGCTTAGAAGTCCCATGCCACTATTTTATATGATATGAGTTTATAGTAAGAAGAATATAATTGAACTTAGTTGAATAAAATAGAAAGGATATTTTTCCCATTCCGGAGCGAGTGCTCATATGAAGTTGTAAAAGTGATCATTTGAAACAGGTCATATATGCTAGATTTAGAGATATTTGGAAACTTAAGTTGTGAGAGACACAAACCTTTGTTTGTGTATTAGAAATTATGGGCTGTGTCGTAGAATTACAACATTATGTTAATCACATTACTTTTATATTAGAATGTAAGCCTATATTAGTACTTACACTGTCTGTATTTCTTAGAGGCAACATAATAGAGTTCTTAGAACTCTTATGTGTCTGTGTGGAGAGAGAAGCCTCTGAGATTTAACATTGACAGTAGATTTACGATGGCTTGGTGATAAAACAACAATCCCTTCCATTAGTGTCTGTCTGTCAGTGCCAGGGAGACCCAATCTCCAGTTTATTTAAGGAAAGGACCTAGTGTCTATGTTGCATTAGTATTTCTGTATAAGAAAGAAGTAAATTAACTATAGACAGATATTTAGCGCCATGTAAATCTTGACGTATGTTGCATGAGAGCAAAATGTACCTGTGTAAATTCTCTCATCTGTGATTTTCATGAATATCCAGGAGGAGGGACTTTGTTATAAAATGCTGTGGCTTAGTTCTGCTGTTTGGGCTCTCAACAAATCACTTACTGTACAGGTGGGTCATTGACAAGCTCCGTTACTGCAGTAAATAAATAATAAAGTTTGATTGTTTTGAAGAAATCTAAAAGTCTCCTTTTGATTAGAATAATTCCACGACAGCTGCATGATGCGACTATTAATGATTTGAAAGTCACAAAGCTTGCGCTCTGTTCCTTGCCTTAAGCTGCACATCTGTTCACTCCAAGTGATCATATTTTTACCCATCAGACTATACTCAATTTAATCTTGTCTTTACTAATATGTAAAATGTATTTCGATATACTGAACAAAAAGATAAACACAACATGTAAAGTGTGGTTCCCCATGTTTCATGAGCTGAAATAAAAGATCCCAGAAATGTTCCATACACACAAAAATATTATTTAATTCAAATTTTGTGCACAAATTTGTTTACATCCCCGTCAGTGAGCATTTCTCCTTTGCCAAAATAATCCATCCACCTGACAGGAGTGGCACCACATGTAACCAAGCCAGCCCAGGACCTCCACATCCAGCTTCTTCACCTGCGGGATCGTCTGAGGGATCGTCAATGATGCCGAGTAGGCTCTTCAGTTTTAGAGCGAAGTATGTGCTTCATATGAGCTGCTCCAACCCTGTTCCTGCTGCTACTCAGTGCTTAATTTGGGAAACCAAGTGAAATCTGTTCGGGAACATCGATAGTAACATGTTTTCGTACGAAAACATATTTCACTAAACTGTTGACAGCCCCTCTGAGCACTCTAGAAAGGAATAAAGGAGAGAGAGGAGGAGATGGAAATGCACAGTGAGATATTCTGTATGGCTAAAATTAAATTCATTTTAGTTTTGAAAATTTAAAAAATGCCCTATTACTAGGCTATTCAAAATCAAATACAAATACAAATTGTAGGCTAACTCTGTAGGCTGCCCTGCACAATCAATGAACCAACAGCGTTGCCCAGGGCTATGCGTTCTCTCCCAGACTGCTGGATAGAAAGCATTAAGTCCATCCAGTATAAATAAAAATACAGCCTACACTTTATTATTATTCAAATTTGTTTAATTTTCGAGAATAGGCTAGACTAGAGGCGATTTTAGCATGTAAATCTTGGTGGGGCAAAAAAAATATAGAAAAGTGGGATGCATGCCAGCAAAGCCACTAGACAACACAACACTAAACAATACATTAAGTGCACTATAACAGTGACAAACGGTGCCCGCAAACTGTTAGGGCCTACATAATGCTGTCCCAACAGCAGTCCCAATACCTTACCACTGTTACATCTGGCTATCAGTGGTACCTTGTCTGGCAGCGAAACAGTTAATTCAGCCTCATTTACTGCCTTTAAAAAAAAACAAAGCTGATATGGCTGACTTGCTTAAGTACATATAATGTGATTTGAAGATTTTTTATCTGTGGCCAATGACCTTGAGCCTTCTTGGATGGGCACTTCTAATGTAACTCTATGGCAGCATCCAAGGGGCTACAAGTTTCTAGCTCAATCCTTAGACTTGGCGGTGACGTAGTGTCCCCATGAGTGACAGAACAGTGCCAATCACAGCTCAACGCTCTGTATTTTCTGCTGGCTTGCCACACCACCACAGAAAGAACTGAGCTAGGCTGAAACACCTGCATTTTGGAGCTGTTTTACTCAAGAAAACAAAGAGACCATGTTTGTATGCGGATTCATTGGCAAACTGATATGTGACACGTATTAATGTCAAAATAAATGCAGACAAGCAAGCCCCCCCACTGGGCTAGACCTATTATGTACCGTCTTAAATCAGTTTTGTTTGTCTGGCATGGGTACTATGTGGTAGGCTATGTATTGTATAACGGCACAATCATTAATCAAAGTTTGTTTTTTGGTGGGGGGGGGGGCTTAGGCTCATAAGCCTATGCATAAACTCTAATATGCGTGTGGGTGTTTTAAATTAATCATCACCTTAGGAAGCGCTGTCCATTTCGTTCTGTTAGACTTTGAAAAAACATCCACAACAACCATTTTTTACACTGAAATTGATCAGCACAGCGAGGTGAGTTTTAAAAGCATGATACTGTTTTGATGATAAATGTTTGATGTGATTTTCGATTGCATTTGCATTGATACCAATGGTTAGAGAAACAATAGAGCCCCGTGTACCAGGCCATTAGGACCTGATGGTCATTACCAAGTTGGGTACTACCAAAGCTTGTCCAGAGTGCATAAGAGGAGATTCCCGTGACATGGAATTTTACTGCGGTCATGACTCATGACTGTCGGTGTGGCGGTAATACAGTCACCGCAACAGCCCTAGTCACTCACTCCAAGACCTTGAAGTAGTTGTTGTGGAGCGATAGGTAACGGTGCTTCGAGGGTGAATGTTGTTGATGTGTGCAGGGTTCAACCCACATTGTGGCGAGGAGAGCGACGGAAGAAATACTGTTACATTAAGGTAGGTAAACCATATGCATATCACAGTCGCTGCAAGTAAAACTTTCCTCCAAGTACAGCTATTAGCACAATCAGTGATAGTAAGAAAATAAAGTGCAAGTGTTAGTGCAAGGGAGTGCTTGGGGGTTAAACCAAGAGGCTTTTGAAGAGACATTTTTGGAAGATGGGCAGGGTTGCTGTCTGGATTTTAGGAAGGAGCTTGTTCCTTCATTGTGGTGCCAGGACAGAGAAGAGCTTTGACTGGTATTTGGGGAGCTGTCCCTCATAGGAGTGGAGGTGCCAGGAGACCTGACATGGCGGGTTGGCGGGAAGGATGTCTTTAAATGAGATTTTTTCATGCGTTTTTTTTTTAAGGTCACTTTAAAACACCTAAAATGGCTTATTACTGCTTCTTACCTTATCAGCTGGACTGGCTTGTAGAACCAGTAAAAATGCTAATTAGAAGTGAAATGCTAATTAGCTGCGTTGTGCGGTGTTCTAAAAAGTATGTTTTACTCTTTCTAGAACTTTGCTACTATTGATATGTAATTGACAGTTGGTGTTAGTTGCCGGTGGAAATGTTACATGCAGCCCCTTTAAACTAGGTCTTATACCTCCCATTGGAATTTCTGCTGTTTTACACATCAACCCTCTCCCCACTTTGGATGGATGTCAACAACATGAAATTGATGTACTGTAGGTGATGAATAAAGGATACATACTGTAGGAAGTTAGTCCATTCTTTCTGGCTGTCGATGAGCAGCTGTTCTCTGAGCTGGGACAGACTCCTACATCTTCCTATCAGGTACGGAGACTGGTACCTACTCACTGCCTTAGTACTTGAAGGGAGTAGGGGGAAGGAGGGAGGGGGAGAGAGAGCAATTCATCCTCAGTCATAGATCATGGCCTTTAATTTAATTTCCCAGCTAAAAAAAATATCACAATTTCCTGTCAGGACCTCTATCTTACAAGACGGTGGTCAGAGAAATGAGACAGAGGGGAAAGGTAGACATAACAGGAAGAGACAACACTGATTAGAACAGATAAATAAAATGTGACAAAATGTGTAAAACTCCCGTCTCTGTCCTCTCTGTGTTCTCACCTGCTGATCTTAACCCAGTCGGACGGAACCACAGACACCATAGAGTTCTTTACCTCTATCAAGAACTGGGATGGGGGAGGCAAAGAGGGAAGCAGGAAGAGAGGGATGTAGGGGGAGAGAGAAGGATGGAGAGAGTTTAGAAGGTAGAACAGGAGGGGAGATAAATAACTTGCCTGCAGACAGAGACAACGTCAATTTGATTAAAACACACAAACAAGCCTTAAAGATGTAAAGTCCCCTGTTTTGGGGACCTGCGTGGTTCTGGTACCGGTTAGGACAGACATTTGCGCTTATAAATCGATATGTGGACACCACAGATCGAAATGGCTTGCATTGAGAGGTAGCCCTGATTCTTTCAGAAAGGATTTTGTCTCTTCTGCCTGTGTGACGCAGGATGTGAAATCTGACACCATTTGAAGCTAGGATGTCCCTCCTACCATTTCATTCGCTCTTCCGACTGTCCATCAACTCCTGGCTGAACCCTATTTTCATATTTGTACTGTGTACTTGAGCTTGTGTCTTCAAAAGTGACTACACCTCAGCAATGTATAACTATTTTTTTTACCAGTAAGGTGAGATTTGAACCTTTCTTGCAGCATTACTAATTATTGTTTGTGGCAGGTTTTCCCAAACTCGGTCCTGGGGCCTACTTTGGGTGCACATTTTGGTTTTTGCTGTAGCACTACATAGCTGATTCAAACAAACAACTCATCATCAAGCTTTGATTATTTGAATCAGCTGTGTAGTGTTAAGGGTTAAGTTTGGGAAACCCTGGTTTATGGCCCTCTTATGATAAATAATTACTTTGGGGAATTACATTAGGTTACATTTAAGCAGTTAAAAAGTCAGACACACATACACAACTAAAATCAGATCCCAACTGTGACCTAGCCACCTACAGAAAATGAGGCCATCAGTGCCCGCCTAACACAAACACATACACTCACCTATTCACCCGCAGCTTTTCTCGCAAACATACACACACGCCTAAATTAGATCACCACTGTGACTCAGCCACCTACACAAAAGGCCTCTTCACACTTAGTAAACTTTTTGTAAAAATACCATAGGCTACACATATTACTCAAATGCAAACTTGCGTACTTGCTACGTCTCGACCACTATCTCTGGAAGTAGCGCATGACACTCGCCCAACCACTTGAAGCAGGGCAGTGTAAACAGAATTGTCTCATTGAGTTAACACTCCAACAATATAAATGGTAATAGCAGTGCAATGTTTTTTTAAACAGTTGAAATGTATAGACATTTTCCTAATATTTGAGACTTGTTTTATAGATTTTTTCCTTAAGTGCCTGTTACATTCTGAAATTGTCGCAGTAGCCGCCGGCTGCACAGAGCCTCGTAAAACTATGGAAGTCCATCCCCACCACCAAAAACATGGAAAATATAGAGCATACAAATAGGATATGTTGTTTAATTTGTAACATTGTGTGATTTCAGAGGTGGAACCACAGGTCCCAGAGTGGTGGTGGGGTTTTTCCTGATCTGGTAGTATGCTAACCTAACCAACTCCGGATCCTAGTTTTAGCGCAGGACATAGTAATAAATCAGCTGTAGAAACATTTTTATGTGGGATTAAATTAATAATTAGGTCATATGGTAAAAAAAAAAAATACTGGAAAAAAGATGAAAAAAGTAAAACCCTTAAAACAGACAACAACTGCGATTGGACAAAAACAGGGTTGAGCTTGCTGTATGTAGGGTGGCATTGTGTAAGCCTTTGCAGCTGTAATTAAAAAGATACTCATCCAGTATGCCATCACTATTGTGATGATTGATTAATTAATTCCAGTCAATAATTTTGGATTCAAAAGGCCTAGGTAGCCTAGCCATCCAACGTGTGAATTTAACGCTACTTGATGAATACATGCTGTTAAAGCAACTGTGCTTTTGTCTACAATAGACCAACATAGCTACTGTAGTAAGTCAAAGTTGTGTGCTGGAGAACCTTGGCTGAGCATGGGTGGAGTAGGCATTGTGGTGCTCAAGTGAATTTCCTATCTTTATTGGCTTCAGACCAATGCCTGTTTCTCAATTAAAACACAATTTTTAGTTTTTAATTGTAAAATTGTAATTTTGAGCTGCGGACCAAGTATGTCACATTGCCAGCCACAACGAAAGGCAAGGCTGTAATGTGAATTGAAAAGTAGAATTATCTTTCGCCACTCCTATCCTCAGACTCTCCTTCATATCTTGTAGTGGGAATATGGCTAAAATTACATTAGTCTCCGCCTAACACAAACAGACACACACTCCCCTGTCCACCCGCAGCTTCTGTCACACACAACACATAGTCTCTCTCTCTATGTTACCTCTTGTCCACTGACTCTGACGTAGTCCAGTGTGGGGGTCCTGAGTGTGTATCGGACCTCTGTCCGGTGGTCTTGTATCTCAGTCAGAACCGATTGGATCTCGACTCTCCTCTCCTGGAGCACTGGGAAGCCCGATAGGTCACAGAACAGCTCCCTCTTATCCCCTGACCTACACACACACACATTTTTTTACTTTCACCTGTATGCAGATGATACTGTGGTGTATGCCATTGCCCCACAGCTGACCAAGCTCGGTCAGAGCTTCAATCTGCCTTTATTTCACAACAGAAAACCTTTGATGAACTGAAATTGGTACTTAATACAGGTAAAACCAAGTATGTTATTTACCAAATTACGTAAAAATGTGTCTGATTTGGATGGAGCCCACTTATTAATATCTGGGCATCTGGATTGACAAAAAGCTATCTTTCAAAAAACAAGTTGATGAATTAGTTAAATTAAGAATTAATATATACCCCATCTATAGGAACAGGTCCTGTCTTTCATTAAATAGCAGAAAACAAATAATTAAGTCAACATTCATTCCGGTTATTAACTATAGCGATATCGTCTATATGAATGTATCGAAGCCATTGGATGTAGTTTATCATAGCGCATTGCGCTTTATTACGGGTGATATGTTCAGTACACATCAATTACATGTTATATTAGAAAGTAGGCTGGCCCTCTTTGAAGTGTCGAAGATCGATGCAGTGCGCTCTTTTTGTCTATAAAGCCTCATTGCATAAACTTCCGCCATACCTTACCTCATTGTTAACATTATTGATCATAGTCTGCTGCTGGAAAAAGTATGTGTTATGCTTTACACCCCCTGCTATAATAAGCCTCTAAATTATAACCGAGTTAGAAACAGGAATTCCCCAGGGTAGCTGTTTAGGCCCCTTGCTTTTTTACATTTTTACTAACGACATGCCACCAACGTTGAGTAAAGCCAGAGTGTCTATGTATGCGGATGACTCAACGCAATACACATCAGCTACTACAGCAACTGAAATGACTGCAACACTTAACAAAGAGCTGCAGTTCATTTCAGAGTGGGTGGCAAGGGATGAGTTAGTCCTAAATATTTCTAAAACTAGAAGCATTGTATTTGGAACAAAACACTCACTAAACCCTAAACCGCAACTAAATCTTGTAATAAATAATGTGGAAATTGAGCAAGTTGAGGTGACCAAACTGCTTGGAGAAACACTAGATTGTTAACTGTCATGGTCAAAACATATTAATGCAGTAGTAGCTAAGATGGGGAGAAGTCTGTCTATAATAAAGCGATGCCCTGCCTTCTTAACAACACTATCAACAAGGCAAGTCCTACAGGCTGTCACGAATCCCGCTGAAGATGGTGCCTCTTCCTGTTCGGGCGGCGCTCGGCGGTCGTCGTCGCCGGCCTATTAGCTACCATCGATTCCCTTTCCTTTTGTTCTCTCTTTTCCGGACAGTTTTAGTCCTGTGTATTTTGGACGGGTTGTTTCATGCACCCTTGTGTTTTGCATGTCCGTGTCTCCGCTGTCTTTGGAATAAAATATCCACGTACGGAAATACCTGCTCTCTGCGCTTAACTCCTCCACTCACCATTCATCGAATTCATAACAGAAGCCCGCACCCTTGAATGGAGTCAGCAGGAGCAGCGACCACCCCTCTCCCAAAGCAGTTGACAGTGAGAGGACGTACATTTCTTTGCTGATTTTATTTACCATATTATATGGAGACAGAAACATTTCAATTCAGCTTAGGATAGAAACCACTAAAGTTTCCAAAACTGTAAAAATATTGTCTGTGAGTATAACAGAACTGATATTGCAGGCGAAAGCCTAAGAAAAATCCAATCAGGAAGTGACTCATATTTTGAAACCGTTGTGTTCCTATGCAACCCTATTGGCCATTGAAAGGGATATCAACCAGATTCCTTTTTCTACGTATTCCCTAATGTGTCTACAGCCTTTAGACGTAGTTTCACGCCTTTATGTTGAAGAATGAGCGTAAAGGACCACATTGCGTAAGTGGCCAGCTGAGGGCTCTCAGAGTGATTCTTGCGTAAAAGACAAGAGGCAGCCATTTTTCCTCTCGGTCCTACTGAAAAGTCAATTGTCCCGGTTGACATATTATCGAATAGATATTTGAAAAACACCTTGAGGATTGATTATAAAAAACGTTTGCCATGTTTCTGTCGATATTATGGATATAATTTGGATTGTCGTGACCGCTATTTCCGGTGGATTTCTCAACATAACGTGACCAACAAAAGGAGGTATTTTGGGTATAAAAATAATCTTTATGGAACAAAAGGAACATTTGCTGTCTAACTGGGAGTCTTGTCAGTGAAAACATCCGAAGATCATCAAAGGTAAACGGTTAATTTGATTGCTTTTCTGATTTTCGTGACCAAGCTTCCTGCTGCTAGCTGGACATAATGCTATGCTAGGCTATCGATAAACTTACACAAACGCTTGTCTTGCTTTGGCTGTTAAGCATAATTTCAAAATCTGAGACGTCAGGGTGATTAACAAAGGCTAAGCTGTGTTTCGCTATATTTCACTTGTGATTTCATGAATATGAATATTTTCTAGTAAGATTATTTGGCCGTTGCACTATGCTAATTAGTGTAGTTGATGACAATTCTACCGGATCCTGGATGGGTAGTTCTAAGAGGTTAATGTGCATATATTCCCGTTAATTCCCATATATTCCCATTAATTCCCAAGAAAAGTTTCCACCTATGAATATTCTCCAAAATGTGCAACCCTATGTATGAACAATGCTCCATCACATATTCTGCCTTCCTTTTGTGATGATTTATTTGATAACTTTAATAACAACAATTGATGCCAAAGCTCTAGTAAAGTTGGAAAAGGCCACGTCCAAACGGAAAGCCCCTTGGATGAGTGAGGAAACTAATAAATTAAAGAGAAAGTGCAGAAAGGCAGAGCAGAAGTGGAGAAAGTCAAATTTGCAGGGCCATTATGATATTCTGAGAGATATACGCTGCTCAAAAAAATAAAGGGAACACTTAAACAACACAATGTAACTCCAAGTCAATCACACTTCTGTGAAATCAAACTGTCCACTTAGGAAGCAACACTGATTGACAATAAATTTCACATGCTGTTGTGCAAATGGAATAGACAACAGGTGGAAATTATAGGCAATTAGCAAGACACCCCCAATAAAGGAGTGGTTCTGCAGGTGGGGACCACACTTCTCAGTTCCTATGCTTCCTGGCTGATGTTTTGGTCACTTTTGAATGCTGGCGGTGCTTTCACTCTAGTGGTAGCATGAGACGGAGTCTACAACCCACACAAGTGGCTCAGGTAGTGCAGCTCATCCAGGATGGAGCTGTGGCAAGAAGGTTTGCTGTGTCTGTCAGCGTAGTGTCAAGAGCATGGAGGCGCTACCAGGAGACAGGCCAGTACATCAGGAGACGTGGAGGAGGCCGTAGGAGGGCAACAACCCAGCAGCAGGACCGCTACCTCCGCCTTTGTGCAAGGAGTAGCAGGAGGAGCACTGCCAGAGCACTGACTCAACTCCAGCCACTTTAATAATGGGAATTGATGGGAAATGATGTAAAAATATATCACTAGCCACTTTAAACAATGCTACCTAATATAATGTTTACATACCCTACATTATTCATCTCATATGTATATGTATATACTGTACTCTATATCATCTACTGCATCTTTATGTAATACATGTATCACTAGCCACTTTAACTATGCCACTTTGTTTACATACTCATCTCATATGTATATACTGCACTCAATACCATCTACTGTATCTTGCCTATGCCGCTCTGTACCATCACTCATTCATATATCTTTATGTACATATTCTTTATCCCCTTACACTTGTGTCTATAAGGTAGTAGTTTTGGAATTGTTAGCTAGATTACTTGTTGATTATTACTGCATTGTCGGAACTAGAAGCACAAGCATTTCGCTACACTCGCATTAACATCTGCTAACCATGTGTATGTGACAAATAAAATTTGATTTGATTTGAAATGACCTCCAGCAGGCCACAAATGTGGATGTGTCTGCTCAAACGGTCAGAAACAGACTCCATGAGGGTGGTATGAGGGCCCGACGTCCACAGGAGGGGGTTGTGCTTACAGCCCAACACTGTACAGGATGTTTTTCATTTGCCAGAGAACACCAAGATTGGCAAATTCGCCACTGGCGCCCTGTGCTCTTCACAGATGAAAGCAGGTTCACACTGAGCACATGTGACAGACGTGACAGTCTGGAGACGCCGTGGAGAACGTTCTGCTGCCTGCAACATCCTCCAGCATGACCGGTTTGGCGGAGGGTCAGTTATGGTGTGGGGTGGCATTTCTTTGGGGGGGGTCGCACAGCCCTCCGTGTGCTCGCCAGAGGTAGCCTGACTGCCATTAGGTACCGAGATGAGATCCTCAGACCCCTTGTGAGACCATATGCTGGTGCGGTTGGCCCTGGGTTCCTCCTAATGCAAGACAATGCTAGACCTCATGTGGCTGGAGTGTGTCAGCAGTTCCTGCAAGAGGAAGGCATTGCTGCTATGGACTGGCCCGCCCGTTCCCCAGACCTGAATCGAATTGAGCACATCTGGGACATCATGTCTCGCTCCATCCACCAACGTTGCACCACAGACTGTCCAGGAGTTGGCGGATGCTTTAGTCAAGGTCTGGGAGGAGATCCCTCAGGAGACCATCCGCCACCTCATCAGGAGCATGCCCAGGCATTGTAGGGAGGTCATTCAGGCACGTGGAGGCCACACACACTACTGAGCCTCATTTTGACTTGTTTTAAGGACATCAAAGTTGGATCAGCCTGTAGTGTGGTTTTCCACTTTAATTTTGAGTGTGACTCCAAATCCAGACCTCCATGGGTTGATAAATTTGATTTCCATTGCTAATTTTTGTGTGATTTTGTTGTCAGCACATTCAACTATGTAAAGAAAAAAGTATTTAATAAGAATATTTCATTCATTCAGATCTAGGATGTGTTTTTTTAGTGTTCCCTTTATTTTTTTGAGCAGTGTATATCAATGCATTTAGAAATGCCAGATGGGCTCATTTTTCTAACTTCATCACTAAAAATCATCATAATAATAATGCAAGATTAATAATAAGATCTTGATGAGAAGTTTGATGACATATGCCCTAGCATACCACGAAAAGGCACTATGAATTTATTTTCCCTGGTTGACACAGACATGCTAAGGAAAGTGAAATATCAACTTAAGCCTTCTACCTCCCATTACCTCCTTATTCAAAACAGTTTTTAATTGCATATCTGAAAAAGTGCAAGCTATTGTTAATCACTCCCTGTTCACAGGTACTTTTCCCACTGCACTAAAAACTGCTATGGTGAAACCCCTTCTGAAGAAAATTAATCTAGATGCTTTTCACTGCTACAGGCGATACCAAACTTTACATTTCTCTGTCACCAGAGGATTTTAGCTCCACAGAAAAATTTGACTGTATTTGTGATTTAAATACTTGGATGGCTCACAACCACCAGCTAAATCAAGACAAGGCTGAGGTACAGTGCATTCAGTAAAGTATTCGGACCCCTTGACTTTATGCACTTTTTGTTACGTTAGTCTTATTCTAAAATGGCTGAAATTGCTTTTTTCCCTCATCAATCTACACACAATACCCCATAATGACAAGGCGAAAACAGGTTTTGATAAATATTTGCAAAATTATAACAAAAATAAAAACTGAAATGTTACATTTACATAAGTATTCAGACCCTTTACAAAGTACTCTGTTGAAGAACCTTTGGCATTGATTACAGCCTCGAGTTTTCTTGGGTATGATGATACAAGCTTGGCACACCTGTGTTTGGGGATTTTCTCCCATTCTTCTCTGCATATCCTCAATATCCTCAAGCTCTGTCAGGTTGGTTGTGGAGTGTTGCTGCACAGCCATTTTCAGGTCTCTCCAGAGATGTTCGATCAGGTTCAAGTCCGGGCTCTGTCTGGGACACTCAAGGACATTCAGAGACTTTTCCCGAAGCCACTCTTGCATTGTCTTGAGTGTGTGTCTAAGGTCCTAAGCGCTCTGGAGGAGGTTTTCATCAAGGATCTCACTGTACTTTGCTCCATTCATCATTCCCTCAATCCTGACTAGTCTCCCAGTCCCTGCCGCTGAAAAACATCCCCACAGTATAATGCTGCCAACACCATGCTTCATCATAAGGATGGTGTCATGTTTCCTCCAGAAGTTACTCTTTGCATTCAGGCCAAAGAGGTTTCATCAGATCAGAGAAACGTGTTTCTCATGCTCTGAGTCCTGTAGGTGCATTTTGGCAAACTCCAAGCAGGCTATCATGTGCCTTTTTACTGAGGAGTGGCTTCTGTCTGGCGACTCTACCATAAACACCTGATTGGTGGAGTGCTGCAGAGATGGTTGTCCTTCTGGAAGGTTCTTCCATCTCCACAGAGGAACTCTGGAGCTACCTGCCCAAGACCCTTCTCCTCCGATTGCAAAGCTTGGTCCGGTGGCCAGCTCTCATTCTTCCATTTAAGAATGATGGAGGCCACTGTGTTCTTGGGGACCTTCAATGCTGCAGAAATGTTTTGGTGCCCTTCCCCAGATCTGTGCCTCGACACAATCCCGTCTCTGAGCTCTACGGACAATTCCTTCAACCTCATGGCTTGGTTTTTGCTCTGACATGCACTGTCAACTGCGGGACCTTATATAGACAGGTGTGTGCCTTTCCAAATCATGTCGAATCAATATAATGTACCACAGGTGGACTTCAATTAAGTTGTAGAAACATCTCAAGGATGATCGATGGAAGCAGGATGCACTTTTTTCTTTTTTCCTTTATTTAACTAGGCAAGTCAGTTAAGAACAAATTCTTATTTTCAATGATGGCCTAGGAACAGTGGGTTAACTGCCTGTTCAGGGGCAGAACGACAGATTTGTACCTTGTCAGCTCCTTTCGCAACCTTTCGGTTACTAGTCCAACGCTCTAACCACTAGGCTACCCTATGAGTCTCATAGCAACGTGAATGTGATATTTCATTTTATTTATTTTTATTTCTAAAAATCTGTTTTGCTTTGTCATTATGGGGTATTGTGTGTAGATTGTTGCGGAACATGTTTTATTTAATCCATTTTGGAATAAGGCTGTAACGTAAGAAAATGTGGAAAAAGAGAAGGGGTCTGAATACTTTTTTTAACTAGGCATGTCAATTAAGAACAAATTCTTATTTTGGCCATGTAACTTTTTGCAAAAAATACTTTTCATTGTGAGCTCATTTACTTGGGTGGCTGCCAGCCAAATAAGCGTTGCACTTCTGTTGTCATTTTCTACTAAATGTGTTGTACTAATGTATTTTCTGTGAAGGAAAACTAAAAGTTGCACGCCCCTGATCACTCTATTAAAGCAACAAAAAAAACACTTTCAATATAAAACGGCACCCCTGTCAATACACAGCTGGACGCACCTGCTCCCGCTTTCTTTCGTTGTGATATTTACAAACAAAGACATAACTGGCTCAAATATTCTGGGGAACTACGGTAAGCTTCATAATGTAAAACAATGTGGCAGGTGAAATGATCAGTGCGATCTGCTTTATTTCCTAACGTATTGCACAGGTTGACTGCATGTATTTACTAAAAAAGTAGCTACAAATATTAAGATGTATTGAAAAACTTAAAATAAATAGTTTCAACGGTATTAAAAAACCATCCCATGGCTATTTCCAAATACCCCAGTTTACGGTATACCACTCAAGCCTAACACACACACGCACACTGTGGTGACTCACTTGGCAGCCTTCTCGTTGAGGACTTTGAGAAAGTTGTGAGCGGGAGCCAGCAGTTCAGGTGTGTCCAATAGGAGTCCTCGGAGCAGAGAGGAGCTGAGCTGTGATTGGATGGATGGGAGCAGAGCCTGTAGTTCCACCCCCAGCCGAGAAAGACTGCTGCTGATGAGGTAGAACTCCTGGGTGGAACACTGGAACACACACATGCAAACACATGGGTCATTAGAATGTAATGTGTGCGTTTGATATTAAAACTCAAATCATCTTTCATATATTTCCCTGTGGTGAGGTAATATCATTGACATAACTAAGAATGTATAAATTAGATCATATATAAAACAAGAGTATGTGTGTGTGGGGAGAGAGATGAGATGTAAATTCCTCACTCTCATCTAATACTGATATGACAGCTGTTAAGCCTAATTTACATCTTACGCTTCCGCGCTATTAGGTCGGCTCGAATGAAATTATGCAATATCGAATGTCCGCTACCTTCCACACATGTCCGCACGGGCTTCCGAAATCTCTGTGTCAGCAGGACACTTTTCCTAGGTGGTGTGCAGACGTGGAACCCTGTGCGGACATGAGCAGATGTTCAATTGAAGTGGAAGGTGGAAAGTAGGTCTTAGGACACACACACTAACCTGTAAAGTAAGGAAGTAACCCTCCCTTTGAAAACAGCCTATGTGGCATCAATATAAGTCAGAATAATTTAATCTAGTGTCAAAATTCACTACAAAAGTGTAATAGGATCATTTTGGTAATGAAGTTAACCTCGTCTAAAACAGAGTTTGGAACGTCAGTGCATCACAACGAGTAAATTAAGGTTGGGTTTGGATTACAATATGTGATAGAAAAATTACATATTTACCTGATTTGTTGGATATTTGACAATTATATACTTAACTACAATTATATACTTAACTAAACAGTAAGACATTTCTGTTCTATTAAATGTTTGTGTGAACTGAGGAGAGCCTAAAAACCTACAGCTGGCATTCTATAGATGAGATGTGGTGGGTGTCAATGAGAAAGCCTGGAGGAACAGAAAAAAGGCCACAGTATTCCTAATTGTCCTGGCATCTGGGAGACCACACCAGAGGCAGATGACCAGAGGATGAATCCAAAGTGGCTTATGGTGCTCCCCAATCTATATGGGAGGGGTTGAACCAGCCATGACTGAGCATTCTTGGAATCAGCTATATAAGGAACAGCATGGTCTGTAAAGGGGAGGCTTCTCTGCAGCCCAACAGCCCAACAGTCTTGACTGTCTTGACTGTTGGGCTGACAAGTGTAAGAATATTTCAAGATAAATACAGAGGACTAAAGGTCAAGAAGCCTAAAGGTCAAGAGGACTAAAAGTCAATAGAGTACTAACGATCAATGGAAATATAGTTTTTTCTGTAATAGGGAAATAATGAGCAATGGGTCAGAGACATGGAAGGAATTTGTCTTCACATTGAGCCTGAAATAGGATACTTGTTATTTGGCCATTGGTCCAGTTTTATTGCAAGGTATCCTATTTGGTCAACCACAGGCTAGGGCTGGGTTATAAATTACAATCTGTCCCTTTGTTCTGTGGAGAGAATCACTGAGGACAGATGTGTCCGTACTTGTTGCACATCATGTCGTCACACGTCATCAGAGTGCGCAGCTGAACAGTGTATGCTGGAAAACACTCGGTTTGTTATTTTTGATTGAAACAAAACCGATATTCATTAAATACGAATACAGAACATGTTTTTGCATCGATTTCCCAACACAGTTTGCTTTTAACAGCAAGGACCGCTATTTCTTGTCCCGGAATGCTGCTTAACCAGTTGCGACGAGCAAACCCGTATCCGGGAGCGTAATCATAGACTCAAACGCATTAGCATAACACAACGGACATAAATACCCCTAAAAACTTTTCCTATTCATGAAAATCGCAAATGAAATGAAATAAATATATTCAAACACAAGCTTAGCCTTTTGTTAACAACACTGTCATCTCAGATTTTCAAAATATGCGTTACAGCCAACGCTAGACAAGCATTTGTGTAAGTTTATCATGACATAATGCTATGCTCTGCTGGCAGCAGGCAACATTTTCACAAAAATAAGAAAAGCAACCAAATTAAATCATTTACCTTTGAAGAACTTCGGATTCTTTCACTCAGGAGACTACCAGTTAGATAGCAAATGTTCCTTTTTTCCAAAAATATTATTTTTGTAGGTGAAAAAGCTCCCGTTTCTTCATCATGCTTGGCTGAGAAATCGACCGAAAAATGCTACAACTATAACGCCAAACTTTTTTCAAAATTAGCTACATAATATCGACAGAAACACGGCAAACATTGTTTAGGATCCATCCTCAAGGTGTTTTTAACAAATATATTCGATAATATATCCGTCAAGGCAGTTGGTTTCTCATAAGAAGCGATTGGAAAAATGGCTACCTCAGTATTTTACGCAAGGTTTTCTGCGGGAGACACCATGTGACCACATGCCATATATGGTCCCTTACAGCCATGCTTCAAGGGAAATGCCTAAAAAGACGTCACAATGCTGTAGACACCTTGGGGAAAACGTGGAAAACGTAAGCTCATTCGTAGCTCATTCACAGCCATATAAGGAGTCATTGGCATGAGGCGGTTTCAAAAAATGCGGCACTTCCTGGTTGGATTTTTATCTGGGTTTCGCCTGTAACATCAGTTCTGTGGCACTCACAGACAATATCTTTGCCGTTTTGGAAACGTCAGTGTCTTCTGTCAATTATATGCATAGTCGAGCATCTTTTCGTGACAAAATATCTTGTTTAAAATGGGAACGTTTTTCATCCAAAAATTAAAATAGCGCCCCCTAAATCCAACTGGTTAACAGACCGGTTTAAGCCTGCTTGACAGAGACGCTAAGCTGCTAGCCATCAAGCTAACGAAGTTGGTACCAGATGAGTTTTGTCTGGAGAAATAACGTTTCCAGCGCTGTAGGAGCTGTATCTATTACGCACTGTTTCAGGACAAACCAGATCACTCGGAGTTCCATTGCGGAAATTGTTTACCTGCCGAGGATTTCCTCGTCCTTCTCACCAAAAGTGATTCCGGGCAGCTCCATGGTAAGAAATGTGACCGTTCCTGGTGCAAAAACAATGTTTTATGACAAAGCTTGAGTAAATGACATTACTCTCCTGCTCTCGAATGCACTATGCCAGGAAATTGATTATATCGTAGTCCATGTGGGTTTTAATGACATTATGAAGGGCAGTTCTGAAAAGTTGAAACTGGATTTTAAAGAGTTGATTGATTCTCTAAACACTAACAAAAGACCCATCATATCCGTACCATATCCGCTATCTCTGAATCGCAGCATTGTACGCTTTAGCAGGATTCTTTCTCTTCACAACTGGCTACGTGATTGTTGCAGCTCAATGGGTGTAACTTTTGTTGACAATTTCGATACCTTTGGAAACAAAACACGTTTTATAAGGAGGATGGGATCCACCCAAATCATTTGGGATCCTGGATCCTTTCACAGAACTATAAGGCTGCTTTGAGACAATGATTTATCAATGACTCAAGCCCAGCTCAGCTAATCCCTACCATTGTGACACAGAGTTGTCATAATGCTTCAGCAATTGTACATTACACCAGGGGCATCAGTAGACACAATATAAGTAACCTATTGTATGTCCCTTTATCTGCCCTGAATGCCTCTACTGATCCTACAGTTATTATATGCAGTAATCATGTGCCTATGAACCAGATTTATACTGTTAGCACTAAGCTGGTGTGCCCTAGGAGTAAGTCCACTATGAGCAGCTCACCCTGCACTAACATAAATAACATGAGCACATCTACTGCTGCTAAGCTTCCCAGTAAAACAATGAAAGCAAGTAAGGATCCTTGAAGAAAAATTATAAAAATATCACAAGCATATGTAGCTTAAGAAACAAGGTTCATGAAATCAATAATTTGCTAGTAACAGATGACATTCATATTCTGACTCTGAAACTCACGTAGATAATACCTTTGACGATACAGTGGTAGCAATACAAGGCTATAACACTTATAGAAAAGACAGAAATGCCAATGGTGGAGGTGTTGCTGTTTATATTCAGAACCACATTCCTGTAAAGACTAGAGAGGATCTAATGTTAAATACTGTTGAAGTAATATGGCTACAGGTTCATCTGCCTTGCCTAAAGCGCGTTCTGGTGGGAAGCTGCTATAGACCACCAAGTGCTAAGAGTCAGCATATTGATAACATGTGTGAAATGCTTGATAATGTATGTGATATCAACAGAGAGATATATTTTCTGGGTGATTTAAATATTGACTGGCTTTCATCAAGCTGCCCACTCAAGAAAAAGCTTCAAACTGTAACCAGTGCCTGCAACCTGGTTCAGGTTATCAGTCAACCTACCAGGGTATTTACAAACAGCACAGGAATGAGATCATCAACATGTATTGATCACATCTCTACTAATGCTGCAGAAATTTGCTTGAAAGCAACACCCAGATCCATCAGATGTAGTGATCACAATATAATAGCCATATCTAGGAAAACCAAAGTTCCAAAGGCTGGGCATAATATTTTATATATATTTTTTATTTCATCTTTATTTAACCAGGTAGGCTAGTTGAGAACAAGTTCTCATTTACAACTGCAACCGGGCCAAGATAAAGCAAAGCAGTGCGACACAAAACAACACATGGAATAAACAAACATGCAGTCAATAATACAATAGAAAAGGTCTATATACAGTGTGTGCAAATGAGCTAGCAAAATAGTTACAATATAGCAATTAAACACTGGAGTGTAGATGTGCAGAAGATGAGTGTGCAAGTAGAGATACTGGGGTGCAAAGGAGCAAATTAAATTAAAATATATAACAGTATGGGTGATGAGGTAGTTGGATGGGCTATTTACATATGGGCTATGAACATGTGCAGTGATCTGTGAGCTGCACTATCTGCTGGTGCTTAAAGTTAGTGAGGGAGATATGAGTCTCCAGCTTCAGTGATTTTTGGATGCTGGTGCTGCTATGGTGACCAAGGAGCTGAGATAAGGCGGGGCTTTACCTAGCAAAGACTTATAGATGACCTGGAGCCAGTGGGTTTGGCGACGAAAAGCGAGGGCCAGCCAACGAGAGCATACAGGTCGCAGTGGTGGGTAGTATATGGGGCTTAGGTGACAAAACGGATGGCACTGTGATAGACTGCATCCAATTTGCTGAGTAGAGCTGAAGGCTATTTTATAAATGACATCGCCGAAGTCAAGGATCGGTAGGATAGTCAGTTTTACAAGGGTATGTTTGGCAGCATGAGTGAAGGATGCTTTGTTGCGAAATAGGAAGTTGATTCTAGATTTAATTTTGGATTGGAGATACTTAATGTGAGTCTGGAAGGAGAGTTTACAGTCTAACCAGACAGACACCTAGGTATTTGTAGTTGTCCACATATTCTAAGTCAGAACCGTCCAGAGTAGTGATGCTGGACGGGCGGGCAGGTGTGGGTAGCGATCGGTTGAAGAGCATGTATTTAGTTTTACTTGCATTTAAGAGCAGTTGGATGCCATGGAAGGAGAGTTGTATGGCATTGAAGCTTGTGTTAAAGAGGTCATACAATAAGTGTTGTTGTGATTCCTATGTTATTGACGAAAATATTATCTGTTGGTCCGTCGTGTGTAATGAGGAGCAAACAGACATAGCACTTGACACATTTATGAAATATGCTTAATCCAGTTGCTAATAAGCATGCACTCATTAAGAAAATGACTGTAAAAACGGTTAAATCCCTGTGGATTGATGAGGAATTGAAAAATTGTATGGTTGAGAGGTATGAGGCAAAAGGAATGGCAAATAAGTCTTGCTGCACAACCGATTGGCAGCCTTATTGCAAATTGAGAAATAATGTGACTAAACTGAATAAAAATAAGAAAAGGGTTTCATCATGGCTATGTAAAGATGTGTTCCGAGGCCACTCCACTATGGGCTGATACTTCTATGTTTTAACCTTTTATCTATCAAAACAATAATTAATTTTGCACACCTACTGACTCTAGCAACATTCGGGTGACATTATTGGATATGTCCGGAACTGGGAAAACGGTAAACAAGAAGACACGACAAAGACTAGCAACAAGATGGTGGATGCTAACGCTATTGAGATGCTAGTCACCATCCGTGCAGAAATGGCTACACTACGCTCTGATTTCATGACCGAACTTCGCTCCTCTGTGTCAAGTCTATGAGCTGAAATTATGACAGAAGTCCAGTCAACTATGGCAACACTACAAACAACTTTCGCGACACAAACCCAAAAAATAAAGGATATGGAAACGCCATTGACCGACATAGATAATTGGCTTACCGAATTGGAAACCAAAAACGACGAGCTTACCTCCGAGAACGTGAAGTTGAAGGTTAGTCTAGATGAACAGGAAACACGTTCCCGGAGACAGAACATACGTGTGGTCGGAATCACAGAAGGGACGGAAGGGCGCAATCCTACCGAGTTCATGGCCACTTTCCTGCTTGACGTCCTTGGCGGAAAGACGTTTGACCGGCCCCCAGTCATCGACAGGGCACATCGCACTCTAGCGGTAAAACCACAGCCCGGTCACCCTCCCAGAGCAATGCTGGTCCACCTACATTACTTCCAGACCAAAGAGAACATTCTTCGCACCTCCCGCGAAAGAGGACAACTGAACTACAATGGCAAGCGGATCCATATCTTCCCAGATTACTCTGCAGATCTGGCAAAACGCAGAGCTGCATACAAAGATGTGAAAGCCCACCTTCACAAGGCAGGAGTCAGATTTGGCCTGATACACCGGGATAACTGAGGATTACTTTACAGGGGGCTAGCCACACATTTGAAGATCACCTTCTACCGGGACAATATCCACTCTACAGCGGCACAGAACCCAGATCCGTGAAGGTTGCTAGTTGTGTTATTAGGGTGCACACATGGTCAGTGTACAGACATGAACGTGAGTAACTTTTATTTGCCCTAGCAAAATAATGCACCACATGCAGATGGCTGAATACCGAATACAGGTCGAATACAGGTCGGAACCATCTACCATGCAATGGTATTCAAAGTAATCGTTAATAAGCGTTGTGGTGTAATGTAACTAAGCTTTTCATTTATAGAACTAATGAGGTTCTTTTTTTCCCGGAATGAATAAGCCAAATCCCAATGACGTTCCTGTTAATTTGCTAATTTAGTCAGTCGGGTCTCAAGGTAGGCAAAGGGGTGTATTTACTTTAGGCCCGCAATTTTGTCTTTTTTATTATATAGGCTAGGCTACATGTGATTGTATGGTGTATCTGTTCTGGCACGTGCATATGAGTGCAATAGCGATAACGCTTAGGACAATTTAAAATATTTAGGTTATTCCTTTTTCATCCACATGTCCATAGATTTATGTTAATTCCCCTTTATTCAACATAGGACACAGTGAAACCTTTTAACTTCTTTAAAACCATTAGTGGGCTTCCTGTTAGTAAAGTGACAGAAAACAGGGTAGGTACCGTTTTGGGGGTCTGTCATTTCATTTGGGGACTCAGCAGTGGGGTTTTTCTAAACTTTATTTGTATTTTTTGTTTTAGTTTAGGCTTATACAAACATCTTATTAATTGTCCCAAAATTAGATATTGGAGACTTAATACATCTCTGCTTAACAATGAAGGATTCTACTCTGTGATAAAATATAAATTATCACATTACTGGCTCGACAACCAACTCTCTCCTGTCTCAGCTGCAACTATCTGGGATGCTGCTAAAGCAACCAAAAGGGGTCATATCATTTCCCAAGCCTCCCTAATCAAGAAGCTTAGAATTGAAAATAGGGAAAAATTGGAGTTTGAAGTAAAGCATTTAGAACTTTTTCATAAACAACCAACCCAGGCGAACAGGAATTCACTAGCTTGTGCTAAGGCCAAACTCAATTTAGAGCATACAAAACACGTAAAAAAACGGTTGTTTTTTCTTCTCATTATCCCAAAAAAATTTTGTTTTTTTACCAAGCAAAAATATTATGAGTTTGGTAACCGTCTGAGCCATCTACTTGCACACCAACTAAAAAAATAACAAAATGAAAGATTTGTTAAGTCTATAAGAACGGCAGATTGCTTCACTTCTCATGATCCATTGCTTATCAATAAGTTTTGCGACTTCTATAAATCTCTTTATACTTTACAATGTACAAGATCGAACAACGAAATTACAAAATATCTGAATAAGGTAACCTTGCCCACTATATCAGATGAGCACAGAAATAGACTAAATGCTCCCTTTACTCCTGAAAAGGTTTGGGAAACTATTAAGGCAATCCTTCTGGCAAGGCACCTGGCCTAGATGGCTTCCCGGCAGGGTTCTACAAAAAATTATGTTCGAAAGAGGCATCATACCAGAGTCTTGGAAAACTGCATCCATTAGCCTGATACTAAAACGGCCAAAATCCATTAAAATGCGCTTAGTTTAGACCTATCGGTTTGCTCGGAGATGACGTTAAAATAGTTGCCAAGAGACTTGCTCGCAGGTCGGAGGTCCTACTTCCAGACCTCATTAAACCTGATCAGACTGGCTTCGTCAAAGCCAGATTTGGAACGGACAATGTGAGACGTGCTCTGAATATCATAAACCAACTTGGCAGAATTAAAGACCCTGCACTCATTGTCTCTCTCGATGCCGAAAAGGCCTTTGATAGAGTTGAGTGTAAATTACTGTATGCTGTATTAGAAAAAGTTAATCTGGGTGACCATTTTATTAATTTAGCAAAAATGTATTTTTTCTGACCCATCAGCGGCAGTTAACACAAATGGTAAATTATCGGAAAGATTTCATATCGGTAGGGGCTGTCGTCAAGGCTGCCCTTTATCTCCTGCTCTGTTCTCGTTAGTCATAGAACCACTGGCTGAGGCAATGAGGTCTAGTCATAACATGAGCATTACCTTTGAATATCCCCTCTACAATCAATTTAGAAACAATATCTCCATTCCAATTGACTGAAACAGGCTTAAAATACTTGGGCATATATGTTACTCCAAGTCTTAAAGACCTGTTCACTTCAAATGATATACCTTTGCTCACAAAAATTAAACAGGATCTGATTAACTGGTCTACCCTACCAAACTCTCTTTTTGGCAGGATTAATACCGTCAGGGTGAATATCCTTCCTCGGCTAAATTATTTATTCCAAAATATCCCCATCTATCTCAGTCCTTTTTTAGAAAATAAATGTTGATATATCTATATATATATCTGGAACAATAATCAAATTTACCAAACTAATTAAGCCTAAGAATTCAGGAGGGATATCTTTGCTAAATCTGCAACTATATTACTGGTCTGCTCAGATCAAGCACATGATTAGTTGGTGCCTAGACAGACGCCACTCACTTTGGGTTGGGATGGAATCAATAGCATGTCATCCAAGAGCATTAGCTTCCGTACGATTTATTAATAGCTTTGAAAAGATCCAGTCCTTACCTGACAATTTTACAACACATAATACACTCTTAGCTTGGAAAGATGCAAGGAGGCATCTGCAGATTCCAGACCATATATCACTCTGGTCACCGATTGCTCTTAATACAGATACCCCCAAGGGTATTGCTGACCTCATGCTTTTATTTACTCAGGACACTTAAATCGTTCCCACAGATAAAAGCTGAGTTTGACTTACCCAACAAATATTATTTTAAGTACCTACAACTTAGACACTTCATAGAGGGTCAGACGAAAGTCGATAAACTACGTTTTCAAATGACTGAAGTTACTAACTATTTACGAATCCTACTGTTCAGAGAGGTTTAATCTCTGACATATATTCTATTTTATCGAACAGAAGTGCCTCATCCTATGATGCATTGAGACATGTTTGGGAGAGAGACATTGGACATGCATTTGGTGAGGAAGAATGAGCTTACAAGAGCTAAAATTCCAATTGTTTCATTGAACTTACTTTACACCTGTCCGCCTTCACAGAACGTATTCAAATGCATCACATTTACGTTTCAAATGTAAACAGGGTACTGGCACCTTCATGCACGTTTTTTGGTACTGTAGCAGAATACAGTCTCATTGGAATGAAATTCACTTACACATCAATGAATGACATGCCACAAGGGTATGACAACTTGGATGGAAAATGACCGAGGATAATAGCAGACGATATTGCCACATCTTCAATTTAAGCCTACTGTAAAATGTGTGCCCTCAGGCTTGGAGGGAAGCAAAAGTCATTCCGCTAACTAAGAATAGTAAACCCCCCTTTACTGGCTCAAATAGCCAACCAATCAGCCTGTAACCAACCCTTAGTAAACTTTTGGAAAAGATTGTGTTTCACCAAATACAATTCTATTTTAAAACAAATTGACAACAAACTTTCAGCATGCTTATAGAGAAGGACATTCAACAAGCACAGCACTTACACAAATGACTGATGATTGGCTGAGAGAAATTGATGATAAACAGATTGTGGGGGGTTGTCTAGTTAGACTTCAGTGCGGCCTTTGACATTATCGATCATATTCTGCTGCTGGCAAAACGTATGTGTTATGACTTACACACTCTGCTATATTGTAGATAGACAGATAACTCTTTAACAGAACACAGAGGGTGTTCTTCAATGGAAGCCTCTCCAACATTATACAGGTAGAATCAGGAATTCCCCAAGACAGCTGTCTAGGCCCATTCCTTTTTTCAATCTTTACTAATGAATTGCCACTGGCTTTGAGGAAAGCCAGAGTGTCTATGTATGCGGATGACTCAACATTATACATGTCAGCTTCAACAGTGACTGAAAAGACTGCAACACCCAACAAAGAGTTGCAGTTAGTTTCAGAGTGGGTGGCAAGGAATAAGTTAGTCCTAAATATTTCTAAAACTAAAAGCATTGTATTTGGGACCCTGAACCTCAACTAAATATTGTAATAACGTGGAAATTGAGCACGTTGAGGTGACTAAATTGCTTGGTGTATCCCTGGTTTGTCATGGTCAAAACATATTGATACAATAGTAGCTAAAATGGGGAGAAGTGTGTCCATAATAGAGCACTGCTCTGCCTTCTTAACACTATAAACAAGGCAGGTCCTACAGGCCCTAGTTTTGTCACACCTGGATGACTGTTCAGTCAAGTGTCAGGTGTCACAAAAAAAGACACGGACACCCATGCATACCTCACAAGACATGCCACAAGAGGTCTCTTCACAGTCCCCAAGTCCAGAACAGACTATGGAAGGCACACAGTACTAAATAGAGCCATGACTACATGGAACTCTATTCCACATCAAGTAACTCAAGCAAGCAGTAAAAGTTTATTTAAAAAAAATAGATTAAAAAAACACCTTATGGAACAGCGGGGACTGTGAAGCAACACAAACATAGGCACAGACACATGCATACACAATAGCATACACACTACTGCCTTAGCAGCGGCTAATGGAGATCCATAATAAATACAAGTAAACATCTACCTCTCAGCATAACATCTATGATTTTTCCTCTTTGAATTAACCTTTTTTTCTCACCCCGATTTACTTTGGGGTCTGTGTTATTGAAGTTTAACATCAACTGCTAACACTTGGTGCCGTGACATAGATTAATTGGTTGTGACCAACAACTAGGAAAAACTCAACTGTGTGTTGATGCAGGGAAAAGAAAGAGAGAGGGCTGAGCGCAACCCACGGGATTCAACTCTTAATCTCCTGATTGCTGGGTGACTCTAGACCGATGTCATTTAAAAGAACCAAATCAGGTTAAAACTCTTAGAGATAGGGGGCAGTATTCTGAATTTTGGATGACTGAGGTGTCCAAAGTAAACTGCCTGTTACTCAGGCCCAGAAGCATATGCATGGTAGTATTGGATGGAAAACACTCTAAAGTTTCTAAAACAGTTAAAATGATGTCTGTGAGTATAACAGAACTGATTTGGCAGGCGAAAACACAGGAACCATTTTTTTTTCTGTTGACCTTCCAGCCAATTCCAAGCTTAAGCTTTTGAAACCAAAGACTTCTGCCTCCCAAATTACAGTTCCTATGGCTTCCACTAGATGTCTAGTCATTATACATGGTTTCAGGCTTGTATTCTGAAAAACCAACAAGGAACAGTTGATTATCCTCAGGAAGTCCCATGGTAAAACTAGTCTCATTGCGCGCAAGACCGAGGGAGCGCGTTGCGTTCTTTTCCTTTCCTATCGAAAATAGTTAGCTCCGTATGAAATATGATTGTTTATTTAGATATTAGAGAACCTAATACTGAATTAGAAACATCGTTTGATTGGTTTGGATAAACTTTACTGGTAACTTTTGGAACCCCTATGTCTGCATTCTGAACGGGTGGATTACTGAACTCAATGACGCCTACTAAACGGACTATTTGGGATATAAAGAAGGAATTTATCGAACAAAACGACCATTCATTGTGTTCCTGGAACTCTTGTGATTGCGATCAGAGGAAGATATTCAAAGGCAAGTCACTTAGTTTATTGCTATTTGGGATTTTGTGCTTGTTTGGATTATATGCTGTTGTGGTGCGCTGACTTCAGATAATCGAATGCTGTGCTTTCGCCGTAAAGCCTTTTTTAAATCCGACGATGTAGATAGATTGCCAAGATTCTAAGCTAAAGAATCATGTATGACACCCGTGAAGGTTTAATATTACGTTTTCTGTATTTTGAATTTGGCGCTCTGCAATTTCACCAGATGTTGTCGAGGTGGGTCGCTAGCGGGACCCATGCGCCAGAAAGTTTAACTGTATTAGCCAAAGTAAGGAAGAGGGATGAGAAATTATTTCTTGATAACAGTGATAGGACATTGCAGAGAGATAAAGAGAGTTTGAGAACACTTGGTGAAGAGATAAAAACCTTAAAATAAGAAATTCAACAATTACAGGCAAGGGTCGTAAAAACATGTGGACCCTTTGTTCCATCAATCTACCCTCACACTGAATTGTGGAAGGATGATCGGGATTCAAGCATCTGGTCAGCATTGCCTGGCTTTGAGTCAATAGATACTGACAGCGGTGACGAACAATGTCTTAGGCCAACCAGAACACAGGCTGTAAAAGGTAGTAAAGGCAAACCTCCATTGTCAGTAATCACACATAAATCAGCATCTCCAAAACAGTTGGATGAATGGTCAAAAACTTTTAAACATCCACGAGACGTGGGTATGAAGACACGGAACCATTTGAAGCGTAATAAGAAACTCTACAATCTACATACTTAGATAGATTACAGTTATTATCCTTTGTTTTGAACAACCGTGAACATGGTGTACTTGAAGAAAATGTTTATAGAGCTGTGGGGTGGTGAAGAGCAAGATGTGGTCGATAGATGGAGAGCCATACATGTCTTCCTTTAGGGTCTGACCAATGCAACCACCAATTGGGGAGAGATAACCAAATGTGTTCAAAAGAACCGTTTGTTGAATTTGAAGAAAGGTTTAGAACAGAGGTGGTTAGACAGTGGGTTACCCGACATGGAAGATGAAGATGCACTCAATTCCTCCAAAAATGGGGCAATCACCCATCAGCTGATGCAATCCATACATGACGATTTGCGAAAAACAAGCTGTCAGACATTCCCTTGGCAGTAAAAGCCTCTCGGTGGATGCTACAGTGTATCCAAGTGGCGTCGGGAGCAACTGCTTGCATGCGCGTTACCACTCCACTATGTCTCCCTGTCATGGCTTTGCACCATCCGTAAAGATACCAACACATCTTGACCACCAAAGTCCATTTGATGTCACAAAGCTGTCCAGTGCTTTAAAAATATCCTCTCATGTTGTCCTGGTTTCCAGTGGTTCAGATAAGAGGATGTCTTCCTTAATTGACACCCCATAAACGTAACAGGAGCTGTGCCAAGCCCACCACGTCTGTTGACTCATCCAGCTGTAACACATATAATTCACTGCCGTCTTTGTAAAGCAGTAATTGTTTCAAAACATCTCCTTCCATGTCTCTTTTGCATTGTGAAACAGTGTTGTTTGATGAAGTCATTGTCTGTATAGTTTTTTTGTCCTTTTCCCCCAGCATTGTCCCAGCCATATCCGCGGTAGCAGGAAGAATTAAGTCTTCCACAATAATATGGGGCTTGCCTGTCCTAGCCACTCGGTAGCTCACCATATAAGACACTTCTAGCTCCTTCTTATTTACTTTTTTTTGTGATAGGGGGCAGCATTTTCACTTTTGGTTGAATAGCGTGCCCAAACCGAACTGCCTCCTACTCAGTCCCAGATGCTAATATATGCATATTATTATTACTATTGGATAGAAACCACTCTGAAGTTTCTAAAACAGTTTGAATGATGTCTGTGAGTATAACAGAACTCATATGGCAGACAAAAACCTGAGAAGAAATCCAAACAGGAAGTGAGAAATCGATTTTCAAAACAGTGCCTATTCAAATCCCTGTTAGTTATGGATGTGCTTGCACTTCCTAGGGCTTCCACTAGATGCCAGTCTTTAAATACTGGTTTTAGGATTCTACTATAAGGGAGGGGCTCATAAGAACTCTTTTAGTGAGTGGTCTGGCAGAGAGTATGCTCTCGTTCCAATGCTTTTCTTCAGACAATGAAATTCTCCAGTTGGAACCTTATTGATGATTTAAGTTAAAAACATCCTAAAGATTGATTGCATACATCATTTGACTTGTTTCTACGACCTGTAATGGAACTTTTTGAGTTTTAGTCTGGAGGAAGTGCTCGCTCCTCATGAAGATGGATTACTGGGCTGAACACACTAACAACAAGTGGCTAAATGATGGGCTTTTATGGAACTTTCTGGAACAAATCAGTCATTGATTGCCGAACTGGGATTCCTGGGAGTGCCTTTTGATGAAGATCATCAAAGGTAAGTGAATATTTATAGTGTTTTTTCGAACTAATGTTGACTCCATAATGGCAGAGTTTTCTTTGGCTGAATTTGGTATTGAGTGCCGTTCTCAGATTATGCTTTTTCCGTAAAGTTTTTTTGAAATCTGACTCAGCGGTTGCATAGAGGAAAAGTCTATCTTTAATTCTGTGAATAACACTGCATCTTTTATCAATGTTTATTATGCGTATATCTGCCAAATGCACTGGATGTTTTGGAATCAAAACATTACTGCAAGTAACGCGCCAATGTAAACTGAGATTTTTGGATATAAATATGCACATTATCGAACAAAACATACATGTATTGTGTAACAGGATGTCCTATGAGTGTCATCTGATGAAGATCATCGAAGGTTAGTGATTAATTTGATCTCTTTCTGCTTTTTGTGACTCTTCTCTTTGGTTGGAAATGGCTGAATGCTTTCTGTGACTAGTTGCTGACGTATATGCTGACGTATCTATATTTCTGCTTTTTGTGACTCCTATCTTTGGCTGGGAAAATGGCTGTGTTTTTTTGACTCTGCTATGACCTAACATATGTTGTGCTTTCGCTGTAAATCATTTTTTAAATCGGACACCATGGGTAGATTAACAAGATGTTTATCTTTCATTTGCTGTATTGGACCTGTTAATGTGTTAAATATGTTTTTGAAATATGTAACTTTTTGAATTTCACACGCTGCCTTTTCAGCGGAATGTTGTCGTGGGGTTCCGCTAGCGGAATGCCTTTCCTAGACAGGTTAATGGTATCTGTTGCTTTTATACATGTCTTACTTCTCAAAAGTTGTCTATATTCTCGCTCAAAAAACTCCCGTGGTTTATTTTTCAAATTGTCATGTTTTGTTTCTACATGTCAGCGCAAGAGTGACGGTTTCCCGCAAGAGAGTAACGGTTAATGTGATCAGATGTTCATTATTTGACTAGGCTACCTGTATTTGACATTGTGTTGTTATTTCGCTGAACACTAGAAGGTTTAATTTTATTTTTGACAGTGAAACGAGGCTACTCAGGTGAGAAAAAAACCTTTAAAAAAGTATAGCCCCGTTGGGAAATACAGTGCCTTGCGAAAGTATTTGGCCCCCTTGAACTTTGCGACCTTTTGCCACATTTCAGGCTTCAAACATAAAGATATAAAACTGTATTTTTTTGTGAAGAATCAACAACAAGTGGGACACAATCATGAAGTGGAACGACATTTATTGGATATTTCAAACTTTTTAACAAATCAAAAACTGAAAAATTGGGCGTGCAAAATTATTCAGCCCCTTTACTTTCAGTGCAGCAAACTCTCTCCAGAAGTTCAGTGAGGATCTCTGAATGATCCAATGTTGACCTAAATGACTAATGATGATAAATACAATCCACCTGTGTGTAATCAAGTCTCCGTATAAATGCACCTGCACTGTGATAGTCTAAGAGGTCCGTCAAAAGCACAGAGAGCATCATGAAGAACAAGGAACACACCAGGCATGTCCGAGATACTGTTGTGAAGAATTTTAAAGCCGGATTTGGATACAAAAAGATTTCCCAAGCTTTAAACATCCCAAGGAGCACTGTGCAAGCGATAATATTGAAATGGAAGGAGTATCAGACCACTGCAAATCTACCAAGACCTGGCGTCCCTCTAAACTTTCAGGTCATACAAGGAGAAGACTGATCAGAGATGCAGCCAAGAGGCCCATGATCACTCTGGATGAACTGCAGAGATCTACAGCTGAGGTGGGAGACTCTGTCCATAGGACAACAATCAGTCGTATATTGCACAAATCTGGCCTTTATGGAAGAGTGGCAAGAAGAAAGCCATTTCTGCCACAAGCCACCTGGGAGACACACCAAACATGTGGAAGAAGGTGCTCTGGTCAGATGAAACCAAAATTGAACTTTTTGGCAACAATGCAAAACGTTATGTTTGGCGTAAAAGCAACACAGCTCATCACCCTGAACACACCATCCCCACTGTCAAACATGGTGGTGGCAGCATCATGGTTTGGGCCTGCTTTTCTTCAGCAGGGACAGGGAAGATGGTTAAAATTGATGGGAAGATGGATGGAGCCAAATACAGGACCATTCTGGAAGAAAACCTGATGGAGTCTGCAAAAGACCTGAGACTGGGACGGAGATTTGTCTTCCAACAAGACAATGATCCAAAACATAAAGCAAAATCTACAATGGAATGGTTCAAAAATAAACATATCCAGGTGTTAGAATGGCCAAGTCAAAGTCCAGACCTGAATCCAATTGAGAATCTGTGGAAAGAACTGAAAACTGCTGTTCACAAATGCTCTCCATCCAACCTCACTGAGCTCGAGCTGTTTTGCAAGGAGGAATGGGAAAAAATCTCTCGATGTGCAAAACTGATAGAGACATACCCCAAGCGACTTACAGCTGTAATCGCAGCAAAAGGTGGCGCTACAAAGTATTAACTTAAGGGGGCTGAATAATTTTGCACGCCCAATTTTTCAGTTTTTGATTTGTTAAAAAAGTTTGAAATATCCAATAAATGTCGTTCCACTTCATGATTGTGTCCCACATATTGTTGATTCTTCACAAAAAAATACAGTTTTATATCTTTATGTTTGAAGCCTGAAATGTGGCAAAAGGTCGCAAAGTTCAAGGGGGCCGAATACTTTCGCAAGGCACTGTATAAATGTACTGTTTGAAAATGTGAAGAATTGTTAGTTATCTTTAACAAATTTTTTTAAATTTGTGAATCACATTTTTATTTGGCGTACCCACGACGGCATTGCGTGTGCCCCAGTTAGGAAATACCTGGCCTACGGTTTTATGTAGTATATGGGCAACACATAACAAAACCACAGAGTCCGTTTGAGGTCGTCACATGTCACAACCAGGCACGTTGGATTTGAGAAAAGCAGACGTCCACTTTATGAGTGACACAATGCTTAACTGTCTAATGCAGTAGGGGAAGCAGACAGACAAGTAAAAGAGGCGTGGGGAATAACTCCAGAGGGGGGACATGATGTAACAGACACATTAGGGCCAAAATGGTAAGGTCCTTATCAAGTTCTGCTCATAATGAGGTCAGCAGTAAAAGTCCAGGGAAAATCACGATGGATACATGTGATATACATACATTGCAAGGTTGTCCATGTTGATGACAAAGCGGAGCCTGGAGAATAAAGAACGGATTCATTAGCAATTGGGGGCTAATCTCGGGTGAAGAAGCAACGTAAAATAATCAGAACCTGACAAGTTTATAGTTTCTTCTGAAACTCGTTAGTCTATTCTTTTTCTGAGAAATGAAGTCTATTGCATGCGAGAAATTGCCAAGAAACTGAAGATCTCATACAACCCTATGTTGTATGAGATCTTCACAGAACAGCAGCAAACTGGCTTTAACCAGAGGAGTGGGAGGCCCCGGTGTACAACTGAGCAAGAGGAAAAGTACATTAGGGTGTCTAGTTTGAGAAACAGACGCCTCACAAGTCCTCAACTGGCAGCGTCATTAAATAGTACCCGCAAAACACCAGTCTCAATGTCAACAGTGAAGAGGCGACTACGGGATCCTGGCCTTCTGGCAATTTTGAGCCAGTAATAGAACCCACAAATGCTATGCTCCAGATACTCAACTAGTCTCTAGAAGGCCAGTTTTGTTTTATTTAGGCCAGTTCTATTTAATGGACAAAAAAGTAGCTTTTCTTTTAAAAAACAATCTAAGTGACCCCAAACTTTTGAACGGTAGTGTATGGATATGTAGCAAAAAATCTGTAGAAAAAACAAAAAGATATGGGGGGGGGGAATAATTAGTTGTTGTTTTTAAATGTTTTGAAGAACAAAAAAAAACAAAAAAATTACCTCCAGCCTGCTCACCAATGGTCATTGTTGGGGAGAACATAATTAGGTTTGTTGTTCAACAGAGTATAGGTTTGTAAAGTCGGAAGTTTACATACACTTACGTTGGAGTCAATAAAACTTGTTTTTCAACCATCCCCAAATTTCTAGTTAACAAACTATAGTTTTGGCAAATCGGTTAGGACACCTACTTTGTGCATGACATATTGTTTACAGACAGATTATTTCACTTCACTGTACCACAATTCCAGTGGGTCAGAAGTTTACATACACTAAATTGACTGTGTCTTTAAACAGCTTGGAAAATTCCAGAAAATTATGTCATGGCTTTACAAACTTCTGATAGGCTAATTGACATAATTTGAGTCAATTGGAGGTGTACCTGTGGATGTATTTCAAGGCCTACCTTCAAACTCAGTGCCTCCTTGCTTGACATCATGGGGAAATCAAAAGAAATCAGCCAAGACCTCAGAAAAACAAATGTAGTTCTCCACAAGTCTGGTTCATCCTTGGGAGCAATTTCCAAACGCCTGAAGGTACCACGTTCATCTGTACAAACAATAGTAGGCAAGTATAAACACCATGGGACCACGCTGCCGTCATACCGCTCAGGAAGGAGACACGTTCTGTTTCCTAGAGATGCACGTATTTTGTTGTGAAAAGTGTAAATCAATCCCAGAACCACAGCGAAGGACCTTGTGAAGATGCTGGAGGAAACAGGTACAAAAGTATCTATATACACAGTAGAAGGTGTCCTATATTGACATGAAAGGCCGCTGAGTAAGGAAGAAGCCACTGCTCCAAAACCGCCATAAAAAAACAGACTACAGTTTGCAAATGCACATGGGGACAAAGATCTATTTTTTTTGAGAAATGTCCTCTGGTCTGAACAAACAAAAATAGAACTGTTTGGCCTGTTTGTTTTCCTCCAAATCGTTATGTTTGGAGGAAAAGGGGGGAGGCTTGTAAGCCGAAGAACACCATCCCAACCGTGAAGCACGGGTGGCAGCATCATGTTGTGGGAGTGCTTTGCTGCAGAAGGGACTGGTGCACTTCACAAAATAGATGACATCATGAGGGTGGAAAATGATGTGGATATATTGAAGCAACATCTCAAGACATCAGTTAGAAAGTTAAAGCTTGGTCGCAAATGGGTCTTCCAAATGGACAATGATCCCAAGCATACTTACAAAGTTGTGGCAAAATGGCTTATGGACAACAGAGTCAAGTTATTGGAGTGGCCATCACAAAGCCCTGAGGAAATCCCATAGAAAATTTGTGGGCAGAACTGAAAAAGCGCGTGTGAGCAAGAAGGCCTACAAACCTGACTCCGTTACACCAGCTCTGTCAGAAGGAATGGGCCAAAATTCACCCAACTTATTGTGGGAAGCTTGTGGAAGGCTACCCGAAACGTTTTAACCTTGTTAAACAATTTAAAGGCAATGTTACCAAATACTAATTGAGTGTTTGTAAACTTCTGACCCAATGGGAATGTGATGAAAGAAATAAAAGCTGAAATAAATCACTCTATTATTATTCTGACATTTCACATTCTTAAAATAAAGTGGTGATCCAAACTGACCTAAAAACAGGGAATTTTTACTAGGATTAAATGTCAGGAATTGTGAAAAACTGAGTTTAAATGTATTTGGCTAAGGTGTATGTAAACTTCCAACTTCAACTGTATTTCAGATTTCACCTTTTCATTCCATGTGCTACTGATGAACTCTGCCTCAACTCTGGCTACATCTACAGATGGACAAGATGCTTTTGGTCCTTTGATTTGCAGACCATAATTGGGTAGGTTTTATCTGACCTGTTAAAACTTCAGCATAGGTAACATCTGACACACAAACGGGTACTATGATTTGGCTGGGGATTGAATTCCCAAACTTCCAATATCAGAGCGGCCACTCTAACCACAAGGCCACTGAGTTGGTCACACACTAACCTGTGTTCAATCACAGAGACGTTAAAAGCCAATCTACTTCTTCAATAAAACTCAACAAAGAGCAGCGCCATCTAAATCTATAACCACCATTATCTGTCCACATGACATACTGTGCCTTTAGAAAGTATTCACACCCCTTGACTTTTTCCACATTCTGTTGTGTTACAAAGTGGGATTAAAATGGATTTAATTGTCATTTTTTTGTCAACGATCTACAAGAAATACTCTGTCAAAATGGAAGAACAATTATAATATTTGTAAAACATTGATGAAAAATAAGACACCAATGATATCTTGATTAGATAAGTATTAAATCCCCTGAGTCTATACATGTTAGAATCACCTTTGGCAGCAATTACAGCTGTGGCTCTTTCTGGGTAAGTCTCTTAGTGCTTTTCACACCTGCATTGTGCAACATTTGTCCATTATTAATTTCAAAATTCTTCAGTATTACTTTAGTGCCTTGTTGCAAACAGGATGCATGTTTTGGAATATTTATTTTCTGTATGGGCTTCCTTCTTGTTACTCTGTCAATTAGGTTAGTAGTGTGGAAAAACTACAATGTTATTGATCCTTCCTCAGTTCCCTCTTATTACAGCCATTCAACTCTGTAACTGTTTTAAGTCACCATTGGCCTCGTTGTGAAATCCTTTGAACAGTTTCCTTCCTCTTTGGCAAATAAGTTAGGAATTACAGTATCTTTTGTAGTGACCGGGTGTATTGATACACCATCCAAAGTCAAATTAATAACTTAAACATGCTCAAAGGGATATTCTATGTCTGCTTTCTGTATTTTTACCCATTTACCAATAGGTGCCCTTCTTTTTCAAAGCATTGGAAAACCGCTCTGGTCTTTGTGTGTTTGAAATTCATTGCTTGACTGATAATTGTGTGTGTGGGGTACAGACAATGAGGTAGTCATTCAAAAATCATGTTAAACACTACTATTGCACACATGGAACTTATGTGAGTTGTTAAGCACATTTTTATTCCTGAACGTATTTAGGTTGAATACTTGACTCATTTTTTACTAATTGTATTATTCAGCTTTGACATTATGGGGTATTGTGTGTAGTAGGCTAGTCACACAAAAAATATAAATGTAATACATTATAAATTCAGGTTGTAACAACAAAATGTGGGAAAAGTCAAGGGGCGGAAATACTTTCTGAAGGCAGGCACTATGTTATAAAAATATACTATTGTTAATAATTATAGATTCTACAGTTTTATTGATTCAGTGACCTGTATGTCAGTGGTCTATTACTGTTATTGGAGGGATGTGGCGTTACAGATAATATTGAATTCATATTGGCATTAAAAAAGGTCAGAGGGTTAATGAGTGTCACAGCTTTAATGGTTCTCTGGCTTTGGGAGGTGTGACGTGGTTTTTATGGTTGAGAGCACACGAAGGCTTGCTACCATAACCATTCCATTTCCTCTCTCCATTAAATAGAGAAGCAGACCATCACACAACTCATCCAAATATGACAATTAATATGTATGTGTGTGTGTAGGGAGGGTGGGTGGAATAGATTAGAAAAAACTTCTAACCAATCACTGTGAGGATGAAACTTTCAGCAGATTTTGAGGTAAGAGTGCAATCTGAGAAAATTATACTGTGGACAAGAGCAAGGTTCAGCATCAAATAAGCACATGCACACACTGATGAAAGCTCTTTGTCCTGACATTTGAGTGAAGCTTGTGGAAGAAAGGAGACAATGTCATACTGGGAGGGTGGGAGATATGACAGTGAGGCTTTAAGAAAGAGGAGAAGCGAGAGGATTTGCTTTGCTCACAATCTGTCCGGATGTGATAAGCCCTTTTTAGTATGGAGGTCTATGAGAAAATATCGAATTACGTGAGACTTGTTTGATCGAATATAAGTTTCGTAATGTTTAGGCTTATACAAAGGTACTGATATAAGTGGATGCACGTGGCATTCCGACAACATTGAAATAAACAACTTACTTGTGCCTGTTGTTCCCCCGTGTATCTTCCCTATCATTGGCTAGAATGGTTCTACCTGATCTCGCCAGCCTTCAATCATCGATGACATGCATTTCCATTGCTAGGGTGGTCACTCGTTTAATCTTTGAGTGAGGCCACTGCTTCTAGACCGTGTGTGCGTGTGTGTGTGCATGCGCAAGCGTACCTTCTTGTGGTAGATGCTGCACACTCCTCTCTCCAGGTCTGGCAGTCGGAAGAGCAGGGCTCTAACGGAGGGTAGGGTGACGGAATCAGACTCCAGGATCTCACATACAGCACCTTGTCTCTCACATATAGACCTGTGGGGTGAACAAGTGCCTCCAGGGTTGACATTTTGTATACAGAAGCACAAGTGCTATTTTCAGTTTCCTCCCCAGCAACACAATGTGCATTAGGCATTCGAGTGTGACTGCAGAGTGCAGAGAGACATGTGCATGTGTGTGTAATCTGGGTTTTATTCATGTAAGCGTGAAGCAGGGTTCTCTCATAAGCTATCTGATGGTAGAATCGAAGATTTATAATCCTAACAGCAGATCTGAGCGAGTAAGAGAGATTACAGTCTCAGCCCAACCCCAAATCCATCTCTATCCCTCAGACACTCAGTGCAGATCTGAAAGGATTGCATAGGTCCGTGTGTGTACTTGCTCCAGGGTAAAGTTTCCCCTAGGTACATATTCCTAGGTTCAGCTTCCCCTCCCCGCCCCTAAATCCTTAACCATTAACGGGAGAAATGCAAAACTGACACAAGATCAGGGTCTCGTGGCAACTTCACCGTAATCTGTTGCTGAAGCCCAAACCAGTCCCTTTCCTTTCCCCTCGCCCCCCCATTTGCGAATTCACTCACGCCTCCACCATATGCACAAGTGATGTAAATCTGAGGGATTTAAAATGATCATGGGTTTAGGGGCCACTTCAACTGAGCCAGCAATGCTGCCAGCTCAAGAGCAAAGTGCTATCCCAACATGCACTGCGATATGTTTGGTGTTAACAATTTCATACAAAATAATGGAGAGTTGAGCCTAATTATATGCAAAATATATTTGTTTGTGTCTGATTTCTAGGCTTGACACATGTAACAAATGAAATACCTCACAAATTAAACGTTTAACTGTTACGGAGGTTTATATCTTGTAAAATGACAGGGGAAATTTGTTCATTTTAATTTAATTCTCATTTTATTATTTAACGTGGAACATAAATTGCATCATTCAAGTCCCAAGTGTGTCCTGAAATTGATGGGTTAATTTGATCCCACAGGAGGTTGGTGGCACCTTAATTGGGGAGGACAGGCTCATGGTATGGCTGGTTTCTATTCTAGAAACACATGGTTTCTATGTTTGATGCCACTCTGTTCCAGCCATTATTATGGGCCGTTGTTTGATCCACTCATCACTCTTGAAGTCACCCTCAGAGTTTCGTCAGCAACAGATGACCACGGAGGGCCCTCCAAGCGAGTTAGTAGAGGCAAAGGACTGGTTTGGGATTCAGTGTGTACTTACTGTGCATCTTTGAGGGGCTGGCTTACCCACTTCCTCATCAGTCTTCTACCAAATAAGGTGTGGGTGTGGTCTAACACCCACAACAAACTGCCCTTCGTACCTCCATCTGTCTGTAACACACGCACACAAACCTTTCTGTGAAAAAGAGTACTGCACTTGGCCTAGTAATATCGTACCGTTCCAATGCTCCACAATAACAATTGCCCAAACTTAATTTAGGCCACAAAATAGCACCAAACAGGACATTATATAAGATAAAGTTGTAAGTTGTATACAAGTAAACTGCAGGAAAAGTACAGTGGTTCATCATGTAAAAGTTGCAGCGTACTGCAGCACAAGCTTGCATGGTGCCGCAGAATTCTATGGCATGTTATTTAAGTGTCAGCCATTGTAACCATTAAAGCTAGTTAGTGCTAGTTTGACCACCAGAGGGCATATTTGAGAAGCATTTGATAGCCTTCAATAGTGTCTGTACAAGAGCATTTAAAACCTTTTTTGTAAGAACATAGTGTATGGGACTAATTTTAAGAAATGTTGCTTAATTCATTTGATTAATATTATGGTGTTTCTATTCCAAGAAAAATGAAAAACCCTCTTGGGTTTCCGTTAGGATGGAACAGAAAATATGGAGCTGTACAACGTGACGGTCGGGAGTAGGCTACAGTACTAAGAGCATAACATGTCCACACCCTAATTGTATAATTCTAGTCTAACCAATACACAAACAGAGATTCAGTGAAAATAAAACTCTCATTGATTTACCAAGACCAGACCCCATGCTTGTCTCAGAGCAGCGCAAAACTGTGCTAAAATAGTGACCACCGCTGGTAGGCTTATTGCATCAAATGCTATTGCTTCTAATTTCAATATGCTTTTTAAATAAGACATACACCACTTTTAACAGCACATTACTCAACACTAGTGAGACTCATGTCGCCTACAGTAGGCCTACAGTATATCGAAAATATTTTGATATTCAGATTACAAATCGCTCACTTTTATTTTTTTTACGAAATAACCTACAAATTATTGTTATATATTATCAAGTTGATGGCACAGTCATATAGCCCGGCACCTACATAAAGCTGAGTGACTCACTCATTCAGGCTTTGGATCAAAATAAACAAGTAGCAACATTCTTTCTGATAGTCTTTAAAAAATAAATGTTTTGGTTATCCTGACCCCATCCTAGACCCCATGTACAAGATTATAATAGCCTTCCCGGTTGGCGCAGCGGTCTAAGACATTGCATCACAGTGTAAAATGCATTGCTACAGATGCAGGTTCGTGACAAACAGTAATTACATATGGGTCTCCCAGTGGCGGCCAGCACGGGTATCGAACCTACATCTGAAGCAATGCATTTTGCACTGCGATACAGTGTCTTCAACTGCTGCGCCAAATACTTATTTCCCACCATAATTTGCAAATAAATTCATTAAAAATCCTACAATGTGATTTTCTGGATTTTTTTTTCTCATTTTGTCTGTCATAGTTGAAGTGTACCTATGATGAAAATTACATTATGCCCTCTCTCATCTTTTTAAGTGGGAGAATGTGCACAATTGGTGGCTGACTAAATACTTTTTTGCCCCACTGTATTTGAAAACCTGTTTTGAAAATGCCACCAGCTGTTCATCACTACTGTAAATAAAAACACAGCATCTTGTTTACATTCTTTATTGTAACCGCAATGTCACAAATAATTTGTATCTACCGTTCCAATTACTTTTAGAGTTTGGGATTTACAAATGTGTGCTTTTCATGTCATTTTTCGCTAAATCCAGTTCTGATTTAAGTGGAACTTTTGACTGACGCCTTTAGCGAGAGGTCTAATGCTTTAATATTTAATCATATCTGCCTTCCGATTTCATATCTAAGGGGAATTTTGCACGCCATTATATGTTACATTGTTTTAGTTTTAACGTGCAGACTGGCACAAATGACAACAGGACGTTTCCCTAGTCAGCGCCATTATTAGTGCAATGTCCCTTAAAGTGTTGTTCTGTGCTACCCAGTGGGGCGGGTTAGGGGTCCACCCCCCCCGTCCGTCCGTCCGTCCTCATGGGCTAGGTCCGTCTTCTGTGCACGGCTTTGCGGCCCCTCCTGTGCCCCTTGCACTCGTGTCTTGAACCTCTCGCGCCCACCGCTACTTCAGTGGATACAGCTAGAGAACTGCAAGGCAATCCCATTGTGCTCCACTCGGGTGCCATGACCAATATATATTGTCCTGCTAATAACAGGGTTAATAATATATGTGTGTGAATATCCAAGGGGCTTTTATATTATTCTAAATTAATAATAATAATCATTTTGTTTAAAAAAATAACAATATTTTGGAGATGATTTCGTTTTCAAATAACGTAAAAACCTACAGTCATCTCATGGGTCTCCCAGTCAAGACCGGCACTAGTATTGAACCAGTATCTGTAGCAACACAGCTTGCACTTCGATGCAGTGTCTTAGACCTTTGCGCCACTCAGGCGCTGTACAACGTGACTGGTCGGGAGTTGGCTACAGTACTACAGTAAGAGCAAAATAATCCTAAACATTTCCACACCCTAACTGTAGTCTAAATTACTCTTAGAATAAAAACCTTAGTGTAACAACAGTTTTATTAAGTAATAATTAAGTTGTGCACAAGTCGTGCACAATTATATATCTATAATTATTTAAGTTTATGTCACCCACTCATTGTCAGTTAGAGACACAGTAGGACCCAAAAGCATAATCAGTGCTCTAACTCCCCCTTGCGCTGGTCTGGAGCAATGAAGTGGTGACGCCGGGTACCGTACGAAACCACAGATTACCTCTAAGTCCCGCAGCATAATCACAAAACTTTTAGTGGAGCAACCACTCATTCACTAACACGTACCTGGTTGGTGAGTATCTCCAGGTTTCTGAGAGTGGGAGCACTGAGGACCATACCGTCTGACTCACAGGAGAGGTGCCTGAACGAACTTAAAGTCACACACACACAGAGATTTACCACATACAATATTACAAGAGTCACAGGGAGTCAGTCTGTGGCAACCACAAGGGTGGTGTGTGTGTATGTGTGTGAGTACCTGTGGTGCAGTAGTACTCTCTGCAGGTTAAACTCTGTGAGGTAGTGGATGAGAGGACCCAGACAGCAGACCACAGGACTTTCCAAAGAGGCTATACTGGAGAGAGGTCTGGAACCTGGGGATGGTCACACGAATACAGCAATGAGTCACAAACTCGTGCCTCATTTTGTTAGAGAATACTTGTTTCGTTGATCATCCGCCAGCGTCCCCAAAATACACACACACACACACGCTGTCCCCAACAGAAAATATTTTTCACTTAAAGGACAGATGGAAGCACGGACCTGTAATTCATGACATGAAGCCTCTCTCTCTCTCTCTCTACCCTGTCTCTCTCTCTCTCTAACCCCTCTCTCTCTACCTACTCACTCTCTCTACCCTGTCTCTCTCTCTACCCTGTCTCTCTCAGACTCACCTGAGTCCTGTGTGTGACAGTAGAACTCAGTGACAGTGTTCATTGCAGAGGCAAAGTCAAACTGGGCACTTTCCCTCTTCTCTATACGTACACCATCACCAGCCTGCACACTGCAGAAAGAGAGAGGCAAATAGAGAGGGAGTGGAGAGAGGGAGAAGGCAGGGAGAGAAGAGTGACAGAAGGAGGAAATAGGAGGTAGAGGGAGGTTATTACACCAGCTCCTATAAGAATCAACCTGTTAGTCTGAACAGCTCAGGCACAAAAATCTAAGCTCAAGTAAAATGTTTTAGAAAAATATCTAAAAATATACAGTACCAGTCAAAAGTTCAGACACACCTACTCATGCCAGAGTTTTTATTTATTTGTACTATTTTCTACATTGTAGAATAATAGTGAAGACATCAAAACTATGACATTTAAAAAATATATATATATATATATTTTCAAGTCAGTTAAGAACAAATTCTTATTTTCAATGACGGCCTAGGAACAGTGGGTTAACTGCCTGTTCAGGGGCAGAACGACAGATTTGTACCTTGTCAGCTCGGGGGTTTGAACTTGCAACCTTCCGGTTACTAGTCCAACGCTCTAGGCTAGCCTAGTTACCACTAGGCTACCCTGCCGGCCCATTTAGAAATAACACATATGGAATATTGTAGTAACCAAAAAAGTGTTAAACAAATCAAAATATATTTTGTATTTGAGATTCTTCAAATAGCCACCCTTTGCCTTGACGACAGCTTTGCACACTCTTAATGCATTCCAGGTGACTACCTCATGAAGCTGTTTTAGAGAATGCTAATAGGTGTAGCCTTGTTAAAAGTACATTTGTGGAATTTCTTTCCTTCTTAATGCAATTGAGCCAATCAGTTATGTTGTGACAAGGTAGGGGTGGTATACAGAAGATAGCCCTATTTGGTAAAACACCAAGTCCATATAATGGCTAGAAGCTCAAATAAGCAAAGAGAAACGATAGTACATCATTACTTTAAGACAAGGTCAGTCAATGTGGAACATTTCAAGAACTTTGAAAGTTTCTTCAAGTGCAGTCACAAAAACCATCAAGCGCTATGATTAAACTAGCTCTCATGCGAACCGCCACAGGAAAGGAAGACCCAGAGTTACCTCTGCTGCAGAGGAGACCACTACAAAAGGAAACCAATAAGAAGAGGAGACTTGCTTGGGCCATGAAACATGAGCAATAGACATTAGACCGTTGGAAATCTGTCCTTTGGTCTGATGAAGCCAAATGAGATTTTTTCTTCCAACAGTCGTGTCTTTGTGAGACACAGAGTAGGTGAGCGGATGATCTCTGTATGTGTAGTTCCCACCGTGAAGCATGAAGGTGGTGGTGTGATGGTGTGGGGATGCTATGCTGATGACACTGTCAGTGATTTATTTAGAATTCAAGGCACACTTAACCAGCATGGACACCACAGCATTCTGCAGCAATACGCCATCCCATCTGGTTTGTGCTTAGTGGGACTATCGTTTGTTTTTCAACAGGACAATGATCCAACACACCTTCAGGCTGTGTAAGGGCTATTTGACCAAGAACGAGAGTGATGACGTGCTGCATCAGATGACCTGGCCTCCACAATCGCCCGACCTCAACCCAATTGAGATGGTTTGGGATGAGTTGGACCGCAGAGTGAAGGAAAAGCAGCCAACAAGTGCTCAGCATACACTACCATTCAAAAGTTTGGGGTCTCTTAGAAATGGCTTCTTTTTTTTATCACATTTTTTGTCCATTAAAATAACATCAATTTGTTCAGAAATTAAGTGTAGACATTGTTCATGTTGTAAATTACTATTGTAGCTGAAAACGGCAGATTCTTTCTGGAATATCTACATAACATAGGCGTACAGAGGCCCATTACCAGCAACCATCACTCCTGTGTTCCAATGGCACGTTGTGTTAGCTAATCCAAGTTTATAATTTTAAAAGGCCAATTGATCATTGGAAAACCCTTTTGCAATTATGTTAGCACAGCTGAAAACTTGTTCTGATTAAAGAAGCAATAAAACTGGCCTTCTTTAGACTAGTGGAGTATCTGGAGCATCAGCATTTGTGGGTTCGATTACAGGCCAGTAACAAAGACCTTTCTTCTGAAATTCGTCAGTCTATTCTTGTTCTCAGAAATGAAGGCTATTCCATGAGTGAAAATGCCAAGAAAAAAACAATGACATTTCTAAGTGACCCCAAACTTTTGAACGGTAGTCTATGTGGGAACTCCTTCAAGACTATTGGAAATGCATTCCAGGTGAAGCTGTGTGAGAGAATGCCAAGAGTGTGCAAAGCTGTCATCAAGGCAAAGGGTGGCTACTATGAATAATCTAAAATATAAAATATATTTGGACTTGTTTAACACTTTTTTGGTTACTACATGATTCCATATGTGTTATTTCATAGTTTTTACGCTTGCATTATAGGTAATTCCACGGTAACGGAATTGCGCCAAAAATAACAGATTTCAAAGTTTAACAAACCATACAACTCTATGCACAAGGACTATATTTAACAACATACACTGAACATGTACAAAAATCACATTTACTGGAAGAACTGTGCAGATGCAAAGTTTGGTAGCAGAATGTCTGTAAAATCTCACTGTTTTTTTGTGTGAACATGTTTTCCCAAAATTCTGTTAAATAAGATTAAAATATGTCTGCAGAAAAAATGGGGTGTCAGCTATGACATGACACCTTGAGTTTAAAAAAAAATAACAATAATCGGACCAACCGAAAAATGTATGTAAACGACTTCAACATCCATGGACATCTGGTGTCAGTCAGTGGGTGAGGATGCTGGTTACAGTAAATGGAAAGAGATGGGGCTCATAAGTAGGTGTCAATAAGAGCTGGGAGCGGTGACATTAATTGGAGAGAGAGAAGAAAGAGAAAAGGGCGAGGGGTTGACCACCAGACAACAGAAAGAAAAGTTATTAACTGAACATAACAGTATTCCAGCGGAAGGGAGAACATTAGCAGGTGACCCAACTGTGGTTTGTGACTATTATGATTCCGCACTGTAGCCAAATCAATTGCTAAATTGACGTTAATGACTTTTCTGAAATTCTGTTACAGATTTGGTAACAGAATTTTGTTTTAAATCAATTAATAAAGTAAATTGATATCTGTACAAACACTATAACTAATTGATTGGTCTACCTTTACATGTTACTTCTTTGAACTTTCATTATCCTCCCTCCAAATGCTGTATTATAGAAATGTTAAAATATCTTATAGATATGTTGATTTTTGGTAAGAGAAGGCCATGTTACCGAAAAAATAACCGAAACTAAATATACACTGCCTTCAGAAATAATTTTTACTCCTTGACTTATTCCACATTTTGTTGTTACAGCGTGAATTCCAAAGAAACGGTTGACAGTGAGAGGACGTTTCTTTAGTTTATTTGGAATTCAGGCTGTAATGTTTATTTTCAGCAAACTTAACATGTGTAAATATTTGGATGAACATAAGATTCAAAAACTGAGACATAAACTGTACAAGTTCCACAGACATGTGACTAAGAAAAATGGAATAATGTGTCCCTGAACAAAGGGGGGGTCAAAATCAAAAGTCAGTATCTGGTGTGGCAACCAGCTGCATTAAGTACTGCAGTGCATCTCCTCCTTATACAGCTGCTGTGAGATGTTACCCCACTCTTCCACCAAGGCACCTGCAAGTTCCCGGACATTTCTGGGGGGAATGGCCCTAGCCCTCACCCTCCCATCCAACAGGTCCCAGACATGCTCAATGGGATCGAGATCCGGGCTCTTCACTGGCCATGGCAGAACACTAACATTCCTGTCGTGAAGGAAATCACACACAGAACGAACAGTATGGCTGGTGGCATTGTCATGTCAGGAAGATCCTGCAGGAAGGGTACCACATGAGGGAGGAGGATGTCTTCCCTGTAATGCACAGTGTTGAGATTGCCTGCAATGACAACAAGCTCAGTCCGATGATGCTGTGACACACCGCCCCTGACTATGACGGACCCTCCACCTCGATCCCGCTCCAGAGTACAGGCCTCGGTGTAATGCTCATTCTTTCGACGATAAACGCGAATCCGACCATCACCCCTGGTGAGACAAAACCGCGACTCGTCAGTGAAGAGCACTTTTTGCCAGTCCTGTCTGGTCCAGCGATGGTGACTTTGTTGCCGATGATGTCTGGTGAGGACCTGCATTACAACAGGCCTACAAGCCCATCAGCCTATTGCGGACAGTCTGAGCACTGATGGAGGGATTGTGTGTTCCTGGTGTAACTCGGGCAGTTGTTGTTGCCATCTTGTACCTGTCCCGCAAGTGTGATGTTCGGATGTACCGATCCTGTGCAGGTTACACGTGGTCTGCCACTGCGAGGACGATCAGCTGTCCGTCCTGTCTCCCTGTAGCGCTGTCTTAGGCGTCTCACAGTACGGACATTGCAATTTATTGCCCTGGCCACATCTGCAGTCCTCATACCTGCTTGCAGCATGCCTAAGGCACATTCACGCAGATGAGCAGGGACTCTGGGCATCTTTCTTTTGGTGTTTTTCAGAGTCAGTAGAAAGGCCTCTTTAATATCCTTTTTTAATAGTTTTAATTGCCTACCGTCTGTAGCATGTTAGTGTCTTAACGACCGTTCCACAGGTGCATGTTCATTAATTGTTTATGGGTCATTGAACAAACATGGGAAACAGTGTTTAAAACCCTTACAATGAAGATCTGTGAAGTTATTTGGATGTTTACAAATTATCTTTGAAAGACAGGGTCCTGAAAAAGGGACGTTTCTTTTTTTGCTGAGTTTAGATTAAATATATATTTTTCTCACCCATCTACACACAATACCCCATAATGATGAAGTGAAAACACGTTTTTAGAAATGTTTACACATTTATTGAAAATGAAATATCTAATTTACATAACTTATTCACACCCAAGTCAATACTCTGCAGAAGCACGTTTGGCAGCGATTACAGCTGTGAGTCTTTCTGGGTAAGACTAAGAGCTTTCCACACCTGGATTGTGCAACATTTGACGATTATTATTCTCTAAATTCTTACAGCTCTGTCAAAGTGGTTGTGGTTCAGTTCTAGACAACCATTTTTAGGTCTTGCCATAGATTTTCAAGTAGAATTAAGTCAAAACTGTAACTCGGCCACTCAGGAACCATCACGGTCTTCTTGATAAGAAACTCCAGTGTAGATTTGGCTTTGTGTCCTAGGTTATTGTCCTGCTGAAAGGTGAATTACTCTCCCAGTGTCTCCACAGTCTTTAATGATTACAAGCATACCTATAACATGATGCAGCCACCACTATGCTTGAAAATATGGAGGGGGAAAGGGAATCGGAGAGGTGCGGGGGGCTGCCTTAAATCAACATCCAGGTCTTCGGTGGTACTCAGTAATGTGTTGTATTGGATTTGCCCTAAACATAACACTTTCTATTCAGGACAAAAAGTTAATTGCTTCGCCACATTTTTTGCAATAAGGCACTAAAGTAATACTGCAAAGAGGATGCATGTTTTGGAATGTCTTTATTATGTACAGGCTTCCTTCTTTTCCCTCTGTCAATTAGGTTAGTATTGTGGAGTAACTACAATGTTATTGATCCATCCTCAGTTTTCTCCTATCACAGCCATTAATTAAACTCTGTTTTAAAGTCACCATTGGCCTGAAGGTGAAATCCCTGAATTGTTTCCGTCCTCTCCAGCAACTGAGTTAGGAAGGACGGCTGTATCTTTGGAGTGACTGGGTGTATTGATACACCATCCAAAGTGTAATTAAGTACTTCACCATGCTCGAAGGGATATTCATTGTCAGTTTTTTTTATTTTACCCATCGACCAGAAGATGCCCTTCTTTGCAAGGCATTGGAAAACCTCCCTGGTCTTTGTGGTTGAATCTGTGTTTGAAATTCCCTGCTCGACCTTACAGATAAGTGTGTGTGGAGTACAAAAATTAGGTAGTCATTCAAAAATCATGTCAAACACTATTATTGCACAGAGAGTGAGTCCATGCAATTTATTATGTGACTTGTTAAGCACATTTTTTACTCCTGACCTAATTTAGACTTGTCATAAAAGGGGTTGAATATGTATTGATTCAAGACATTTAAGCTTTTCATTTTTTATTCATTTGCAAAAAAAAAAAAAAAAAAAACATAATTCCTCTTTGACATTATGGGGTGTATAGGCCAGTGACAACAAAATGCAAATTGTATAACTTTTTTTATTCTGGCTGTAAGAAAACAAAATGTGGAGGGAAAAAAAACAAGTGTTGTACATCAAAACATTTGTGTTTTGATGTACTTCTAAAACCTTTTAATACTTTTTCTGGTAGATGTTTTCTAAGAGCCCCTTTTCCACCTGTTTGACAAGAAATCAAAGCCTGCTTATTCCACATTTTTGGGATGGACACTTTTTGAGAGATGAAAATATGCCTAGGGCTGTGGCAGTCATGAAATTATGTCAGCCGGTGATTGTCAAGCAAATAACTGCCCGTCTCACGGTAATTGCATAAAACGGTAATGACATAAAACGTTAATTAGCATAAACACATTTAGCATCTCCTGATTACCACACACCTACAAGTCACTGATGCAGACCTTTGGAACATCTACATTTTAAAATGTCTAGTAAATCAATTTAATATAGCCTACACCATCACAATAAATCCCGTATTTACTTTGGACAGGTCTAAAGAAACATATGAAGAATGTAGTCTATTTCAGAAGAACAAAAAAGCATACTCTGAGTTGTCCTTATGTTAATATAGACTCTTAAGGGGTCTAACACAGTCTACGCAAACACCTGCATTTTGGAACGGAGGAGACTGGTACTTCCGAGAACACAAACACCTGCATCTTTCATAGCGAGCTAGCGAGGGACTGGGAAAGAGGGGAGGAGAACAGTATAGGCAGGTCTGCCCACAGACAGACAGAGTTAGAACTGTGCACTAGGCCTAAATATCGATAATCAAAAGCTGCATTTCACAATAGAATGCTGTATCTGGCAATTTCTTGGTTTACAATGTCTTGCAATTTCAGTACAGCAGGGCCCATCATCAATGAATAGGCTAGGATATTCTACACACAACAGGCCGAAGACTGAACACCCACTCGCATCAGTAGCGAAGGGCAGGCGAGCCAGCGCGAGGGAGAGAGAGGGGGCAGGCAGAAAGAATGTCTTAGTATTCTGTATTTCGCAATGTCTTGTTTTGCATGCCTCGCAAATTCACCAAGGTAGCCTACAGCTCGCCTTTTCCTTTCTGGTTTTACTTAAATTACACAATTATCCCCAGGCCTTTATAGGCTACCGTTAAGTTAGCCTATAACATGAAAATAATATTTTGTGATAACTGCACTGTGATTTTAATTTTGTGGGGGGAATTCTTTTTTTTTTTAGAATAAATGTTTTTCACGAAGGAATTTTGTTAAGGATCCGAACATCACTTAAAAGTTAGTTCAAACCCCTAGTGTAAAGCCCTTTATCTTTCATTTGACATGCTCCTATGAACTTGACATGTTGGTGCACATGGAAATGACCTTATTGCTTCATTATAATGTGTCATAATGCTCTATAAGTTAAGCAATATAACTAACATAACCCTTCAAATAAAATATTATTTGTTTTACTGAAACTTCAATGTCTGTCAACATCATACAGTACCCATATTTTGCTTGTGCCTGACAAGTATTTATTCCTATGAAAGTCTCTCTCTCTCTCTCTCCTGTGATTTCAAGGACTCTGTGGCTTTGTCATCTCTTGCTGTTTCCAAGACAACCAAAGCAAACACGTGGCAGAGAGAGAGAGCGAGAGAGATGGAGGATTCTCTTTAACAGCAACACACTCCACAAACAGACAACCAATTGAACCATTGCAACGAAGAACCATATATTAGTCTGTAGGATTCAATTGTTGAAAACACAGACGAAGCAGCATGCCTCCAGCTGACTTCCATTCTAGCTAGAGATGGTTATAAAATACCAGCTATAGACAGGCCCTTCAACACCATCACACCCCTGGGTAGACCTGATCACTATGATCAATAGCCAATACACTCAGCCATTCCAAATAATCAATCTCACACACCAATGGTTCTGATCAACCTGTATGTAGAACATAGACCTTACCGTGAAATGGTTACAAGCCCTTAACCAACAACGCCGTTCAAGAAAGAGTTAAGAAATGTGTACTAAATAAACTAAAGTAAAACATTTAATAAAAAGTAACAATAACAAGGCTACAGTTGAAATTGGAAGTTTACATACACCTTAGCCAAATACATTTAAACTCAATTTTTCACAATTCCTGACATTTATTCCTAGTAACAATTCCCATCTTAGGTCAGTTAGGATCACCACTTTATTTTAAGAATGTGAAATGTCAGAATAATAGTAGACAATTATTTATTTCAGCTTTTAATTTCTTTCATCACATTTCCAGTGGGTCAGAAGTTTACATACACTCAATTAGTATTTGGTAGCATTGCCTTTAAATTGTTTAACTTGGGTCAAACATTTCAAGTAGCTTTCCACAAGCTTCCCACACTGAATTTTGGCCAGACTGACGAGTTTCAGAAGAAAGTCTTTGTTTCTGGCCATTCAAACCCACAAATACTGATGCTCCAGATACTCAACTAGTCTAAAGAAGGCCAGTTTGATTGCTTCTTTAAATCAGGACAACAGTTTCCAGCTGTGCTAACATAATTGCAAAAGGGTTTTCTAATGATTAAAATTAAAATCTATTCCTTTTCTTTCTATCCTAAAAAACACCCTAGTCCTTAGCAATGACAAGCATTACCCAAAACATGACGCAGCCATCACTATGCTTTAAAAATATGAAGAGTTTTTTTGCCCCAAACAGAACACTGTATTCAGGTCAAAAAGTTTTTGCAATAAGACACTAAAGTACTACTTCAATCAGGATGCAAGGTTTGGATTTTTTGTATTCTGTACAGGCTTCCTTCTTCTCACTGTAATTCAGGTTAGTATTGTGGAGTAACTACAATGTTGTTGATCCATCCTCCGTTTTCTCCTATCGCAGCCCTTCAACTCTGTAACTGTTATAAAGTCACCGTTGGCCTCATGGTGAAATCCCAGATCGGTTTCCTTCTTCTCCATCAACTGAGTTAGGAAGGATGCCTGTATCTTTGTAGTGACTGGGTGTATTGATACACCATCCAAAGTGTAATAAATAACATTACCATGCTCAAAGGGATATATTCATGGTCTACTTTTCTTATTTTTACCCATCTACCAATAAGTGCACATCTTTGCGAGGCATTGGAAAACCTCCCTGGTCTGTGGTTGAATCTGTGTTTGAAATTCACTGCTCGACTGAGGGACCTTACAGATAATTGTATGTGTGGGGTACGGAGATGAGGTAGTCATTCAAAAATTATGCTAAACACTATTATTGCTCACAGTGAATCCACGCAAGTGTTCTCACGGAAGTCCTGGAGTCACTCACCAGGAGTGGTAAGTACTGACGAAACTTGAAATCAACAAAATGAATTAGTGTTAGTGTGAATTAAATTGTCATGTTTGGATTGTTTCAAGAGTTCATGAAGAGCTATGAATGTTGATATGTTTCATTGTACTGTAAGTTCTATGGATTTTATTTCCAACTTTTTTTGTTTTGTTTTTTTTGGAAAGTTCAAAGACAAGCGACACAGGAATGCGCCAATATAATTTAGATAAGGTTTTTGAAGAGTAGATCCAAGAATGCGTGTGCTGTCATGCCTTTTGTTTGAATGTTTTGGGACATGCAAAGTGATGTTAGACTATGGGAGATACTGGGATTTTAGTGCTCTTGGAAGAATAAAAACTGGGTTTAAATCCAAATCTAATTTTATTTGTCACATGCGTCGAATACAGCAGGTGTACAGCAGGTTCACCTTACAGTGAAATGCTTATTTTACAAGCCCTTAACCAACAATGCAGTTAGAGAAACAAATACCAAAAAAAAAAAGTAAAAGTAAAAAGAACAAGTAATTAAAGAGCAGATGTTGGTCATGGTTTAAACACTGATCGTGGAGTCATTGGTAAACTGATCTACGTTTGTATATCATAGTGGTGAATTTTCTATGTTGTTAAGACTGACTATTTTGTATTATTTTTATCGTGAAGATTTCTGTTATGTACCATTTGCTATTTGTATTCTTATTGCGGAACTGTAATAAATCGGATTACTTTTAAATGTAGCTCTCACATTTGAGTAATATTTCTTGAATTATTATTTGGTGAAATGTCTAATGGTAAATGTTATTCACAACATACATAGCATATATACTTGGTCTCCAAATGTGCATTTCTGAGCTAAGGTTAACTCAATAACTTAATGCTCAGCCATTGATTGCAAGATATTAGCTCCTTGTTAGAAATCTATATTATTAAATTATTGCGCGCTCCAACGAGCGTCTGCGTTGCCAAGGGCTAAAATAGAATACACCCAAGTGCCATCTCCTCATTGGTTATACCCACGTGGGGTCAGACGAATGAGGTCAGTGGCAATAATGCACCTAATTTATGAAAGTTGCCAGTCGCAATATAAAGTCAAGAGGAGAAAAAGCCAAGAAAAAGGAGAGATGAATAGAAACGATTCGGATGACCGTTTTATGTGTGGATTAATTGGTGGAGTAGAGGACCTTGCGCATTTCAGGTAAAATAACAACTCAATGTTTATATCCCAGGACAAATTAGCTAGCAACAGCAAGCTGCCTAAATAGGACAAATTAGCTAGCTAGCTAAATGTCCATAAATGTTTAATGCTTTTGTTCCCAAATTAATATAATTGGTTCAGAGTTTGTTTTGATATTTTAACCTGCGTGTCGTGATCGCGTTTGGTGTGGGGGGGACAAAATACATACACCGTGCTTCTACAGCTGCATTGCTTGTTGTTTGGGGTTTTAGGCTGGGTTTCCGTACAGCACTTTGATATATCAGCTGATGTAAGAAGGGATATATAAATACATTTGATTTGATTCCGAGTGGTGACGCAAGGCTCGCAACCTTGGCATACCCACTGGATAGGATTACGGGCCTTATAGCGTTCACATGATAATGGAGTTAGATGGTATATCAAGAGTAGGATCATAGACCCCTACACTCATTCTCTGTCATCCTTAGACAAAGTGAATTCTCACTATTCTACAATTGTAACATGTTAAGCAAAAATGTTCTCCTGAACTTATTTAGGCTTGCCATAACAAAGGGGTTGAATACTTAATTTTCACCGTAACATTCACATGGGTAAGGTTGCAAAATTCCCAAAATTCCACCCGTGATTTCTGGAAAACCTCACAAGTCCAACACTGACATCAGTGTGTGCATTTGTATGGTTGCAAAATTCCTTTAACCTGGGAATTGGGGAAAGTTTTCCAGAAATCACAGGTGGAATTTTGCAAGCTGACAACACAGCTCTTAGCTCCCTCAGTAGATGCCTACTGGAGAACTTATTTGTATTGCTTTTAATCTTTTTAATGAATTTATCTTATTAAAACTTTGTTCTAGCTAGCTATTTGTGTAGGTAGCTATCAAGTAAACCCAATGATGTGAATATTACAGTGAAAATGTTAAGGGTCTTACATTTTAGCAGAGTGAAAGACTTCACACAGCACCTACATTGGAACCCTCCCAGGATCTCATTAACTGGGCACTTGACAGCCATGTGACAACCACACAGAGACCGTTACTAAGGGGCCTCTCTGGCTAGCCCACCCCAGAGACAAGTTAACGTTAGTAGCACCCAGAGATGCTAAAACACATGTCATCATGCAGAAGATGATATACACACAATATAGGGCGCCCGAGTGGCGCAGCGGTCTAAGGCACTGCATTTCAGTGCTAGAGGCGTCACTACAGACCATGGCTCGATTCAAGGCAACCAGCCGTGATTGGGAGTCCCATAGGGCGGCGCACAATTGGCCCAGGATCGTCTGGGTTAGGCGATCATTGTAAATAAGAATTTGTTCTTAACTGACTTGCCTAGTTAAATAAAGATTAAATAAAATAATTAAACACACCAGGCTAACCATATAAAACAACTTTCAGACAACGCACATGAAATTCACAAGGTCAGGAGAATGTGACATCTGCTTTTTGACACACACACACACACACACACACACACACCCTCTTCAACAGAGGAGAGGGCAGAGGAGATCAGGTTAAGAGATTCACACAAACATGGCAGAATGGAATAAGAGAGAAAGCTGTGAAAGAAATAGAGAAGTCAGAAAATGAGAACAAAGAAAATGGAAGAGGGAAAAAAATGAGTATTAATGAAAAATGATTGAAAGATGAGGGAGAAAGGGACAGAATGAGAGAAAGAATAGAGATGACAACAGGTGGGAAGTTGGTCAGAAGAGTGTGAATAGAAAGGGAAAGGGATGGGAGAGAAGGAAAGTTAAGAGTGCAGAAGACATTCCTGCATCCTGCAGCCACTCACTCATAAATGACATCACCCAGAGACCATCAGCAGTGAGGAGTAAATCTTTACATCAGGGCTGCCCAATCTTGTCCCTGGAGTGTTACCCCCTGGTACGTTTTCACTCCAACCCCAGTTGTAAGTAAACCGATTTGCTTATGAACCAGCTATCAGAATCAGGTGTGCTAGATTAGGGTTGGAGCAAAACCCAGGAGAGCCTGACATTACCTTCTCCTCAGTGTTCACAGTCACTTAGAGAACGTACAACACAATGTTTGCTTGTTCACATCCCCTCATGAATTTAAAAAGGAATTGACTGGTGTAAGAAATGTAGTGGAAACTCATGCTTACAGAACAATGACTTTAAATTAACTCTGGGTTAAAGGGTAGATCATAGGAGAGCACCGTATCTCCCTCACTCGCTCTCTCTGACAGATGTTTACTTCCCCCTAGTGTTCAGCACCTAGCACTGCCACCCAGTCAGAGATGGCACAACTGCAGAGGTTGTGCCCTAGGCTGGTCTAGCGGGAAACACCACCACCTGTAGTACACATGCACAACCCCAACGTGGGTTTGAATCCCAGCCCCCTCACTATTCTGAATCTCCCTCCCTCTCATTGCATGCTATAAAATGAAAATACTTTAATATATGCAGAGGTCAGAGCAGAATCAGGTTGTGTAAGAGGTCAAATGTATTCATGTCTATTTTCCAAACCAGCCAGAAACTAGGCTGTTGTTGATGTCCCAGTCTATTTGGGAGATGCATCACCTTTGCTTTTGTAGAAAACAAAAGCTTTTAGTGCTCTTCAGCAGTCTGAGGAGAATGAGACGTCAGGGTTAGAGGTTACCTGGCGGTGACGATGCTCTGCAGCAGTCGGTGGGAGGAGTCTGAGAGGTCAGAGGGCACCAGGATCTCTGCAGGGTTGACCTTTAAGACTCGCCCCTCCAGCTCACAACGCGTTGAGCCGTCCACAAAACAATCCAACAGCACGTCACCTGTACTGGGCTGCACCGCCTAACACACACATACAAACACACAGCAATTTGCCAGTCACTATTGGCCCGATTCAGACTTAGGAAAGATATACATTTCCTATGCACACCTTTCCTACGCACTTCTTAGTAGTTGGTATTCAGACTTACAGTATCTTACAGTAATGCACTCTGGAAGTGTGGCTCTCTGGCACACAATGAATACATTTATTTAAACCGCTGAAAATCTCTATCTATCTATGTCTCCATTTCAGCACCAATTGGTAGATTAAATTATCTACAAGATCAGAATATTTTTTTTAGGGTTAGGAAAGTATGTATGGATAATGAAAAATAGTTTACAAAGCCTTTACATACAAAATATATTGATGAATTTAAAAAAAAAAGTGGTTAAATCCATAAAATATTGGAAAGTGAGAAGAGTGCGCTATAGGGGTTGAATAATAGTCCTATAAATCTACCCTATTCCTCAATAATCATGGAACTGTAATGACAACGGTCCAGTCCTTGTGAACCGTGCACCAAGCTACAGGTATAAACTGCTAAGTGTGGTCTGAGTTAAATAATGATTCAAATAGGCTGCAGGTACCAAATTATTGCACTACTTTAGCCTAATATTATCCACTATTGATAGCGACCCTCAGGAACAACTACACAGACAGAGGAAAGAAAGGTAAATGGAATGGAATAGAAAAACAGAGCCTTTATGCAGAAATGAAAACGGTGGTTTGATTAATTCTGAAAGCTTCCATATTCAGTTCATCAAATGGTAAAATTGGAAGTAATATACACTATCATTATAATATGGAGAATAGTATGATCAAATATACCCTAATTACCCTCAGTGATCATGAAACTGTGCGATGACAAGTGCCAAGTCTTGCGCCAAGTTCAAAGCAATGGTTTAATAAGCTTACTGTACATGTCGCAATTTATTTTTACTATAATTTGTAATTGGCCTTCATAAAATAGTATCCACTATTACTTGACCCTCAATAACAATAACAGGACAGCGTTTACTGAAGAAACAAATACATTTAGGCTAAGTCAAACAAAGGAATGGAATTCTATGAATGTAAGGAAAGGAAACAAACACTACATTATTAAATATTTATTACTTATGGTCGCTACCGATAGTGGCTAATAATATTTAACTTATAGCCTACAAATTGAAGATAACTAGGGCTGGGAATTAACAGGGACCTCGCGATACGTATTGCGATTCGAAACTGTGATTTGAGGTTCCAAACATATCGCTCACCATATGTCTGAGCAGAGGGACAAGAGTGAGCCATGAGAAAATAAGTTGTGACCAGTCATGGAAATAAGTGCTGTAAACAAATTGGCTCCCTATTTCTCATCACTGCCTATATAGGCCATACCATTAAAATTCGGCATAATGGCACAGCATTTCATACTTCACTGAGAAAAGGGGCATACCCATCATGTCAAATCTAAATTGTATTTGTCACATGCGCCGAATACAACAGGTGTAGACATTAAAGGAAAACCCTTACTTAGCAAGCCAACAATACAGTTAAGAAAAATACTTTTTTTTTTTGTTTTATCAATGAAAATAAGAAATAATTAAAACCTCTACAGGATCGGTGGGTCCCCCCACGGGACGGTTGAGCTAACGTAGGCTAATGAGATTAGCATAGGTTGACTGGAGTCTGACAATTTTTATGGCTGACACCGCCTGGTATAGAGGTCCTGGATAACAGGAAGCCTTTGTAGTGCCTTGCGGTCGGAGGCCGAGCACTTGCCATACCAGGTAGTGATGCAACCAGTCAGGATGCTCTCGATGGTGCAGCTGTAGAACCTTTTGAGGATCTGAGGACACATGCCAAATATTTTCAGTCTCCTGAGGGAGAAAATGATTTGTCGTCATGGTGTGCTTGGACCATGTTAATTTGTTGGTGATGTGGACACCAAGGAACTTGAAGCTCTCAACCTGATCCACTGCAGCCCCATAGATGAGAATGGGGCCATACTCGGTTCTCCTTCTCCTGTAGTCCACAATCATCACCTTTGTCTTGATCACATTGAGGGAGAGGTTGTTGCCCTGGCACCACAAGGCCTGGTCTCTGACCTCCTTCCAAAATGTCTCGTCGTTGTCTACCACTGTTGTCTTAGGCAAACTTGATGGTGTTGGAGTCGTGCCTGGCCATGCAATTATGAGTGAACAGGGAGTACAGGAGGGGACCCCATGTTAAGGATCAGCGTGGTGGATGTGTTGTTACCTACCCTCACCACCTGGGGGCGGCCCGTCAGAAAGTTTAGTATTCAGTTGCAGAGGGAGGTGTTTAGTCCCAGGGTCCTTAGCTCATTGATGAGCTTTGAGGGCACTATGTTGTTGAACGCTTAGCTGTAGTCAATGAATAGCACAGTTGTCCAGAACAGCTGGTGCTGTCATGCATGTTTCAGTGTTACTTGCCTCGAAGCGAGCATAGAAGTAATTTAGCTTGTCCGTTAGGCTTGTATCACTGGGCAGCTCTCGGCTCTACTACATCCAAGCGTTGGAGCCGGTGTTGTATGATTCGATCTTAATCCTATATTGACGCTTTGCCTGTTTGATGGTTCGTCGGAGGGCATAGCGAGATTTCTCATAAAACTTCCAGGTTAGAGTCACGCTCCTTGAAAGTGGCAGCTCTACCCTTCAGCTTAGTGCCAGCATCAGTGGTGCTGGTGGTAGGTAGAAAGCTATGAAAATAACAGATGAAAAACTCTTGGTAGATCATGTGGTCTACAGCTTATCATTAGAAACCCTACCTCAGGCAAACAAAAACTTGAAACTTCCTTAGATATCGTGCACCAAAAATGCACCGAAAATGGCTGTCAATGATAGCAATAGTCAACAATGAACTTGACAGGGTTTAAAAAAAATTGAAAAATAAATGTACACTACCGTTCAAAAGTTTGGGGTCACTTAGAAATGTCCTTGTTTTTGAAAGTAAAGTACATTTTTTTTGTCCCATAAAATAACACCAAATTGATCAGAAATACATTGTAGACATTGTTCATGTTGTAAATGACTATTGTAGCTAGAAACATCTGATTTTTAATGGAATATCTACATAGGCCCATTATCAGCAACCACTCCTGTGTTCCAATGGCATGTTGTGTTAGCTAATCCAATTAGCCAAAAGGCTAATTGATCATTAGAAAACCCTTTTGCAATTATGTTAGCACAGCTAAAAAGTGTTGTTCTGATTAAAGAAGCAATAAAACTGGCCTTTTTTAAACTTGTTGAGTATCTGGAGCATCAACATTTGTGGGTTCGATTAAAGGCTCAAAATGTCCAGAAACAAAGTGCTTTCTTCTGAAACCTGTTAGTCTATTCTTGTTCTAAGAAATTAAGACTATTCCATGTGAGAAATGGCCAAGAAACTTTAGATGTCGTACAATGCTGTGCTTCCTTCACAGAACAGCGCAAACAGGCTCTAATCAGAATAGAAAGAGTGGGATGCCCCGGTCCACTTGCTCAGTAGTGCACAAGTACATTAGTGTCTAGTTTGAGAAACAGACGCCTCAAAAGTCCTCAACTGGCAACTTCATTAAATAGTACCCGCATAACACCAGTCTCAACGTCAACAGTGAAGAGGCGACTCTGGGTTGCTGGCCTTCTAGGCAGAGTTGAAAGAAAGAAAAAAAGAAGCCATATCTCAGACTGACCAAGAAAAATTAAGATGGGCAAAACAACTGTTCTATCTTGCCAATGCAGTGTAACCTGCCAGCTGTATGTTAATCATGTCTTCGTTCAGCCACGACTTGGTGAAATATAAGATATGACAGTTATTGATGTCCAGTTGGTAGGATATACATGCTTTGAGCTTGTCCCAATTTATTTTTGAGCGATTGTAAGTTGGCCAGTAGTACGGATGGCAAGGGCAGATTACCCACTTTTCGGCAGATCCTCACAAGGCACTCCAATCTCTTTCCCCGTTATCTTTTCTGTTTCTTTCTCCTGCAAATGACGGGATGAGGGCCTGTTCGGGTGTCTGGAGTAAATCCCTCTCGTCGGACTCATTAAAGAGAAATACTTCATCCAGTTCAAGGTGAGTAATCGCTGTTTTGATTTCCGGAAGCTATTTTCGGCCATAAGAGACAGTAGTAGCAACATTATGTACAAAATAAAAGTTAGAGAAAATGCAAAAAAAAAAAAAAAAAAAAAAAAAAAAAACGAACAAAATAGAACGGTTGGTTAAGAGCCCATGAAACGGCAGCAATCCTCTCCAGCGCCGTCTTCGAGCATAAAGAATACATGTTGATATGCTTTTCCATTTCCTACCGTGACTGGTTTGACATTAATATCCAGTGATAAGGTAAAATAGATCTAAAACAATTGTTATTTGGCCTATACACATACACAATCACCTTATCCAAACTGATTACGCATTTACCTAGTACGCATTTACCTAGTACGCATTTACCTAGGTCTTATCAATTTAAAAATGACAGTGCATGGAGTATGCTGTTATTTCTATCGTTAAAAAAAAAATGAAGTAAATGCTTTTTCCACTTGGAACCGGTAGGTTCGCGCGACTTTATTAATGGTTTCCGCGTGCATAAAGAATAAGCTTATAGAGAGAAAAGTGCGTAAAATGGGGAATGAAGTTCCATTTACGTGCACATAACTCGGGTCTGAATTACCCCACATTGAGCCCATGTGCGTACAATTGAGTGTGTACTCACCACCAGCCCAATGGTTAGTTGTTTTCTGGGTTTATCCCAGGTCTCACTGAGACAGAGCAGGTAGCTCTCTGGAGGATCTGTCACCACATCACACTCCCCCTCCTCCACATCAACCAGACTATGCACTGGGTTGACGTCTGATACCCAGGGTCAAGGGTCAATAAGCACACTATAGTGGGCTGAAGTCATCACACACAGGAGGACACTACTGCAGCTGTGCGCAGTTGACTACTCTTATGCCCGGTCCATAAATACACCTGTATGGATATGGTGAAAAACACAACACACACACCAGCATATGTAAGGATACCCTCCCCCACCAGTGTAGACTTTGTGTAGAGAGCGCTGAGTTGGCGGGTGAACAAAGTGTTCTTATTGGCTCCGGAGGCCTTAATGGCCGACGTCTCTGTCTGCTTCACCACGCCCACCTGAGGTGAGAACCAATCACAGTCAATCAAACGTAAATCAGACACACTAACATCTGTCATCACTGACAAATAATTATGTTGCTTCCTAAATTAATAATTAATCTGTGGCAGACAATAACATCACACATAAACAAAGTCTATGGTGACATTTAACAGTTGTATGCCTAAAACATTTCACATTGCATTACTTAAAATACTCTGTCTGCCCTTTGACTTCGATAATGAGTTGCAACAGTAATGGGCCTGACTGGAGAACCTTGAATCTGCCCTGTTCCACACCTTGTAGCCCTGGGAGACAAGGCGTCGTACGTGAACATACAAGCGGTGTGTGGGAATGCTACACGTCATGAAGTTATGGTCCAGGTGACAGAAGATGTTCAGCTGCTTCGCTGCTTTCTACACACACACAAACCAGTGACAGATGTTTAGCTCCCTTGCTGCGATCTACATACACACATTGATTAACACACATCAGGAAGTTATAGTCCAGGTGACAGAAGATGTTCAGCTTCTTCGCCGCTCTACACACACACGCCTCTCACCTCTGCGTCCTCTCCAAAGAACCTGTACTTGTATCCACACTCCACAGCCAATAGAGCGTCTTTATGTTGCTCTTTAATCTGCAGGTACTGCTGCTCCAGAGGAGTGTACCCACTCTTAGAGATCCCACAGGGGGCACTGGTCACAGAGACTTCACCCCCTACTCCTGGAGGAGTCTTCATTACACCCCCCCTTCTTCTTCTTCCTTCTCCTGGCTTGGCAAACTGAATGAGGCTGAGAGCCTAGGAAGGATCACAACAATAAAGTTTCCATTTAAAGCTGCAATATGTAACTTTTTGGGTGACATGACCAAATTCACATAGAAATGTGTTATAGATGTGGCATTCTCATTGAAAGCAAGTAAGAAGCGTTAGATCTGTTATATATGTGTACTATTGCTATGCTTCCTGTTCTTAAGTTTAATTTTTGCATCTTTTACTTTTGGTTTTGTACAGCAGCTTCAAACAGCTGAAAATACAATATTTTTGGTTATGGAGAACATACTTCACAGCAGTGTAGCTGGTACAATGACTCTTTACACTATACTTGCTTCTTTTGCCACAAACTGAAATTAAGCAAACTATTCAAATTTTAGCAACTAGTTAATGCCGGAGCGATTTTTACATAGTGCAACTTTAACATACAGTTTCAAACTCACAGAATACAATTAATTAGGAGAAAATCAAAGAGAAAGGTGATGATCTCCTACCTGTTTTTTGGATGATGGCTCTGGACTCCGCCACTCCTCTTCTTCGCTTTTCTGTCTCTCTTTATCACCAGTCATTTCTCTGTGGGCCACAGCCTCCCTACCTCCTACATCCCCAGGCCCATGACCTCCATGAGCACACCCATCGCCTACATCACCAGGCCTACCACCTGCATCCTCAGGCCCACCATCTGCATCCTCAGACCCGCCACCCGCATTCCCGGGCCCAAGAGGGCCTCTGCCTTGGGGCTCACTAGGACAGACGAAGCCCTTCAGTCTCTCCAGGGTGGAAGAGGAGAGGCTGCCTGCCCCTCGAGAGGAGGGGGCCCTGATTTCTGATAGGAAAAAGGGATAAGAGTTTAAATGAAAACTGGTAGTGGCTGTGTAAACAAACCCAAAGTGTGGATTGCAGGCAAATTGAATTATTTCAAAGTAAGTACATATTTATACACTCTCCTTCAAGGTAAATCATTTTCTGATTTGGATCAACATTTTCAGGGGGGTGCCTACTCTAATTCTGAGTGTGGACTAGACAAGCCTCCACTCTCTAATTTGAATCTTCCAAAATAGTTAACAGCTCCTTTACATGTCAGAATGTTGAATAAACTTAATTTGAAGTTAGTCTACCTAGTGTCCACTGATTTCATCCTTATATTGTTGGAAATCTGAAATAAAATATCCACAGGAAAGTATTATTAATCGCACTTCAAAATTAGTGTTTCTGTGCGTGGCTCTCACAGCTTGTTCGTTAATCATGTGCACACGCAAGTACATGCACGGATACACGTGCACAACGTAAGTACATGCACACGATGCACGCATACCTACCAAGCTCTTGTAGGTGTTTATATGGTTTTGCCCATGTGCCAGGAGATTGAAATCTCAACGGCAGTACCAGTGTTTTGAAATGTCGGTTTATAATACTTTCCTGTGGATAGTTTGTATAAGGACTAGAGGTCGACCGATAATGATTTTTCAACGCAGATACCGATTATTGGAGGACCAAAAAAGACGATACCGATTAAAATCGGCCAATTTTTTTTATTTGTTAAAAAAAAACATTTTTTTTTTAAGATTTTACCTTTATTTAACTAGGCAAGTCAGTTAAGAACAAATTCTTAATTTCAATGATGGCCTAGGAACAGTGGGTTAATTGCCTGTTCAGGGGCAGAACGACAGATTTGTACCTTGTCAGCTCGGGGGTTTGAACTTGCAACCTTCCGTGGGGCGACGCACAATTGGCCTAGCGTCGTCCGGGTTAGGGAGGGTTTGGCCGGTAAGGGAAATCCTTGTCTCATCGCGCACCAGTGACTACTGTGGCGAGCCGGGCGCAGTGCGCGCTAACCAAGGTTGCCAGGTGCACGGTGTTTCCTCCGACACATTGGTGCGGCTGGCTTCCGGGTTGGATGGCGCTGTGTTAAGAAGCAGTACGCCCGTACGGGAGTTGTAGCGATGAGGCAAGATAGTAGCTACTAAACAATTGGATACCACGAAATTGGGGAGAATAAGGGGTAAAAAATGTAAAAATAAATAAAATATGAATCTCTCAAGAAATAAGTATCTCACTGTTGCCGCCTGTTATAGACCACCCTCAGCTCCCAGCAGTGCCCTGGACACCATATGTGAATTGATTGCCCCGTATCTATCTTCAGAGTTCGTTCTGTTAGGTGACCTAAACTGGGACATGCTAAACACCCCGGCCGTCCTACAATCTAAGCTAGATGCCCTCAATCTCACACAAATCAAGGTACCCACCAGGTACAACCCTAAATCCGTAAACATGGGCACCCTCATAGATATTATCCTGACCAACCTGCCCTCCAAATACACCTCTGCTGTTTTCAATCAGGATCTCAGCAATCACTGCCTTATTGCCTGCATCCGCTATGGGTCTGTGGTCAAAGACCACCACTCATCACTGTCAAACGCTCCCTAAAACAGTTCTGTGATCAGGCCTTTCTAATCAACCTGGCCCAGGTATCCTAGAAGGATATTGACCTCATCCCGTCAGTAGAGGACGCCTGGTCATTCTTTAAAAGTAATTTCCTCACCACCTTAAAAAAGCATGCCCCTTTCAAGAAATGTAGAACTAAGAACAGATATTTCCCCTGGTTCACTCCAGACCCGACTGCCCTCGACCAGCACAAAAACATCCTGTGGCCGACTGCACTAGCATCGAATAGTCCCCGCGATATGCAACTTTTCAGGGAAGTCAGGAACCAATACACACAGTCGGTCAGGAAAGCAAAGACTAGCTTTCTCAAACAGAAATTTGCAACCTGTAGCTCTAACTCCAAAAGGTTTTGGGACACTAAAGTCCATGGAGAATAAGAGCACCTCCTCCCAGCTGCCCACAGCACTTTAGAAAGAGAGGGTCCAGATTGTCTAGCCAAGCTGATTTGTACGCGTCCAGGTTCTGCAGCTCTTTCAGAACATCTGCTATCTGGTTTTGGGTGAAGGAGAAGCTGGGGAGGCTTGGGCAAGTAGCTGCGGCGCTAAATATAATTTTTTTCTATTGTGTTATTGAATGTATGTTTGTTTATTACATGTGTAATGCTGTGTTTTTGTCGCACTGCTTTGCTTTATCTTGGCCAGGTCGCAGTTGTAAATGAGAACTTGTTCTCAACTGGACTACCTAGTTAAGTAAAAGTGAAATAAAATATTAAAAAATAAAAACATTCCAAGTAATTATATTGCTTTGTTTCAGACTGAGACCTTGCTATCAAGTCTGATGTATTATGGTGCTTTCAAGACAACTCTGAAATCGGAACCTCTGATAAACGTATGCAAAGGAAAAAAAAGCGTGAAGCTTCCTATTGGTTGATTTTGATACTTTCCAAGTGGGGAAACTCAGTGCTCATCTTTCTCAACGAGTTTCCAAGTCAGAAATGTCAGCGTCTCCGGGTTCCGAGTTGTCTTGAACGCGGCATTTGGCTAGGGGTGCTCACCATCGACACGCCAGGATATGACCTCACAGTTCATGTCCTCCTTTTCCTGTCCATTATGGGCCAATTTGGCTCGTTTCAATAATGACCCACCATTATTATTCGGAGAATGCTTATGCTGCACAATACAGAGAACACAGAAGAGGGAAATAAAATACAACTTAATTCATAGTGTGCAACACAATACCATTGATATAGATGTGTGTGTGAGAGCGAACAAGTAACGTTAGCTAACAACAATAGTTACATGCAAAGTATAAAGCCATTGCTTTCTCAACTCTGTCATGCACTTTGGTTGAGCTATGTCTGAGTTAAATTCTTTATTTGTATACAGTTACACAATAACATTCGCACTGTCTGTGTCCTTACCTTTCCTCTAGGTCCTGGTTTCAGCCCAGCGCATAGCTCAACAGAGTTACCGATAATACCGGATTGAACGTTTCTGTCAGGGGCACTGCTGCTCAACCCGCCGAAATAGCTACTTATAGATGTCTGTGTAGTGCAGGACTTCTTGATTGATTTAGGCATTTTCACAGATAATTTGCGAATATAAAGTCTCATGCATAACGAAAAATTAATTGCATGCTTTGTTTCAGCTTTGATATTTGCGAATACGCGGGTCTCTTCCTCGCTTCTTCTTCTTTAAATTTGTAATTGCGGATGGCAATCAACTAAAAAGTGTATACAGCGCCACATATCGCCCACTGTTAAGGAGTGCGAATTCAGTACACTTTGTGAGACGAAAAAGGGAAGAAAAATTGCCCCAAGAGGCTGCTGGGTGCACCTGATAAGCCACCAATCACCCCTTTAAAAGGTGGAAACATCTTACCAATCACACAATTCATATGGTATCCCACTGGTGACGCCTCGTGTGTGTACCACACACTTATTTTCCACCATAATTTGCAAATAAATTTATTAAAAATCCTACAATGTGATTTTCTGGATTTTTTTTCTCATTTTGTCTGTCATAGTTGAAGTGTACCTATGATGAAAATTATAGACCTCTCATCATTTTAAGTGGGAGAACTTGCACAATTGGTGGCTGACTAAATACTTTTTTGCCCCACTGTACATGAAGTCATAAAATCTATACATGACGTCATAAAATCAAGTGCATCGAAACAATCTAAAATCAAAGGACCAGGTAAAATAGGACAGATAAAAAGAGGGGTGGGGGGGGGTGGGAAGAGGATACAAACACGGGTAGGGTTTGGTTTAAGGTGGTAGGCTACCCTGTTTAGGGTTATGTTTTGGTTTAAGGTGGTAGGGTTGGGAATAAGAGCTAAGGACCCCGGCACCCATTGTGGAATGGAGGGAGACAAGGAGACCAGCAGAGGAGGGGCGGGAGGGAGCATAGATCGGGAGAAGATCAGAGAGGTAGGTGGGTGCCAGGTTGTGGAGGGCTTTGTAGGTGAGAAGGAGTATTTTAAAGTTAATACAGTTGCACATGGAGCCAGGATTGATTTGTTCAGTTGTTCTGGTGCTGGTGTGGATTCTGGCTGCGGAGTTCAGAACCAGTTGGAAGTCTGTTGATGAGGTCGGTGGGGATCTGGTGAGGAGAGTGTTACACTAGTCTAGTCAGGAAGTAACCAAGGCATGGATGAGGGTTTCAGTGATGGAGTGTGACAGTGAGGGGTGGAGCCTGGAGATTTCTGAAGCACCAATATCTTTCAGCACCAGAATCACATCTCTATAATCACCATTGGAGCACTCCACAATAATATCACAATCTTCAGCGCTAAAGCCCATACAATGATCTTATCACCAATATATAGTTACTAGCTTTTACTTTAAATTAGAAACAGCAATACATACAAAGGTTTAGGAAGGCGTGCCCATGGAGAAGGAGAGCTGATCCCGGCTGGAGGTCATACTTTTACCATACTTACGATTCAACTACCATTACTGGAAGTTTGGTGTAAGTCACCTTCACTTCTCTTGTCCTCTCAAGGCAGGCCAACCTTTACAAATAATGGGAAACTTCTGACCACCGGGAAACACTGGAAATGTATAGGGAAAACCCCACCCACCAATAATGAGATGCACCTTGGCGCAATCACAGTTAGTCACACCAATAAAATGTGGGTTATTCTGTAATATTTATTTGGAGAATAATTTAAAAGTGATTTGTTTCATTACATAAAGCAATTTGTTTTCCAACATATTTAGAAAGAGGTTAAGCTACACATGACTAAGTCGTGTGACTAAGTCGCTTAAAAGTGTCAGCTTAATGGTGTGTATTATATATTATTAAATAATATTATATGTGGACTATAATATCTTTAGAATATTGATACAGTCATGAGTCACTTGCATTATTGTGTGTTTATAACCTACTGTGTCTGGCCTGTTAGTCAGTTGAATATCTGCTTAAATAGTGAAACAACATGGTGTGCTCGCCTTAGCTCTGTCACGGTAGAATTGTATCCCGTGGCGCGGGAGCAAGAGCACCCATTGTCTTGTACAGTGGTTCCTCCTTTAAAAGTTGCGACCTTACACAGACTTTACACAGCGAGATTTAGAGGTATCCAGGTATCCGGCTTCATTGCTCCAGACCACCACAAGGGGGAGTTAGAGCACTCATTATGCATTTGGTTCCCAAGGTTTTCATATGACCGAGTGGTTCCAATGACGAATTTGACACGAGCCATCGTCGCTGGTGACTTTCTTCAGCAAAGGAGGCTGACAAAACATTACGAGTGAAGCAAATGTAAGTAATTATAATGTCATAATGAGTCAAGCAAAAAATGTACAATTGAGAGGAATATGTTAGTTAATGTAGAGACAAACGATTGTGCATATTCTTTTGTCATAAAGTTAATTTACGAAAATCGCTATTTAGCAAGTTCGCTGACTAGCTAGCATTAGCCAGCTAGCTAGCTAGTGTTATGAGTATGAAATTGTCATTTGTGTTGTTTAATGTTTTAGAGACCCCTAAGAAAACCAGAAAACCGGGCTGTCGTCTTGTGAAACAGTGGATGTAAAGAATGTAGCTAAAGCATTTACTGCAAATTGAATGTACAATTGTGTTAGCTTGCCTTGCTTATATTTTCCATGCAATACAGCTGAAGTAACATAGCTAGCTAACTATTTATTTGCTTATTGTGTAGTGGAGGATAAAAATAACTTTATGCCTATGGAATTGTAGGCAATGGACCCTAAAACGTTTGGTATGAATATTAGTTCAGAACCTATGAACCTCACCTATGATAGTTGTTGTATCGACTTCAAGTATGAATAGCATTAATGAAGCCTATGGATTGTGTAGAATATAATAACTTTATTGTGCCAAGGATGCAAGTCCTATATACATGTACTGTAGTTATTACCACGCATGAGATCCCCACATTGTAGCCTGTACATTGAATATATTCACTGATCATGTACTCTTCCATAGCAAATAAAGGTGTGGTTCGGCGCACCTCAAGTGACCTCTCACCTATGATCATGCTGTGCTCTCTGTGTCAGCCAGTTCAGATGCAGGAGGGGTTCCCCAACACAGCTGATATAACTGTGTGTGTAGTCTCACCTGGTGTCCACACTAAGTGGAGTACTTTATCCTGAAAAACAGACACATGAGGACAAACAATAGAAGATAATGTCATTATTTGACTTTTACATTACCAGATCACAAATAAATACATAAATAACACTTGAAGCTTGATGATGACTTGATCATTTGAATACACCAGCAACAGCTGGTGAGGTGTCAGGTTCGCCTCTGTACTTAAAGGGAGATTATTCGAACTCTGTGAAATGCTGCAGATCTGCCCACAGATGAGTTAGGAACACATATCCCACACAGAAGAGGTGGATAGAATTCGACAGGTCAAGGTAGCCTTCTTCCTCCAAACTGCAGCAAATTGTAGTACTGACATGTCACAGCACTCCAAACATCTCCCCATAAGCGTTCCACTCTTAATAACAGAGAAATAAAAGGTTTTGTGGGGGGAGGAACCTGGTCCTGTGGTCTTCCTTCATGAATAGTGAACACTGAGGTGGGCCCGAGGTTATAGAAATGCAAGTTGTGTGTGCCTCTGTGAGTGGTTACTGACTGACGCAGACACCTATCAGAGTGTACCTGAAACATCTAAATATAGAGGGCTATGTGTCTCACCACTTGGTTATTGCAAGGCTAACCCCCAGTGAAATCAAGACATGTCAGCAACAGGGGCTTGATAGTCCAGTGAAAATGGCTGAGTGTTTATGTGGTATAAATCTGAAAATTAGCAGCTGACATCTTAAGGGTTTTTTAATTAATGCCTGTGAGACAGGTTCCATATAGAACAAGACAGGCAGAGATGGAGAAAAAGAACACAGAACAGCTTAATTACCTCTGGTTATGGACACTTTTGCCAGCAATAAAGCTTCCACGGCCTGTTCCTCGGACAGTGAACATCTGGCAAAATCTACATTTTAGACCCCTTGATCAGCTCGCACTCTGCAGTAAAGAAGATATCTTATTTTTTTTTAGATATGAAAACAATAACTGAGATATGACCATTCAATCTAAAGCGGCAGATGTCGCGGATACGTCAATAAAGAAAGCTTAACACCAGACTGGTATTGTGGTTGTTCATTATTTGATGGGAAATATGTATAGAAAATAATATACTTACCTTCCTTGAAAATCCATCTATACCGCCAAAGATGACAATGTTGTATCTTGAAAAAAAAGCATTGGAATTAAAAGTTAAATGTTTAACCTATTAACCAGGGGAACAGGAACAGAGTATTTTTGCAGAGCAATGCACTGAAACTAGATCATTCTGGCAATGATATCTGCACCATCTACACGCCGCAAAGACTCCCTAACTCTTTGCTATTGTACACGATGGCTTATTTCTTGAAGACTTCCTTTGACCATTCTAAAGCCCGCGTGGGGCATCCTTGCCTTAATGGCCCTGACTTTCTGGTCTAACCCTTCATCTAACGTATCAGAATAGCATTCCCTGACAGACAAATAGTATTCTTTCATCCTTCTGTAAAAAAAAGCTAACCGTTACACTGTCATGAAATATGATTATATATCGACTTTGAAACAAATAGGACATGGCCTGCCAAAGAGTTGCCATGAAAGAAAGTTAGATGAATTCAACTGAAAATGGCAAGAACAGGCGTTCATAGCTAAATGTTTTTGGTTATCTTGAGAATAATAATTGCATGATTTATCATTCAACAGTATGTATAGTATGTATCTATGTAATATAGTAGAATTAATGAACCGACACTGAATCGTAGGAGCTATGTAAAAGTTGGAAGGCAGAACGCCCAGTGCTGCTTACCTGAGATGCCATCACCACACAGTCCTTCGTAGGTGTCCGCTATGACTTCCTTTGTGTCGAAAAGAAAGGCTGAACAGTATGTATTGGTTGTAGCCAAACTGACAATCAAAATTAAATTGTAGTTTTGTTTTCAAATACATTTTTTTTTCTCAAAATATTTTTGGGGAATGAAATGCATAAAGTTTTGGACTCTATTACAAAATATTTGATTGCAAAAAAAATGTTTACTTTCAAGCCTCGTTTTTGCTTTCAGAACTATTATTTTTGATTGAACATTTAAAAAAAGTTTTGCTCTCGAGAAAAATACACAAATGTACCATAGCATGTAACAATTTGCCTGTGAATAAACAGACCTTCATACAGACACCTGCACCCTGTCCGATATAGAGATTAAATGTATTACATTTTGAGTTTGCATCCCAATAGAAAATGTTATATGTATCACAGAGGACAGAAATATAACAAAACCGCTTGACATGGAAACACCAGACTTTCGACATAAAAAAAAGAAAAGTTGAGTAATTATGAAAAATATAATTAACATTTCACCCATGAAGCCACTAAAGAGCGATTTGGTCATTTGACTGCAGAAAAGGGTTACCACCACTGCATCATGTACGGCAGGTAGCCTGGTGGTTAGAGTGTTGGGCCATTAACCAAAAAGTTGCTGGATCAAATCACCGAGCTGACAAGGTAAAAATCGGTTGTTCTGCCCCTGAGCAAGGCAGTTAACCCATTACTTGCTTATGACAGCCCCCCACACCTCTCTGATTCAGAGGAGTTGGGTTAAATGTGGAAGACACATTTCAGTTGAATGCATTTAGTTAAACAAGTGACTAGGTATCTCCCCCTTCCCTTTGGATGTGGTAACAGAGTTTGTATATGTGATCACTGCAGGATTTGAACAAGAAGATTTCCAAATATAGCTGTGAGCAGCAATGAACGGATGACAGAAATGAATGAACGGTTCACAGGATGACAGAAAGGATGCAAGATCAGTTGGATAACTAAGCTAACACTATTATGTACAGTGGTGGAAAAAGTACCCAATTGCCATACTTGAGTAAAAGTAAAGATACCTTAATAGAAAATTATGCAAGTAAAAGTGAAAGTCACTCACTAAAATACTACTTGAGTAAATGTCTAAAAGTAAACACAGAAAAAAAAGAAATGTCCTCTCACTGTCAACTGTGTTTATTTTCAGCAAACTTAACGTGTAAATATTTGTATGAACACAACAAGATTCAACAACTGAGACATAAACTGAACAAGTTCCACAGACATGTGACTAACATAAATGGAATAATGTGTCCCTGCCTGAACAAAGGGGGGGTCAAAATCCAAATTAACAGTCAGTATCTGGTGTGGCCACCAGCTGCATTAAGTACTGCAGTGCATCTCCTCCTCATGGACTGCACCAGATTTGCCAGTTCTTGCTGTGAGATGTTCCCCCAATCTTCCACCAAGGCACCTGCAAGTTCCCAGACATTTCTGGGGGGAATGGCCCTAGCCCTCACCCTCCCATCCAACAGGTCCCAGACATGCTCAATGGGATTGAGATCCGGGCTCTTTGCTGGCCATGGCAGAACACTGACATTCCCGTCTTGCAGCAAATCATGCACAGAACGAGCAGTATGGCTGGTGGCATTGCCATGCTGGAGGGTCATGTCAGGATGAGCCTGCAGGAAGGGTACCACATGAGGGATGAGGATGTCTTCCCTATAATGCACAGCGTTGTGATTGCCTGCAATGACAAAAAGCTCAGTCCAATGATGCTGTGACACACCGCCCCAGACCATGACAGACCCTCCACCTCCAAATCGATCCCGCTCCAGAGTACAGGCCTCGTGTAAATGCTCATTCCTTCGACGATAAACGCGAATCTGACCATCACCTCTTGTGAAACAAAACCGTAAGTTTTCAGAACCGTAAGTTGTCAGTCCTGTCTGGTCCAGCGATGGTGGGTTTGTTCCCATAGGCGACGTTGTTGCCGGTGATGTCTGGTGAGGACCTGCCTTTACAACAGGGCATCTTTCTTTTGGTATTTTTCAGAGTCAGTAGAAAGGCCTCTTTAGTGTCCTAAGTTTTCATTAAAGTGACCTTAGTTGCCTACCGTCTGTAAGCTGTTAGTGTCTTAACGACCGTTCCACAGGTGCATTTTCATTCATTGTTAATGGGTCATTGAGCAAGCATGGGAAACAGTGTTTAAACTCTTTACAATGAAGATCTGTGAAGTTATTTTGATTTTTACAAATTATCTTTGAAAGACAGGGTCCTGAAAAAGGGATATTTCTTTTTTTGCTGAGTTTAAGTATAAAAAGTAAATGGAATTGCTAAAATATACTTAAGTATCAAAAGTAAAAGTATTAATAATTTCAAATTCCTTATATTATGCAAATTAGACGACACAATTTTTATACTTTTTTTTTTAACGGTTAGCCAGGGGCCCCCTCCAACACTCAGACGTTAATTTACAAATGAAGCATTTGTGTTTAGTTAGTCCGCCATATCAGAGGCAGTAGGGATGACCAGGGATGTTCTCTTGATAGGAGTGTGAATTGGAATATTTTCCTGTCAAAATGTAAAGGGTACTTTTGGCTGTCAGGGACAATGTATGGAGTAAAAAGTACATTGTTTTCTTTAGGAATGTAGTGAAGTAAAAGTTGTCAAAAAATATAAATAGTAAAGTATGGTACAAATCCCCCCAAAAATGACTTAAGTAGTACTTTAAAGTATCTTTACTTAAGTACTTTACACCACTGATCATGTAGGAACTCTTCCTTTATGTGAAATCAGTGAAAGCACCACAAGGATGACACAAGTGAAATTTAGTCTAGTGCTGTAGGTTGAATGCAGCCAGTAATCATTCTTAAAGTTGTTACTTAAATATTATAATTCAGACAATAATAATAGGTTTCACAGCTTTGCTGCGAACCCCTAATAAGAAAATAACCCCCAAAAGACACCAGAAAGGTCCCTTTCTCTAGCCAGCATCAATTCTGTCGCTATTGCCCTTTTGTTTTCGGGGCGGCAGGTAGCTTAGTGGTTAAAGCGTTGGGCCAGTAACCAAAAAAATGGTGGATCGAATCCCTGAGCTGACAAGGTAAAAAAAATCTGTCATTCTGCCCCTGAACAAGGCAGTTAGTTAACCTGCTGTTCCTAGGCCATCATTGTAAAGAAGTATTTGTTCTTAACTGACTTGCCTAATTAAAATAAATTATGCAACGAGAGGTGTGTCATAAAATACAACATATGGAAATGTTTGTGATCAAGACAGGCTACATGGCTTGTGCTTTTGTGGAACACTGAGATGTATAAGAAAGCATTCAAAGTTTGAAACACGATAACACATAAATGAAAACGCAGAGTTAAGCTAGCTATATTTTCACCTCTCAAGATAAAACATTTACAGTTTAACATCACAGCTTTTATAAGTGTTATTTTAAACAGTTAAATGTTATTTTACAAACTGTTCTGTATGGCCATGGTATTACTGTGGATTGAACTATACTGTTACTAAATTTAAACTTCCTGTACATCAAACCTTAATGACACATGTTAATAATAAACAAAATGTAAGGATATACATACATTTATTGGTATATAAATCAATATTGCGAACAACATCCTTTTCAAATGAACTAAAATATTATGCCTCTTCAGCTCAGTGAGGAAATATGTGTGTATTCATTTTTATTTATTTTAACACTAAATATCATTATGTTCAAGGTGTACCAAATATTTCAATACACACAAAGTGACACCATGACAGTGTTGACAATTCAAATCAAGAATTATGTTGAAATTAACCATAGACAAAAACAACATCAAATGTGATTTTAGATCCTGAGTTCCTGTCACATTCGTCGTATGAAGGAGACCAAGGCGCAGCGTGGTATACGTACATTCTCTTTATTAAAAGAATGAACACCGAACAAACAAACAAAATAACAAACGAAAGGTGACGCTATACAATAGTGCTGACAGGCAACTACACATAGTCAAGATCCCACAACCAACAATGGGGAAATGGCTACCTAAATATGGTCCCCAATCAGAGACAACGATAAACAGCTGTCTCTTATTGGGTTCCATATCAGGCCAAAATAGACATACAAACACCTAGATGACCCACCCTAGTCACTATCACGCCCCAACCAACACTGAGAAAAACAGCTTACTTTGGTCAGAGCGTGACAGTTCCGCTGAAAACATTTGTAATTGGGTAAAAATGAAACCATAAAAAATGTCAAAGAGAAATGTCACTCAAATGTGCTGTAAAATAAAACTAAAACTTGCTTAATGCATTATTCCCTTAATAAAATAGGAAATATTTTACACTTTTGAAAAACAAATCATCATATTTGTGTCATATTACACATTTAAGAACATATTACACATTTAATGTAATAGCATTTATATCAGAGATGGGTAACTTTGATGAGGGAGGGGGCCACAAAAAATCTGAACTAATAAGGTGCCGCAGTTGCTCATGGGTCTGCGTACCCATTTGTGCATACGTAATACAGTTAATTTAGAGCAATTCTACACATTTTGCCACGGGTGTAGAGAAAATGTTGCAGTTTTAAAACAAGTTTGCTGCAATTCTACAGATTTTGCAATTCGACAGATAAAATATTGAGCATTTTTATAACTATTTCCTGCAATTATACACATTTTTCCATAGGGTGGAGAGAAATGTTTGCAGGTTTTAATATTATATCTGAGTGAGACTGACTAACAAAATCAGATGTCTCTTATTGACAATAAGTGTAACTAAATTCATACGTAAAAAATATATTTATTTATTTATAGAGTTGTTGAGTTATACTTGAGGGGACACCGTTTGGAATTATGGTATGCTGAAATACACCCTGTAGTATTTTGAGAGAATAAATGCTATCTTAGAAGATCATGTTTAAATTGTGATTACAAAAAAATTGTATAGAATAATTTGTGCGGTTAGAAACTGCAACAGAAACAGTTAAAAACTGTTCGACCTAAAAATACTATACATTTATCAGAAAACCAAAGCCTCCCAGCCTACTGAAACACATTGAGTTACCTGCCACTAAGGTCAAAATGACAGCTGCAATTTGAAAAAATAGTAAACAGATTTGTACTTAAAATGCTAAATGTACGTACAATATAAAAAGGTATTAAATATGCAGCATATCGACTCGGAAAATTACCAAAAAACAGGAAGCATTTTTTCCATTTTTTTCTTCTTCTGACAAATAGATACAAGGAAATTATCTGGTCCCATGTGAAATCTTTCCTCTATAGCTGTATATTTAAAGAGGAGAACAAAAACACCTGTCTTCACAGCCTAAGTTCTGCTGTGGCACTTGGATCTGTGAACAGGTGTTGGCCCTGTGCTTTTTCTCTTACGTAGATGTCTCATTTCCACAAGGCTTTCTTCCTGCTCTTGATCTGATGAAAGCAGGACCCCCTCAGGATCAAACTTCTCAGGTGTTACTATTTTGCTGTGTCTTGTGGATTTACGCTGGGGCGTGGCCTTGGAGTTGGGTGTGGTTGTGGGTGTGGCAGTTAACCTCACTCTCAGAACTCTCGTTAAAACCACTGGAGCCTCCTCTTCCTCAGAGCTCTTCAGCTCTTCCTTCTGAGTTGGAGCAGCTCTCTTTTCCTCTACCGCCATCTTCTCCCCCTCCTCTTTCTCCTCCTCCTCATCGTCCTCTGCCAACTGTAAATTAAGGTTGTCCACCTTGACCCCGACTCCATCCTCTGCCTCTGTCTCACCGCTCTCTACATTTTCCATGCCATTCTCCTCAATAGTTTCTTCTTCCTTCTTCTCCTTCTCTGTTCCATTTTCCTCAGGCTTGACAGCACCCTCAGCCACTGAGGCCACTTCCTCTTCTACTACGCTTGCCTCTTCTGCCATTACCTTATCAACCTCTTCTTCCACCTCATCTACCGCTTCAGCTGTTTCTACTTCAGCTGCCTCTTTTGATGTTTCTGTAGTTTTCTCCTCTGTGTTCTCCTCTTCTTCCTTCTCCTTGGTTTGCTCTGCCATAACCTCCTCTGGCAGATGTGTGATTGCTTCTTCTTTTTCCTCAGGAGCACCACTGTCTGCTTGTACTTCAGTGTTTCCTTTGTCCTCTACCATCGCAACATCTGCCTCCATCTTATTCTGTTCCACCATTTCCTCCTCCACTGTTTTTCCTTCCTCCACAGCTTCTGGCACAGGTTCAGCTGCCTCCTCCATCTTTTCAGCCCCCACCTTTACTTCCTCTTCCTCAGGTTCTTTGCAAGCTTGTTTGGAGTTGCATCTGGGTGTGGCAGGAGCAGATTTTCTTCCTCTCCTCAGAATGTTGGCTCCTAATACTAGTGCCTCTTCTTCCTCCTCCTCCACGTTTTCCTCCACAGCTTCCTGCACAAATTCATCCATCTCCTCAACCTTTCCTGTCTTCTCCTTCTCCTCTTCCTCGGCTTCTTTGCCTCTTCGTGTGGACTTGCGTTTTGGAGGAGTAACAGAAATGCTTTTTCTTCCTCTCCTCGGGAATCTTGTTTCTACAACTTTACCCTCTTCTTCCTCGGGTGGTAAGGCTTTCTCCTCTTCCTCAACCGGCTTTTCCACTACTTCCTCTGCTACACTTTCCACCTCTGTTGCCCCCTCCACTTTTTCTGCCTCTTCTACCACAGTCACCTCAGTTGTTGCTTCTTCCACTGTTTCTTCTTCCTCAACAGTTGCTTCAACCTTTTCTTCCTCTACAGATTTAATTTCCTCCTCAATCTTTTCTTTTGCCATTGTCTCGTTTTCCACTGGTGCAGTTTCAGGTGCAGCTTCTGCTTCCTTCTCCTCCTCTACCTTGTGCTCTTCCTCAGTTGTTGCTTCCTCCACATGTTCTTCCTCTATCGCTTCTGCCTCCTCAACCTTTTCTTCCACAGTAGCAGTTTCAGCTGCAGCTTCATTTACCTTTTCCTCCTCCACTGATTTTTCTTCCTCCACCTTTTCCTCTACAGCTTCAGGCACAGGTTCAGCTGCCTCTTCTACCTTTTCTTCCTCCCCAGGTTCTTTGCGGGCTCGTTTGGATTTGTGTCTGGGTGTCGGGGCAGATTTCCTTTCTCTACTCTGAACTCTGGCTTCCACTACTGGTGGCTCTTCTTTATATGCATTTTCCTCTTCTGGCTCATCCTCCTTTTCTACTTCATCGGGTTGTTTGCCTCTTCGTGTGGACTTGCGTTTTGGAGTCGGAGTAGCATGAACACTTTTTCTTCCTCTCCTCAGGACTCTTGTTTCTACAACTGGAGGCTCCGCTTCCTCCTTCTCCTCTGGTGGTGACGTCTTCTTCTCTTCCTCAAATGGCTTTTCTACCACTTCATCTGCAACACATTCCACTACTCTTGCCTCTTCTTTCTCCTCCGCTTTTTCTGCCTCTTCAATCATAGCAACTTCCTCTGCTAGTTTTTCTATAGCTATTTCAATAACTGTTTCCTCTTTCTTCTCTTCATCCACTTTTTCCTCTTCAGTTGTTGCTTCATCCACCTTTTCTTCCTCTATGTTTTTTGCTTCCTCTTCCACCTTTTCTTCCACAGTAATAGTTTCAGCTGCAACTGCAGCTTCAGTTTCCTCAATTTTTTCCTCTTCCACTATCTCAGTTTCTTTCTCTTCCTTCATCTTTTCCTCTTCCACGCTTGTTTCCTCGGTTGTTGCTACCTCCCCCTTTTCTTCTGCAACACTATCCTCTTTCACTGATTCAGGTTCAGCTGCAAATTCAGTTTCCTCTTCCTCTTCATCCACCATTTCGTCTTCCATTATTTCAGTTGCTTCCTCTGCCATTTCCTTCTCCACTGGTTTTTCTTGCTCCACTTTTTCTTCCTGCTCTATTGCTGCTGTTTCCTCCACTACTTTTTCTCTCTCCTCCCTTTTCTTTACATAATCCAGCATAGGTTCAGCAACCTCCTCTACCTTTTCCTCCTCCACCTCTTCTTCAGGTTGTTTGCTGCCTTGTTTGGATATGCATCTGGGTTTGGCAGGGGCCGATTCTCTTCCTTTCCTCAAAACTCTGGCTTCCACTACTGTTGCCTCTTCTTCCTCAGCTGCCTCTTCCTCATCTGGTGCCTCCACTTTCTCATTTTCCTCGGGTGGTTTGCCTTTTCGTGTGGACTTGCGTTTTGGTGGAGTAACTGGAACACTTTTTCTTCCTCTTCTCAGGACTCTTGTTTCTACAACTGGGGTCTCCTCTTCCTCCTGAGGTGCTGTGGTTCTTTCTTCTTCCTCAACTAGCTTTTCTACTGCTTCACCTGCTACATTCTCCACTGCTGTTGCCTCCCTCTCCATTTTTTCTGCCTCTTCAATTACCTCTGCTAGTTTTTCTCCCATTTCTTTTTCTGCCTCTTTCTTCTCTTCCTCTACTTTTTCCTCTTCCTCAGTTATTGCTTCTTCCACATTTTCTTTCTCTGCGTGTTTTGCTTCCTCCACTCTTTCTTCCACAGCTGTAGCTTCCTCAATATTTTCTTCATCTGCTGACTCCTTCTCTTCCTCCACAATATCTTCTTCCTCTATTATAGCTGCTTCATACTCCACCCTTTCCTCTGCAACATTCTCTTCTTCCACAGTTGTAGCTTCAGCAGCAGCTTCCTCTTTCTCCTTTACCTCCACCCTTTTTATTCCTCTTCCAAGGACTCTTGTTTCTACAACTGGAGCATCTTCCTCAGGTGGTGAGGTGTTCTCCTCTTCCTCAGATGGTGAGGTGTTCTTTTCTTCAACTGGATTTTCTACCACTTCATTTGCAACAAATTCCACTTCTCTAGCCTCTTCTTTCTCCTCCACGTTTTCTGCCTCTTCTACCATAGCAACTTCCTCTGCTAGTTTTTCTATAACTGTTTCCTCTTTCTTCTCTTCGTCCACTTTTACCTCTTCCTCAGTTGTTGCTTCCTCCACCTTTTCCTCCTCTATGGTTTTTTCTTCCTCCTCCACCTTTTCTTCCACAGTAAGAGTTTCAACTGAAACTGCAGCTTCAGCTTCCTCTATTTGTTCTTCCTCCACTATCTCCGCTTCCCTCTCTTCCTCCATATTTTCCTCTTCCTCAGTTGTTGCTACCTCCTTCACCTTTTCTTCTGCAGCACTCTCCTCTTCCGTTGATTCAGGTTCAGCTTCGGTTTTCTCCTTCGCTTCCTCCACATTTTCCTCTTCCCCAGTTGTTGCTTCCTCCTCCACCTTTTCTTCTGCAACACTCTCCTCTCCCACTGGTGCAGTTTCAGTTTCCTCTTCTTCCTCCACCATTTCTTCTTCCACTATTACAGCTACCTCCTCCTCTGCCATTTCCTTCTCCACTGGTTTATCTTGCTCCACTTTTTCTCCCTTCTCTATTGCTGCTGTTTCCTCCACTTCTTTTTCTCTCTCTACCATTTTATCCACAGAATCCAACACAGGTTCAGCCACTTCCTCTACCTCTTCCTCGGGTTGTTTGTGGCGTCGTTTGGATTTGCATCTGGGTTTGGCAGGGGTAGATTTTCTTCCTTTCTTCAAAACTCTGGCTTCTACTACTGGTGCCTCTTCTTCCTCAGCTGACTCTTCATCTGGCGCCTCCACTTTCACAGGTTGTTTGCCTTTTCGTGTGGCCTTGCATTTTGGTGTAGTAACTAGAACTCTTTTTCTTCCTCTTCTCAGGACTCTTGTTTCTACAACTGGAGCCTCCTCTTCCTCCTCAGGTGGTATGGTCTTCTCTTCTTCTTCAACTGGTTTTTCTACTGGTTCATCTGCTACATTATCCACTGCTGTTGCCTCCCACTCCACTTTTTCTGCCTCTTCAACTACCTCTGCTAGTTTTTCTACCGTTTCTTCTTCTTCTTCTGCTTCCACCTCTTTCTTCTCTTCCTCCAATTTTTCCTCTTCCTCAGTTATTGCTTCCACTACTGGTGCCTCTTCTTCCTCAGCTGCCTCTTTCTCCTCTGGCTCTTCCGCCTTCTCTTCCTCAGGCAGTTTGCCTCTTCTTGTGGACTTGCATTTTGGTGTTAGGGTAGGTGGAACGCTTTTTCTTCCTCTCCTCAAGACTCTTGTTTCTACCACTGGAGCTGCCTCTTCCTCCTCAGCTGGTGAGATATTCTCCTCTTCCTCAGCAGGTTCCTCAACTACTGGCTGCTCCTCTTCCACTCTCTCCTCCTCAGCCTCAACAGGTTTCGTGAGACGAGTGGATCTTGGTCTGCCTCTTCTTTTTTTCCCCTCCTTCGAGGATTCTTCGGCTGTTTCTTCTTTGTTCTCTTCTTTGTCTTCATTGGTTCCTGCCACCTCCTTTGGAACCTCCTCCGTCTCCTCCTCAACCTCCTCTGTGGCTATGTCAACGACATCCTGTAAAATATAAACTTTTTAAAGAGCCTTTGTCACTTAAGCCTCCTTACTCCTGGACACTTGAAAAACAGATGAATTGTTTACGAATCATATTACATTTATATATACCTCAGCTAACTCCTCTTCGTCGCATTCAGCTACAGCAACAACTTTTTCATTCTCTTGCTGATGCTCTGAAACTGGATTCTCTTTTGGGGTATCCACCTCTGCTTCAATATCCTCAATCCTACACCACACATATATTCCAAAGTGAATGACCTTCATTTAGGCAATAGTTATTTAACTGTTTGTGTGTTTTACTGGACATGGACATTTGAAACAAAGCAGTATTCACATTCTGTTACCTGATGACTTTCTCTGATTTGCTTTCCTCCGAGATATTCTTGAATTTCTGGCCACTGCTCCTGCCTCTGGTTGTAACCGGCGTTTCTTCCTTCTCTGGAAACATCATAAAAAATGATGTTAGGAGGTGAAACTCTGTCGTTTTAGAGAACATATGTTAGAACTTATTACCAAGATCCAGTACATGAAACAATCAATACTTGCCTTTTGTCACTTTGACCAGTGTAACGTCCTCCTATAAACAAAGTAAATGTATGTTATTATGTAAGCAAAACAATAAACATTCCATTGCAAATGCTATAAGTCAGTAATACAAAACTAAAATAAATATTGAACAATAGAGATTATTTGTCACATAACATGTTTATATTCTTTACATTAAATCTATTGTTATATTTAAAAACGTACCACAATTTCAACAGTATACTCCATTGCTTCCTGTATGCGTGATGTCACTTTCTCCATTACACCCTCATTTTCAGCCCCCACACGGTTCGCCACAGAGTGCTCCGTAAAGGGGAGGTACTTGGATAAGGCTGAGGGAAGAAATTACAATTCCATAATTTTAGTGAGAAATGTCTCTGTTCAAGACATACAGTGACGTGTCATTCTAGCATCCTAAGTACAGCAATATAGAAACTTAGGCTATATTGTGCACGTCTGGGATATGCACGTCTGCCATTTTAAACCTGTGATAAACATACAGCTCAGACCCATAGCCTGGATCTTGTTGGCTATGTTAGTCCTCTGGCTGGGTCTTCCAACACTCTCCACCTCCCACAGCAGGTCTCTGTCGGCCGGGTACAGGCTCAGGTACTTCCCACACACTGGAAAACGATAAGAAGTTGTTAAGGAAGTGGACTGGTAGACTGATGGCTGCAGGTTAGGAGAGGATAGGGAATGTTTTGAAATCTTTCAACCATCCTTGTATTTATCTGTGTGAACATTGTAAGCATTTCAACAACTAATCAAATGTTATTTGTCACATGCGCCAAATACAACAAGAACTTAACCGACAATGCTTTAAGAAGTTAAGAATAGAAATGAATAATAATAAGGTAGGGGGAGCGGGGGAATCTATTAAATAGCACACCTCTAACTTTGTACAGTACTAATGCAATTAGTAATGCCATTAGTTGTGCAATTTAGTTTGTGTGTTTATTGTTTGAAGTGCAATAGTGTAATAATTAAATTCTCTTTTTTTATTTGTATTTATATACTACAATTTGTTTCTATTTGTCTCTGTTACTTCTTTCTGAGTCTTATTTTTGTATATATTTATATAGTCTTAAATGTTATGATTATTTATTTGTGTTGTTCCAAATGTCTGAATAAAAATGACAGTTAGTGCAGAATGGTGCTTTTTGTTGTTGAAAGGGGGGGGGGGGGGGTTCATCCAGGGAGCCATACAAGCTAGAACTGCCACTGTGCACCGGTACCGCTTGCCGTGCGGTAGCAGAGAGAACAATCTATGACTAGGGTGGCTGGCTGGAGTCTGACAATTTTTATGGCCTTCCTCTGACACTTCCTGGTATGGAGGTCCTGGATGGCGGGAAGCTTGGTCCCAGTGATGTACTGGGATGTATGCACTACCCTCTGTAGTGCCTTGCAGTCGGAGGCCGTACAGTTGCCATACCAGGCAGTGATGCAACCAGTCAGGATGCTCTCGATGGTGCAGCTGTAGAACCTTTTGAGAATCTGAGGACCCAGGCCAAATCTTTTCAGTCTCCTGAGGGGGAATAGGCTTTGACGTGCCCTCTTCACGGCTGTCTTAGTGTGTTTGGATCATGATAGTTTGTTGGTGATGTGGACACCAAGGAACTTGAAGTTCTAAACCTGCTCCACTGCAGCCCCATTGATGAGAATGGGGGTGTGCTCGGTCCTTTTCCTGTATTCCACAACTAGTAAAAAAGGTTGATGATTACCTTTGTACATAACTTTTGAAAGGGGGTATCTCAACCCAAGGCAGTCCTCTTTGAAACATTCAACAAAGTTCTCCAGCATTTGAAGGCCCAGGCCGTTGTCACGGTGACACTTCCTGACGAATATGGAGTCCATGATAGGAAGCTGATAGCACTGGGTTAAGAAGGTACTGCACAAGCTGCCTATAGGGAAAACATGAAAACATATGGAGACTCATGACTACAGTAAATAGTCAGAAACATATAGAATGTACACTGAACAAATATATAATCGCAACATGTAAAGTGTTGGTCCCATGTTTCATGAGCTGAAATAAAATACCCCAGAGATGTTCCATACGCACAAAAATCGTATTTCTCTCAAATTTTGTGCACAAATTTGTTTACATCCCTGTTACTGAGCATTTCTCCTTTGCCAAGATAATCCATCCACCTGACAGGTGTGGCATATCAATAAGCTGATTAAACAGCATGATCATTACACAGGTGTACTTTGTGCTGGGGACAATAAAAGGTCACTCTAAACTGTGCAGTTTTGTTACACAACACAATGCCACAGATATTTCAAGTTTTGAGGGAGTGTGCAATTGGCATGCTGACTGTAGGAATGTCCACCAGAGCTGATTCCAGATAATTTAATGTTTATTTCTCTACCATAAGCCACCTCCAATGTCATTTTAGAGAATTTGGCAGTACATCCAACTGGCCTCACAAACACAGACTGGGTGTATGGCGTTGTGTGGGCAAGTGGTTTGCTGATGTCAATGTTTTGAACAGAGCGCCCCACGGTGGCCATGTGGTTATGGTATGGGCAGGCATAAGCTACAGACAACGAACACAATTTAATTTTATTGATGGCTTTTTGAATGCACAGAAATACAGTGATGAGATCCTGAGACCCATTGTTTTAAAGGTATCTGTGACCAACAGATGCATATCTGTATTCCCAGTCACGTGAAATCCATAAATAAGGGCCTAATAAAATTGATTTCAATTGACTAATTTCCTCATATGAACTATTACTCAGTAAATTCTTTGAAATTGTTGCATTTTGCATTTAAATTTTCATTCAGTATACAGTGCCTTGCAAAAGTATTCACCCCCTTGGCATTTTTCTATTTTGTTGCATTACAACCTGTAATTTAAATTGATTTTTATTTGGATTTCATGTTATGGACATACAAGAAATAGTCCAAATTGGTGAAGTGAAATGAAAAAAAAACAAGTTGTTTCAAAAAATTCTAAAATATTAAAAACCGAAAAGTGGTGCCTGCATATGTATTCACCCCCTTTGCAATGAAGCCCCTAAATAAGTTCTGGTGCAACCAATCACCTTCATAAGTCACATAATTAGTTAAATGAAGTCCACCTTTGTGCAATCTAAGTGTCACATGATCTGTCACATGATCTCAGTATACACACACCTGTTCTGAAAGACATGAGAGTCTGCAACACCACTAAGCAAGAGGCACCATCAAGCAAGTGGCACCATGAAGACCAAGGAGCTCTCCAAACAGGTCAGGGACAAAGTTTTGGAGAAGTACAGATCACGGTTGGGTGCTAAAAAAAATCAGAAACATCCCACGGAGTACCATTAAATCCATTATTATAAATTGGAATGAATATGGCACCACAACAAACGTGCCAAGAGAGGGCCGCCCACCAAAATTCACGGACCAGGCAAGGAGGGCATTAATCAGAGCGATAACAAAGAGACCAAAGACAACCCTGAAGGAGCTGCAAAGCTCCACAGCGGAGATTGGAGTATCTGTCCATAGGACTACTTTAAGCCATACACTCCACAGAGCTGGGCTTTACGGAAGAGTGGCCAGATAAAAAGCCATTGCTTAAAGTAAAAAATAAGCAAACACATTTGGTGTTCGCCAAAAGGCGTGTTGGAGACTCCCCAAACATATGAAAAAAGGTGCTCTGCTCAGATGAGACTAAAATTGAGCTTTTTGGCCATCAAGGAAAATGCCTGGCGCAAACCCAACACCTCTCATCACCCGGAGAACTCCATCCCTACAGTGAAGCATGGTGGTTACAGCATGATGCTGTGGGGATGTTTTTCATCGGCAGGGACTGGGAGTCTAGTCAGAATTGAAAGAATGTTGTATGGTGCTAATTAGAGAGAAATTCTTGAGGGAAACCTGTTTCAGTCTTCCAGAGATTTGAGACTGGGACAGAGGTTCACCTTCCAGCAGAACAATGACCCTAAGCATACTGCTAAAGCAACAGTCAAGTGATTTAAGAGGAAACATTTGTAATGTCTTGGAATGGCCTAGTCAAAGCCCTGACCTAAATCCATTTGAGAATATGTAGTATGATTTAAAGATTGCTGTACACCAGCAGAACCCATCCAACTTGAAAGAGCTGGAGTTTTTTCTTGAAGAATGGGCAAAAATCCCAGTGGCTAGATGTGCAAAGCTTATAGAGACATACCCAAGAAACGTGCAGGGGGGGGGGGGGGGGGGGGAGGGTGTGTGTGAATAGTTATGCATGCTCAAGTTCAGTTTTTTTTGTCTTATTTCTGGTTTATTTCACAATAAAACATATTTTGCATCTTCAAAGTCGTAGGCATGTTGTGTAAATCAAATTATGCAAACACCCCCAAAAATCGATTTTATTTCCAGGTTGTAATGCAACAAAATAGAAAACATGTCAAGGGGGTGAATACTTTCTCAAGCCACTGTATATACACACATTGGAAAGCATACAATACATATAAACGTCTATGCCAAAATGCGCATTGGCTTTGTGAGTTAGGAACTATCTTTGTTTTGCACACATATGCTGTTCTGTATTTAAACATTTCAGTATTAAAGGTCACCCATAGTTTACTAAACAGCACATAGACACTTGAACTCAGCTCTACTCCATAATACCTGATGTGTGACAAGAATTGAGCATCAATGCTTTTATCTTCAATGTTAATGCCAGGTTCCTTACCTGAAGGTTTGACTGAGTAGAAGCCGACTGCCTGTCCGTCTTTCCAGAGGATCTTGGCGTTGTCGCTCTCCCCGTGGCAGAGGAAAGGTAGTTCGTCTGAACTCATTTCCATGGCTCTGTACACCACACGATTTAAAATGTACAGGACTATCCTCTCCCCTAGAGTCTCCACCTATAGAGGAACACATAACAAAACAGACAACCACATCAGTCAGCACCCCTGTGTGTCTCATTCAATTCACTGACCCAATACTATCTAATTCTTGTTAAAAAAATAAAATAAAAACAAACCCACAAATATATACCTATTGTCTCTTGGATGCGTCTTATTTTACATTTCCTTTTGCAGCTGTATAATAATTTCTGCAACAATAGTGAGAACTCTTTCACATGCTATTTCTCAACAACCAGGTGGTGTATTAGTACACATACAGCTAAAATAGTTTTCAAAGATAGTACCTCCACACATCCATCTCTGGCAGGGTCTGCTGTTTTTAGGATGTCCTCCAGTGACCACCATCGATCCAACAAGTACAGCCCCACCGCTGATAGAGATAACACACACAACAATTACATACAATACAACCCCTTTACTCAGTACTTTGTTGAAACACCTTTGGCAGTGATTACAGCCCTGATTCTTCTTGGGTATTTGGGGAGGTCCTACGCACTCTGGAGCAGGTTTTCATCAAGGATCTCTCTGTACTTTGCTCCGTTCATCTTTTTCTTGATCCTGACTAGTCTCCCAGTCCTTGTTGCTGAAAAACGTCCCCACAGCATGATGCAGCCACCACCATGCTTCACCGTGGGGATGGTATTGGCCAGGTGATGAGCAGAGCCTGGTTTCCTCCAGAAGTGACGATTGACATTCAGGAGTTCAATCGTGGCTTCATCAGACCAGAGAATCTTGCTTTTCATGGTCTGATAGTCTTTAGGAGCCTTATGGCAAACTGCAAGCGGGTTGTCGTGCCTTTTACGGACGAGTGGCTTCCATCTGGCCACTCTACCATAAAGGCCTGATTGGTGAAGTGCTGCAGAGATGGTTGTCTTCTGGAAGGTTCTCCCATCTCCACAGAGGAACTCTGGAGCTCTGTCAGAGTGACCATCAGGTTCTTGGTCACCTTCCTGACCAAGGCCCTTCTCCCTCGATTGCTCGGTTTGGCCGGGCAGCCAGCTCTAGGAAGGGTCTTGGTGGGTCCAAACTTCTTCCATTGAATAATGATGGCGACCACTGTGTTGTTGGGGACCTTCAATGCTGCAGACATTTTTTGGTACCCTTCCCAGGATCTATGCCTCGACAGATTGCTCTATGGACAATTCCTTCAACCTCATGGCTTGGTTTTAATGCTCTGACATGAACTGTCAGCTGCAGGACCTTATATAGACAGGTGTGTGCCTTTCCAAATCATGTCCAATAAATTGAATTTACCACAGGTGGACTCCAATCAAGTTGTAGAAACATCTCAAGGTTGATCAATGGAAACAGGATCCACCTGAGCTCAATTTCGTGTCTCATAGCAAAGGATCTGAATACTTAAAGTATTTCTGTTTTCTATCTTCAATAGAAGAAAAAAAAATCTGCTTTGACGTTGTGGGGTATTGTGTGTAGATTGATAAGATGTTTTTTTCATTTAATACATTTTTGAATATGGCTGTAATGTAACAAAATGTGGAAAAAGTGAAGGGGTCTGAATCATTTCTGAATGCACAATATATAGACTAAGAATACAATAAACTTTTAGAAATACTATATGTACCGCTTTTAAATACATATTATTACATTGTTAACTGTTACAATTGGTAAACATTTTCATGATTCATTTTACAGTTCCTGAAGGCACAAAAGACACAGTGGCATTACACTAGCCTTAGGTGGCGGAGGGGGGGGGGGGGGGGGGGGGGGGGTCCAGTTTATCCATTAGCAGTCTCCATTTTGTGTCAACATCATCAACAATTTCCTCATAAGACCTCATTTACCTGTAAACTGGTCCTGTGGGGAGAACAGGGCGAGGACTTTCTGTCTCAGGTCGGCTCCATACAGAGGGACGAAACCCACATTGGAAAGCCCAATGGGCACCTGGGTGAGGACAGGAGCACAAGATCAAAATTCAACCATTTAATTTATTGGGGTATAATTTAGCATATAGTAGAAAAATGCTAGGGAAGCTGTACATTTTAATTCCATCAAATAGGCTACTTCCTATGAAAAGGGGCAGATTTCATAATATAACTGTTTTGTCGTTTTAAAGAGGCGAAGCGGACCTGGAATAACTGTAGCACTGGAAGTAAGTAAATCTAGCCAAGGCAGATTCAATGACAGATTTTTGGCAGTCAAATCTGACTAATTTCAGCAAAGTAGGAGTATGTCACGCGTCACTACTTCACAGGAGAGCCATTTGAACGTAAACGTTTTTTGGTAGAAATGCCATCTGGAACTTGCCAACTTCCATGTGCCTTAATAACAAACTTGTATGCCATCTGTAAATACAAATACAATCATGGCTAAAGGTCTTTTCTTTTTCTGTGGCTAAACCTGAGCTGATGTGTTTGTAATCCTTTCTAACGCAGCTTTTTTTTAATTATGTTTTTAAAGATATCACGTAGTAGAACTGCAAAGGGGTCGCTCTCCACTTTCCGGAGGATCAAGTTTTTTGAAATTGGTATCAACACTGTGGAATTAGAGTATGATAGCTAAGGAGATGAAGAAAATTCTGGCGTTTGATTGCAAATATGCAGACGGAGTCGAAAAGAGAACACACAGAAGGCTGTTGTATAAAACAGCGGTCTCTGGATTACATCTTCAAACTAAGGCAACCATGATATCCGCGACAGAGAGGGAGAAGCGTCCATCCATGTATACGGGTGAGATTGTCTAGCTAGCTACATTTCAGATATTACACGTTTCTAACTTTTTTGGTCAAAAAGTTGGGTTAATTTCAAGTTAAAGCGTACTGTTAGCTAGCTAGTTAATGTTAGCTGGCTGGCTTGCTAGCTAATGTTACATGCATGATCTGTGTAATAATATTATTCGTATCTCAGAGCCATTTGCATTGCTAGTTATAGCCTAATGTTAGCTAGCTAGCTATCATTGAACCTGGTTGGTTAGCTCCCTGCAGATTCATGCAGGGTAGTAACATTATGAGTTGGGATTATGGTTAATTGTTTAGCTAGCTAGTTAAATGTCTAATCAAAAGACTCCACTGTGACAACTCTCGATAGACGTAGCTGGTAAATTCGTCAGAATAACTGACACATTTACAAACGCGCAACACCTGTTGAATATGGCTGGTGTCAGTAAACGTTTGCAAAAAAAATTCATTATCAAAACGCAGCACAGTTGCAGACACCAACGCTCTGGGTAACATAAAAACAGCCTAACCAGCTCTGCTAGGATGAGTAAAATGGTCAGAGTGAGCTGTTCTGTCTGGAAGTATTTAGCAAGCTAAATAGCCTTAGCCAGTAAGCTGGGGTGCTTGACTGCTGTTGTTAGGTCAGAACGCTTGGATCAACCCGACTCCTCGGCCAAATCGTGTAAGGTGCGCTTTGAACGCTCCGAGAGTGAAACGCTCTGAATTTACCAACTGACAATCTGACAACACTCTGCGTTTACGGTACCCCCAGAGCGCACTCTAAACACACTCTGGTACACCAGATTGAATTTATGAACACACCAGTTAGTCGTGAAATCTTTGGTTGTTTAGTACATGGCCTCACATGAATTCTTAAAGAGCTGGGTGGGGCTAAAGCTTAAGAGGGTGTGAACGATGCTGAATAGGTGTAGACAAAGAAGAGCTCTCCAGTAGGTGTACCAAAACATTCAAGGGACATTTTCTCATAAGTGAGGTTATAAGTTCATCAATTTTCCAATGTTCCTCAACTGTATGGAATGATATACAATTCTCTAGCTCTGAGTCTGTACTTTGATCCAATGTAAAAAACACAATTTCAAAATTTGCTACATAAGACTGAATCGAGCTAGTCGGTCACAAATGCAGTCAAAGCTCCTTTACCTGTGTGGATTGCTGAGGGTGAGGTGTTTACCTGTGTGTTGTTGGCGAGGGTGAGATGTGCAGGTGAGTCTGGATTGCTGTGGAGGATGCTGTTCATGTAGTCCTGGGCTGATCTCTCCAGGACCTCTTGGGTCACGCTGGCCAGGCCGTCCACAGGGAACTCCATTCCTACAGGAACACAGAGCAGTCAGTCACCAGAGATCACAGATAAGCTCTGCGAAGACACATCATATTTATTTATTTAAATAAATCGTTATTTCCCTAGAGAAGTCTCATTTAAATATATTAATCTTGCAATGGAGCAGTGTTAGAAGGGAATTACTCGGATCACTCAGTCAGAAAAGAAGTGGTTATATTTCTACATTTCTTTTATTATTTATTTAACTGGGCATGTCTCATTGTCATTTCTGGAGCCTTTGAAAAAGTCAGTTGCATGACATAGACATGACGCTTATTTTGGGAGAACACTAGTTCAACTGTTGGTTGGAACTGAGCTCTAAATATATTGCATATTGACATGTGGCTGTAATGGTACCAGACAGTACAGGGAAAGCATTGACGTGACTTGCCTCCATCCCTACTGCCATAAACTGCACTGGAGGACTACAGATCAGTGGTTATTAACACTACAACTCCCACAATACAGGTCACTGGTGGATGAGAAGATTTAGCCTAACAAACTGAGAGTGTAATTCTTAGTACTTGTTGGAAAGCCAGCAGCAGACAAGATTGTGCACTTTGCAGATCTACAGAACCTATGTGAGAGAGTGATCTGTGTGTCTTCTAACATTAGTATTGTAACATTATCTTTTGTAATTAAATGATGTCTTGTTATCTATCTATTTGATTACTATAGTCTGTTGTAGTTTATCATAATTCATTATATTAATCTAATGCATTTGTCATATATTCTAACAAAGAAAACATCTCTCAGCCCTGTCATTCAGAGTGCATAACATGATCAACAAAACAAACAATAGTCTAGACTACCATGGCTCGTCTGTGCAGGGAAGAAGAGGAGATTACACGTCTGCTGAGATGTCATTGTCATCTAATCTAATCCACGTGTCACAACAAATAACAATAATCCTGCTTCGATCTTTCATGCTCACTTGTGTGTCTAACTAATGGTTGTTTTATCTTCACTCGGACAACAGAAGAGAAAGGAAATAGATGGTGGATGCTCTTTTCTATTTAATAGTCAACATTCAATGAGATGTAATTGGAAACAGATGCAAGTGAAAGATGTCACTTTTTATAGAATCGAATTCTATAAAATCCCTGTGGTCTTTAAAATGTTTGTACTTAATTAAGCAATAATGCCTGAGAACCGTGGAATTATCCTGTGGTAACTCCCAACAAGGGCTGTTCTGACATGCTGACCATACTGCGCACTTTGCCTGCCTGAATGTTGCAAAATAAATGTACACCTACATGTTATTCAATCATTTCATCCAAACTGCTTGCAAGCGTCTGCGTAGCCAGGTGCTAAAATAGAACTTAGTTCTAAACTCAGCAAAAAAAGAAAAGTCCCGTATTCAGGACCCTGTCTTTCAAAGATAGTGAAAATCCAAATAACTTCCCAGATCTTCATTGTAAAGGGTTTAAACACAGTTTCCTATGCTTGTTCAATGACCCATTAACAATTAATGAACATGCAACTGCAGAACGGTCGTTAACACACTAACAAGCTTACAGACGGTAGGCAATTAAAGTCACAGTTATGAAAACTTAGGACACTAAAGAGGCCTTTCTACTGACTCTGAAAAACACCAAAAGAAAGATGCCCAGGGTCCCTGCTCATCTGCGTGAATGTGCCTTAGGCATGCTGCAAGGTGGCATGAGGAAAGCAGATGTAGCAGGGCAATAAATTGCAATGAGATGCCTAAGACAGCACTACAGAGAGGTGCAGTGACGCAGTGGCAGACCATGTGTAACAACACCTGCACATGATCGGTACATCCAAACATCACACCTGCGGGACAGGTAAAGGATGGCAACAACAGCTGCCAGAGTTACACCAGGAACGCACAATCCCTCCATCAGTGCTCAGACTGTCCGAAATAGGCTGAGAGAGGCTGGACTGAGGGCTTGTAGGCCTGTTGTAAGGCAGGTCCTCACCAGACATCACCGGCAACAACATTGCCTATGGGCACAGTCGCTGGACCCGTCAGGACTGGCAAAAAGTGCTCTTCGCTGATTCACTGGTTTTGTCTCACCAAGGGTGATGGTCAGGGTGACATGACCCTCCAGCATGACAATGCCACCAGCCATACTGCTCGTTCTGTGCGTGATTTCCTGCAAGACAGGAATGTCAGAGTTCTGCCATGGCCAGCGAAGAGCCCAGATCTCAATCCCATTGAGCACGTCTGTGATCTGTTGGATCGGAGGGTGAGGGCTAGGGCCATTCCCCCCAGAAATGTCTGGGAACTTGCAGGTGCCTTGGGGGAAGAGTCGGGTAACATCTCACAGCAAGAACTGGCAAATCTGGTGCAGTCCACGAGGAGGAGATGCACTGCAGTACTTAATGCAGCTGGTGGACACACCAGACACTGATTGTTCCTTTTGATTTTGACCAGCCACCCCCCTTTGTTCAGGGACACATTATTCCATTTATGTTATCCACATGTCTGTGGAACTTGTTCAGTTTATGTCTCAGTTGTTGAATCTTGTTAACTTCTTATGGGCAGGTGGGATGGTAGCGTCCCACCTGGCCAACATCCGGTGTAATTGAAACTACAGTATTATAAATATTTAACTTTCATAAAATCACAAGTGTAATACAAGCTTAACTTCTTGTTAATCCAGCCGCTGTGTCAGATTTCAAAAAGGCTTTACGCCAAAAGCACACCATGCAATTATCAGAGGACAGCGGCCGCATACAAAGCATAAAAAATATATTTCAACCAGGCATGTGAAAGTCAGAAATAGCGATATAATTAATGCCTTACCTTTGATGATCTTCTGCTTTGGCAGCAGCTAATGGGGATCCATAATTAATTCAAATACAAATGTGGGGCATGTAGTTTCAGGCATTTCTTTTACACCTGCTACGTTAGGTTAGTTAGTAAATGACGTTTGATCAGCCTAAAGCTACCTGTAAGCTGTTTTAGACAGTCAACTAAAATATGACACAAAATGTAGCACTGACTTGAAGTAACAATAGATATTACCTGTTAGGTAGGATCTCTGTTTGTGACCTTCAGTACAATCAACTAAACAACTTACTGAGTTTGTCAACAAATCAGGCATTTAGCTAGCATGCCCTGTTGCCATTGGGGGGTTGGTTCCATCCATAAGGCTGTACCCATAGTGCTGGAAGTGTAACTATAAGTACACAGTGCCTACCATGGGGAACCATTTTGTGGCTAAACTTGGTGTGGGGGGGAGGGGTGTAAGTCAGATAACCAAAATATCTGAACACAATATCTGAACCTAACTTCACTTCAGTCCTTACTCTCTGAACAACCCCCATCTCAGTCCAGCTTGAGAAGTAGTAGTCTATGTGCCAGAGTCCTACCCACCTACCCAGACACCTCCCACCCCCTTCCCATCCCAAGAAGACGAGGGAACAATAGACAGTGGATAGATCAGGGTATTGTACTTGAAATGAGAGCACGTGTAGCTATATGCACCATTAAACATACTTACAGTGCCTTGCGAAAGTATTCGGCCCCCTTGAACTTTGCGACCTTTTGCCACATTTCAGGCTTCAAACATAAAGATATAAAACTGTATTTTTTTGTGAAGAATCAACAACAAGTGGGACACAATCATGAAGTGGAACGACATTTATTGGATATTTCAAACTTTTTTAACAAATCCAAAAACTGAAAAATTGGGCGTGCAAAATTATTCAGCCCCCTTAAGTTAATACTTTGTAGCGCCACCTTTTGCTGCGATTACAGCTGTAAGTCGCTTGGGGTATGTCTCTATCAGTTTTGCACATCGAGAGACTGACATTTTTTCCCATTCCTCCTTGCAAAACAGCTCGAGCTCAGTGAGGTTGGATGGAGAGCATTTGTGAACAGCAGTTTTCAGTTCTTTCCACAGATTCTCGATTGGATTCAGGTCTGGACTTTCACCACTCACTTTACTAGTACTTGTCTCATTACAATGCAACTTGTGAATGGGTTATCAATATCAAGTTCAAGCTATATGTCTGTGACACTTTCACATCCAAAGCAATAGAGTACATAATGTACTCTATAGATACTGTGGTTCCTCCTTTAAAAGTTATGTCATACTGTGGCACACCTTGTGGGCTGCTGCAGCATTCTGTGGCACGTTATCTAATTGTCAGCCATTTATTCTGTTAATGCAAGTTATTGGTAGTTTGACCACCAGAGGGTATCTTTGAGAAGCATTTCCTGGAATGAGTAGGTGTGTGCAAAATTTTGACTGGTACTTGCTTAATTCATTTGATTAATATTATAGTGTTTCTATTCAATGAAAATGAAAAAGCCTCTGGGTATATTCCCACCGTTTCGCTCTCGGAGCGCACACTGGACGTTTGGGCTGAGGAGTAGTGTTGATTTGAGCGTTCTGGCCTTACAACTGCAGTCAAGCACCCAAGCTAACGTTGGCTAGCTTGCTAGCTCCTTCCAGACACAAGTGAGACCCCTCAGACCATTTTACTTGCCCTAGCAGAGCTGGTTAGGCAGTTTTCGTGTTAACGAGAGCATTAGTGACTATAACTGTGCTGCTGGAAACAAATTAAGTACGTTTTTTTGCCAATGTTTACTGACACCGGCCATATTCAACGGGTTTTTAGCGCTCGTAAATTCATTATTCTGCGGTCTGGTACACTCAGACGAGAGTGCTCTGAAATCGGAGTAGATAAGAGCAGATTTACGAAAGCACACCGAATGTCCATTGAGAACGCACAACGACTATAACATTTAGAGAACTTAAGAATGACAGGAATAATCAAGTCAATAAATGTTGGGTAGTTAAATAGCCTATAGTTAATATACTGTCAAGTTTGATGTATAGGTACTAACGTTGGGTAGACAGCTAACATACCGGTACATACTGCTGTAATGATATGCTATGTGGTTCGTAAGGAGTAAAACGAGTCCTATATCGACATAACCTGAAAGGCCGCTCAGCAAGAAAGAAGCCACTGCTACAAAACCGCCAAAAAAGCCAGACTACGGTTTGCAACTGCACATGGGGACAAAGATCGTACTTTTTGGAGAAATGTCCTCTGGTCTGATGAAACAAAAATAGAACTGTTTGGCCATAATGACCATCATTATGTTTGGAAGATTATGTTGATATATTGAAGCAACATCTCAAGATGACCTCAGTCCTATAGAACATTTGTGTGCAGAAATGAAAAAGCGCGTGTGAGCAAGGAGGCCTACAAACCTTTACACCAGCTTTGTCAGGAGGAATGGGCCAAAATTCACCCAACTTATTGTGGGAAGCTTGTGGAAGGCCACCTGAAATGTTTGACCCAAGATAAACAATTTAAAGGCAATGCTACCAAATACTAATTGAGTGTATGTAAACTTCTGACCCACTGGAAATGTGATGAAAGAAATAAAAGCTGAAATAAATCATTCTCTCTACTATTATTCTGACATTTCACATTCTTAAAATAAAGTGGTGATCCTGACTGACCTAAAACAGGGAATTTGTATTAGGATTAAATGTCAGGAATTGTGAAAAACTGAGTTTAAATGTATTTGGTTAAGGTGTATATGTAAACTTCCAACTTCAACTGTATGTATTAATTTGTGATGCTATCCTTGATATGATCCTGCAATTGTCACATGCTACACATGCACATGGATCTATCTATCCAGTGTTTTTCTGATTTGTTATAAGGGAAATTATGCTTATATTATACAGGAAGTATTATTAAAGAGATGCTTTACATTGAAATACATATAGAGATGTAGTAGTAGAGTTAATGATCCATGGTCAGCTTTCCATTTCACCTCCTGATGATTATGATGACTGACCGTGTTAGAATGAAAAAAAAAAACAAAGCTTAATCATGCTCTCTCTCTATCCATCTGTCTCTCGTCTGCAGGTATGTTTTGATGTGAGAGAAGAAGCCAGTCCCGTCATCACCACCTCACCCGCTCTTAAGATAACCTCCTGGCCGACTGGGATCCCAAAACTGGTTAGGAGATACCGCTAGAGACACTATGTAATTGCGATGAACTGAGAGAATATTAGGGTAGCACTGTACATCTTTATCATATGCTGTCTTCCCTCCTCCTATGTTTTATCTATTTCCTTTTCTGTCTTCTACACGTCTCTCCCCACCTCCTCTTTCATCCTCTTTTTTTATAATGCCCACCATATGTGCATTGAAGTACATATTGAACTTGTATTTATAATATATTACAATTATAATATTTATAATCATGTATTTTGTATTTATAACACATGGATAATAACATTTCAAAAAAGTGTTTCACATTCTCCACTGGTTGAAATGAAGTATCTCATTGGAATACTACACCTATCCTGTGTCCTCAGTTCGGGTAAGATAATTTAGTCCTTGTTGAACTTGCTATAAAAAAAGTTGGCTTACGACTGAGTCAGAAACTCTTGCCTGTCCCACAGTTAATATTAGTTGGATAACTGGCTAGCTAGCTAAATGACCACTACCAACTGTAGCTTGATTGCTTCCTGTTATGAATTCCATTTGTAGCTAGGTAGCTTTGTTTGGACTTTGTTTGTTTTGTATGCCGCACTATGTTATGAAGCACGCTGGCTATGTCTATTTTGTTACTTTGTTTGTTTTCTAGCTAACTAGTTGGGCATGAAGAGTGGTGGATGCTAGCCAGATAACAAACTGACTCATCCAACGTGTTGATTGTTTTCTTTGGGTGAAAACAATGTCTGCTCTACAATTTGAGATTGTGAATTCACAAAGCTAAAGCCTGAATATTTGCAGAAGATCCTGCACTACTACCCTGCCTCTAAAAACATAGTTTAATATTTCTCCTTTCCCCTGTGTCAGATGTCACTACGAGATGGACTTCTCTGAGAAATCAGTACATATACATAAAATGTAGCAATCCAATCTAACTTGAAGATCACACCCTGCTGTTTTGATATGAGAGGGAATATGTAGGCCTAGCTACATTCAATGCTTCTTTTCTGTTTCTTAGGATGGGCCTGAAGACAGACACAGCCAACAAAGGACCCCCTCACCCACAGATGAGGCCCAGGTCCAGCGACTACAAGCACAGTTACCTTCACAACAACACACAACTATGGAATTGGGGTGGCTCCTCTGACAATCACCCTCAGGCACAATGGAAAGAAATGGTGCAGATGAGACAAGAGAGGGGGCAGATGAGACAGGCAAGACCCTGGAGAAACTCTACGAATCTGACAATGCCTTTTCCTAGTGGACGAGGAGCTTGGGACCCATGGGCCGATCCTAAGAGTGTGAACGCACCAAGACAATGCTTACACTGAACAAAAATATAAAGACAACATTGAAAGATTTAAAAGATTTTACTGAGTTACAGTTCATATAACAAAATCAGTCAATTGAAATAAATAAATTGGGCCCTAATCTATGGATTTCACATGACTGTGAATATAGATAGATACCTTATAAAAAGGTAGGGGCCTGGATCAGAAAACCAGTCAGTTTCTGGTGTGACCACCATTTGCCTCATGCAGCACGACATTGATCAGGCTGTTGATAGTGGCCAGTGGAATGTTGTCCCACTCCTCTTCAATGGCTGTGCAAAGTTGCTGGATATTGGTGGAACATGCTGTCATACACGTCGATGTAGAGCATCCCAAACATACTCAATGGGTGACATGGCTGGTGAGTATGCAGGCCATGGAAGAACTGGGACATTGTCAGCTTCCAGGAATTGTGTGCAGATCCTTGCAACTTGGGGCCATGCATTATCATGGTGAAACATGAGGTTATGTCGGCGGATGAATGGCATGACAAAGGGCCTCAGGATCTCGTCACGGTATCTGTGTGCATTCAAATTGCTATCGATAAAATGCAATTGTGTTTGTTGTCCGTAGCTTATGCCTGCCCATACCATAACCTCCCCGCTACCATTGGGGACTCACAACATTGACATCAGCAAACCGCTTGCCCACACAACGCCATACACACTCTCTGCCATCTGCTCGGTACAGTTGAAACCAGGATTCATCCGTGAAGAGAACACTTCTCCAGTGGCCGTCGAAGGTGAGCATTTGCACACTGAAGTCGGTTACGACATCGAACTGCAGGCAGGTCAAAACCCTGGTGAGGATGACGAGCATGCAGATGAGCTTCCCTGAGACGGTACATAAAGCGCTCAGCATTTAAACAACATTTTGTTGTATTAAATCATTATAGTCTATCAATTGTTCATATAGGCTGTGGCTTACTAAGAATTAAATAAAATTCAACAAAAAATTAGTGCCTTTTGAATTCATTTTTAGAATTCATTTTTAGAAACACGACTTTGGACTTTGGACTTCTGGATACACAGAAATCATAACTCATTTGTATACATTGAGAGAACTGTAGGCATTTTTATTGTATTTCGCACGACAATCTATTCAATAATTCACATGGAAACATATTGCTCCATTATTAAACAAATATATTAGAAAACACACTGCTGTGTACAACCTAACAGGGTTATTTGGCTGTCCCCATAGGAGAACCCCAAAGGAGAACCATTTTTTGTTCCATTAAGGTTCTACATGGAACCCAAAAGTGTTCTATCTGGAAACAAAAACAGTTCTACCTGGAACCAAAATGGATTATCCTATGGGGCCAGCCGAATAACTATTTGAAACCATTTTTCTAAGACTGTAGAGGCATACATTTAAACATAAGAATCTGCAACTTGCATTTAGCCTATGGAACCCCATTGGAGGAGAGAGTAATTATCATTTTCCCTATCCATAGAAAATCCACTCTAGAAAATACCTTCTATTCATCATCTCTTACATAACGCATAGTGCATGGCGCTGGTTTGATTTGGGGATGTAATCACGGTCTGTTGGACATTTAACAAAGTCTATGTCCTGTTTTTGGAACATTTTGTTCTCGACATATTGTGGGCATCACTACGCAAGGAAAGTGAAAAGATTTTATGAGATACATGCAGCTTGTTATACAACGTAGTGCGCTGTTTGTTCTATAAAGCTTTCAGGAGTCACTGGGTTCAAACTATACCTAATCCAACCAGTGCGTCCGAGATGCTCAGGCCGCTCATTGTGCCCTAATTCTCTGCTCCAACTCGCTCAGTACTTGCAATAAAAATACCGAATTCTTCACCCATAGGTACAGAACGAACGCGGCGCGTAATAAAGCCCAAGATTACAATAGAACTCACCTTCGTTCTATTGAAGAATGTTTTCTCCACGAAGAAGTAGTATCTTTATTTACTTAAATTCCGTGCGTATGTGCTGTGCTTGTTTGAGGGCATGCTCGCCACATGCCCCGTGCCCAAGCGGCCAACTGAAGATAAGCGAATACAATCTCGTTACATAATCGACTTACCCTGCGGCCAAAATACATGTTTGAACATTTAAATTACCTCAAAAGACTGTATCTCTTCTGTCTTTTCTAAATTATCACATAGCCAAATATAATTATTATTGAATAAGAAAATAATTGAGATCAAAATAGATGTATTGATGATAAACTATTATTCCACGAAATGTTTTGTATTATAAACTGGGTGGTTCGATCCCTGAACGCTTATTAGTTGACAGCCGTGGTATATCAGACGGTATAAAATGGGTATGACAAAACATGTATTTTTACTGCTCTAATTACTTTGATAATCAGTTTATATTAGCAATAAGGCAAATTGGGGGGTTGTGGGAGAATGTCTGAAGGGAGAATGTCTGAGGTGGGGGTGATGTGTCAAAATAATGATTTACGATTATGTAATTACAACGTAATTAAAAAGTTGAGTGAAAACAATAATCTCTTCAATAAAGATATTTAGAAAAGGATGAGATGACAGAGCAAAAAATAATGGGAAGAAAATAGAAAGAAAATAACCCTTCTTTTTTTCATGTTATTATACATTCTTTTTAAATAATGGAATTTATATTTTTGAAAAAAACATGTAGGGGGTGGATCAGCTTTAATGTTGCAGATTTAATGTTGCAGATAGATTGTCGCTTCCATCAATGGAAGTTGTCAACATAATTTCCAATCCCCTATATTTTGGGGGGTAAATATATATATATATATATATATATATATATATATATATATATATATATATATATATATATATATTTATATATACAGTTGAAGTCAGAAGTGTGCATACACTTAGGTGAGAGTCATTAAAACTCGTTTTTCAACCACTCCACAAATTTCGTGTTAGCAAACTGCAGTTTTGGCAAGTCGGTTAGGACATCTACTTTGTGCATGACACAAGTCATTTTTCCAACAATTGTTTACAGACAGATTATTTCACTTATAATTACTGTTTTGGAAAATTCCAGAAAATTATGTCTTTAGAAGCTTCTGATAGGTTAATTGACATAATTTGAGTCAATTGGAGATGTACCTGTGGATGTATTTCAAGGCCTACCTTCAAACTCAGTGCCTCTTTGCTTGACATCATGGGACAATCAAAAGAAATCAGCCAATACCTCAGAAAAAAAATTGTAGACCTCCGCAAGACTGGTTCATTCTTGGGAGCAATTTCCAAATGCCTGAAGATACCACGTTTATCTGTACAAACAATAGTACGCAAGTATAAACACCATGGGACCACGCAGCAGTCATACCAGTCAGGAAGGAGACGCATTCTGTCTCCTAGAGATCAACGTACTTTGGTGCGAAAAGTGCAAATCAATCCCAGAACAAAGCAAAGGACCTTGTGAAGATGCTATGGGAAACAGGTACAAAAGTATCTATATCCACAGTAAAACGAGCCATATATCAACATAACCTGAAAGGTGCTCAGCAAGGAAGAAGCCACTGCTCAAAAAACGCCATAAAAAAGACAGACTACTGTTTGCAACTGCACATGGGAACAAAGATTGTACTTTTTGGAGAAATGTCCTCTGGTCTGATGAAACAAAAATAGAACTGTTTGGAGTGGCTATCACAAAGCCCTGACCTCAATCCTATAGAAAATTTGTCGGCAGAACTGAAAAAGCGTGAGCGAGCTATGAGGCCTACAAACCTTACTCAGTTACACCAGCCCTGTCAGGAGGAATGGGCCAAAATTCACCCAACTTATTGTGGGAAGCTTGTGGAAGGCTACCCGAAACGTTTGACCCAAGTTAAACAATTTAAAGGCAATGATACCAAATACTAATTGAATGTATATAAACCTCTGATCCAATGGGAATGTGATGAAATAAATAAAAGCTGAAATAATTTATTCTCTCTGCTATTATTCTGACATTTCACATTCTTAAAATATCGTGGTGATCCCAACTGACCTAAGACACAGAATTTTTACTTGGATTAAATGTCAGGAATTGTGAAAAACTGAGTTTAAATGTATTTGGCTAAGGTGTATGTAAACTTCCGACTTCAACTGTACATACACATACCCACATATTTAAATATAAATATGCATACATATACACATACAAATAGATACGTACAAATACACATCCCCTACCGTTCAAAACTTTGGGGTCACTTGGAAATGTCCTTGTTTTTTAAAGAAAATAAAAAAAATTGTCCATTAAAATAGCCTCAAATTGATCAGAAATACAGTGTAGACATTGTTAATGTTGTAAATGACTATTGTAGCTGGAAACGGCAGATTTATTAATGGAATAGCTACATGGGCGTTCAGAGGCCCATTATCAGCAACCATCACTCCTGTGTTCCAATGGCACGTTGTGTAAACTAATCCAAGTTTATCATTTTAAAAGGCTAATTGATCTAATGACCCTTTTGCAATTATGTTAGCACAGCTGAAAATGGTTGTCCTGATTAAAGAGGCATTAAAACTCGCCTTTTTTAGACCAGTTGAGTATCTGGAGCATCAGCATTTGTGGGTTCAAATACAGGCTCAAAATGGCTAGAAACATAGAACTTTATTTTGAAACTCGTCAGTCTATTCTTGTTCTGAGAAATGAAGGCTATTCCATGCGAGAAATTGTCAAGAAACTGAAGATCTCGTACAACGCTGTGTACTACTCCCTTCACAGAACAGAGCAAACTGGCTCTAACCAGAATAGAAAGAGGAGTGGGAGGCCCCAGAGAACACCTGAGCAAGAGGACAAATACATTAGAGTGTCTAGTTTAAAAACAGACGCCTCACAAGTCCTCAACTGGCAGCTTCATGAAATAGTACCCGCAAAACACCAGTCTCAACATCAACAGTGAAGAGGCGACACCAGGATGCTGATGTTTAGAGGTTTAAACCTCACTCTTTTGTTTGGGTTACATCCCTGTGTATTTTATATATGTGTTTGTTTTGGGCTTTGTCTCCCTGACTTTTTTCATGACATGTTGTATTTTGGGTGGAGTAATAAAACCATATATTACGTATTCCTGCGCCTGTCTGTAACGATCTGGGTGTAGTGGGTGCGAAGTCAGGCGCAGGAAGCAGAGAGTTCAGGGGAGTGCTATTTAATGCACTAACGGCGAACATAAGCCATCCCACGAAACACAGGGCAGGGCGCACACAAACCAAATGCCCCAAACACGGGGACTTAAGTTAAACAGTCCAGCAAAACCCCACGAAATGGGAAACACGTAAAACTCATTCGTGCACACAAGTCACACAAAACAATCGGGCAGGCGGGACTTCTGGTAATTATAGCCCAACTAATCAGCCTAAACACAACACAGGTGAAACCAATCAACAGAAAGGGGGAAAAGGATAGGTGGCAGCTAGTAGGCCAGTGACGACGACCGCCGAGCGCCACCCGAACAGGAAGGGGAGCCACCTTCGGTAGGAGCCTACACCGGCCTCGAAGGCGACCCGGAGGGCGAGGCGCAGGACGATCCGGGTGGAGGCGATGGAAATCCCTCAACAGTGACAGGTCCAAGATGTCCCCCACCGGTACCCAGCACCTCTCCTCCAGGCCGTACCCCTCCCAGTCCACGAGGTACTACAGGCCCCTCACCCAGCGTATCGAGTCCAGAATGGCACGTATCGTGTATGCCGGGGACCCCTCGATGTCCAGAGGAGGCGGAGGGACCTCCGTTAACTTGGCTTTCGAAAACCTTAGAAAGACAGGGTAGGATAGATATAGGTCTGTAGCAGTTTGGGTCTAGAGTGTCACCCCCTTTGAAGAGGGGGATGACCGCGGCAGCTTTCCAATCTTTGGGAATCTCAGACGATACGAAAAAGAGGTTGAACAGGCTAGTAATAGGGGTTGCAACAATTTGGCAGATCATTTTAGAAAGAGAGGGTCCAGATTGTCTAGCCCGGCTGATTTGTAGGGATCCAGATTTTGCAGCTCTTTCAGAACATCAGCTATCTGAATTTGGGTAAAGAAGAAATGGTGGGGGCTTTGGAGGGTTTCTGTGGAGGGTGCCGGGCAGTTGACCGAGATAGGGGTAGCCAAGTGAAAAGCATGGCCAGCCGTAGAGAAATGCTTATTGAAATTCTCAAGTACAGTGGATTTATCGGTGGTGACAGTGTTTCCTAGCCTCAGAGCAGTGGGCAGCTGGGAGAAGGTGCTCTTATTCTCCATGGACTTTACAGTGTCCCAGAACTTTTTTGAGTTAGTACTACAGGATGCAAATTTCTGTTTGAAAAAGCTTGCCTTAGCTTTTCTAACTGCCTGTGTATATTTGTTCCTAACTTCCCTGAAAAGTTGCATATCACGGGGGCTATTCGATGCTAATGCAGAACGCCACAGGATGTTTTTGTGCTGGTCAAGGGCAGACAGGTCTGGAGTGAACCAAGGACTATATCTATCCCTAGTTCTACATTTTTTGAGAGGGGCATGCTTATTTAAGATGGTGAGGAAGGCACTTTTAAACTATAGCCAGGCATCATCTACTGACGGGATGAGGTCAATGTCATTCCACGATACCCAGGCCAGGTCGATTAGAAAGGCCTGCTCGCAGAAGGTCGTTCGATCACAGACCCATTACGGACGCAGGCAATGAGGCAGTGATCGCTGAGATCTTGATTGAAAACAGCAGAGGTGTATTTGGAGGGCAAATTAGTTAGGATGACATCTATGAGGGTGCCTGTGTTTACTGATTTGGGGTTGTGCCTGGTAGGTTCATTGACAATTTGTGTGAGATTGAGGGCATCAAGCTTAGTTTGTAGGATGGCCAGGGTGTTAAACATCTCCCAGTTTAGGTCATCTAGTAGCACAAACTCAGAAGATAGATGGGGGGCAATCATATGGTATCGAGGGCACAGCTGGGGGCAGAGGGAGGTCTATAGGAAGGGGCAACAGTGAGAGACTTGTTTCTGGAAAGGTGCATTTTTAGAAGTAGAAGCTCAAATTGTTTGGGTACAGACTTAGATAGTAATACAGAACTCTGCAGGCAGTTTGGCAGTTCTATCTTGGCGGAAAACGTTATGGTTAGTGATGGAGATTTCAGGGTTTTCTGTGGTTTCCTAAGCCAGGATTCAGACACGGCTAAGACATCTGGGTTGGCAGTGTGCTAAAGCAGTGAGTAAAACAAACTTAGGGAGTAGGCTTCGAATGTTAACATGCATGAAACCAAGCCTTTTACGTTTACAGAAGTCAACAAATGAGAGCACCTGGGGTTTGGGAGTGAAGCTAGGCACTGCTGGACCTGGATTAACCTCCACATCACCAGCGGAAAAGAGGAGAAGTAGGATAAGGGTATGGCTAAAGGCTATACGAACTTGCCGTCTAGCACGTTCGGAACAGAGAGTAAATGGAGCAGGTTTCTGGGCACGATAGCATAGATTCAAGGCATAGTGTACAGACAAAGGTAAGGTAGGATGTGAGTACATTGGAGGTAAACCTAGGCATTGAGTAATGATGAGAGAGATATAGTCTCTAGAGATGTTTAAACCAGGTGATGTCATCGCACATGTAGGAGGTGGAACAACATGGTTGGTTAAGGCATATTGAGCAGGGCTAGAGGCTCTACAGTCAAACAAAGACAAAGGTAAGGTAGGATGTGAGTACATTGGAGGTAAACCTAGGCATTGAGTAATGATGAGAGAGATATAGTCTCTAGAGATGTTTAAACCAGGTGATGTCATCGCACATGTAGGAGGTGGAACAACATGGTTGGTTAAGGCATATTGAGCAGGGCTAGAGGCTCTACAGCTCTACAGTGAAATAAGACAGTAATCACTAACCAGGACAGTAATGGATGAGGCATATTGATATTGCGTAGCCAAGTGAACATATGGGTCCAGTGAGTGGTTGGGCTGGGGACACGACGATTCAGACAGTTAGCCGGCCGGTGCTAACAAGCTAACAGCTAGTAGACCAGGGCAAGCTAGCAGTTAGCAGGCCGGGTTAGCAGGGGCTAGCAGTTACAGACAGGGCAGGCAAGCTAGCAGGCCGGGGCCGGCAAGCTAGCATTTAGTAGACCGGGGTAAACTAGCAGTTAGCTGGCCGGGTTAGCAAGCAAGCAGTTAGCAGGGGGTACCATTTTTTTTTTTTTTAACTAGGCAAGTCAGTTAAGAACAAATTCTTATTTTCAATGACGGCCTAGGAACAGCCTGTTCAGGGGCAGAACAACAGATTTGTACCTTAGACCAGTCAGATAGACCAGTCGTGGAATTAGTAGGGTTCCAAGTAGCTCTAGGTAGCTAGCAGGCCTAGCTGGTTAGCATAATGGGCCTTCAGCGGGCGTGGCACCTGAGGTTTCTGATTATGTCGGTATTCCAGTCGTAGGGGATCTGTGGGGTTCCATGCCAATACCGGCTGTAGAAGTGGTCCAGATATTGTAGCCCTGGAGTATGCTTCAGTGGTAGCACAGGAGCCCTGGCCGGGCTAGCTTCAAGCTAATTGGTGCTTGCTCTGGGATGGAAATGCTAGCCAGGAGTAGTCATCCGGGATTGCGGTTAACTAGTTGTGAAGATCCAGATGAAAATGTTCAGTTTGCGGTAGGAATCCGGGGATAATAATAATAGGTCCGTTATGCTCTGGTTAGAGTCACATTGTTCGAACTGGCGAGAGCTTTCCGAGCTGAAGGTTAGCTGATGACCGCTGGCAATGGTTTGCTGACTGATATCTGGTAGTTAGCTGGCTAGCTTCAGTTGAGGGATTCCAGAGCCAAAGTAAATATAAATACTTTTGGAAAAAAAGTAGATCCACGCTACATTGGGTGAGGCGGGTTGCAGGAGAGTATTTAGATGTTGAGGTTTAGCAAAATATTTTAAAAGATATGCGAAGAAAAATATGTAAAATTATATATACAAGGGACACGACAGGACAAAGACGTCTGACTGCTACGCCATCTTGGATAACAACAATGGTGCCTAGGAGCCTTACTCTGGGCGCACACCGAACAGGAAGAGACATAGAACCTAACGTCCCTAGCCAAGGTGGGCCACCAATACTTCCCCCTGAGACCCCGCACTGTCCTCGCCACACCAGGATGACCCGAAGAGGGTAGGGTGTGAGCCCACCGATTCAGTTGATCACGAACACCAAGCGGCACGTACTTGCGACCAGTCGGACACTGAGGAGGCGCAGGTTCCACCCGTAACGCCCACTCGTCCACCTCCCATACCACTGGTGCCACCAGCCTAGAGGCTGGAAGGATGGGATTAGGATCTGTGGGCCGATCCTCTGTGTCATGGAGACGAGACAGTGCGTCGGCCTTCGTGTTCAGGGAGCCTGGTCTATAAGACAGGGTGAACCTGAATCGGGTGAAAAACATGGCCCACCTTGCCTGACGCGGATTCAGTCTCCTAATTGCCCGGATATACTCCAGATTCTGGTGGTCGGTCCAGAGGAGAAAAGGGTGCCTAGACCCCTCAAGCCAGTGTCTCCACACCCTCAGGGCCTTTACCACAGCTGACAACACCTCCCCCACATCATAGTTACACTCCACCGGACTGAGTTTCCTCGAAAAGAAAGCGCAGGGGCGGAGTTTCGATGGCGTACCCGAGCGCTGTGATAGCACGGCACCCACCCCAGCCTCGGACGGGTCCACCTCCACTATGAATGCTAAAGAGGTGTCCGGGTGCGCCAACACGGGGGCATCTGTGAACAGCACCTTCAACCTATTGAAGGCTCTGTCAGCCTCGGCCAACCCCTCCCCCTTCAGCCTTCAGCAGTGAGGTAATGGGGGCCGCTACCCGCTACGTTTTATGGACACAGTTTATTTGAATATTTATGAAATGCATATTGTTATATTTGGTAGCACCTGTTTGTTTTTCCTTCACGTGGAACGGATGTGGGTGTGGCTAGGTCTACATAAGCGTGCTAATTTAAAAACCTCACAAAAGCTCTGACGAAGGCCGTGAGGCCAATAAGTAAAGCTTATTTAAGATCAGTGATACGATCAAGAGCAGTGTGCGGGTTCCTTCCTCTTTTTTCCTCATCTTATCCTCCTGTTGCCATGCACCTGCAAAAAAAGATAGCTCAGATGTGTGAGTGCCTTTTGAATTTTGAATTTGACTTTACAAACAACAAGAAGGCTTAATTGGAGTATTCTGTATACATCTGGCCCTTCCTTGGACACTATGCTAACTAACCTCCAAACGAGCTTCAATGCCATACAACACTCCTTCCGTGGCCTCCAACTGCTTTTAAATGCTAGTAAAACCAAATGCATGCTTTTCAAACGTTCGCTGCCCACACCCGCCCACCCGACTAGCATCACCACTCTGGACGGTTCCGACCTAGAATATGTGGACAACTATAAATACCTAGGTATCTGGTTAGACTGTAAACTCTCCTTCCAGACTCATATTAAACATCTCCAATCCAAAATTAAATCTAGAATCGGCTCTCTATTTCGCAACAAAGCCTCCTTCACTCACGTTGCAAATCTTACCCTAGTAAAACTGACTATCCTACCGATCCTCGACTTCGGTGATGTCATCTACAAAATAGCTTCCAGTACTCTACTCAGCAAACTGGATGCAGTCTATCACAGTGCCATCCATTTTGTTACCAAATCACCTTATACCACCCACTACTGCGACCCGTATGCTCTAGTCGGCTGGCCCTCGCTACATATTTGTCGCCAGACCCACTGGCTCCAGGTCCTCTATAAGTCTATGCTTGGTAAAGCTCCGCCTTATCTCAGTTCACTGGTCATGATAACAACACCCCACCCGTAGCACACGTTCCAGCAGGTACAGTGGGGCAAAAAAGTATTTAGTCAGCCACCAATTGTGCAAGTTCTCCCACTTAAAAATATGAGAGAGGCCTGTAATTTTCATCATAGGTACACTTCAATTATGACAGACAGAATGAGAAAAAAAATCCAGAAAATCACATTGTAGGATTATTTAATGAATTTCTTTGCAAATTATGGTGGAAAATAAGTATTTGGTCAATAACAAAAGTTTATCTCAATACTTTGTTATATAACCTTTGTTGGCAATGACAGAGGTTAAACATTTTCTGTAAGTTATCACAAGGTTTTCACACACTGTTGCTGGTATTTTGGCCCATTCCTGCATGCAGATATCCTATAGAGCAGTGATGTTTTGGGACTGTTGCTGGGCAACACGGACTTTCAACTCCCTCCAAAGATTTTCTATGGGGTTGAGATCTGGAGACTGGCTAGGCCACTCCGGGACCTTGAAATGCTTCTTACGAAGCCACTCCTTCGTTGCCCGGGTGGTGTGTTTGGGATCATTGTCATGCTGAAAGACCCAGCCACGTTTCATCTTCAATGCCCTTGCTGATGGAAGGAGGTTTTCACTCAAAATCTCACGATACATGGCCCCATTCATTCTTTCCTTTACACAGATCAGTCGTCCTGGTCCCTTTGCAGAAAAACAGCCCCAAAGCATGATGTTTCCACCCCCATGCTTCACAGTAGGTATGGTGTTCTTTGGATGCAACTCAGCATTCTTTGTCCTCCAAACACGACGAGTTGAGTTTTTACCAAAAAGTTATATTTTGGTTTCATCTGACCATATGACATTCTCCCAATCTTCTTCTGGATCATCCAAATGCTCTCTAGCAAACTTCAGACGGGCCTGGACTGGACTGGCTTAAGCAGGGGGACACGTCTGGCACTGCAGGATTTGAGTCCCTGGCGGCGTAGTGTGTTACTGATGGTAGGCTTTGTTACTTTGGTCCCAGCTCTCTGCAGGTCATTCACTAGGTCCCCCCGTGTGGTTCTGGGATTTTTGCTCACCGTTCTTGTGATCATTTTGACCCCACGAGGTGAGATCTTGCATGGAGCCCCAGATCGAGGGAGATTATCAGTGGTCTTGTATGTCTTCCATTTCCTAATAATTGCTCCCACAGTTGATTTCTTCAAACCAAGCTGCTTACCTATTGCAGATTCAGTCTTCCCAGCCTGGTGCAGGTCTACAATTTTGTTTCTGGTGTCCTTTGACAGCTCTTTGGTCTTGGCCATAGTGGAGTTTGGAGTGTGACTGTTTGAGGTTGTGGACAGGTGTCTTTTATACTGATAACAAGTTCAAACTTTAATACAGGTGCCATTAATACAGGTAACGAGTGGAGGACAGAGGAGCCTCTTAAAGAAGAAGTTACAGGTCTGTGAGAGCCAGAAATCTTGCTTGTTTGTAGGTGACCAAATACTTATTTTACACCATAATTTGCAAATGAATTCATTAAAAATCCTACAATGTGATTTTCTGGATTTTTTTTCTCAGTTTGTCTGTCATAGTTGAAGTGTACCTATGATGAAAATTACAGGCCTCTCTCATCTTTTTAAGTGGGAGAACTTGCACAATTGGTGGCTGACTAAATACTTTTTTGCCCCACTGTAATTCATCAACACTCTGGATAACATGAAAACGGCCTAACCAGCTCTGCCAGAGTTAAATGGTCAGAGTGGGGTGTTCTCTCATTATGTGTCTGGAAGTAGCTAGCCAATGTTAGCCAGTTAGCTTCGGTGCTTGACTGTCATTGTGAGGTCAGAGCTTTTGGAACAACCCTACTTATTGGCCAGCGGGTCCAGTGTGCACTCTGAACGCAGAACGCTCTGAATTTACAGACAATCTGACAGCACAGTTGCAGTCACCAACGCTCTGGATAACATATCAGCCTACCCAGCTTCGCTAGGGCGAGTAATGTTCAGTGAGCTGTTCTCTCTCTCTTAGATGTCTGGATGTAGCCGGCAAGTTAGTATAGAACACACGGATCAACCCTTGAAGAGATGGGTGCCCACGACGCTAGGCTCTCCAGACGGTGGTGCGGTCTGCCCAACGCATTACCAGGGGAAAACTACCCGCCCTCCAGGACACCTACAGTACCCAATGTCACAGGAAGGCCAAAAAGATCATCAAGGACATCAACCACCTGAGCCACTGCCTGTTCACCCCGCTATCATCCAGAAGGCGAGGTCATGTGTTTATATTGTTTTCTAAAATATTCTATGGTATCTCATTCACCTATAATGCTTACATATCTTGCATTACTCATCTCATATGCATATACTGTTGTATATACTATTTTACTGTATCTTAGTCCATTCCGCTCTGACATTGCTCGTCCATATGTATATAGTCTTAATTCACCTCACCTTCTGGGGTGGCAGTTAGCCTAGTGGTTTATGCGTTGGGCCAGTAACCGAAAGGTTGCTAGATTGAATCCCAGAGCTGACAAGGTAAAAAAATCTGTCGTTCTGCCCATGAACAAGTCAGTTAACCCACTGTTCCCCGGTAGGCCATCATTGTAAATAAGAATTTGTTCTTAACTGACTTGCCTAGTTAAATAAATAAATAAAATGTCCTATTTAGATTTGTGTGTATTGGGTATACGTTGTAATTTGTTAGATATTACTGCACTGTCGGAGCTAGAAGCACAGGCATTTCCCTACACCCACAATAATATCTGCTAATCAGGTGTATGTGACCAATACAATTTGATTTGATTAATACACAGTGGACGGAGCTAGCTAGCATAACTGAGGCGAATTGCCAAAATGCCCGTAGAAGTCCAAATAAACCCTTACAATACATGTTAACATGGTTTTACAGCTTAGAACAAGTTATTTTCCCAAAATATATCAAAATACAAGGGACAGCCTGGCGCACAATACATACCTCAAGAAATTGTCAATTAAACTAAAGGATGTAACCACAGAACTGCAGTACCACATTACGCCAGTAGATGTCACTTAACACACGAATAGCATGAAAAACAAATAATTATGGAGAAAGTCAGTCAACAGGGACATTTCTAACCCTGTTACACCCATCCACACTGAATTTCAGCAACAGTTTACAACCATAGGGTAAAGGGTACATCACTTGTTAACTCGTAGGTCTCCATAGACTGAATTGACAACATCTGACGTATCCATGATGAAGGATGAAGTGGAAAGATAGCTGGCCTAACTCTCCAACCAACTAGTGGTTGAAGGATGCCTTCCTACAACCCACACAACCTATTCATACTGTGTACTACTGACCCTGATCAATAAAATAAAGTGCAAAAGTAAAAAGAAAACTGGGATCTTTACTGAAAGATTGTAACTACAAACTGTTGCTTTGCCTAATCTTTGAACTGCTTGAACGTTAAGCTTAGTGTCACTGAGAATGTCTTGTCTAGATATACTGTGTATCAATCTGTTAACAGGTCTGACAATGCAACCAACATATGGGTCCTGACTTGTGTAACTGCACTACAATGCTCAGTATGAGTGTCAGAGATCCAGTGAACAGACAAGCCTTTGTAACTGTTCACTGGATCTCTTCGGAGTATCTTTTGAGTCTTGAGAAACCAGAGGTGCTGAAGCCCCACTGAGTTCTTCTCAATCATCTCTTCCACTTGGTAGCTGTGTTATCCATTCTCGAGTTCTTCCATCAGGCTCCGGATCAGGTAAGGAATTACAGTGCCTTGCGAAAGTATTCGGCCCCCTTGAACTTTGCGACCTTTTGCCACATTTCAGGCTTCAAACATAAAGATATAAAACTTTATTTTTTTGTGAAGAATCAACAACAAGTGGGACACAATCATGAAGTGGAACGACATTTATTGGATATTTCAAACTTTTTTAACAAATCAAAAACTGAAAAATTGGGCGTGCAAAATTATTCAGCCCCCTTAAGTTAATACTTTGTAGCGCCACCTTTTGCTGCGATTACAGCTGTAAGTCGCTTGGGGTATGTCTCTATCAGTTTTGCACATCGAGAGACTGACATTTTTTCCCATTCCTCCTTGCAAAACAGCTCGAGCTCAGTGAGGTTGGATGGAGAGCATTTGTGAACAGCAGTTTTCAGTTCTTTCCACAGATTCTCGATTGGATTCAGGTCTGGACTTTGACTTGGCCATTCTAACACCTGGATATGTTTATTTTTTAACCATTCCATTGTAGATTTTGCTTTATGTTTTGGATCATTGTCTTGTTGGAAGACAAATCTCCGTCCCAGTCTCAGGTCTTTTGCAGACTCCATCAGGTTTTCTTCCAGAATGGTCCTGTATTTGGCTCCATCCATCTTCCCATCAATTTTAACCATCTTCCCTGTCCCTGCTGAAGAAAAGCAGGCCCAAACCATGATGCTGCCACCACCATGTTTGACAGTGGGGATGGTGTGTTCAGGGTGATGAGCTGTGTTGCTTTTACGCCAAACATAACATTTTGCATTGTTGCCAAAAAGTTCAATTTTGGTTTCATCTGACCAGAGCACCTTCTTCCACATGTTTGGTGTGTCTCCCAGGTGGCTTGTGGCAAACTTTAAACACTTTTTATGGATATCTTTAAGAAATGGCTTTCTTCTTGCCACTCTTCCATAAAGGCCAGATTTGTGCAATATACGACTGATTGTTGTCCTATGGACAGAGTCTCCCACCTCAGCTGTAGATCTCTGCAGTTCATCCAGAGTGATCATGGGCCTCTTGGCTGCATCTCTGATCAGTCTTCTCCTTGTATGAGCTGAAAGTTTAGAGGGACGGCCAGGTCTTGGTAGATTTGCAGTGGTCTGATATTCCTTCCATTTCAATATTATCGCTTGCACAGTGCTCCTTGGGATGTTTAAAGCTTAGGAAATATTTTTGTATCCAAATCCGGCTTTAAACTTCTTCACAACAGTATCTCGGACCTGCCTGGTGTGTTCCTTGTTCTTCATGATGCTCTCTGCGCTTTTAACGGACCTCTGAGACTATCACAGTGCAGGTGCATTTATACGGAGACTTGATTACACACAGGTGGATTGTATTTATCATCATTAGTCATTTAGGTCAACATTGGATCATTCAGAGATCCTCACTGAACTTCTGGAGAGAGTTTGCTGCACTGAAAGTAAAGGGGCTGAATCATTTTGCACGCCCAATTTTTCAGTTTTTGATTTGTTAAAAAAGTTTGAAATATCCAATAAATGTCGTTCCACTTCAGGATTGTGTCCCACTTGTTGTTGATTCTTCACAAAAAAATACAGTTTTATATCTTTATGTTTGAAGCCTGAAATGTGGCAAAAGGTCGCAAAGTTCAAGGGGGCCGAATACTTTCGCAAGGCACTGTATCTCTCCCTCTTTCAGGAATGGAATTCACTCTCTCCTCCACAGGTAACTGGTCACAGCTGGGTCGATCAGGATTTTTCTGAAGAGCACATCTACTGGCAGATAAGGGGTCCTTCCGTACATTGGTTCTTCCTGTGAAAGTTGCATCATACTGCAGCACACCTTGCGTGTGTTGGTCTATGTAGCCTAATGTAGGCTACTCTACTTTCTGTAACGTCAACATTTGTTCATAACAATTTACTTGATAGCAAGATAAAATGTCGCTCTCAAAAAGTATCAAGAAGAAAGGTGGATAATGAAAATCGAAATTTCAGAGAAGAATGTACAGAGAGATATGCTTTCATCTCTCCATCTTTTCCCAATGCCAAGCCAGAGTGTCTTATTTGCAATGAAAATATTGCTGTTTGCAAATAATTCAATCTCAGACTAATTATGAATCTAGCATAGAACTTTTAGTGGCCTTCCTGCCCCATATACAGGCCTGACGCAGAAACATTGAATCGTTAACTGCAAGCTGCACACACAACTTTTTTTGCGGACATATTCTAACTTAAACGGGTTAAATCTGCAGTTACAAGGAGGGAAACAGTCACGGACAAGGTGGAGAAATTTGAGGCCTTTACTAGGAAGCTTGAGTTGTTCAATTTGGACTTGTCATCTGAAAGGCTACTGTACTTCAGCACACTGAAGAAAGAGGGACCAGGCATTGTCACAGAGGTGATGGAAGATTTCATCAAGCAGCTGAGGGACAACTTACCCACCAGATTTGAAGACTGCAGCATGCCCAAGGATATCATTGTGTTGTACATGATCCTCTCACAGTCCGCCCAGGTGGAGAATTCTCCTCCCATGCTAAGAAAACGATACCCTCGCTAGGTGAGGTTTTTAAAATGTAAATATAAACTTTATTTAACAAAATGCCTCCAGCTGCACATTACTACTGTAAATAAAAACACAGAATGTCTAAGGGGCTTTTATATAATTATAATGCAGGGTTAATAATAATAATACTTTTCCCCCTTCCACTTGTTAAAGTTTTTTCTATCAATTGTATATTTGAGTTTAACCACAATGTTTGTTGTATTATTTGTTGTATGAGGTCTTGAGTTAGAAATGGAACACTTTAGAGTACTTAAGCATCGAATACATTGCAAATTGGGGGATTTTCACACCTGGCTATGAACAGTCTATTGTCCTGCTAATAGGTAACATTGTTTGCATGGATGGGCAACACCTGCTACACTCCCCTACGAAAACCTGTTTTCAAAATGCCTCCAGCTGTCCATCACTTCTGTAAATAAAAACACAGCATCTTGTTTACATTCTTTATTGTAACCGCAATGTCACAAATCATTTGTATCTACCGTTCCAATTACTTTTAGAATTTGGGATTTACAAATGTGCGCTGTGAGAATATCTAATAATAATAATCATTTTGTAAATAAGGATGCATTATGAAAGGAAAATGACATGCGGAAGAGACAGTGGTAATGTTTCCTTTTAGAGTCTATAATACTGTACATGGCATCCAGGTCATTTTTGTTTCTCTCAGAATAACAACCTTAGTATAACAACAGTTTTAGTAAGTAATATGCTACAGTCCAGTTACAGCTTGTTCTGATCAAATAGAACAAATAAATAAAAATGTTTCCATTGTTTATTTAGTGGCACCACAAATGTTAATTCATATTTACAAAACAATTTACCTAACAAAACACATTACAAAATTGTTTTGTTTTTATTTAAATAGGCAAGTCAGTTAAGAAGAAATTCTTATTTACAATGACGGCCTACCCTGGCAAAACCCAGATGATGCTGGGCCAATTGTGCACCGCCATATAGGACTCCCGAATCACAGTCGGATGTGATACAGCCTGGATTCGAACCAGGGACTATAGTCTCTTACACTGAGATGCGTTACGTTAGACCGCCTCGCCACTAGGGAACCATTACCAATATACTGTATATTGTCCTGCTAACTGTTCTGCAGTTTCGACCCAATGATTCGTCTGACAAACAAAGACATTTGCGTCCTGCAGGCCCAGGCATGGATCAAAGCTGGAGAGTATTTGTATCTTTATTTTATTAAAGAAAGCATAAAGATGTTGATGAAGAAACCACATTTGCCTCGGGATCCATCCCAGTTGGTACTCTACGGAACCATGCATTTTTTCTCTGCAGCCTGTTGTTGTCCACTGATCTCCACGGATGGTTGTCGGCATGGTTGTATGCACTGCAAAAACACATTCACGTTTTTAGTACACAATTAGCAATTCTATTACACAGTATGCCTGCACATTGATAGGCTATATAAAACCTTTTTTAAAGAAAATGCACTGAAACCAAAATACCTTTAGTTTTGGTGATCCTCTCAGCTCCTGCTCATAATGGGTGGATGAATGGTTAACAATGTATTGAATGAATGTATTAATTAGTCATTTACCATTCTTGGATGGGAAATGTTGTTCGCAGAGCTCACAATCCCATTTTCAAGTCCTTGTTTAAAAAAATAACGATATTTTGGAGATTTAGTTTTCAAATAACCTAAAGTCAGCGGTTGTAATCTGAATAAAGGAAAAAAGTTGATTGTCCTGCCAATAGCCCATACTAGAAATGTTGTTTGCAGAATTCACAGCCTGCAATGCTTGTTTTCTCTCCCTGTTTTATCAAAATACTAAAATACTACTAATTGTATTTATTTATTTATATTTCACCTTTATTTAACCAGGTAGGCTAGTTGAGAACAAGTTTTAATTTACAACTGCGACCTGGCCAAGATCAAGCAAAGCAGTGTGACAAAAACAACAACACAGAGTTACACATGGAATAAACAAACATTCAGTCAATAATAAAATAGAGAAAGGCTATATACAGTGTGTGCAAATGAGGTAGGATAAGGGGGGTGAGGCAATAAATAGGTCATCGTGGCGAAATTATTACAGTATGGTAAATTAGACACGGGGGTGGTAGATGTGCAGAAGATGAGTGTGCAAGTAGTGGTACTGGGGTTCAAAGGAACAAAATAAATAAAATAAATAAAATATGGTGATTGGTAGTTGGATGGGCTATTTACAGATTGGCTATGTACAGGTGCAGTGATCTGCTCTGACAGCTGGTGCTTAAAACTAGTGAGGGAGATATGAGTCTCCAGCTTCAGTGATTTTTGCAGTTCGTTCCAGTCATTGGCAGCAGAGAACTGGAAGGAAAGGCGGACGAAGGAGGAATTGGCTTTGGGGGTGACCAGTGAAATATACCTTCTGGAGCGCGTGCTGCAGATGGGTGCTGCTATGGTGACCAGTGAGCTGAGATAAGTCGGGGCTTAACCTAGCAATGACTTATAGATGACCTGGAGCCAGTGGGTTTGGCGACGAGTATGAAGCGAGGGCCAGCCAATGAGAGCATACAAGTCACAGTGGTGGGTAGTATATGGGGCATTGGTGACAAAATGGATTGCACTGTGATAGACTGCATCCAATTTGCTGAGTAGAGTGTTGGAGGCTATTTTGTAAATGAAATCGCCGAAGTCAAGGATCGGTAGGATAGTCAGTTTTACAAGGGTATGTTTAGCAGCACGAGTGAAGGATGCTTTGTTACGAAATAGGATGCCGATTCTAGATTTAATTTTGGATTGAAGATGCTTAATGTGAGTCTGCAAGGAGAGTTTACAGTCTAACCAGACACCTAGGTATTTATAGTCGTCTACATATTCTAAGTCAGAACCGTCCAGAGTAGTGATGCTGGACGGCCGGGCAGGTGTGGGCAGCGATCGGTTGAAGAGCATGCATTTAGTTTTGCTTGCATTTAAGAGCAGTTGGAGGCCACGGAAGGAGAGTTGTATGGCATTGAAGCTCATCTGGATGTTAGTTAACACAGTGTCCAAAAAAGGGCCAGAAGTATACAGAATGGTGTCGTCTGCGTAGAGGTGGATCAGAGAATCACCAGCAGCAAGAGTGACATTATTGATGTATAAAGAGAAAAGAGTCGGCCCGAGGATTGAGACCTGTGGCACCCCCATAGAGACTGCCAGAGGTCCGGACAACAGGCCCTCCGATTTGACACACTGAACTCTGTCTGAGAAGTAGTTGGTGAACCAAGGGAGGCAGTCATTTGAGAAAACAAAGCTGTTGAGTCTGCCGACAAGAATGTGGTGATTGACAGAGTCGAAAGCCTTGGCCAGGTCGATGAATACAGCTGCACAGTATTGTCTAGTATCGATGGCGGTTATGATGTCGTTTAGTACCTTGACCGTGGCTGAGGTGCACCCATGATCAGCTCGGAAACCGGATTGCATAGCGGAGAAGGTACAGTGGGATATGAAATGGTCCGTGATCTGTTTGTTCATTTGGCTTTCGAAGACCTTAGAAAGGCAGGGTAGGATAGATGTAGGTCTGTAGCAGTTTGGGTCTAGAGTGTCTCTCCCTTTGAAGAGGGGGATGACCGTGGCAGATTTTCAATCTTTGGGGGATCTCAGACGATACGAAAGAGAGGTTGAACAAGCTAGTTATAGGGGTTGCAACAATTTCGGCTGATAATTTTAGGAAGAGAGGGTACAGAATGTCTAGCCCTGCTGATTTGTAGGGGTCCAGATTTTGCAGCTCTTTCAGAACATCAGCTATCTGGATTTGGGTGAAGGAGAAATGGGGAGGCTTGGGCAAGTTGCAGTGAGGGATGCAGGGCTGTTAACCGGGGTAGGGGTAGCCAGGTGGAAAGCAAGGCCAGCTGTAGAAAAATGCCTATTGAAATTCTCAATTATCGCAGATTTATTGGTGGTGACATTGTTTCCTAGACTTAATGCAGTGGGCAGCTGGGAGGAGGTGCTGTTATCCTCCATGGACTACAGTGTCCCAGAACATTTTGGAGTTAGTGCTACAGGATGCAAATTTCTGTTTGAAAAGCTAGCCTTAGCTTTCCTAACTGCCTGTGTATATTGGTTCTTAACTTCCCTGAAAGTTGCATATCGTGGGGGCTATTCGATGCTAATGCAGTACGCCACAGGATGTTTTTGTTCTGGTCAAGGGCAGTCAGGTCTGGAGTGAACCAAGGGCAATATCTGTCCCTGGTTCAACATTATTTGAATGGGGTATGTTTATTTAAGATGGTGAGGAAATAACTTTTAAAGAATAACCAGCCATCCTCTACTGACGGAATGAGGTCAATATCATTCCAGGATACCAAGGCCAGGTCGATTAGAAAGGCCTGCTTGCTGAAGTGTTTTAGGGAGCGTTTGACAGTGATGAGGGGTGGTCGCTTGACCTTGATCGCTGAGATCCTGGTTGAAGACAGCAGAGGTGTATTTGGAGGGCAGGTTGGTTAGGATGATATCTATGAGGGTGCCCGTTTTTACAGATTTGGGGTTGTTCCTGGTGGGTTCATTGATAATTTGTGTGAGATTGAGAGCATAAAACTTAGATTGTAGGATGGGGCCGGGGTGTTAAGCATGTCCCAGTTTAGATCACCTAACAGCACGAGCTCTGAAGATAGATGGGGGCAATGAATTCGCATATGGTGTCCAAGGCTCAGCTGGGGGCAGAGAGTGGTCTATAGAAAGCGGCAACGGTAAGAGACTTGTTTCTGGAGAGGTGGATTTTTAAAAGTAGAAGCTCAAATAGTTTGGGCACAGACCTGGATAGTTAGACAGAACTCTGCAGGCAATCCCTGCAGTAGATTGCAACTCCGCCCCCTTTGGCAGTTCTATCTTGTTGGAAAATTTCATAGTTAGGGATGGAAATTTCAGGGTTTTGGTGGTCTTCCTAAACCAGGATTCAGACACGGCTAGGACATCCGGGTTGGCAGAGTGTTCTAGGGCAGTGTTTCCTTACCTTTGATGAACTTCATCAGAATGCAGTCCTAGAAATCCCAGGTCCACAATAAATGCTTGATTTGTTCGAAAATGTCCGTTATTTATGTCCAATTCGCTACTTTGGTTAGTGCGTTTGGTAAACAATTCCAAAGTCACAAAGCGCGTCCACTATAACGTGACGAAATGTCCAAAAGTTCCGTAACAGTCAGTAGAAACATGTCAAACGATGTACTGAATCAATCTTTAGAATGTTGTTTACATATATCTTGAATAACGTTCCAACCAGAGAATTAGAATTACTTCAGATGAGCGGTGGAACGCAAGTCCTTCCCCCGTGAACGCGCCTGGTGAAAGCATGGTCCACTCATGGCTGTGGTGACTATTTCCTGTGTCAATCGACCCCCCTTCACATTAGTGCCATCAGACAAAGTTATGTTGACTGCTGACATCTAGTGGAAGGCATAGGAAGTGAAAACTCATCCATATCTGGCTGTAATTTCAATGAGACCTTGGTTGAAAATCTGCCACCTCCAGAAAAAATACAGGAAGTGGAATTTCTCAGGTTTTTGCCTGCTAAATGAGTTCTGTTATACTCACATACATAATTCAAACAATTTTAGAAACTTCAGAGTGTTTTCTATCCAATACTAATAATAATAATATGCAAATATTAGCAACTATGACTGAGGAGCAGGCTGTTTGATATGGGCAACTTTCATCCAAGCTACTCAATACTGCCCCTGCAGCCATAAAAAGTTAATGGCGACGAAGGAGATGGCGGCTGTGTTTTTTGGGGTTATTTGTAACTTAATTTGTACATAATGTTTCTGTCACAGTGTCTTATGTTCGAAAATAACTTATTGATATCAGGGCAGTGATTTACTCACCCCGTTCTGAAGGAATTCCTCTTCTTCAATGAGTCGGACGGGAAGTATTTACTCCAAACACCCGACAAGGCCCTCATCCCCGTCAACGTACAATTAATCAATATTAAAATAGACAAACTACGAGCACGTATATCCTACCAACGGGACATTCAAAACTGTAATATCTTATGTATATGAAATGTATACAATGTACAATGTATACGAAATGCTTCAGTCTGGTTTTAGACCCCATCATAGCACTGAGACGGCACTTGTGAAGGTGGTAAATGACATTTTAATGGCATCGGACCGAGGCTCTGCATCTGTCCTCGTGCTCCTAGACCTTAGTGCTGCTTTTGATACCATCGATCACCACATTCTTTTGGAGAGATTGGAAACCCAAATTGGTCTACACGGACAAGTTCTGGCCTGGTTTAGATCTTATCTGTCGGAAAGATATAAGTTTGTCTCTGTGAATGGTTTGTCCTCTGACAAATCAACTGTAAATTTCGGTGTTCCTCAAGGTTCCGTTTTAGGACCACTATTGTTTTCACTATATATTTTACCTCTTGGTGATGTTATTCGAAAACATAATGTTAACTTTCACTGCTATGCGGATGACACACAGCTGTACATCTCAATTAAACATGGTGAAGCCCCAAAATTGCCCTTGCTAGAAGAATGTGTTTCAGACATAAGGAAGTGGATGGCTGCAAACTTTCTACTTTTAAACTCGGACAAAACAGAGATGCTTGTTCTAGGTCCCAAGAAACAAAGAGATCTTCTGTTGAATCTGACAATTAATCTTAATGGTTGTACAGTCGTCTCAAATAAAACTGTGAAGGACCTCGGCGTTACTCTGGACCCTGATCTCTCTTTTGAAGAACATACAGTGCCTTGCGAAAGTATTCGGCCCCCTTGAACTTTGCGACCTTTTGCCACATTTCAGGCTTCAAACATAAAGATATAAAACTGTATTTTTTTGTGAAGAATCAACAACAAGTGGGACACAATCATGAAGTGGAACGACATTTATTGGATATTTCAAACTTTTTTAACAAATCAAAAACTGAAAAATTGGGCGTGCAAAATTATTCAGCCCCTTTACTTTCAGTGCAGCAAACTCTCTCCAGAAGTTCAGTGAGGATCTATGAATGATCCAATGTTGACCTAAATGACTAATGATGATAAATACAATCCACCTGTGTGTAATCAAGTCTCCGTATAAATGCACCTGCACTGTGATAGTCTCAGAGGTCCGTCAAAAGCGCAGAGAGCATCATGAAGAACAAGGAACACACCAGGCAGGTCCGAGATACTGTTGTGAAGAAGTTTAAAGTCGGATTTGGATACAAAAAGATTTCCCAAGCTTTAAACATCCCAAGGAGCACTGTGCAAGCGATAATATTGAAATGGAAGGAGTATCAGACCACTGCAAATCTACCAAGACCTGGCCGTCCCTCTAAACTTTCAGCTCATACAAGGAGAAGACTGATCAGAGATGCAGCCAAGAGGCCCATGATCACTCTGGATGAACTGCAGAGATCTACAGCTGAGGTGGGAGACTCTGTCCATAGGACAACAATCAGTCGTATATTGCACAAATCTGGCCTTTATGGAAGAGTGGCAAGAAGAAAGCCATTTCTTAAAGATATCCATAAAAAGTGTCGTTTAAAGTTTGCCACAAGCCACCTGGGAGACACACCAAACATGTGGAAGAAGGTGCTCTGGTCAGATGAAACCAAAATTGAACTTTTTGGCAACAATGCAAAACGTTATGTTTGGCGTAAAAGCAACACAGCTCATCACCCTGAACACACCATCCCCACTGTCAAACATGGTGGTGGCAGCATCATGGTTTGGGCCTGCTTTTCTTCAGCAGGGACAGGGAAGATGGTTCAAATTGATGGGAAGATAGATGGAGCCAAATACAGGACCATTCTGGAAGAAAACCTGATGGAGTCTGCAAAAGACCTGAGACTGGGACGGAGATTTGTCTTCCAACAAGACAATGATCCAAAACATAAAGCAAAATCTACAATGGAATGGTTCAAAAATAAACATATCCAGGTGTTAGAATGGCCAAGTCAAAGTCCAGACCTGAATCCAATCGAGAATCTGTGGAAAGAACTGAAAACTGCTGTTCACAAATGCTCTCCATCCAACCTCACTGAGCTCGAGCTGTTTTGCAAGGAGGAATGGGAAAAAAATTCAGTCTCTCGATGTGCAAAACTGATAGAGACATACCCCAAGCGACTTACAGCTGTAATCGAGGCAAAAGGTGGCGCTACAGAGTATTAACTTAAGGGGGCTGAATAATTTTGCACGCCCAATTTTTCAGTTTTTGATTTGTTAAAAAAGTTTGAAATATCCAATAAATGTCGTTCCACTTCATGATTGTGTCCCACTTGTTGTTGATTCTTCACAAAAAAAGACAGTTTTATATCTTTATGTATGAAGCCTGAAATGTGGCAAAAGGTCGCAAAGTTCAAGGGGGCCGAATACTTTCGCAAGGCACTGTATCAAGACCATTTCAAGGACAGCTTTTTTCCATCTACGTAACATTGCAAAAATCAGAAACTTTCTGTCCAAAAATGATGCAGAAAAATTAATCCATGCTTTTGTCACTTCTAGGTTAGACTACTGCAATGCTCTACTTTCCGGCTACCCGGATAAAGCACTAAATAAACTTCCGTTAGTGCTAAATACGGCTGCTAGAATCCTGACTAGAACCAAAAAATTTGATCATATTACTCCAGTGCTAGCCTCTCTACACTGGCTTCCTGTCAAAGCAAGGGCTGATTTCAAGGTTTTACTGCTAACCTACAAAGCATTACATGGGCTTGCTCCTACCTATCTCTCTGATTTGGTCCTGCCGTACATACCTACACGTACGCTACGGTCACAAGACGCAGGCCTCCTAACTGTCCCTAGAATTTTTAAGCAAACAGCTGGAGGCAGGGCTTTCTCCTATAGAGCTCCATTTTTATGGAACGGTCTGCCTACCCATGTCAGAGACGCAAACTCGGTCTCAACCTTTAAGTCTCTACTGAAGACTCATCTCTTCAGTGGGTCATATGATTGAGTGTAGTCTGGCCCAGGAGTGGGAGGCTCTGGAGCAACGAACCGCCCTTGCTGTCTTTGCCTGGCCGGTTCCCCTCTTTCCACTGGGATTCTCTGCCTCTAACCCTATTACAGGGGCTGAGTCACTGGCTTTACTGGGGCTCTCTCATGCCGTCCCTGGAGGGGGTGCGTCACCTGAGTGGGTTGAGTCACTGATGTGGTCATCCTGTCTGGGTTGGTGCCCCCCCCCCCCCCCCCCTTGGGTTGTGCCGTGGCGGAGGTCTTTGTGGGCTATACTCAGCCTTGTCTCAGGATGGTAAGTTGGTAGTTGAAGATATCCCTCTAGTGGTGTGGGGGCTGTGCTTTGGCAAAGTGGGTGGGGTTATATCCTTCCTGTTTGGCCCTGTCCAGGGGTGTCCTCGGAGTGGGCCACAGTGTCTCCTGACCCCTCCTGTCTCAGCCTCCAGTATTTATGCTGCAGTAGTTTATGTGTCGGGGGGCTAGGGTCAGTTTGTTATATCTGGAGTACTTCTCCTGTCCTATTTGGTGTCCTGTGTGAATCTAAGTGTGCGTTCTCTAATTCTCTCCTTCTCTCTTTCTCTCTCTCGGAGGACCTGAGCCCTAGGACCATGCCCCAGGACTACCTGACATGATGACTCCTTGCTGTCCCCAGTCCACCTGGCTGTGCTGCTGCTCCAGTTTCAACTGTTCTGCCTTATTATTATTCGACCATGCTGGTCATTTATGAACATTTGAACATCTTGGCCATGTTCTGTTATAATCTCCACCCGGCACAGCCAGAAGAGGACTGGCCATCCCACATATGCTCTCTCTAATTCTCTCTTTCTTTCTCTCTCTCGGAGGACCTGAGCCCTAGGACCATGCCCCAGGAATACCTGACATGATGACTCCTTGCTGTCCCCAGTCCACCTGACTGTGCTGCTGCTCCAGTTTCAACTATTCTGCCTTATTATTATTCGACCATGTTGGTCATTTATGAACATTTGAACATCTTGACCATGTTTTGTTATAATCTCCACCCGGCACAGCCAGAAGAGGACTGGCCACCCCACATAGCCTGGTTCCTCTCTAGGTTTCTTCCTAGGTTTTGGCCTTTCTAGGGAGTTTTTCCTAGCCACCGTGCTTCTACACCTGCATTGCTTGCTGTTTGGGGTTTTAGGCTGGGTTTCTGTACAGCACTTTGAGATATCAGCTGATGTATGAAGGGCTATATAAATAAATTTGATTTGATTTGATTTATGTTTCACCGAGTCATGGCTGAACAACAACATGATTAACATACAGTTGGCAGGTTTTATGCTTTTTCAGCAGGAGAGAACAGCGGCCTCTGGTAACACAAGGGGCGGCGGACTATGTATATTTGTAAACAATAGCTGGTGCACAAAATCTAAGGAAATCTCAGAGTTTTTGTTCGCCTGAGGTAGAGTATCTAAGTTGTAGACCACATTATTTAACAAGAGAGTTTACATCTATATTTTTCGTAGCTGTCTATATACCACCGGAGACCGATGCTGGCACTAAGACCGTACTCAATGAGCTGTATACAGCCATAAGCAAACAGGAAAACGCTCATCAAGACGCGGAGCTGCTAGTGGCGGGGACTTTAATGCAGGGAAACTCAAATCAGCTTGCCCTAATTTCTTTCAGCATGTTAAATGTGCAACAAGAGGGAAAAAAACTCTAGACCACCTTGACTCCACACACAGAGACAGATACAAAGCTCTCCCTCGCACTCTATTTGTCAAATCTGACCATAATTCTATCCTCCTGATTCCTGCTTACAAGCAAAAACTAAAGCAGGAAGCACCAGTGACTCGGTCAATAAGAAAGTGGTCAGATGAAGCAGATGCTAAACTACAGGACTATTTTGCTAGCACAGACTGGAATATGTTTAGGGATTCTTTCAATGGCATTGAGGAGTACACCGCATAAGTCACTGGCTTCATCAATAAGTGCATCGATGACATCGTCCCCACAGTGACCGTACGTACATACACCAACCAGAAGCCATGGATTACAGGCAACATCTGCACTGAGCTCAAGGGTAGAACTGCTGCTTTCAAGGAGCGGGACAATAACCCGGAAGCTTATCAAAAATCCCGCTATGCCCTCCGATGAACCATCAAACAGGCAAAAGCGTCAATACAAGACTAAGATTGAATTGTACTAAACTGGCTCCGACACTAGTCGGATGTGGCAGGGCTTGCAAACTATTACGGACTACAAAGGGAAGCACAGCCGAGCTGCCCGGTGACACGACCTACCAGACAAGCAAAATTGCTTCTATGCTCGCTTCGAGGCAAGTAACAATGAAACATGCATGACAGCACCAGCTGTTCCTGGCGACTGTGTGATCACTCTCTCTGTAGCCGATGTAAGACCTTTAAACAGGTCAACATTCACAAGGCCGCAGGGCCAGACGGATAACCAGGACGTGTACTACGAGCATGCGCTGACCAACTGGACAGTATCTTCACTGACATTATCAACCTGTCCCTGACTGAGTCTGTAATACCACCACAGTCCCTGTGCCCAATAGCACTAAGGTAACCTGCCTAAATGACTACCGACCCATAGCACTCACGTCTGTAGCTATGAAATGCTTTGAAAGGCTGGTCATGGCTCACCTCAACACCATTATCCCAGAAACCCTAGACCCAATCCAATTTGCATACTGCCCCAACAGATCCACAGATAATGCAATCTCTATTGCACTCAACACTTCCCTTTCCCACCTGGACAAAAGGAACACCTACAGTTGAAGTTTACATACACCTTAGCCAAATACATTTAAACTCAGTTTTTCACAATTCCTGACATTTCATTCTAGTAATAATTCCCTGTCTTAGGTCAGTTAGGATCACCACTTTATTTTATGAATATTAAATGTCAGAATAATAGTAAAGAAAATTATTTATTTTGAATTTATTTATTTAATCACATTCCCAGTGGGTCAGAGGTTTATAGACAACTCAATTAGCATTTGGTAGCATTACCATTAAATTGTTTAACTTGGGTCAAACATTTAGGGTAGCCTTCCACAAACTTCCCACAATAAGTTGGGTGGATTTTGGCCCATTCCTCCTGACAGAGCTGGTGTAACGGAGTCAGGTTTGTAGGCCTCCTTGCTCGCACACGCTTTTTCAATTCTGCCCAAAAATGTTATATGCGATTGAGGTCAGGGTTTTGTGATGGCCACTCCAATACCTTGACTTTGTTGTCCTTAAGCCATTTTGCAACAAATTTGGAAGTATGCTTGGGGTCATTGTTAATTTGGAAGACCCATTTGCAACCAAGCTTTAACATCCTGACTGATGTCTTGAGATGTTGCTTCAATATATCCACATAATTTTCCTCCCTCATGAAGCCATCTATTTTGTGAAGTGCAGCAAAGCACACCCACAAAATTATGCTGCCACCCCCGTGATTCACAGTTGGGATGGTTTTCTTTGCCTTGCAAGCCTCCCCCTTTTTCCTCCAAACATAACAATGGTCATTATGGCCAAACAGTTCTATTTTTGTTTCATCAGACCAGAGGACTTTGCTCCAAAAAGTATGTGCAGTTGCAAACCATAGTCTGGTTTCTTTATGGCGGTTTTTGAGCAGTGGCTTCTTCCTTGCTGAGCGGCCTTTCAGGTTATGTCGATATAGGACTCGTTTTACTGTGAATATAGATACTTTTTTACGTGTTTCCTCCAGCATCTTCACAGAAGCGTCTAAAGCCATGACATAATTTTCTGAAATTTTCAAAGCTATTTAAAAGACACAGTCAATTTAGTGTATGTAAACTTCCGACTTCAACTGTATATGTTCCTAATAAAAAAATTGCTTAGAAAACCAACTGTCAGACAATAGATACAACTACTGGAGAAAGACACAGACATACCTTTTACTTTTGTAGACTAAGGTACTGTCAGGGCTCTAAAGTGCGATCATTTTGTACCATACTGTACGTCCAAGTACTTGTTTAGTTAGTATACTGTATATTCAGTCCCCAGGTTTAATTGTTACCACATCTGCATATAGGTTAGACAGAGAAAGAGATTCATTCAAGTTGATTCAAACATGTATATTATTTTCCCAATAGATTGGAACAGCTCAGATTGGTTTCTGTTACATTAGATATGCACTGACTACATGAATTCTACAAAAATAAATGACATGTTTCCAATTTTAACTAAAGAAAAGATTGACAAATGTTCACAAAAAGATAACAATTTAAATGTTTCGGAGTGGGTACTGTTCCCCCTACTCATTACTAAAATACATAAAGGTAACAAATTATCTACTGAACAGTGAGCACGAACCAACATCGAATAAGGCTATAATAGCTAGCTACATTCCATGATTTTCACTGTGCAAAATACTTTATCCAGATGCTGGCAGAAGACGACTTCAATCAATAAGTACAGTTTACAGATGACATATAATAGAGCTTTTTGAGTATTTCAACTGCCCATTAGGGCCAGTTCGTTGAGTGCTGCACATTCTTTAAACACACTGACGTATTTAAGGCAAGCATTTACACCATGTATGTCTTTTGTTGTTACATATAGATCGATATACATGAAAAGGTTTGCAAAATTCCGGTAATTTGCCCAAAATTGCTAGGTTTTCTGGATTTCTCAGTTGGAGAATTCCCGGAATCAGGAGGGAATAAGCAGGAAATCCTGGGAATTTTGGGAAAGTTACTGGAATTTTGCAAATTGCAACCCTAAACAGGAAAAAACTGGTGCTGAAGATTACACAACAAAATGGAATGTCAGTCTACTGCAATAATGCTTAATGATACAGATTTTGGACAGTGGATATTAGCATTCTCAAAGATTTCTTGCCTTTCATGTTCTAACAATTAAAAGACAAAATATAGATTTGTTTTCCCTGAAAATAAAACTACCAGTATGTCAACATATTAATTTGAACAGAACTGTGTTGATTTTGAAAAGTAAAGGCATACTCAAAAGGGAAAAACCTTGAAATTCCCCCAGTTCTTGAGAGAGAGAAAGACAGGGTGATGCCCATAATGCGTTGTTGCCACAGAAAAGGGATTGTACTTGAACAGATGGTTATATGGAGGAGTGTTGACAAAATAAATATCTCCTGAGGTCTTGCTGCTCTGCTCTCAGCATTGCAAAATAATACACCCTGGACCATCAATGACATTCAGATATAATATACTTCCTGGTCTTTAAAATAAAATAGATTTTCAAAAGCCATACACTTATTGTAGAAAGTAAACCAGTTGTTTCAGTCTGTGTTTGAATACATCTCCTCTACTCCAGGAACCCTGAGTTGTGGACTTGTTTCTCTTCATTGTACATTCTAGCTCTGGCCCAGGGCATTGCGTGTGGCTTGCAGATGTAGAAGTCTCAGCATCAGCAAGCTGCATGTAACCAGAGCTACATACCTTCATTCGTGAGCAGCACAATGGCCCATTGTCAGATGAAGTACCTCAGTGCTGATCATTGGAGTCTATTTCAGTGGTTTCAGGTCTGACTTCACTGACCATGGCCGGGGCTGAGACTAGCTCTAGCTCAGTAACGTCTGTCACAATTAGCTGCTGGCCCCAGATTCTGACCCACCCTGGTTATTCGGAGACTGCGATTGGTTGCTGGCCTCCACTTGTGAGCCAGCCCGTTTTTTCGGAGACTGAGATTGGCCTGGGAGCAAGACCTCGACGGTGAAGCTGATGCGTTTGGACTGGAAGATACTGTAGGTGTTGTCGAACCGCAGCACATCTGAAGAAGAAAGAAAACAACATGGATGTCGCCTAAATCAAGTCCTACACCTTTACTCCGGCCCTTGTCCTCTTTGTGTGCTTGTATGCAAGGCCTGGTTCTTAATTGCCCAGTTTCTAGACCTGAGTGGAACCTGGGTCTAGCTTTATAACATGCACCCACCTTGCTAGTTATTTGCTGACCGTTCCTATGCTTGTTTGGTGACAATTTTCCCACGACCAAGCTTACATCCGCAATCGGTAGACAGTTGTCGGTTGCGTCTCTGTGCAGTGCCCAAGTAAGAATTCAATCTAATTGATATCTGATACCCCCCTCCAAATCAAAATCAAACATGGATTCCATGTTGTGTTCTCACTTTGCACGCACACGTCTGTGTTTCACACCTTTTTGTCTAGCTAATCAGCCTTGCAGACAGGAAGCAGACAAGAAGTAGAATAGAGTGTGTGCGCACAAACATTGGTTTTGATTTTGAGGTGGGGTGGTAGTATCTTACAATTTGAATAAATTATTTCCTGGACAACACTTGGTGATGCAAACAACGCATTCCATTATCAGAACGATCCACTGACCACGGATATACCCTCAGAAGTAGGAAAAGCGTCACCCAACAGGCAAAGACACGGGTCTGTAGAGTAGTCACACTGTGGGCTAGTGTTATACTGGTAGGCCGAGATCCAATCTCTGTCTAGTACCACTGGACTAGGTTCTTATGTGCCCCTACCCAAGTCTTCATGTGTCATTGTACCTCTGTTCTAGCCCACTGTAGGGCTTTTCACACTACTGAGACTAATCAAACCAAGCATTAAAGTTGCTGGAACCATGAAAAAAAGGCAATGTGAAAAGAAAATACCCAAGCCAGCACAGTTTGGTTTGGTTTGGGATGGCACGATAGTGTGAAAGGGGTATAAAGTATAGAAATTGCTTATGTGTACTCACAGACCCCAGGCTCGCTGCAGGTGAGAGAGCCGTCTTCGGGCACCAGGTGTGCGTTGTATCTCTGGCTGGGAACCACCTCCTGCATCTGCCCTGCATTCTGCCTCTCTCCTATCTTCCCCTTCATAAACACCCCAAAGCCGATGTCTGCCCCATCACTAGAAAACTGCCACCTGCATGGGGGGAGATATTACATTACATTATATAATTATATATCCCAACACACCCGCATAGAATTGTTCCGAGAGCCGATCCGTGACCCGCCAAATAACATTAATTTATTTCATCGTTTTTATGACTATTCATTGGCTATGACAAGTCATAGGCTATTATTCCCCTCCCTGCATGAATTAATGTATATGCATGTCTAATCAACAACTATGCCATGAAACCATGCCAGAATGACATGATACATTTTTTTACAATGAGATGTGGCACATTGACAACTAAAATTGCTCTGAAAAAGGGTCTTCTCATTAGCCTTCTTACCTGATGAAAGCCTATAGCCGACATAATAAAACAATACCTTTACATTCAATATTGTTTAGATAGTAAAACTGTTTAATTGAAAATCATATAAACAATTCCCAGAATTGAATATAGGATGCAAAACTACATTTAATTAGTAGGCTATAACCTAGGCATGCTCAAACTTTCACCAGCGCACCGGTTTAAACTTGATATAGCCAGCGTTATGGTCTAAATCAGAGGTTCTTAAACCTTTCAGCATGGGACCCAAATGAGAAATTCTGTGTTTTCCTGGGACCCAAGCTTAGCAAAATATGCAACTATACATAAATATTGGTATATTTCATTGCCCTTATGCCTAAAACAAATGCAATATAGACAAAAACAAATAACAATGAAATTAAATATCCATATACATATATATTAATGTTTAATTTTCCTCCTTTAAAAACACTCTTACATATCTGTCTAGGTTGGAACTGTTTGCTGTTAAAATACAATAAATAATTTTCATTCTGAACTGGAATAAACTGATTGATCACATCACACATATGAATAACAGAACACACACACAGGCTTTTTGATAGTGCAACTCTAAGTATCAGTACAGATGAACAATGATCAGGCCTACTGTACATCTTGCTGTAGAAATTATTGTTGAAAGAAAGTTTAGGTTGGAACTGTTGCTGTTAAAATACAATACATATTTTTATTTTGAACTGGAATAAACTGATTGATCACATCACACAGATGTAGACCAGAAAACACACACACACAGTCCTATTGAGAGCATGCCTATTCTGGGCTCCGTTCTTGACAGTGCAATACTGAGGTCATGCTCAACCTTGAAACTGTTTCTGTACTTGTTTTAAGTATGTCAGAGTTGAGAAACCTGACTCGCATAGGTATGTGGTGACAAACTGGACCAGAACATCTACTGCTTTCTCAGTCAGGCAGGAGACAGCTGTGTTTGCCTCAAAAAGCATCTTGCTTCATTCAGTTTATTCCAGTTAAGAATAAAAAAAATATGATTGTATTTTAACAGCAACAGTTGCAACAGAGACCAGTTTTCAACAATCATACACAATCATATACATTTATACAGTAAGATGTACAGTAAGATGTACAGTAGGCCTGATCATTTTTCATCTTCATTTGTACTGTTACTAGGGTTGCACTATCAGTAGCTAGCTTGCTTTGGCAAATGATAGCTATTAGCTGTGTACAAGGCCAGGGGATTGTTTGAAAGATAAACTCACATCTACTACTATGAAAGTTAGTTAGTGCTCCCTTATTTATACTTATCATCATCACCTGTTATAAAATGACAACAATGCCTTGCTAGCTGACTTATTTTTCCACTGTCGTAGCACTGTTTCCTGAAGCATGCTACCCTGTTCTGAAAGAACTCCCTTGGTTTACCATCATGCTGTGGATGTTTGGTCAGGACGTGTCGTTTCATTACTAAGCACTTCCCCGCACAAAACACATTGTGGGCGCTCTTCGTTATAAATTTCTATGAAAGAGAAACGCTCTCTGTATATGCGTTTCATGACAATTGAGCTCAGTCAGAACTTGCGGCTAGCATGAATCCATTTGATGACAGCGGTGAGTGATGGAGAGTGAGAATGACGAGTCAGTGGCAGACAGCGCATGAACGACAGCGCTGCATCGCCTGTGTCGCGGAGTAATCTTCAAGAAAACTGCAGAAAAAAAGATCAGGTAAACCGCGAAGCACACGGGCATCTCACTCTCACTCTAACGCAGCTGCCAAACTGAGCAGAGACCGCTGCTAAGCAGAGAGCGCACTTGGCCAAATCAATTCTAGTAATTAATGAAATAATTAGAAATTGACTCTGACACATCGCGATCCACCATTAACAGGTCCGCGACCCGACCCATAATTTAAGAAAGGCTGCAAATGAATGCCTGGGGTAGCTTAATAGTTAACTGATAATAAACTAAATTAGCCTATCGTAAACAAATACCTACGTTGGCCATTTTCACATGAGCTAAGCTAGCCAGGGAAAGTACACTTGGCAAAGTATTCTCGTGTGGGAGGACGAAACATACATTTCAGCACCACACAAATAATGGACAGTTCCCTGATCCACAGCGTGGTAGCTTATATGTCTGCCTCATCGCTCACAGAATGGAATTCGCAACACAATGCAACACAAGTCCTGGGTCTGTAAACCATTTTTTTTATTGATTTAAAATGTTTCGATCCGGATTATAATTGTTCTGAATCGCGAGCCGACCCGTGGGTTGAAAGAACGTTTTCATTTCACCCACCAACTGACATTTTTCCGGGTCAACCACAGGGAACCGTGGGTATCGGACTCGATGCAGGGCCACCCTGCACTGGAGTTAAGGAGGGTAATAAAGAGATTGAGAGAGAGAGGAAAATAAAGGTGGAGGGAGGTAAGGGAGGCCGAGATAGAACAGGACCAGTAGTGGGGTTACAGAGAGGTAAGACAGAGAAAGAGGGAGGGATAGAAAGAAAGAAATAGCGGTAGTATAATCGGTCCACTCACCTGAGCACACAGCCAGGGAAGAGGATCTCATATTCTAGCTGCTGTGAGGAGCCACGGCTGACTGTTAGACACTGTTCATAGTCCACCTTCACTGACTCACGAACATAGTAGGACGTAGGCACTGTCCCAGCATAGTGGATCTTGAATACACACATATATATAGACAGAGTAAGAGGATGGATGTTGTGGGGTTACAGTGGCTTGTGAAAGTATTCACCCCCCTTGGGGGGGGGGGGGGGGGGGGGGGGTGTATCATTTGATTTACACAGCACTTTGAAGATGCAATTTTTTATTTTTTATTATGAATCAAACAAGAAATAAGACAAATAAAACTGAAAACTTGAGTGTGCATAACTATTCACCACCCCAAAGTCAATACTTTGTAGAGCCACCTTTTGCAGCAATTACAGCTGTAATTCTCTTTGGGTATGTCTCTATAAGCTTGGCACAACTAGCCACAGGGATTTCTGCCCATTCTTCAAGGCAAAACTGCTCCAGCTCCTTCAATTTGGATGGGTTTCGCTGGTGTACAGCAATCTTTAAGTCATACCACAGATTCTCAATTGGATTGAGGTCTGGGCTTTGACTAGGCCATTCCGATACATTTAAATGTTTCCCCTTAAATCACTCAAGTGTTGGTTTAGCAGTATACTTAGGGTTATTGTCCTGCTGGAAGGTGAACCTCTGTCCCAGTCTCAAATTTCTGGAAGACTGAAACAGGTTTCCCTTAAGAATTTCCCTGTATTTAGCACCATTCATCATTCCTTCAATTCTGACTAGTAGTTACCTAGTCCCTGTTGATGAAAAACATCCCCACAGCATGATGCTGCCACCACCATGCTTCACTGTGAAATGGTGTTCTCGGGGTGATGAGAGGTGCATAGCGTTTTCCTTGATGGCCAAAAAAATCAATTTTTGTCTCAATCTGACCAGAGTACCTTGTTCCATATGTTTGGGGAGTCTCCCACGTGCCTTTTTAAGCAATGGATCTTTTTCTGGACACTCTTCCATAAAGCCCAGCTCTTAGTGGTGCTATGGACAGATCCTCCAATCTCCACTGTGGAGCTTTGCAGCTCCTTCAGGGTTATCTTTGGTCTCTTTGTTGCCTCTCTGACTAATGCCCTCCTTGCCTGGCCTGTGAGTTTTGGTGGGCGGCCCTCTATTGGCAGGTTTGTTGTGGTGCCATATTCTTTCCATTTTTTAATAATGGATTTAATGGTGCTCCATGGGATGTTCAAAGTTTCTGTATTTTTTATAACCCAACCCTGATCTATACTTCTCCACAACTTTGTCCCTGACCTGTTTGGAGAGCTCCTTGTTCTTCATGGTGCCGCTTGCTTGGTGGTGTTGCACACTCTGGGGCCTTTCAGAACAGGTATATATATATATATATATATATATATATATATATATATATATATATACACACATATATTAATACACACGTATACTGAGATCATGTGACACTTAAATCAAGTTCACCTATGTGCAATCTAACTAATTATGTGACTTCTGAAGGTAATTGGTTGCACCAGATCTTATTTAGGGGCTTCATAGCAAAGGGGGTGAATACATATGCACGCACCACTTTTCCATAAAACATTTTTCTTTTTTGAAACAAGTAATTTCATTTCACTTCACCAATTTTGACTGTTTTGTGCATGTCCGTTACATAAAATCCAAATAAAAATCTATTTAAATTACAGGTTGTATTTGGTGAATACTTTTGCAAGGTACTGTAGCTGATAAAAATGCTATGAAAGTCAGCAGGACCTTTTTTTAGGGAAGAACTTACGAGGAAATAAAAAAGAAAGCTTAACTTTCTACAACTATGAATCTGCTGCGGTTACATGTTTTATCATAGCCTTTTTGCTGAGAAACTTTCAGCTGAGAAATAAAAGTCCAGAGTATCAGCCTCAGAGTTTAATTTTGTAATTTATTTGCTATAATAACAAGACCAACAATTTTCTTTAGACCCCCTTACTGGCTAATGATCTCATCTTCCTAAACAGTCTGAGCCCTCAGCTCAAGAAAACCAAGGATTTGAGAAATACTGACACACCAAACACAGACGGAAGTTAAAAATGCTGCTTGCAGCAGTAATTGAGAATCACCGGGGGGCAATAAGGGGTGATGTATTCCATTTCTGAGTGAAGGGAGAGAGAGATGGGATGGTTCACCTCAACCATAAGCAGAGGGCAATTAGCATTGGTCCACAGTCAAATCACACAAGACCATTCATTACATGTCTAGCATAACACAGCAAGCCATGGGAAATGTTGAGCTGAGGACAGCTGCAGACACAAACAGGACCTTGATCCAAATGCATTTGTGGCACTGTCAGCGGTAAAGGTGTTAAAAATGATCTTTAAAACTTGACTGACTGTTGCATAATCTGCCTGTAGTGTACACACAGACCCAGTTTGATCTCCCTCTACAGCAAATAAGCTATAAATGTCGGATGAAACAGATCATTTTTTAATGTAATATCTACAGAGGCCCATTATCAGCAACCATCACTCCTGTGTTCCAATGTGTAGGCTAATCCAAGTTTATCGTTTTAAAAGGCTAATTGATCATTAGAAAACCCTTTTGCAATTATGTTAGCCCAGCTGAAAACTGTTGTGCTGATTAAAAAAGCAATAAAACTGGCATTCTTTAGACTAGTTGTGTATCTGGAGCATCAGTATTTGTAGAACTTTCTTCTGAAACTCGTCAGTCTATTCTGGTTCGGAGAAATTAAGGTTATTCCTCTAGCGCCTCTTCAACCTCAGGAGGCTGAAGAAATTTGGCTTGTCACCAAAACTCCTGACAAACTTTTACAGATACACAATCGAGAGCATCCTGTCGGGCCGTATCACAGCTTGTACGGAACTGCACCGCCCTCAACCGCAAGGCTCTCCAGAGGGTCTGCACAACGCATCACCGGGGGCAAACTACCTGCCCTCCATGACACCTACAGCACCCGATGTCACAGGAAGGCCATAAAGATCATCAAGGACACCAACCACCCGAGCCACTGCATGTTCACAACGCTACCATCCAGAAGGCGAGGTCAGTACAGGTGCATCAAAGCTGGGACCGAGAGACAGAAGCTGTTTTTCAATCCCAAGCCCATCAGACTGCTAAACAGCAATCACTAACTCAGAGAGGCTGCTACCTACATTGAGACCCAATCACTGGCCACTTTCATAAATGGATCACTAGTCACTTTAAACAATGGCACTTTAAATAATGCCACTAAACTCATATCACATGTATATACTGTATTTTATACCTTCTACTGCACCTTGCCTATGCCGCTCGGCCATCGCTCATCCATATACTTACAGTTGAAGTCGGAAGTTTATATACACCTTAGCCAAATACATTTAAACTCAGATTTTCCACAATTCCTGACATTAAATACTAGTAAAATGTCCTGTCAGTTAGGATCACCACTATATTTTAAGAATGTGACATGTCAGAATAATAGTAGAGATAATGATTTCTTTCAGCTTTTATTTCTTTCATCACATTCCCAGTGGGTCAGAACTTTACATACACTCAATTAGTATTTGGTAGCGTTGCTTTTAAATTGTTTAACTTGGGTCAAACGTAGCCTTTCACAAGCTTCCCACAATAAGTTGGGTGAATTTTGGCCCATTCCTCCTGACACAGCTGGTGTAATGGAGCCAGGTGTGTAGGCCTCCTTGCTCGCACACACTTTTTTCAGCTCTGCCCACACATTATATATAGGATTGAGGTCAGGGCTTTGTGATGGCTATTCCAATGCCTTGACTTTGTTGTCCTTAAGCTATTTTGCCACAACTTAGGAAGTATGCTTGTGGTCATTGTCCATTTGGAGACTCATTTGCGACCAAGCTTTAACTTCTACTGATGTCTTGAGATGTTGCTTCAATCTATCCATATAATTATCATTCCTCCTGATGCCATCTATTTTGTGAAGTGCACCAGTCCCTCCTGCAACAAAGCACCCCCACAACGATGCTGCCACCCCCGTGCTTCACAGTTGGGATGGTGTTCTTCGGCTTGCAAGCCTCCCCCTTTTTCTGCCAAACATAATGATGGTCATTATGGCCAAACAGTTTCATCAGACCAGAGGACATTTCTCCAAAAAGTACAATCTTTGTCCTTATGTGCAGTTGCAAACTGTAGTCTTTTTTTTAATGGCGTTTTGGAGCAGTGGCTTCTTCCTTGCTGAGCACCTTTCAGGTTATGTCGATATAGGACTCGTTTTACTGTGGATATAGATACTTTTGTGCCTGTTTCCTCCAGCATCTTGACAAGGTCCTTTGCTGTTGTTCTGGGATTGATTTGCACTTTTTGCACCAAAGTACATTCATCTCTAGAAGACAGAACGTGTCTCCTTCCTGAACGGTATGACGGCTGCGTGGTCCCATGGTGTTTATACTTGCGTACTACTGTTTGAAAATTGCTCCCAATGATGAACAAGACTTGTGGAGGTCTACAATTTTTTTCCTGAGGTCTTGGCTCATCTCTTTTGTTTTTTCCATGATGTCAAGCAAAGAGGCACTGGGTTTGAAGGTAGGCCTTGAAATACAATAACCTGTCTGTAAACAATTGTTGGAAAAATTACTTGTGTCATGCACAAAGTAGATATCCTAACCGAGTTTGTTAACAATACATTTGTGGAGTGGTTGAAAAATGAGTTTTAATGACTCAAACCTAAGTGTGTGTAAACTTCCGACTTCAACTGTATACAATGAGTGTACAAAACATAAGGAACACAGGAGTTTTGCCCGCAGAACAGCCTCAATTCATCAGGGCATGGACTCTACAAGGTGTCAAAAGCATTTCACAGGAATGCTGGCCAATGTTGACTCCAATGCTTCCCACAGTTGTGTCAAGTTGGCTGGGTGTCCTTTGGGTGGTGGACCACACACACAGGAAACTGTTGAGAGTGAAAAACCCAGCAGCATTGCAGTTCTTGACAAATCGACACTGGCACCTACTACCATACCCCATTCAAAGGCACCTACATCTTTTGTCTTGCCCATTCACCCTCTGAATAGTACACAATTCATAGCTCAATTGTCTCAAGGCTTGAAAATCCTTCTTTAACCCATCTCCTCCCTTTCATCTACACTGATTGAAGTGGATTTAACATGTGACATCAATAAGGGAGCATAACCTTCACCTGAATTCACCTGGTCAGTCTATGTCACAGAAAGAGCAGGTGTTCCTAATGTTTTGTGCACTCAGTGTATATTCAAAGTTTTGTCACAGACTGTATTTAACACCAAGGATTTTTTTTACAATGAAATTGGTCCCAACTCCCAACTGTTCACCGTGTACCCTAAATCAGGTAGTCACATTCTTTCATATGATGTGGGAGTGCCCTGCTGCAGTTAAATGCTTCTGGCAAAAAAGTTACACAATTGATTTTGAAGTGCATGAATGTAAATATTCAATGCTTTCCATCTACTATGTTACTTAACGATGATAGCTCCTTGAATCTCTTAATCAATCAGAGATGATTACCGTTGGCAGGTGACACTGCCACAAAAAAAGTTGTTGGCTCATAGATGGCAATCACCTCACTCTCTCCCAGTTCACCAGTGGATACAGTTACTATTAGAAGTTGTAACATTAGAAATATCAACAGGGAGAATGAATGGTGCTAGTCAGGGAACAATTGAGGCCTGGACAAATATACTTGAATCTGTAAATAATAACCTAAGCTAAAGCCCAACATATAGAAATAAACTATCTACAGTGCCTTGCGAAAGTATTCGGCCCCCTTGAACTTTGCGACCTTTTGCCACATTTCAGGCTTCAAACATAAAGATATAAAACTGTATTTTTTTGTGAAGAATCAACAACAAGTGGGACACAATCATGAAGTGGAACGACATTTATTGGATATTTCAAACTTTTTTAACAAATCAAAAACTGAAAAATTGGGCGCGCAAAATTATTCAGCCCCCTTAAGTTAATACTTTGTAGCGACACCTTTTGCTGCGATTACAGCTGTAAGTCGCTTGGGGTATGTCTCTATCAGTTTTGCACATCGAGAGACTGACATTTTTTCCCATTCCTCCTTGCAAAACAGCTCGAGCCCAGTGAGGTTGGATGGAGAGCATTTGTGAACAGCAGTTTTCAGTTCTTTCCACAGATTCTCGATTGGATTCAGGTCTGGACTTTGACTTCTAACACCTGGACATGTTTATTTTTGAACCATTCCATTGTAGATTTTGCTTTATGTTTTAGATCATTGTCTTGTTTGAAGACAAATCTCCGTCCCAGTCTCAGGTCTTTTGCAGACTCCATCAGGTTTTCTTCCAGAATGGTCCTGTATTTGGCTCCATCCATCTTCCCATCAATTTTAACCATCTTCCCTGTCCCTGCTGAAGAAAAGCAGGCCCAAACCATGATGTTGCCACCACCATGTTTGACAGTGGGGATGATGTGTTCAGCTGTGTTGCTTTTACGCCAAACATAACGTTTTGCATTGTTGCCAAAAAGTTCAATTTTGGTTTCATCTGACCAGAGCACCTTCTTCCACATGCTTGGTGTGTCTCCCAGGTGGCTTGTGGCAAACTTTAAACAACACTTTTTATGGATATCTTTAAGAAATGGCTTTCTTCTTGCCACTCTTCCATAAAGGACAGATTTGTGCAATATACGACTGATTGTTGTCCTATGGACAGAGTCTCCCACCTCAGCTGTAGATCTCTGCAGTTCATCCAGAGTGATCATGGGCCTCTTGGCTGCATCTCTGATCAGTCTTCTCCTTGTATGACCTGAAAGTTTAGAGGGACGGCCAGGTCTTGGTAGATGTGCAGTGGTCTGATACTCCTTCCATTTCAATATTATCGCTTGCACAGTGCTCCTTGGGATGTTTAAAGCTTGGGAAATCTTTTTGTATCCAAATCCGGCTTTAAACTTCTTCACAACAGTATCTCGGACCTGCCTGGTGTGTTCCTTGTTCTTCATGATGCTCTCTGCGCTTTTAACGAACCTCTGAGACTATCACAGTGCAGGTGCATTTATACGGAGACTTGATTACACACAGGTGGATTGTATTTATCATCATTAGTCATTTAGGTCAACATTGGATCATTCAGAGATCCTCACTGAACTTCTGGAGAGAGTTTGCTGCACTGAAAGTAAAGGGGCTGAATAATTTTGCACGCCCAATTTTTCAGTTTTTGATTTGTTAAAAAAGTTTGAAATATCCAATAAATGTCGTTCCACTTCATGATTGTGTCCCACTTGTTGTTGATTCTTCACAAAAAAATACAGTTTTATATCTTTATGTTTGAAGCCTGAAATGTGGCAAAAGGTCGCAAAGTTCAAGGGGGCCGAATACTTTCGCAAGGCACTGCATAAAGTCCAACAAATACACACATACAAATATACACACTACATGACCAAAAGTACGTGGACACCTGCTCGTCAATCATTATTATTATTATTCCATTATTCCAAAATCCTGGGCATTATTATGGAGTTGGTCCCCTCTTTGCTGCTATAACAGCCTCCACTCTTCTGGGAAGGCTTTCCACTAGATGTTGGAACATTGTGGCAGGGATTTGCTTCAATTCAGCCACAAGAGCATTAGTGATGTCGGGCACTGATGTTGGGCGATTAGGCCTGGCTCGCAATTCATCCCAAAGGTGTTCGATGGAGTTGAGGTCAGGGCTCTTTGTAGGCCAGGCAAGTTCTTCCACACCAATCTCGACAAACCATTTCTGTATGGACCTCACTTCGTGCACGGGGAGCATTGTCATGCTGAAAAGGGCCTTCCCCAAACTGATGACAAAAAGTTATAAGCACAGACTTGTCTAGAATGTCATTGTATGCTGTAGCGTAAACATTTCCCTTAACTGGAACAAAGGGGCCTAGCCCGAACCATGAAAAACAGCCCCAGACCATTATTCCTCATCCACCAAACTTTACAGCTGGCACTATGCATTCGGGCAGGTAGCGTTCTCCTGGCATCCGCCAAACCCAGATTGTTCGTGGGACTGCCAGATGGTGAAGTGTGATTCAGAACTCCAGAAAATGTGTCCACTGCTCCAGAGTCCAATGGGGACGAGCTATACACCACTCTAGCCGACGCTTGGCATTGCGCATGGTGAACTTAGGCTTATGTGCGGCTGATCGGCCATGGCTACCCATTTCACGAAGCTCCCGAAGAACAGTTATTGCGCTGACATTGCTTCCAGAGGAAGTTTGGAACTTGGTAGTGAGTGTTGCAACCGAGTTAATATTGTGAGTAATATTTCATAGAGTTAAAGAAACAATTGTAAAGTTTAAAAAAAAAGTTTGTTCATGGGCATGGTGGTTACGCAAATTCATGGGGGGAAAAGAGAGACCAGTCATATACTGGAGTAAATGGTTGGGCTCCCGAGAGGCACAGCGGTCTAAGACACTGCATCTCAGTGCAAGAGGTGTCATTACAGCCCTTGGTTCAAATCCAGGTTGTATCCCATAGGGTGGCGAATTGGCCTAGGGTCATCCGGGTTTGGCCGAGGTAAGCCGTCATTGTAAATAAGAATTTGTTCTTAACTGACTTGCCTAGTTACATTAAAAAAATTGTTAGACTTGGCAAGAGGAATGCCGTCGTGTCTAAGTGCAGTGCAGGCGAGAGAACACTGCTTTGATTACAATGGGCCAAAATTAGACCTGTCTTGATTTAGTGAATATTAATCTTAAAATAGTAGACATTAATGAGTGTGAAGCAAATAGTGAATATCCAATGGATATTGGTTATAGTATATACAGTAAAGATTGGGGTGGATTAAAACACAAGTGATTCAAATAGTGGAGGACAGTAGCCTCTCTGTAAACAGAAATTATCATGTTTTGTTTCGTCTGTAATTAAAACTGTGTTGCTGATTAAGATTTAGCATAGTGAAAACTAACGAAATTTAAATTTTCTCTTCCAGGATAAGGTAGGGTGTTCATATCTCTCCCTTTGAAATATTTCCGAGGCTTGGGAGAGCAGTTAGTGAAATTCTGCACTTCTATTAAGTATAAAGTTACCTGGATCCGGCCGTAAAAGGAGGTCACAATTAAGTAAGGTCTGGCCATTTGTTTGTTTTTGCCCAACGTTTTACCACGCACAACATATTATTTGGTTTTAGTTGGTATTTCACTAGTTAGAAAGGATGCACCTTAAAGGGCACACAAAGAACATTTTCTAGAGTGGTTCGTCCTTTAAAAGTTGCAGCGTACTGCGGCATAGGTTGCATGGTGCCGCAGAATTCTATGGCACGTTATTTAAATGCCAAACACTAGTATCATTAATGCTAGTTAGTGCAAGTTTGACCACCAGAGGGCATCTTTGAGAAGCATTTGATAGCCTTCAATAGCGGCTGTACTAGAGAATTTTAAACCTTGTTTTGTAAGAACATAGTATATGGGACTCATTTTATGAAATTTTGCTTAATTAATTTTATTAATATTATGGTGTTTCTATTCCAAGAAAAATGAAAAACCTTCTGGGTTTCTGTTAGGATGGAACGAAAAATATGGATGGAATGTGACGGTCTACAGTCAGTAGGCTACAGTACTGGGCTATGTAGCTAAAGAATCCCTGTGTCGTGCATTGAAGATTAAACGTGGCTGGGTCTTTCAGCATGACAATGATCCCAAACACACCGCCCGGGCAACGAAGGAGTGGCTTCGTAAGAAGCATTTCAAGGTCCTGGAGTGGCCTAGCCAGTCTCCAGATCTCAACCCCATAGAAAATCTTTGGAGGGAGTTGAAAGTCCGTGTTGCCCAGCAACAGCCCCAAAACATAACTGCTCTAGAGGAGATCTGCATGGAGGAATGGGCCAAAATACCAGCAACAGTGTGTGAAAACCTTGTGAAGACTTACAGAAAATGTTTGACCTCTGTCATTGCCAACAAAGGGTATATAACAAAGTATTGAGATAAACTTTTGTTTTTGACCAAATACTTAATTTTCCACCATAATTTGCAAATAAATAAATAAAAATCCTACAATGTGATTTTCTGGAATTTCTTTTCTCATTTTGTCTGTCATAGTTGAAGTGTACCTATGATTAAAATTACAGGCCTCTCATCTTTTTAAGTGGGAGAACTTGCACAATTGGTGGCTGACTAAATACTTTTTTGCCCCACTGTAAGTGGCCTAGCAGTAGTAATGAGTGTGTTATGGTTTAGATGGAATGATCTATGTGCAAACGTATTTGTGGCCGGAGGCAAAGTACAATGATGGCCTGTCTCAGAGACAGAATGTTCCCATAAGGGAGATAGGAGTCATATGATAGCGCTTATACCATAGATTGTGAACTATTGCCCTATAATACTGTCTTCTAGCTTTCATGATATTTACTTGAGTAGGAATGGGTCGCTTATTCTCAAATAGCTGTTTGTTTATGAGTCCAGGTAATTAACAATGGACTGAGGCAAAGTGCAATAATGTATACTATTGATAAGAAGACCGGGAGATGTGTGGAGGAGTACGAAAGGTTCTGGACTCGGGATGGGAGGATAACACCACCTGCCTAGACACAGAGATTCATTGTACATCCTAGACAAATGGGGGGGGGGGGGGGGGGGGGGCTTGTCTGGGGAAACAGAGGGCCAAAGTGAGGATGACATCGCGTGGGAACACCTCCTGTAAAACCTGCAGCCTGATGGGGGAAGTCTGGGTACAAGCATGAGGAGGTATTTTGAGCCTTAATTTTTGTGGACCCCAGCAGAACAGTATCCAAAGGTACAGTTTTTGCCATATATGATTATGCATAGCTTAACTCATTACTAACACTTGTCATATATTGTGTTTTCTTCTTAAGTCTTTTGCTTTCAATCTCTTAGGAACCGGAAGGAGGAAGAGAAAGTCAAAATCTCCAGCTGAAATGTCATTATCAGTTGTACAACAGGAGGGGTAATGGCAGACAGGGGGGAGTAAAAGTGTGCATAGTGTGAATATAGGTTTGAGGACAGGGCTTTATGCCATGAAAGCAGATGACATAGTCAGAGGCCATAAGTCTCTGAGGTGTAAACATCCAAATCAACTGAGAATATGAATCTTGTTTTCTTTTCTGTTTATTTCTAAGTCTTTTTTTTTTTTTTACCTTTATTTTACTAGGCAAGTCAGTTAAGAACAAATTCTTATTTTCAATGACGGCCTAGGAACAGCGGGTTAACTGCCTGTTCAGGGGCAGAACGACAGATTTGTACCTTGTCAGCTCGGGGATATGAACTTGCAACCTTTCGGTTACTAGTCCAACGCTATAACCACTAGGCTACCCTAATTGTTGAACAGTATGGAGATACTATTAAAAAAAGAGGGACTATTGGATTGTAGCTTGAAATATACTTATTCCTGTTACCATAATATAACTTATCGATTATTTGACATGTATAAGGAATGTATATGTTGGGGTCAATGAAGGGTGGATAAGAATTTGTTGTATGGAAATTTACTGAGTGAGACAAGGGGGAAGTGCAGAAAGTTCATTTTTTGTTCGTAAGGAGGGAGGCAAAGGGCAACAGTCTAGTTAGTCTCTGATAAGGCAGACCGGCTGTGGAACAAGGGACGAGGAGTGAGGAATTCGACTCGAGGTCAAGTCAACAGATGAAGTAAGAAGAAACCTTGGGGAGGGGGGCCCACCACAATGACTCTCCTACTACAGTCCTACCTCATATACATACACTTCCACACCCACGAAGGTTCTAGCATCAGGCAGGGCCATGACTACCCCAGTGAGAGGAACCAATAAGTTCCTGCCTAGCAACAGAGATGTATTGGCTGTCTAGATGTGTAAGGAGTTGACCCTGCCTAGTAGGAGGTTATATGTGCTTGTGTAATCATACCTTGTCTTTGCAGCTGTATGACCCAGTGGGTAAATAAACTTGGGTTTGAGCTTTTTCTAGTCGTCCGTTTGAGTTTTTCTCTGTTTGTTCAGAACCTAACAGATGGCATCTGACCAAATTACGCAATAATTTAGTTCTGGGTTAACCGAGATTACCAACTAAGTCCCTGATCTAAACACTCCATAGAACCCCATAGGATAGCTACTAATGATAAAAGCTGAAGTTCCTGTTCAATCCTGTGTTGAATGACTAAATTACTCAGTTGAGTAAAATGGAATCATGAAGTTAGGGAGAATTTCAGTCCGTGGAATCTTAGTCTTCCGGAAGATTTCAAAAGTTCATTTCCTGGGTCTCATTTGGGATGACAAAGACCTGTCCTTCTACTCCTCCTGCTCCTCTCCAGGTTAGGAAGACATCTCTACCTATGTATCTACAGAGACATCAGAGCAAGGGTCAGTTTCCTAGGTAAGAACATTTCAAATGCATCTAGGCTCAACTGTCATGGCATTTATTGGCAGGTAGATGACTACAGAGCCATTGAGAGGTTGTAGCTGGCTGGCAGCAAGGTCATTTGTGGCAAGGCAGAATTGAACTGAAGGGCAAAAATAAGCAGATCCATGATATATCCATGCGGCATTGTCTTCGAAAAATACCCAATCAGCAGACTAACTGTTGAAGCAGACTCTAAGGAAGCCATCTGGAACTCCTATAACATCTCAATGACGAGAAGGAATAAAAAAGACTTGAGACTCATTGTGAATTGTTTCATGGTGATATATAGCCCACAAACTCAATGTATCACACATACAAAGTCCAACAGTCTGACAGAGAATCCTCATCTAATTCCACTGGCCCCACTAGTAGCAGGATGTATCTTAGGAACGTTATTAGCCCTGCCTGCAGCATCTTGTGGTTGCAGGCAGCAAAGCAAAGCTGCTCTCATCTCACAGCATGGCTTCAATATTGCAGCATGTTGAGTCCTTCCTACTGCAAAAGCCCTTAGGCAGGTGTGGAGCAACTAGTAATAGGTGGCACTGCAAGCCCTAAATGTTGTCGCCATGTATAATTAAATTTTTATCCTAAATCTACTGAAGAGCAGCTATGACTACAGCATTGGACATCTCTCGTCTCATTTCGGGGGGGGAAGCAACCCACCTCCTGGTGGTGTGAGCTCACCTTGGTCCTACAGCGAGAGTCCCCGTCCGGGTCGGTGAGTTTCCCTCCGTACGCAGCAGGAAGCTGCTCTGGGTCTATGTAGTTCAGCAACACCTCCTGCCAGTTGGCTGCAGAACAGACAGGTAAAGAGAGAGAGACTGATATTGCCATTTTACGTTTGAGTTATTTAGCAGACGCTCTTATCCAGAGCGACTTACAGTGAGTGCATTCATTACCTTTACTGACCTGAAGGGTTAAGCTGGGTAGAGTTAGAGACGATGCAACCATATACTGTATGTATTCACAGCGTATGGAATGTTCCTACTGTAATAGAAATGCCATGCATAGAGCTGACATGATTCAGCATTCTGGACCAGTATATTTTTATGGGAACATTCAAATGGAAATACGGAAGTGTCTTACCACCCAGGACAATGATCTTGTTGCGGGTGATCTCACTAAGGAAGTGCTTGACGAGGTTGTAGGCCACGGGGAAGAGCTTGGGGGCTAAGGAGTGGGAAAAGAGAGAACAAGTGTGATACAATGCTGTCTAAATAAGGTTTGAGAAATGTGAGACACACAACATAAGTAAGTTTACTACTGTCACGCCCTGACCGTAGATTGCTTTCTATGTTTCTATTTTTAGTTTGGTCAGGGTGTGATATGGGTGGGTTTTCTATGTTTGTATTTCTATGTGTTTGGCCTGGTATGGTTCCCAATCAGAGGCAGCTGTCAATCGTTGTCTCTGATTGAGAACCATACTTAGGCAGCCTGGTTTCGCCCTTGAGTTGTGGGTAGTTTGTTTTCTGTTTTGTCTGTATCACCTGACAGAACTGTTTCGTTCTCGTTATTCTGTTTAGTGTTCAGTTTTGATTAAATTTACAACATGAACACTTACCACGCTGCGTTTTGGTCTACTCCTTCTTCCACCTACGACGATCGTTACAACTACTGGGATACTAAGGGGTAACATCTCCCTCTGGAATCCTTAATTGGTGAAATTGCCACCTCCGTTTGGGATATTACAACAACAAAGAATTTACTGCAAACAATGATGATGGTTCTTTTCCCTCGGACATCATTGCACGCGTAGTAAAACAGCAGAATATGTACTAAATTTTTTTATAAATACTGCCGGAAGTTCCTCTTCTCCGTTTCATCAACAAAACCAAAATAATAACAAAGGTGGTGGGGCAAACAGTGGCTCTGTTTCTGCAAATGCGGTTTCGATGTTTAAAGAGTTGTGTCCATTATTCATGGTTTCTTTAGGATCTATCTTTTTCAAATGTACAAAGAAACGATAGCATGGTTGGTCTTCTCCAGATCATTTCTCCACATCCAAATATAATAGATTGATATGACGAAAAAGTGGTGGTGAAACTTACCTTTAATGACAAATAGTCTCTTGAGGCCCTCAGGGTAGTTGTCCTCAAACATGGTCAGGATCTGTAAGGATACAACACTTTGATCAGACAGTATCATCTCAGATCACCCTCTCCCCCTATGGATTCAACAGAACTCTGTGTGTGTGTGTGTGTGTGTGTGTGTGTGTGTGTGTTGTCATGACGTTGGCCTCTTTGGGTATAGCAACCCCATCCCCCTCTCCCTGCCTCCCCCTTGCCTCCTCCAACTAGGCTGCTGTGGTCAGAGGTAGTAAATTGCTGAAAGGATCTCCTCATGGACACATAGTAGAGAGAGAGTAAACTTTCATGGAGGACAAAGGAAATCCTTTCACCTCACAGAACTTGAGGTACGAACAAATTTCATGTTCCAGGGAGAGTATATAAGATCGGTGAAGAATCTAGCTACGAATTGGTCCGTTTGTCACAACTTGGGAAAGCTCATGGGAGACTGTGTAGCCTCAGTACCGTAACGCTGTTTGTATAATAGCCTCAGATAAGAGGTTTACATCTAATTGTTGTATAAGATGAATGAGTGCGTATGATACTGTTTGTATAATTGTGTAATATGATTCTGGACTGTTTAATGAAGAAAAATACAATTCCCTTTTGATTTGAACTAAATCAGGGGACCGCCCCTGAGCCCAGTTAGGGTCAGACATCCTGGGACAGCCTTTTCTGCCTTTCCCAATAAAAACCCCACTCGGGTTTTCGATCAGCAGACCGAGCTTACCTCAATTACGAGATGGCTTAAGGTTGCAGACCATGTTTTTCTCCATTAGGAGGGGAACAAAGGTTGTAGACCATTGCTGAATCTTTTAACCATACCACGTGGTTAAACTCTTAAGACTATCGATACCAACAGAATAAGAAAAAGTCTTTGATATTGATTACTAGTCTGCAGCTAGGAATTCGGCATCATTGAACGCGAAGAACGACAACCACCGAAACATCCATTCTATAACGAATGTCACTCTGAACAATCACCTCTAACCACAACCGAGAGAGAGAGGGAGAGAGACAGACAATTCTACAAAAGAAATGAACTTTTCACCAGTGATCAAGACGACACAGAGCGTAAATATATATATTGATTGCAATTGTTCCCGACTGAGTGAGCGTTCATGTGCAAAGGATTAGCATTTCAATTGTTATAGTTATCACTTTGTAGTGACTTCTTAGTCGACCCCCACTTCCCCTTTTATCTAACAAGCCGCCATGCCGGTTTAGCCCACTAGGGCGCATATTCCTGCATTTCTGTGAATTATTTAGTTAGTAATAAATAAATGATTTAAGACAATTGATGTATGGATGACTCATAGTGAAGACTGGGTTCGTGCAGATAACCAACAATTTACGACATTTGGAATGAGATTAACGTGAGGTAAAGTAAATAATTCATTCATTCAAAAACTAATTGATCAGATAAAATATCTGAAAAGTTATTTTAGGAAATGATAACTTTGTAATCTGAACATTTTTCTTTGGTGCCCCGACTTCCTAATTAATTAGTTACGTGAATAATCAGTTGATCGCGTAGTAACTAATTACAGAGAATCTTTGATAAAAACTATCAGTCTTCAGTTCATGATAGTAAAGACACAACATTTAGTATACCTCTCCGTAAGTCTCGATGGCAGGCTTCCACAAATGTTTGAGACCCAGACCCTCACAGTCATAGATCATAGTGATGGCTTCCACATGCCTCCCGAGCTGGAGGAGAGAGTGAGACAGATGGAGATGGAGAGACAAAGAGAGAGGGCGGAAAAGAGAGAGAGTGATGAGAAGGAAGGCAGAAAACAGAGTGAGAAAGTGGAAGGGAGAGGAAAAGTGTTAATAAATGTACACTACATGACCAAAAGTACGTGGACAAAAAAAGATGTTGGCTCTTAGATGGCAATCACCTCACTCTCTCCCAATTCACCAGTGGATACAGTTACTATTAGAAGGTATAACATTGGAAACATCGACAGTGAATGGTGCTAGTCAAGGAACAACTGAGCCTAGACAAATATACTTGACTCTAAAGGATAACCTAAGCTAAAGCCCAACAGATACAAATAAACAATATATTAATCCCAACAAATACAAACATAAAACAAATATATATATACAGTTGAAGTCAGAAGTCAGATTATTTCACTTGTAATTCACTGTATCACAATTCCAGTGGGTCAGACGTTTACAAATACTAAGTTGACTGTGCCTTTAAACAGCTTGGAAAATTCCAGAAAAGGATGTCATGGCTTTAGAAGCTTCTGATAGGCTAATTGACATCATTTGAGTCAATTGGAGGTGTACCTGTGGATGTATTTCAAGACCTACCTTCAAACTCAGTGCCTCTTTGCTTTGACATCATGGGAAAAACAAAAGAGATGAGCCAAGAACTCCGAAAAAACATTGTGGACCTCCACAAGTCTGGATCATCCTTGGGAGCAATTTCCAAACGCCTGAAGGTACCATGTTCATCTGTACAAACAATAGCATGCAAGTATAAACACCGTGGGACCACGCAGCCATCATACCGCTAAGGAAGAAGACGCATTCTGTCTCCTAGAGATATATACTTTGGTGTGAATAGAGCAAATCAATCCCAGAACAACAACAAAGGGCCTTGGGAAGATGCTGGAGGAAACTGGTACAAAAGTATCTATATCGACATAACCTGAAAGGCCGCTCAGCAAGGAAGAAGCCACTGGTCCAAAACCACCATAAAAAAGCCAGACTACAGTTTGCAACTGCACATGGGGACAAAGATCGTACTTTTTGGAGAAATGTCCTCTGGTCTGATGAAACAAAAATAGAGCTGTTTGGCCATAATGACAATCGTTATATTTGGAAGAAAAAGGGGGAGGCTTGCAAGCCGAAGAGTACCATCCCAACCGAGAAGCACAGGGGTGGCAGCATCATGTTGTGGGGGTGCTTTGCTGCAGGAGGGACTGGTGCACTTCACAAAATAGATGGCATCATGAGGAAGTAAAATTATGTGGATATATTGAAGCAGCATCTCATCAGTCAGGAAGTTAGAGCTTGGTCGCAAATGGGTCTTCCAAATGGACAATGACCCCAAGCATACTTCCAAAGTTGTGGCAAAATGGCTTAAGGACAGCCCTGACCTCAATCCTATAGAAAGCAAGCAAGGAGGTCAACATACCTGTCTCAGTTACACCAGCTCTGTCAGGAGGAATGTTCCAAAATTCTCCCAACTTATTGTGGGAAGCTTGTGGAAGGCGACCCAAAACGTTTGACCTAAGTTAAACAATTTAAAGACAATGCTACCAAATACTAATTGAGTGTATGTAAACGTCTGACCCACTGGGAATGTGATGAAAGAAATAAAAGCTGAAATAAATCATTCTCTATACTATTATTCTGACATTCCAAATTCTTAAAATAAGGTGGTGATCCTAACTGACCTAAGACAGGGAATGTTTACTAAGATTAAATGTCAGGAATGGTGAAAAACTGAGTTGAAATGTAAAACCCTTTTGCTATTATGTTAGCACAGCTGAAAACTGTTGTAGTGATTAAAGAAGCAATAAAACTAGCCATCTTCAGACTAGTTCAGTATCTGGAGCATCAGCATTTGTGGGTTTGATTACAGGCTCAAAATGGCCAGAAACAAATAACTTTCTTCTACTTGTTCTGAGAAATGAAGGCTATTCCATGTGAGAAATTGCCAAGAAACTGAAGATCTTGTTCAACGCTATGTACTACTCCCTTCGGAACATTGCAAACTGGCTCTAATCAGAATAGAAAGAGGAATGGGAGGCCCCAGTGCACAACTGAGCAAGAGGACAAGTACATTAGAGTGTCTAGTTTGAGAAACAGACGCCTCACAAGTTATCAACTGGCAGCTTCATTAAATAGTACCCGCAAAACACCAGTCTCAACATCAACAGTGAAGAGGCGACTCCAGGGTGCTGGCCTTCTAGGCAGAGTTGCAAAGAAAAAGCCATATATCAAATGTTTTGTGCACGGGGAGCATTGTCATGCTGAAAAGGGCCTTCCCCAAACTGATGGCACAAAGATATAAGCACAGACTTGTCTAGAATGTCATTGTATGCTGTAGCGTAAAAAAATCCCTTAACTGGAACAAAGGGGCCTAGCCCGAACCATGACAAACAGCCCCAGACCATTATTACTCCTCCACCAAACTTTACAGTTGGCACTATGCATTCAGACAGGTACCGTTCTCCTGGCATCCGCCAAACCCAGATTTGTCCATCTGACTGCCAGATGGTGAAGCATTATTCATCACTCCAGAGAACGTGTTTCCACTGCTCCAGAGTCCAATGGCGGCGAGCTTTACACCACTCCAGCCGCTGCTTGGCATTGCGCATGGTGATCCTATGCTTGTGTGTGGCTGCTCAGCCATGAAAACCCATTTCATAAAGCTCCCTACAAACAGTTATTGTGCTGACGTTGCTTCCAGAGGCAGTTTGGAACTCGGTAGTGAGTGTTGCAAAAGAGGACAGACAATTTTTATGAGTTACGTGCTTCAGCACTCGGCGGCCCCGTTCTGTGAGCTTGTGTAGCCTACCACTTCACGGCCGAGCCGTTGTTGCTCCAAGACGTTTCCACTTCACAATAACAGCACTTACAGTTGACCGGGGCAGCTCTAGCAGGGAAGAAATTTGACAAACTCACGTGTTGTAAAGGAGCCATCCTATGACGGTGCCACGTTGAAAGTCACTGAGCTCTTCAGTAAGGCCACTGTACTGTCAATGTTTGTCTATGGAGATTGCATGACTGTGTGCTCGATTTTACACACCTGTAAGTAATGGGTGTGGCTGAAATAGCCTAATTGTCTATATATAGTGAATGTCAGATCTGTGACCATAGGTAGGGTATTCAACAAGGATGACAAAGATTCTACATGAACACTTCATTAGTGGTATAGAATCTCAGTAAGGTTGGTGCCAGGGGGTTTTCCTGGTCTTGTCAAACATACTGTATATTCATGTAAAACTCCTGACAACATTTATTTAAATGGGAATCCCCATTCTAATAATTATATTTATATGAATGAAACCTCCTCATACCCTCTCAGACTGCAGGTCACACTCCTTCTGCAGCATCTCACAGTCTCTGATCTTAGACTTGATGAAGTCCTGTTTAGAGGCAGACAGGAAGAGGCCCTTGGGGTCCACAGGGCCGATGACATCCCACCAGATGGGGCTTCCCTCCCGGTCGAACCCGCACATCCCACCAGACAGGTACTTCTCAATAACCTGGACACAAATGCAATGGAAACACACTATTAACACCATGGTAACAGACTAATAACATGGCACTATCAAATTTAAACTATTTCAGTATTTAGGCCTATTTGATATTTTAATAATAATAAATAAAATAATAAATAAAAGATTAAAACATTTATACTCTGCTAATAGGTCAATTGAATAAGTGTAATAACAGACTGTCATACCTCTGGAGGCTGCCATTCTGTGGTGATTGTGTCTGCTTTCATGTGTTTCCTGAAGTCAAGGTGCTGGAAATAAAGCATGACAGAACATGAATGGCTCCAATAGTTTTACATGTAATGGATTGAAATATCTCTCTCTCTCTCACGCACACAAACACTCTGTTTGTGTCAGGAGAACAGTGACTATAGTGAGTTAAGTGGATCAGTAGGTTTAGACTGCCAGTGTGACAATAACCTGCATAAATACCCCATCAGCATAAAGGGGATAATACACTACACACTTCAGGAAATGATAGAGCTGAGCGATTAACTGACCTTTCGTCATTTAAGGGGTTATTAAACAACTAATTGACCGTCATTGGTTCAATTACTTGAATTCCATTTAGTTATGTTTTTTTGCGAGTCCATTGCTCCATTTCTCTAGAGAAAAATGGATCCATTCACGAGAAAAATCAAGTCAAGGCAGATGTGGGACACTGGGCTGAAGGGACTTGTAGTTTTCATTAGTATGAGTCTGCAGAAATGTGGTAATGAACTACAATGACCACATTCCTTTGTGAAAGTTTTTTTCTGGTTCAGACAGATGGATCAGAGAGGAAGAGGCAAAGGGAGAAGCTTTATTCTTGACAAATTCTATCTAAAATAAGCACAATGCAATTCTATGGGCTTATTTTGGAACTAAGCTTGTTGCCTTCCTTCCTGCCTTTGGGACAACGACTCCCATTGTTAGCGTGGAGACATGAGCATCTCGTCATTATATACAGATCTCTGGACGGATAGACTTTTACGTCTGCTAAATTAGGTAAAATAAACAGACTGCATGAGGGTGGAATGTACACAACAAACAATGAGAGGGACGGAGAAAGTTCGCGAAAGTATGCCTTATCTACTTTGAAGAACTAGTCAAATTAAACAGGAGCAAAAAAAGAAATGTCCCTTTTTCAGGACCCTGTCTTTCAAAGATAATTCGTAAAAATCCAAATAACTTCACAGATATTAATTGTAAAGGGTTTAAACACTGTTTCCCATGCTTATTAAATGAACCATGAACAATTAATGAACATGCACCTGTGGAACGGTCGTTATGACACCAACAGCTTACAGAAGGTAGGCAATTAAGGTCACAGGACAGTAAAGAGGCCTTTCTACGGACTCTGAAAAACACCAAAAGAAAGATGCCCAGGGTCCCTGCTCATCTGCGTGAACATGCCTTAGGCATGATGCAAGGAGGCATGAGGACTGCAGATGTGGCCAGGGCAATAAATTGCAATGTCCGTACTGTGAGACGCCTAAGACAGCGCTACAGGGAGACAGGACGGACAGCTGATCGTCCTCGCAGTGGCAGACCACGTGTAACAACACCTGCACAGGATCGGTACATCTGAACATCACACCTGCGGGACAGGTACAGGATGGCAACAACAACTGCCCAAGTTACACCAGGAATGCACAATCCCTCCATCAGTGCTCAGACTGTCCGCAATAGGCTGAGAGAGGCTGGACTGAGGGCTTGTAGGCCTGCTGGTCCTCACCAGACATCACCGTCAACAACGTCCCCTATGGGCACAAACCCATCGTCGCTGGACCAGACAGGACTGGCAAAAAGTGCTCTTCACTGAAGAGTTGCGGTTTTGTCTCACCAGGGGTGATGGTCTGACTCGCGTTTAACGTCGAAGGAATGAGCTTTACACCGAGGCCGGTACTCTGGAGCGGGATCAATTTGGAGGTGGAGGGTCCGTCATGGTCTGGGGCGGTGTGTCACAGCATCATCGGACTAAGCTTGTTGTCATTGCAGGCAATCTCAACGCTGTGCGTCACAGGGAAGACATTCTCCTCCCTCATGTGGTACCCTCCCTGCAGGCTCATCCTGACATGACCCACCAGCATGACAATACCACCAGCCATACTGCTCGTTCTGTGCGTGATTTCCTGCAAGACAGGAATGTCTGTGTTCTGCCATGGCCAGCGAAGAGCCCGGATCTCAATCCCATTGAACACGTCTGGGACCTGTTGGATCGGAGGGGGAGGGCTAGTGCCATTCCCTGCAGGTGCCTTGGAGGAAGAGTGGGGGAACATCTCACAGCAAGAACTGGCAAATCTGGTGCAGTCCACAAGGAGGAGATGCACTGCAGTAATTAATGCAGCTGGTGGCCACACCAGATACTGACTGTTACTTTTTATTTTGACCCCCCTTTGTTCAGGGACACATTATTCCATTTATGTTAGTCACATGTATGTGGAACTTGTTCAGTTTTAGTCTCAGTTGTTGAATCTTGTTATGTTCATCCAAAATTGTACAGATGTTAAGTTTGCTGAAAATAAACACAGTTGACAGTAAGAGGACATTTCTTTTTTTTCTTAGTTTATTTTGTCAGACAGCTCTGCAGCTTACTTAGGCAGGTTAGCTAAATAGGATGACTAAAGACAGTACAGTATGGGGAGCACATAACGATAGAGGACCTGGCTAGATGGATGGTTGACTACAAGGCTACTACCTGAGCAGAGATAAGATTATTACTTTAAGGAATGAAAAATAATAAAGTCATCAAATAAAAATAAAGTAATATACACAACTGAAAAATTTCCAATATTTTGGCAATTGAATGCTCACTATTGTTGGCTTTGAAATTTACATTAAAAAGCTCTAAAATCATTGTAACATCATTATTTTCATCACACATTTTTTTTCATAATTGAAAGCCGTGATATTTTTTTAATAATCAAAACGAAACTGAACCAACCTCAAAAAGCAGTAATCACTCAGAACTAAGAAATGGGCCGGGGCTTCTGAACCCGGCATACAGCACTACTCTGGGCCTGTATTTTCAGAGTAAGAGTGCTGACATCAGTTCCTGACATCAGCCTTTTCGATTATTACAGTTGATAAAATAAACTTATACAGTGCCTTCAGAAAGTATTCATACCCCTTAACTTTTCCCAGATTTTGTTGTGTTACAGCCTGAAAATGTATTGAAAAAGAAATACAGAATAATCTAATTTACATACACTACCGGTCAAAAGTTTTAGAACACCTAATCATTCAAGAGTTTTTCTTTATTTTTACTATATTCTACATTGTAGAATAATAGAAAACATAAAAACTATAAAATAACACATATGGAATCATGTAGTAACCAAAACAGTGTTAAACAAATCAAAATATATTTTATATTTGAGATTCTTCAAATAGCCACCCTTTGCCTTGATGACAGCTTTGCACACTCTTGTCACTCTCTCAACCAGCTTCACCTGGAATGCTTTTCCAACAGTCTTGAAGGAGTTCCCACATATGCTGAGCACTTGTTGGCTGCTTTTCCTTCCCTCTGCGATCCGACTCATCCCAAACTATCTCAATTTGGTTGAGGTCAGGGGATTGTGGAGGCCAGATCATCTGATGCAGCATGGCGTATCACTGCAGAATGCGGTAGTAGTGATGCTGGTTAAGTGTGCCTTGAATTCTAAATAAATCACAGACAGTGTCACCAGAAAAGCACCCCCACACCATAACACCTCATCCATGCTTTACGGTGGGAAATACACATGCGGAGATAATCCGTTAACCCACACCACGTCTTACAAAGACACGGTGGTTGGAACCTGTCATCCAGGCAAAGGGGGGCTATTTGAAGAATCTCAAATATAAAATATATTTTGATTTGTTTAACACTTTTTTGGTTACTACATGATTCCATATGTGTTATTTCATAGTTTTGATGTCTCCACTATTATTCTACAATGTAGAAAATAGTAAAAATATAGAAAGTCCCTTAAATGAGTAGGTGTTCTAAAACTTAGTGTTAGTATTCACATCCTTGAGTCAGCACTTTTTGGCACCAATTATAGCTGTGACTCTTTCTGGGTAAGTCTCTAAGAGCTTTACACACCTGGATTGGGCAACATTTGCCGATTATTCTTGTCAAAATTCTTCAAGCACTCTCAAATTGGTTGTTGATCATTGCTAGACAACCATTTTAGGTTATTGTCCTGCTGAAAGGTGAATTCATCTCCCAGTGTCTGGTGGAAAGCAGACTGAACCAGTTTTTTTCTCTAGTATTTTGCCTGTGCTTAGCTCCATTATGCCTATTTTTTTATTCTGAAAAACTCCCTAAGTCCTTAACAATTACAAGCATACCCATAACATGATGCTGCCACCAATATGGAAAATATGGAGAGTGGTACTCAGTAATGTGTTGTATTGGATTTTCCCCAAACATAACACTTTGTATTCAGGAAAAAAAGGTTGACGACTCCTGCTTGTTTTACATTTGTATGCATGAGGCATGATAATGTCTGCTCTGTAACAATAAAAATGCAATATATTGAGTTCAAAAGCATGAACAATTTTTAAAATGCTATTCATATTATGCCTAAAACTGACTAAATGTAATTTATCATTTGTATGATCATCATTTGTATGGGGTATGTTGTGCCATTGGCTCAACTTGGCCAAATGGCACAATTTACCCCAAAGAAAGCATTATGACTAAATTTGCCCACACAGCTACAAGGATGCATTTTCATATTAGGTTTAGGACCTCATGCTATATTTAGGAGCCCAACTGAAGTATAAAACAGTCTTAAACCAATCTACTTGGTTTAGATATTAGCATCATGAAACATATAACACAACAAATGAATTGGACTTTGTGAAAATCCATTTTTTGGACCTAACTTGCTTACCACTTCTATGTGGTTTCTTCCTTCACAGATGCCATTAAATTATGACCTCCTCCTAATTTGGTCACGTGATTAATGTTGTGTTTCCTAGAAACAAGGGGTGGCTCAATTAGCCCTTTGGCATTAATTACCCCACTCTCCACTACAGTAGCATTCGTGGCTTGGCAAAGGTGTTTAATCAAATTAATGTGATGGATGTATTTCAGTTTTTTAAGCAACACTTTCATGTGACGCAATCCCCTCTTTGAAAGTGCCTGTATTGTATTGTGGTTAGGCTACATTCCTGATATTTCCCACATGCTTTTCCCCACAGTATTTCAGATTACTGGCTAGATAAGCCATTGGTCACACCAGGGGTACTCTAATGGCAGCAATGAAAATATACAACAGAACTAGTCATATATGTTTCAATAGCAACATAGGAAAGGAGAAGGGGAGTGTTAGCCTACCTTTCGAAGCATGGCTTCTGACTTATTGACATTGAAGTTCCTGGCTGTGAGGGGAGAGAAAAGGAGAGAGAGAAGAGAGAAGAAATGGAAAGAGAGAGAGAGAGAGAGAGAGAGAGAGAGGGTGTGAATAATATCCATGGCGCCATGGTTATAGATCAGAGCTGACAGTGATTTTGTGTTTGTGTGTATGCTGTTATTTAACATGTAAAGGACATTCTATTTGAGAAACACAGAGCATTTTGGTCCTCCACAACTAACATTATAAACATGAACATTAGATAACTAACCACAAGCAAACAAGCAGGAAATGACCCCAAGTCCCCTTTTCATTCATAAGAAGAGTCTTCAGTTTTACATCTGACCGGTGAGACACTGGCTGCGTCCCAAATTGGCACTCTTTTCAGTCAGCCATGTGACTGTGCAATTTTTATTTCATCTCCCTCTATAAATCTGGACATGACTAATTTCTTCCTCACTCCGGGTGTCAGTAAATGAGCAGGGTAGGGCTGGTGGTATCACCATAACAACAGACTGTAGCTAGCCTCCATTAGGGCTCTTTATGGAGATTAAGAGCAGCCAGTCGCCTGACTGAGAGGCTTTCTTCCACTGTGTGTCAACACCTTACATCAGACTTCCCATGTATAGTAGCAGCCACCCTACGGTACTGACCCAGAAGGGTGAGAGGACACCATAAGCAGCTTATCTAATACTCTAATAGCTAAGGTGATTAAGTGGCCAGCTGACAGCAGTGGTCAGTCAGTGGCTCTGTCCCAAAACCCCCCTCCTATTATAGACCAGATTTGCCCTAACGACCAAGGGGTAGCTTGCTACTCAATGTAATAAAGTAATGGCTTTTCAAATAAGTTACCTTACAAAGTTATGTTGGCTGACAATTTGTTAGTTACGCTGTCCTTAAAAAATTCACCCAAGGCTGAAAAACAGCTTAAGAACGATGGCTAAACTGGAACAGCAAATTGATGGAATCAAACAATCGCAGGGCCTGTTTTGACTGGAGTGATGCTTAGAATTCCATAAAAAAATGTAACCCTTTTTATTTTCCCACTACAGTCTGTTCATAGGACGAAACTGGAAAAAAACCAACTTGTGTAGAAAGTAAACATCCGTAACCTCAATGCTGTCAACTGTGCTAATGTCTGCGTAATGAAAAAGTAGGGAAAAAATAAAAACTTCTGACTATTTCTGGTCTAGCGTCGCTGCCCAGACTTACATAATTACATAGAGGAGATTTTGCTGATTAAAACGGTGCCCATGTAACAGTTTTGCTTGCGCCACTCTCCTCGCCCCTACCTGGGCTCGAATCAGGGACCCTCTGCACACATCAACAACAACCAGCCTCGAAGCATCATTACCCATCGCTCCACAAAAGCCACAGCCTTGCAGAGCAAGGGTTACAACAACTTCAAGGTCTCAGAGCGAGTGATGTCACCGATTGAAACGCTATTAGCGCGTATCCCGCTAACTAGCTAGCCATTTCACACCGGTTACACATAGGCTTCATTAATGTCATTCAGACTTGAATTTGATACAACAACTATGATAGCTGAGGTTCATAGATTGGAATAAATATTAGTTCAGAACCTAACGTTTTAGGGTCCATTCACAGATCAGCTACACACTGTAGCTAGCTACACATCCATAGGCATACAGTTATTTGTATCCTCCACTACACAATAAGCAAATAAATAGTTAGCTATGTTACTTCAGATGCATTGCAAGGCAAGCATACACAATTGTACATTCAATTTGCAGTAAATGCTTTAGCTAGGTAGATTCTTTACATCTACTGTTTCACAAGACGGGCAGCCTCTTTTGCTGGTTTTCTCAAGAGTCCCTAAAACATTAAACAACACAAATTTCAAATTCATTCTCCTAACACTGGCTAATGCTAGCTAGTCAGATAACTTGCAAAATAGCAATTTTTGTCAATTAACTTCATGACAAAAAAATATGCACAAACGTTTGTCTCTACATTAACTAACATATTCCTATCAATTGTACATTTTTTGCTTGACTCGTTATGATGTTACAACAACTTACATTTGGTTCCACCGTAATGTTGTCAGCCATCTTTGTTAAAGAACGCCACCAGGCACGGGTGGCTCGGGTCAAAATCCGTCATTGGAACCACTCGATATCATTGGTCATATAAAAACCTTGGGACCCAATTGCATAATGAGTGCTCTGACTCCCCCTTGTTGTGGTCTGGAGCAATGGTAGGGGTCAAAATCATCTTGTGAGGTTAAAGGCACTGAGCCTTTTTCTAAATGTTTTATAAGTTGGAGAACACATTGGGGGGGGGGGGGGGGGGTCTTAGACCATTCCTCCATACAGAATCCTTCTAGATGCTTGATATCTACACTTATGGACAGCCCTCTTCAATTCAAACCACAATTTCTTTATGGACTTTGGATGTGTGCTTGGGGTTATTGTCTTACTGGAAGATCCACTTGCGGCCAACTTTCAGTCTTCTGTCAGGGGCAACTAGGTTTTTGGATAAAATATCCTGGTACTGGGTAAAGTTCATGATGCTGTTGACCTTAACAAGGGTCCCAGGACCAGAGAAAGCTAAATATCCATATAGCATCAAAGATCCACCACCATATTTTACAATAGGTACAGGGTTATTTACGACACATGCATTCTCATTTTGATGCCAAACCCACCACGTGTGCATACGACAACTGCACTGCACTGCCCGGGCATGGCAACAGCACCACCCGCAACCGCAGGGCTCTCCAGAGGGTGGACAACTACAGGACAACTACAGCACCCGATGTCACAGGAAGGCCAAAAAGATCATCAAGGACATCAACCACCCGAGCTATAGCCTGTTCACCACGCTATCATCCAAAAACAGCCTCTGTCTCAAGGTCCTCAGGCTGTTAAATAGCCATCACTAGCCGGCTACCACATGGTTACTCAACCCTGCACCTTAGAGGCTGCTGCCCTATGTACATAGACATAGAATCACTGGTCACTTTAATAATGGAACACTAGCCACTTTAATAATGTTTATATACTGTTTTACTAATTTCACATGTACAGTGGGGCAAAAAAGTATTTAGTCAGCCACCAATTGTGCAAGTTCTCCCACTTAAAAAGATGAGAGGCCTGTAATTTTCATCATAAGTACACTTCAACAATGACAGACAAAATGAGAAAAAAAATCCAGAAAATCACATTGTAGGATTTTTAATGTATTTATTTGCAAATTATGGTGGAAAATAAGTATTTGGTCACCTACAAACAAGCAAGATTTCTGGCTCACATAGACCTGTAACTTCTTCTTTAAGAGGCTCCTCTGTCCTCCACTCGTTTCCTGTATTAAATGGCACCTGTTTGAACTTGTTATCAGTATAAAAGACACCTGTCCACAACCTCAAACAGTCACACTCCAAACTCCACTATGGCCAAGACCAAGATCTCACCCCGTGGAGTCAAAATGATCACAAGAAGCAAAAATCCCAGAACCACACGGGGGGACCTAGTGAATGACCTGCAGAGCTGGGACCAAAGTAACAAAGCCTAGCAACACACTACACCGCCAGGGACTCAAATCCTGCAGTGCCAGACGTGTCCCCCTGCTTAAGCCAGTACATGTCCAGGCCCGTCTGAAGTTTGCTAGAGAGCATTTGGATGATCCAGAAGAAGATTGGGAGAATGCCATATGGTCAGATGAAACCAAAATATAACTTTTTGGTAAAAACTCAACTCGTCATGTTTGGAGGACAAAGAATGCTGAGTTGCATCCAAAGAACATCATACCTACTGTGAAGCATGGGGGTGGAAACATCATGCTTTGGGGCTGTTTTTCTGCAAAGGGACCAGGATGACTGATCCGTGTAAAGGAAAGAATGAATGGGGCCATGTATTGTGAGATTTTGAGTGAAAACCTCCTTCCATCAGCAAGGGCATTGAAGATGAAACGTGGCTGGGTCTTTCAGCATGACAATGATCCCAAATACACTGCCCGGGCAACGAAGGAGTGGCTTCCTAAGAAGCATTTCAAGGTCCTGGAGTGGCCTAGCCAGTCTCCAGATCTCAACCCCATAGAAAATCTTTGGAGGGAGTTGAAAGTCCGTGTTGCCCAGCAACAGCCCCAAAACATCACTGCTCTAGAGGAGATCTTCATGGAGGAATGGGCCAAAATACCAGCAACAGTGTGTGAAAACCTTGTGAAGACTTACAGAAAACGTTTAACCTCTGTCATTGCCAACAAAGGGTATATAACAAAGTATTGAGATAAACTTTTGTTATTGACCAAATACTTATTTTCCACCATAATTTGCAAATAAATTCATAAAAAATCCTACAATGTGATTTTCTGGATTTTTTTTCTTCTCACTTTGTCTGTCATAGTTGAAGTGTACCTATGATGAAAATTACAAGCCTCTCTCATCTTTTTAAGTGGGAGAACTTGCACAATTGGTGGCTGACTAAGTACTTTTTTGCCCCACTGTATATACTGTATTCTAGTCAATGACACTCCGACATTGCTCATCCTAATATTTATATATTTCTTATTAATTATATTCCTTACTTTTAGATTTGATCTGTATCGTTGTGAATTGTTAGATACTACTGGAGCTAAGAACACAAGCGTTCCGCTACACCAGCAATGACATCTGCTAAATATGTATTTGTGACCAATACAATTTGATTTGAATAGAAAGAGTCCTATTTTCATGTCATCCAAAAATATGTAAATGCCTTGAGTTTGCTAAACGGCACTGGCCCTTGAATTGGAACCGGTGCTTTGGTCAGATGACATGAAAATAGAGCCTTCACTAGTCTTGGGCGCTTGTATATAATAACACCAAGCACACATATACACATATAAAAATCCACAAAGACATTGTTAATTGGCCAGAAAATCAAAATTTTGCAACGGCCATCTCAGTCTCCGGAATTGAAAACCTGTGGTTTAAATTGAAGAGGACAGTCCATATGCACAGGATTCTGTATGGAGAAATGGTCTAAGATCCCTCCCAATGTGTTCTCCAACTCATAAAACATTTTAGAAAAAGGCTCAGTGCCGTTATCCTCGCAAGATGAGGTATTGAAAGGTATTGAAAACAGGGATGTCAATGATTTTGACAAAAATAGTATTACTTGTTAAACAAAATATCTTCCTCTGAGCAATTGTATTAGTATAAAATAATATAATTTCACAAAAAAATGTAATATACAATTTAGCTCAGTATTTGGAATTATATATTTAATACAGTAATTTTTTGCTCATCTTTATCAATGGTGTCAATAACTTCGGAACCCACTGTACATGTGTCACAATAGTAATAATATTACTTGTATTCTTTTTTTAAACGAGCACCTTATGTACTGTATACGCACCAAAACCATGTTGGTTTGATAAGTCGCATTAAATCACTCATATCGATTAGGGGCGAAAATCAGGTTGTATGCGCTGCTAAAACTAACACAACTAAAAAACCACACAGAAATTGGAAATATTGTTACCATCACTGGTTAGAGGACAACTTACTAAAGACAGTCAGCTACATTTTTGAGTGGTGCATTTTGATTTGGGGGGTCGCCAAAATGAAACGCAACACTAATTTGTCAATTATTAATATTGATATTGCGTTGAAATCAATAGAACAAGATGGGTGGAGTCAGTTTGCACATCCTGTTCAAACTAACACTACTGAAAAAACACACAGAATCTGGGAATAAAATGTATATCACCGCTTAGAGGGCACCTTGTAGAAGACAGCCAGCTACATTTTGGATTGTTGCATTTTGTTTCAAGTGGGTTGCCAACGCGGAAAGTTCAACGCAACACTATTTTGTTATTCACTTATATCGATATCACATTGAAATCAATAGAGAGAGGGCAAACATTTGGGTTGTATGCGCTGTTTAAACTAACACTATTCAAAGGACACTGAATCTGAGAATATTGTTTTACATCAGTGGTTAGAAGATTGCTGAAGGAAGTGGTCAATATTTTGGAATCTCAGATGGAGATTCTGAGAGGCTGTTGAAATGGGGAAGGAACAAATCAGTTGCTTTGTTATTTAACATCACGACCCGACATAGGATATCAACACTGACTAGGGCTGGCTGTTAGTTGAGAGATGATTTGATTCTCAAATCTGTGTATTGGTGTGAGGCCAGCGACATTTATAGAGACCACCCCGATTTCTACGTGCCATTTGAGTTCAAAAATGACAGGAAGACTTCGAAGTCCTGCAACCCCCAGCATGTATGACAAAATCAACAGTACAAAACCAAATATATTGATCTGTTTTAAGCATTTCATCTTGTGTCATCGTGGTGACTATAAACTTTTCTACTAACATCACCAATCTGAGGTAAAAAGGATGTCCAAATCCTCCCAAACCGATATGGTCAAAACATGAGCTTGTGTAATGTAGTGACACATACTGTCCACATCAAGGAAAGTAGTGTAAAATAAACGTATTAAATATGGCCAAAATAATTCTATATTTTAATTTAGGACAATAGTAAATTTAGCAAACTCACAGATTTGTACAATAATCACATATATTTCCCACTAGTTTAACCATTTAAGAGTAAAAAAAAAAAGTGTTATGCACAATTTAACCGGGAGCTCAAGAAAGAGTTCCCATAGTGACTGTGCAGCAGCCCATTCATTCACCCTCTCTACACTGAGAGGATGGTTGCCAAATAGCATATTCCGAATTGTCCTTATACTAGGCCCTGATCTGGCTAAGCCATAGGGCTGTGGGCTACACTAGTTAAATTAGCAGACAAGATTTGCTTAGAATTCCGTGGCATTATTGTATAGTATTTTATTGTATGAAGAATACAATAAACATAGCTAAATAAAATAGAAAGGATATTTTCTCAAAGGATGTCCGAGGAAAGTCTGTGTTAACAAAGAAACCGGCCCTCCTATATGCTTAATTTAGTGTTATTTACACTACATTAGGTGTGATACAAATGTTAGGCTATATGTTTAGATTTTTATTACATTCTAAGGCTGCATGATGCGACTTTGAAAAAAGTTGCATGAAAAACATGAGTTCTGCTTCTTGTGCAGGCTGCACACACTTCATCAGTCTCGCATTCACAATTTGACAAGTACTTGATAATATTCTCACCCATTAGACTATTCTTAATTTAATCTGGTCTTCAAATATAGTCTATGGGTGAAATTCTTTTTGATTTAGAATGGCCCACAAAAAAAAAAAAACGTTATAACGTTATAGCCTGCACTTGAATAGTGAATGGAGGTTACGTGCAGTTACGTTTTTAATATGCAAGCATAGGCAGCACATCCATAAGGCTAGGGAAAGCTTTTCCTAAAATAAATTGAATTATATTTCTGAAATTATATAGCGTTATTAGCCTACTCCTGTCTATACAAAAATAAATAAAATAATTAAAAATAGGATACTAAAGCATGATTTGGCCACAGAGGATCATTAGCTCATTTAAAAAAAAAATGTTTTATTGTGGATGGTTTTAAATTGTATTGCCTACAGTCAGAAGGAAAAGCAGCGCTCGCAATTTGGGTAGATTATTGTTGAGTTGCAAATGTCTGTTATTGCTGTAAAGAAAATTCAATGAAAAGACTAATCTGTCTTTAAGTTATCAAAATTCTCAATTTAATTGAGCAAACAACAGTATAGCCTATCTTATTGGCACCAGCGGAGATCATCTGTAATATCCCCAGTGAGTGCGAACTGCGCAAATTCACTATTTATAATTGTTGGGTCAGTGCTACTAGTTTTTTTTACAATCATTTTGTCCACCAGTTTAGATGGACGTCATATTCTATTTGCATCTCCCCTTTTCGTAGGCCTATTATATGAGCATTGTTGTTTTTATTTATCTGTTTGTCAGTGTCAGCAGTCGGCTACCCTGTAATTTGTCGTATTAAAAATCAAATCAAATGCAATTTTATTTGTCACATACACATGGTTAGCAGATGTTAATGCGAGTGTAGCGAAATGCTTGTAGCGAGGGTAGCGAAATGCTTGTGATTCTGCTAATGTCTCCAGCCATATAAAGTATAGTAGAATTACATGAAATGTGTTTATAAAAGACCCATTTTTTTTCCATGCGAAGAAAGAAGAAACATATCGGAATTAGCCTAGGCCTTCTCTATGCTATCGTTGCTCAGCCATGCAGTGAACAGTCTTTTTTTGCGAACAGTGATTGAGTTATATTTATACCCAAAATTATGACTATTCAATCTACTCATCACATTACGAATAATAGGCAATCTTACATAAGTTTGCAAATGTGATGATGCATGGAATGCTTTCTTATAAAGGTGCATTTTTATGGCGAAAATGTGCCTTCCCAAACTTGAAACTCACCCGCCTTTGTATGCCATGTTGTAAAGTGGATTATTGTGCTTAATTTAAGAATTTAACAACATTAAGAATTGAGTAATAAATATAGCAGCACAAGAAAGCTCGGATCCTCTTTTAAATAGTGGCCAGTCAAAACTCTGTTTTCACATGCGATTGTGCATTGACACATCTTTCAATGTGCTCTCTAACCATGTTCCAGGGGCCCTAGGTCTATATGTTACATTTGGAGTTATTTGGACACTTTAGTTGTGATACAAACCTTATCAAAACATAGGCCTATGGGCTAGGTTACATGATGTGTGCGACTATGACTAGAAAAAGTTGCGCAAAAATATGTATGTGCTGTTTCTTGCCTTACTTCACATGCTGGGCATCATTCACAAGTGATAATACATAATTCACAAGTGATAATATTGTCACCCATCAGACTGTTCTTAATTTAATCTGGTCTTTACATATACTAATAATATACAGTGTATTTGGAAAGTATTCAGACCCCTTGACATTTTTCAATTGTTACGTTACAGCCCGATTCAAAAATTGTTAAAATTGTTTTTTTCCCCCTCATCAATCTACACACACTACCCCATAATGACAAAGCAAAAACAGGTTTTTAGAAATTTTGGCAAATGTATTAAAAATAAAAAAACAGAAATCCATTCAGCCACAAGATCATTAGTGAGGTCGGGCACTGATGTTTGGCGATTAGGCCTGGCTCGCAGTCAGCGTTCCTATTCATCCCAAAGGTGTTCGATGGGGTTGAGGTCAGGGCACTGTGCAGGCCAGTCAAGTTGTTCCACACCAATCTCGACAAACCATTTCTGTATGGACCTCGCTTTGCGCACAAAGGCATTATCATACTGAAACAGGAATGGGCCTTCCCCAAACTGTTGCCACAAAGTTGGAAGCACAGAATCATCTAGAATGTCATTGTATGCTGTAGTGTTAAGATTTCCCCTCGCTGGAACTAACAGGCCTAGCACTTACAGTTTTAGACAGGAGCCAATAATCAATATATATATATTATATTTGTACTTTTAGCCATTTTTCTCCCCAATTTCGTGTCTCATCGCTGCAACTCCCCTACGGACTTGGGAGAGGCGAAGATCGAGAGCCATGCGGACAAGGAAATCCCAGCTGGGGAAACCCTCCCTTAACCCGGACGATGCTGGGCCAATTGTACGCCGCCTCATGGGTCTCCCGGTCACGGCCAGCTGTGACACCGCCTGGGATCGAACCCGGGGTTGTAGTGACACCTCACTGCAATGCAGTGCCTTAGACCGCTGAACCACTCAGGAGGCCCTTATTGTTGCTATTTGAACATAATGTAGGCCTACCAACAAAACCAATTAAGCAAATCCCATAACATTTTACCATGGAAATAGGTTTTAATTTCTATGATATAGCCTACAGTAGACTATACTATATGAGGTGTTCAATGCAGGCCTACATTGCATTTAAAAAAATGTTTTTACATTATGATGGGCTTGACATTAATTAATGATTTACTTGTTCTGTAACTTGGTCTGTAACACCATGGGCCAAATAGGTGACTGTAAATTGTAGCAGGAACTCCCCATTGTTGACCTATACCTATCTATAACTGGGCTAATAACTCGCTAACTAGCAAAGAACAACAAATGCGTTCTGATCTGAAAAGCTCAGTCACTTGTGGGTGAAAGACCACTCATATGGGTGAAAGAACACTCTTGGGCTCCCTCTGCCAATAGAATTCTACTCCACTGCGCTATGGCCCTGCCTACAACAAAATCACAGACTCAATCTCATTTGTTTTGGTTTGTTGCATTGGCTGATATGTTGATTCGATCACAGAAAAAACATTGATCTATATAGTGCAAACAAATGGGGAGAACTCAGTGAAATTCAATCTCTTCTTCTGAACGGCAGTCCTGGAACATCCACATACTTTTGTATATATAGTCTAGCTAGTTCGTTAGCTAAGCTAGTCACGGTAGCTAGCTACTCTTCCAGTATGTGTTGACATCATTTCAAAGGATTTGTTTTTGGACTGAAGCTGTAAAGATCAGTAAGAAATTGCACTTTTGTAGCCAAATATCTTATTCATAAATATGTTTGGTTTATAAGCATTAAATGACCTGATATGACGGTGCATTGATCAGTTATACAGTTTAAAGCCGTTATTTTTGTGTTTTTGCCCAAAGTCGACCATTAAGACCAATACATTTCTATGCAGTGAGTGCAGCTCTGATTATTAGACTATATCTTTATGATATGCCAAGGATCAACACATAGTAACAAGCTCTTTCTAATTACAGATGGAATAGGAAGAGTTATAGATGAAAACCTGAAAGACACAGACCATCAGTGGAATGGCTAAGCGTATGCTGCCATAACTAATAATGCATGAGTCACTGTTTTACAGGTTTAATGCAATTAGCCCTAGATTAGTCCTAGATTATAAGGATTCAGTGAGCCTACGTGAGTCCAATCTATTCCAATGTAGAACAAGGCATTCTTTAGAACGCCTGCCTCTCACTCGCTGTGTTACTACAACCTGTCACTCCACTAATCAACGCTAGACCAAAGACCTCTCTCTTTCTCTCAGGCCCTGTAACTGAGATGCAACCAGTTGGTAACATCTCTATTTGCAAAACCATTGAGTTTTAACTGTTGAATTGTTCGGTTGAAGCTGAAATATCTGTTGCTGTGTAACAACGTATCCATCAAAGATGACAATCAACGTCTTCAGAAGCCTATCTAGCCGAGCTAGACTGGACTGGAGAGTCTGACCATACCCAGGCATGGTCTTAACGGCCTTGCAGCTCTCCTATCAGAACAGATCATTCCAGTTCCAAGCTCCCCGTGGTGAAGCAACAGGTGGTTAATTAGTCTGCCTTACCTCTGAGCCAGCGCAACAGGAAGTGGTCATGCTGAGCAGGAAGTAGTGGAAGAACATCCTGAATCCTCTCTCGAAACTGCCCAAGGATTAAAAACCGGGTGGCAGAGAGAGAGACAGGGAAAGGGGGGCAGCGAGAGCGAGAGAAAGAAAGAGAGCGAGAGGGCCAAAAGGGGTATAGGTGTATTAGTGATGATGTACATATGGGTTTAGTGGTAAACATGGAAGCAAGCATGTGAAATTAATTGTTATAAGCCACATGAAAGCTTCAGACTTCTGTGTGGAAGTTCATCTCTTATAACAAAGCACATTGGTCACACACAGTAAGTTCAATAAGAGTTTTTCCACTCACATCTCAAATAGTAATATATTTTAGGAAATTAAACTAAAATCATACACTAGAACCAAACCTTTCATGGGAGAAACATATACTAAATTCTATACAGTAAATTGCAATTACCTAAATAATTTATTATTAATAACATGATCGTTCATATAATAATAGGCCTAGGGTAGATTTTTTTTTACCCAGTTAGGTGGTTCATTATTTTAATCACCTATCAACTTTACTGACCCGTATTACAGAGAAACCTCAGAAGGAAAAGCTTGATAAAATTCATAAATAGGTTACAGCGTATTGTAGCCATGACATGTTTCTACATATCTTGTAACGAACATTGCAGACAAACAACACTGTCTGTATGCATGTGGTGGAAAAAGATAGGAAGGTTCAAAGTTCCAAAAGCATCAATGACTGTCGGATCGTCAGGTCAAACATAAATAAATGCGACACAGATACAGAAATGTACAGTACAGCAATTCACCTCCTCCAATGCCTCAGCCTGCTTCGGACTTAGGTCGCCAACCCTGCCACTCATCACGTCTGTTAAAGCAAAACAAGATACAATGGCAGTTTTTATTCCGTTAATGGCAGTTGAAGACCCGAAGAGGATGCCACGCACTTTTCTGCCCTCGTCGCTGGACTGATCCCACTGTGTGAAGCTGTTCTACGAGGGCAATGTTATCCTCTTCATCCCTGTCAATCAAGTCGTAAAAAGCAGTGACCGTATCAAAGACAGTAACCTATGGAGATAGGCTAAAACTGCTTCTTCAGTATAAATTCCAGAGCACACTTGTAGGCGACGTGATGGCGACGTTGGCTCACTAAACTCATGCGTAGAAACAGGCCATGGTCAACAACGGTCTCTCGTGCCGAACTACGCATGTGCAAGCCGTCAAATCAACGGCACTCCGTCGATATAACGTTGTTTTTGACGAAAATATAAACGCTTCAGTTTGTCACTTTCACGAGCTTGGAGTACTAACATGTCCAACTACTTAAGAAATCGGATCTAATCTAGGTTGTATCTTTAGATTTTGAGAAAATTAACATCTAAGGAAGAATATTTCATTTATATCGTTGCCTCCTCAAACCCCAAACCCCAGACTGGTCTGTTTCTCAACCGTTCCCGGAAGTCTTGCGAAGTTGCGTCTCTGGGTTTAGAAACTCTAAAAGCGTAAACACGAGAGGACACGCCCATTTAAAGGGCCAGTATCCCAACCTGATCCAGCACATTTCGCAGTGGGTTCATTCAAAAATAACAATAAAACATACCAACACAAGTTGTTTTTATGCAACACAATAAAACTTGGGTTTGTATCAAAAAAATAAACATTAACAGCTACACACCATGCAGTATCAGTCCACACCTTGCATTTGGGCATGGAAACAAGCACAATACACAACTTTTTTATTATTGTTATATATTCACTAAAACAAGCATTTTCTCAATTTCCCAGTAGATGGCAGATTTGCAAGCAAACGTCAACTCACATCTCAGCTTCCTGTTCTACAGGAAGTAGTGTTCTTGCTTACATTTTTGGGGTCCAAGCCAAAAAGTACAGTAACTTAGTTGGTTCTGTAAAATAATGGTTGACAGTTGATAAGATTATTTATTTTATAATATTTTTAATTTACGCGTTTCTTCGGCCATGTCTGCAAGCTGCTGCTATTTTATCGTGGTGTTTCTAGTCTCGGCTCCTTCGTTCTTGTCGTGTCTGCTAGTTACGGGCGCTCAGGTCGCCTTGGTCGAGGTTCTGCTGAGAGAACGTCCAGATGTCAGCACCGTTCTACAAGGCGAGGTACTCGAAGCGAACTGGGAAAGCAGCAGCGTACCCGAAAAACACAATCAACAACAAGAGCATGATCTCGAAGGGGACCTCATATTAGTGAGTGATGTTACAGCTAGCTAGGCTCTGCTATGTAAAACCACTGGATTTGTGTGTGCAACATGATATGGATATAAACATTAGTTACTGAGAAAATAACATATACATTGCATATATACAGTACTCTATATTGTCTAGCAATAGCTTAACATGTGTTATTTTCACCATTGCATGTTGAATCATCAAGCATGCAATGTCTGCATAGGATAAGTAAATAAACTGATATTACCCAGTAACAATCATATAACGACCCCAGTGTTTCCAATTGCCATTGTTCAGGTGCAGGATGAGGAGCCGCAGGTGAGCCGGGATAAAGGTGGGGGTGTCCAAGCCAAAGACCAGGAGCCCTGGATAGGTGTGGTGCCTGTCAAAGTGGAGGAGAGCAAAGCTTCCACTGCTGGGAACAGCCAGGAATCCTTTGCTGCTGCCGTTGTCAATAAAGTGAGTTCAGGGAGGAAACGAGACAAAAAAAGACCATGATTTTGGGGATTTTCACAAAATGTAATCCATAGAATGATTCTTTGAAGGAAGGATTGTTGACATATATTTGACATTTGTATCTAAAAGCATAATTGAAAAATAATTTATCAACGTTTCTGGCATTACCTAGGCTTCCTTTAAGACTCCATGATCTGTAGGTGCTACAAAGCAACATTTTATTTCATATTAAGCTTTACCGCTTGTTCTGTAATATGAGTAGTATTTTGATTTAAATACCATTTTTGTACGTTCATTTATGAATAAAATGTAAACATGAATATTGAGAATATAACATTTTGAGTTGGTAACTTAAAAAATATTATACATTGTTGAACATAATATGCTCAGTGTTTCCCAACCAGTGGTACTATGACCCCTGGGTGTACTTGGCCTATCTCTAGGGGGTACTTGAGAAGACTTATGAGACCATAGGCCTACTGGTAAATTGCTTAAAAATCATTATTTAACCTGTCTCCTCCCCTTCATCTATACTGATTTAAGTGGATTTAGCGAGTGACATCAATAAGGGATCATACAGTAGCTTTCACCTGGTCAGTCTGTCATGGAAAGAGCAGGTGTTCTTAAATGTTTTGTATACTTGGTGTGCATCCACATTCCTTCCTCCAAAGGATGATTTTATGGATTCAATTTAGTGATAATCCCCAAAATCTTTTTTTGTCCTGGTTTTGTGAGGAATCACTCACATGGGCATAGGAAGAACAGTCAGTCTACTGTTTTGTTGAATAATTTGTATATTTGGTGAAATAAGTATTGTGACACACAACAAACTATACCGTGATCAGTGAGAGATGAATAACTGTCAATGTTGTATCTGTTATTCAGCACCACAGAGTTTCACCTATGGTTGCAAAGGGAGGGTATATTAAAGGAAATTTACCAGGGAACTACCAGATTTTTTGAAATCCAGGATTTATCATTGTAATCTATCACATGACATTTAATGGGCCTTTTGGGTACTTTGTACAGGTGTCTGGAATTATCTCTGGCCCTCTGTGTGGCCTTATCACATGTTAATATGAAATTATTAAACAAAGATGATTTTCAAATTTAAAAAATAGAATGGCAATACTGTAAAATGTTAACCTAAATATAAATCTTTAACTTAGTGAATAGTGTTTAGTAGGAGGGTTTCAGCATGAAATATGATTTTTTACACACTTTTAACACATGCAAATATATCAGTGTGGGTAAAGTAAGTCTGAAGTAAGTATAACCACTATCTCTCTTTGTTAGATGAAACGAGCCTTGGTCCTGGGGGCTTCTGCACTCATCATCCTAGCCCTCAATCAGAACACTATCAGAGAGGTAAAAGTCATTTTCTTACACACTGGCTGTGTTAGTGCTGGGCTGGAGCAAAAGCCTGCACACCCTGTAGCTCTCCTGGACCAGGGTTGGTAACTACCACTATAGAGCATAACACCAATGTTGCTCTATAATTGTCAGCTGTTAGAGTAACCACTCCTCTACTACTGCTTTACAGTATAACCCCCATAGAGATAGAACAATGATATATGGTCTATGATGACTACTATTCTCTCCTGTATTCTCTTTCTAGATGGATCTGTCCCAAGTCCTCTCTAAGCCAGTCATTGTCATCCAGACATCAGAAAATGTTACCAAGCTTATCGGAGCACTCCTCAGGTACCAAAGTGATGGAAAACTAAACAATACTAGTCTACACAAGGATCCCTCTCTGTGTATATATTTCACTAGGAAAGTCAGTTAAGAACAAATTCTTATTTACAATGACGGCCTACACCGGCCAAACCTGGACGACGATGGGCCAATTGAGCGCCGCCCTATGGGACTCCCAATCACGGCCAGTTGTTATTCAGCCTGGAATCGAACCAGGATGTCTGTAGTGACGCCTCTAGCACTGAGATACGGTGCCTTAGACCGCTGCGCCACTCGGGAGTATAGCTTTGATTGTATGAATATACTATAGCATGCTGACTAATATAGAGACACTGAGTGAGTTAACTCTATGGTTTATTTCATAGGGGCCTTCATGCTACTGTGAAAATCACATACAAGACTATTCTACAGGACAACTTGGTAAGATCATATTTTTTGCCATAAACTTTATCACCTTAGAGAACAGCAAAATAGTCAGCGGACATTTCCAGTTTTCTATGCATTGTATCACTCTACTGTCCAGCTCATGTTATTACTTTGGATGTGTGTAAAACCTCCTCTCCGGTGGTATTGTAGGGGGCCACCCTGACATTGTGGTCCACGTGCGGTCTCTCCAGAGGCGGTCTGTATGGAGAGTGGCAGGGGGTCATCTGCACCGGAGAGACCAACTCGCAGGTCCAGGTGTGAACACCATGGCATACATTCAGATGAATAGGGACAACAAAATAAAAATAAATGACATTGCAACCAAAGATAATCTGAATTTAAGCTACAACTCCTCACAGGCTAGATCTAACAAATCACTGATCCGTGCAACTCATTGCTTTTTCCTATATCTCTGTTGTGTGACAAACGTAAACAAATGATTTAGAAGTAGGTTAACATTCGTGCTCGGTCCTGTTATGTGTTGTGCTCCAGAAGTACCTGCATCAGCTGTGGAACACGGTCCTACTGGTGGCTCTGATCCTCTGTACAGGGGTCATAGTTCAGGCTCGATGGCAGTACCAGGACAACCAACTCAATGACGACCTGGAGGTAGAGTTTAACCATTTTCCTCTTTTAATCATTGAGCAATTAGCAGTCACACTAATCTAGAACAAATGTAAGTAAACAGACACTGAACGACAGTATTTCAATGAGATGCTTTAAAATTAATAATGTAGAAACATCCACCATAATATTCATGACTTAATCATTCCTACAGTTACCAAAACAGGACATCCTGAAGAGACTGTCTTCCCTGAAGACCAGGATGTACCGGCAGCCCAAACCGTGGTGTGACCCAGCGCAGCTAGAGACAGACAACTGTGCTGTCTGTCTGGAACAGTTCAACAACAACCAGGTCAGACTGACTGACTCCTGAGGGTTATAATACAAAGCAGGATCAAAGAGTTAACCAGCTAACTTGTCTAAATATTCTTAAATAGCATTGTTGTTTTTTACTGCTAAGCTTGACTTGTCGAGTCAATTTGACCATGCCCAACAAAAAACTCATATATAAGATTATCTTAACACTAGAACCGATGGGCCTCGAGGGACCCCCCCTTTCAAGTTAATGAGCAGTCATTTTGACTGCAACATTCTAACAGTGTAATTAATACATTTCATATATGCTATCGCAAAAATAATAATTTGGTTGTGTTTATGAAGGTCTTAGGTAACATTAGATTACCATTTTATTAAAATGTAAAATAATACAGTAGCATTTTCATTATTTTGTTACTGTAGGCTAAATGTAAAAACAAAAAAACACATTCAAGTGTAATATCAATTTTATTCGTGGAGTGCCTTAGTTACAACTATGAAACGGAAAGCTTGTGTTGGAATGCGGTAACAGCTTATTTTTTATTGCGTCAAAATAAAATAAATACCCCAACGTCCAAGACTCACGGTCAGCAAGACGCACGGTCAGTATCCTAAACATCATTATAAGAGCAGTGTTCTTGATAAAAAGCGAACGTCGGCACAAAAGCAATAATTGCATTATAATTAATGTGTCGATATGACAGCAGTCAAAAATAGTCAATTGTCAGCTGGTGAGTATGTTGCCTATGCTGTTTTTTTGCTTGAGATGTAGGGCCTGCTCTTTGTGATGACATTTTGTGCTGATAATCGTCCCATAGCATTGTCACCGGCTTGTTTTATTCAAGCGGTGCTGTCCCTTCCTCTCTCACCATTTTAATTTGTTGGTGGCGCGGGCACCTGCTCAGTGCGCACCGGTCTAGCTTTTTTGCACTTAGGCCTTGGAGGTTTAGGCTGAGGCTCAGAATCAGGAAGAATAATCATCAGAGATGTCATTTCGGTGTCGATTTCATTCAGATTTTGTAGTAACGCTAACGCAGCATGTGCATCTATTCATCTTGGTCTTCTTGCCATTGTAAAATGTGCACGCCCTCACTGTGTACTCCAAATAGGCCAGAGTAGACTGATAAGACTGTTTGGATTCGATGGACAGATGTATGTATCATTTTGACATTTTTGTTTGTGATATTAAGATTCTAACAGCGACAGTGTGTTTTAAAGACTTATTTAGGAAAAGTCAAAGACGAAGGGTGGCATATTTAAAAAATATATATTAGCAGTCCAAATTACTGCTTTAGTGATTCCAGCATTAATGAACCAGACAATCAACAGTTATTTCAGGCTTTTTTTTAAATTTTTTAGTTAGCTGCCGTTAACTCGTTGATCCTGCTTTGTAGTATACTCCTCTGGAACTACTCAGAAACACACACAAACATGTAATATGTTACATAGAAAGTAAGATGTATAACACATAGAAATTCTGTAAATTCTACTTTTAGACACAAGAGTGTTAGTAGTATGCTAACTCACCTGGTGGTGTGTGACTGTGTGTTGCAGTGTCTTCGCGTGCTGCCCTGCCTCCATGAGTTCCACAGGGACTGTGTGGATCCGTGGTTGCTCCTGCAGCACACCTGTCCTCTGTGTAAACGCAGCATACTCAGTAAGTTATAGACCTGCCCCCTGTGTAAACACAGCATACAGTGCCTTGCGAAAGTATTCGGCCCCCTTGAACTTTGCGACCTTTTGCCACATTTCAGGCTTCAAACATAAAGATATAAAACTATTTTTTTGTGAAGAATCAACAACAAGTGGGACACAATCATGAAGTGGAACGACATTTATTGGATATTTCAAACTTTTTTAACCAATCAAAAACTGAAAAATTGGGCGTGCAAAATTATTCATCCCCTTTACTTTCAGTGCAGCAAACTCTCTCCAGAAGTTCAGTGAGGATCTCTGAATGATCCAATGTTGACCTAAATGACTAATGATGATAAATACAATCCACCTGTGTGTAATCAAGTCTCCGTATAAATGCACCTGCACTGTGATAATCTCAGAGGTCCGTTAAAAGCGCAGAGAGCATCATGAAGAACAAGGAACACACCAGGCAGGTCCGATATACTGTTGTGAAGAAGTTTAAAGCCGGATTTGGATACAAAAAGATTTCCCAAGCTTTAAACATCCCAAGGAGCACTGTGCAAGCGATAATATTGAAATGGAAGGAGTATCAGACCACTGCAAATCTACCAAGACCTGGCCGTCTCTCTAAACTTTCAGCTCATACACGGAGAAGACTGATCAGAGATGCAGCCAAGAGGCCCATGATCACTCTGGATGAACTGCAGAGATCTACAGCTGAGGTGGGAGACTCTGTCCATAGGACAACAATCAGTCGTATATTGCACAAATCTGGCCTTTATGGAAGAGTGGCAAGAAGAAAGCCATTTCTTAAAGATATCCATAAAAAGTGCCGTTTAAAGTTTGCCACAAGCCACCTGGGAGACACACCAAACATGTGGAAGAAGGTGCTCTGGTCAGATGAAACCAAAATTGAACTTTTTGGCAACAATGCAAAACGTTATGTTTGGCGTAAAAGCAACACAGCTCATCACCCTGAACACACCATACCCACTGTCAAACATGGTGGTGGCAGCATCATGGTTTGGGCCTGCTTGTCTTCAGCAGGGACAGGGAAGATGGTTAAAATTGATGGGAAGATGGATGGAGCCAAATACAGGACCATTCTGGAAGAAAACCTGATGGAGTCTGCAAAAGACCTGAGACTGGGACGGAGATTTGTCTTCCAACAAGACAATGATCCAAAACATAAAGCAAAATCTACAATGGAATGGTTCAATAATAAACATATCCAGGTGTTAGAATGGCCAAGTCAAAGTCCAGACCTGAATCCAATCGAGAATCTGTGGAAAGAACTGAAAACTGCTGTTCACAAATGCTCTCCATCCAACCTCACTGAGCTCGAGCTGTTTTGCAAGGAGGAATGGGAAAAAATTTCAGTCTCTCGATGTGCAAAACTGATAGACATACCCCAAGTGACTTACAGCTGTAATCGCAGCAAAAGGTGGCTCTACAAAGTATTAACTTAAGGGGGCTGAATAATTTTGCACGCCCAATTTTTCAGTTTTTGATTTGTTAAAAAAGTTTGAAATATCCAATAAATGTCGTTCCACTTCATGATTGTGTCCCACTTGTTGTTGATTCTTCACAAAAAAATACAGTTTTATATCTTTATGTTTGAAGCCTGAAATGTGGCAAAAGGTCGCAAAGTTCAAGGGGGCCGAATACTTTCGCAAGGCACTGTACTTAGTCAGATCTCTACTTGCCTGTACACTTAAGTGCAACTTTATTTGCCAAATGGAATTAACACATTTGAAATCTAATGTAGCGTTGGTGATTGTATTTGGTACCCGGGTTAATCAGCTATTCCCTTTGTCATCTTTCCCTTCCATCCACAGGTAACCTCTGTAGAGACAGCTAATGGTAGCCTTGGCCCAACTCCTCACCCCACTGACCAGGGCCCAGTTTTTAAAAACTTTTAATCCGTATCAGAATTTCAATTCTGTAATCCCCATTTTTGCTATCCAGGTTCAGATCAATCTGGCTGTTTTTGAGCCAGTTTTCAGAAAAAAATCAGGATCATTCTGATCCAGATTCCACAATATCAAGATCACAGAATTAGGATTTTCAGTGTTTTGAACAGGCCTAAATCTTGCCATCTACTGGACAAATTGTGGTACCACTACCACACTGTCATAGGGTAACAGAGATGAGTGAACTACATGAATGGGGGATCAAGATAATCCCAGTTTTTGGCATCAAAACTATCCTAATCAGTATCTTTTAGAGTTTTGGCATGATTCAAAAAAATGACATGATTAAAGGTCAGATTGGATTACCAAATCCTTATCCGGAGGATCATAATCACATTTTTCAGTTACATTTTTGTAATAATTTTGAATCCTGTCCGATTCCGGAATCTGATCAGATAACTTCTGAAAAGCTGGGCCCAGAACATTGGGATCAAGTTGTCTTGTAGTCTGTCGTGACTAGTTTTCAGTAGCAGTTCCAGACCTCACCTCTTCCTCCTGCACTGGATTGTGGTCAGGGGAGCTTCTCCCAGCAGCTGGCCTTCTTATTGGACAATGTTGACCTCTGACCTTTTGTGGACAGCCAATCCTGAAGCAGCTTCACTTATGTGGTACTGTAAAACAAATGTTACCGTACCGGTGTTGAAACAAACAGTACTTTCTTCCTGGGATAACATACTGTACAATGACTTTACTCTATTCTCTCCCACCCACCTCTCTCTCGCTGTATGTGTGATAGAGTACTGGTGCCTCATGGTGAAAGTGTCTATACATGTGGAGAATTATAGAAGGGCATTCTAATGTTCTGTGAATCTGGTGGAATTCCATGTATGTTCTTTACAGGGAAATGAATTAAGTCCAAGGCATTTTAATGTGAAAAAATAAGATATAGCTAGGTATATTTGCATGGATGTTAAATGCAATATGGTACAAAGCATGGATAACAGTGTGTTGCTAACTGGCATCAAAACGCATCTGGTCATGTGGGGCCCATATTCCACCATATCACAGGATCAGTATAATCTCAAAAGTTAATTTAAATTTGTGTAGATGGACTAATTTCATCCAGACTATTATTGTGTACTCTGAGTCCAATTTCAAAGTTTGTGTTAATTCTGAATTAATATGAATAAGGGCAGGGATTAATTATGTAAGGGTAACAATTAAATTGTTACCCCTACATTTGTTAAACTCTGTAGAGAGACTGCTCTGTGAGGTAAATACCAGATAACCAGAGTAGCTGTACAGAGACAGACACAGCATGTTACAAACACAGCCGCACTTAGTGTACTACTTGACAATACTTATGTTATATTAATCCTTTGTAGTCCTTAAATTATTTTATTATAAACCAGTGACCTTGTAGAACTGAAACAGACTTGACCTTGGCTAACCAATGAGTATAGTATGGAAAGGTCAAATGGAGTCACTTGTATCACACTTCAACCACTTTCACTCAACCACATCCCACAGGCAGTCATTGTAAATAATAATTTTTCTTAACCGACTTGCCTAATTAAATAAAAGGTTAAATAAATTAAATGTTAAAAAATCTAGCAACACCTTATAGGGAAATGTGAATACTCTAAATGCTTCCTACCATCAGCTAATCACTAGAGAAATATAGCTGCAGTTTCCATCTTTCACCATCCTATGGTATTATGTTGCCACTAGAACACTTTAAAGTCAACGCTCAGTTCCCACAGAAATACTCCATTGGAAAAGCTCTAACCACAGTATTAAATGTATTTATTATTTTGTTTGTTTTTAAAGAGAACTTCAAAAAGCAAATTGTATTTTTTTTTTTGTACAAAAATGCTCTTATAGATCTTTCTATAGGATTCTCTTGTTATAAAGTAGTTGTGCATGTCGAGTCAGAAGCCTCTAGAAGCTGTTCGATGTCTGTCTGAGGGACATTTGGCCTCTTATGCTGCACTTCCAAACACACACACGACTGTTGTTATAGCAGCTCACTTTTTGGGTTGAGGCTGAACCATGGTGGGTGGGGGGATTGGCTGGGTGAGGAGATATTAACTACCACAGACACTCTCACTTCGTTCAGACATTGCACACACACGCTGCCACCCCTGGTCCTGGCCTGCCTGTCATTTTGATGTCTAGTCCTGTATTTAACTGACATTCATTGTTCTTCTAGATCCAGCAGACAGTGGTTTCAGTCTGACAGTCAGGCCGGTCGCGCTGGTTCTCTCGTCCTATTGGAGTCTCCTCGCTCTCATTTTACTCATATGTTCCTTGTTCATTTGATGACCATGTAAAAGCTAATGATTCCATCACTCCAAATCTTAATAAATGGATTTGTTACATGGCAAAAATAAATCTCTTGTCATTCAGTCAGCACTTTGGTTTAACTGAATCAATCTACAATATTGGACTAAACAACTGAAAATTAAACCATTCAAATGTGTCTCTAAACATTCCACCAACAGGCCACTTGGCAACCAAAGTTCTGTTATGAAACTAATCATTGGTGTCCCTTTGCGATAGAAAATGGAAAACTAGAATGTCTTTGCTAAAAGAGAACAGAAAAAGGCCTATAAAAATGGCCTGGTCGGTGAATCCCGGTAGAAAGAATCTGACTGATGAAGAGGACTCTGGGATGGGGACATCAATCAGGGCTCATGACCTTTGAGCCCAGATTATCTTTCTCTCTCCTTCCTTTCCACGTCGTCCTGTCTTGTACGCACCGTCCGCTAGGTCAGTTGGTTGGTCTCCATGGCAACACCTATCAGGAGGGGATCATTCCCTTGTTCCTCTTGCGGTCGGACATAGCCCTGCGGTTGTGGTTGGCTCCCCTGCTCTTGTGGGCCTCCTTCTTGCGTCGGTCCAGAAGGGTCTCTGTTGACTGGCCCTGGCCTTTAGGTTTACCCACCACGTCTCTCTCTCTGGCAGGCTCCGGACGGTACCTAGGAGGAGGAGAGAGGGGTTCAAATGGGAAATGCACACATTTCTCACAAGCTAACCTCAATTTAGGATGTCTTACATTGTAAGACATGTAGCAGAACTTGAGGACAATATAAGACATGGATTTAAGTTAGTGTGTGTGTCTCCGTACCCCTTCCTGTGTTGCATGGTAGCTCTCCTGGCCTCTGCCCTCTCTCTCAGCAGAGCTGGGTCCTGAACAAACTGGTCTCTCTTCACAGCGTCTTCCTGAGAACACAAACCATGTAAAGGGTTAATGATACAACACATACTGATCCATCTAAACAGCTTAACCTAGACATAAGAATAACACTACAGCATAGCCACTGGTTCAGCTATGTCAAACCTAATATAAATCTGGAAATCAAGACATGGTACATAGACAGCCTTAGGTAGCTAGTCATCTTGTGGGCAAGATTTTAAACAGTGCCATACAATCAATAGATAACACTTACCATGCCCATAATGTTGATCATAATAAGGTAAGCAACCGTATAGTTAGAATAATAAAGAACAGGAATCAAGGGTGGTATTTGAAGAAAGTGGCAGGTATTGCTATTAACTTACGTCACAGAGAAGTCCATAGCGGTTCGTGTGAACCAGCATTGTTCTATACAAGTTGTCATGACTTGCCAGTCCTGAAATGGAGATCGGGGTGCCCTCTCCTGGGGCTGTTGGCCAGTTTTATGATGGTCGTAAATACCTTCCCTTGCCAAGCAGTATGGAGGGAAAGACATTACGAATTTTGGCAGGAGAAGGTCCTTTGTTCTACTACCTCCCCCAAATTGGAGAATTAAACAATATTTCAATTTTTGAGAATGTGGAAATGGTCAGTGGAGACCAAAACAAATTCAACATGAGGGTTCTTTTTAACGTTGTGACATCATGAAAGATGGTAGAACCACATAACGGTACCTCTGTCTACACTTATCAATTATGAGGTGTGCATCTGAATGTTGTATAAAATGAATGATTAAGTGTCAGAATACTTTTGAAAAGATAGAAAAGGGATTTTAGTCTTCTAAATGAGAAAATAGTTTTATAAAAAATATTTTTTTATGTACGTTGCCTAGGGATGAGAACACCGACAACCTCTGAAGCATTCTAACAAGATCAACTGAGAACTACTGTACAGGGTACTTCAAAGTATCCATTCTTACCACCAGCACGACCAGGAGCTCTACCTAAGGACATGGTGATCTCTGGTGGCCAAACCAGAGTCATACACCCAACATCTCCGTGACCAAAGGATTTGGACGTTCAAGGACAGCTCAATCGTAAATATATAAATTGCATTCTCTTTTCTTCCCCAAATGAACGGCTATCAGAGTGCTTAAGATTTTGTATTTTCGTGAGCGAAGCTTCTCAATGTCCAATAGAGTAACTCCTTTGTCCCCCCCCTCTGAATTCCCCACCGTGTTACAACCAAACTGTCCTGTTTTGATAGTCTTCTAGAGACTATTTACTGTATAATGTTAGTGTGTATTCTGTAATTGTTTAATTAGTTAGTAAATAAATAATTGAGCCAATTTGTGTATCGCTGATTCATCAATAAAGTAGGGTTCGTGCAGACTACAAGAAATTACGACGTTCAGAATGACTGAGGTAATAATATATTAATACGTGACTAATCGATAAGCTTTGAAAATATCTGGAAATAGTTAAACCTTTTCCCGTGGTGCCCCAACTTCTTAATTAATGTTACATGATTAGTTTAATCAAGTAATAATAATTACACAGAATTGATATGATATAACAGTCATCACATTAATGAAAAGTCCACGTCACGACAGTGGTCACCAACCTTTGCAGTCAAAAAGCAAAACGAGCTCTACCGCTCAGATTTTTTGAATTTTTCCCAGTCTGATCTTTTTACTATAATCATGTATTATTATTATTTATTTATTTTTAAATTGAGTTCCCAGCGCTGAAGTCAGAAGTCTGAGATTTCAGAGTTTACAGTTGTTTTAGTTTTGGCATTAGTCTCAGAAAGCAGCAGAGGGTCTGCCTTTCACAGTCCCTGCTCTCTCCTTCCTTTCTTCCGGTAAGATTGACTAGAGAGATGGACAGTCTTCCACCTGATGGCGAAACTTGAAACCGCATCTGCCTCATGCACAAATTCATGTTTTTTCTATGACCAGAGAAAGTGAAATACTCCTCAATATTAAAAAAAGACATGACGAGCTGCTAATAAATAATAAAAACACAGGGCTAATCGATACACTCGGCTACTCATTCATTGCAGCTGCAGCGCAAGTAGGGATAAGCGTGTTTTATGTTTTGTAATAGTGTTAAATAAAAACAGTGTTGACAGTGCTGAATAAAAACCTAAGACATGAACCAACTCAAAAAAAATAGCAGCTCTTTGATGTGTTCTTTGACAGTCTCTCTGGGCATTGTTTTAAAAGTTTGCTGGGGTCGTGGAAGCTCTATGCTTCCAGATCTCCCAGTCCACCGGGTAGGTGGAGTTCGTCTTTTCAGACAAATTAAATGGTTCAAAATAGGAACGCTTTTCCAACCCGGCTTCTGAATCAAGTTCACCTACTACCAACACCACAACACAAATAAAAAATGAAAGAGCGCAAGCCTTTATCGTAGGCTTTTCTACAAAAATGTTTGGTGCTCGCCTAGGAATGCTTTGAAGATCGACCGGTCGGTGACCACTGTTCTATGCAGTACAATTCATTTCTATACAACCTACCTTCTCGTCCTCTTCCTCCTCTATGTTCTCCTCCTGCATCTGTGGTCTGCCTCCCTGCCGTAGGACCTGAGGGATGGTGAACGGCCTGTGGAAGGGAGAGAGAGGATGTGTCACAATCAATAAATAAAGCGTATTCATAAAGCCCTTTTTTACATAAATGTGGTACAAGAGTTGTCAAAGTGTTTTCATTAACCAGAGCTCGATCTCAAAGGCAAGCAGTAGCACCTTGGCAAGAGGGAAGAAACCTTGAGACTGAGCGACCAAACTCAGATGGGAGGCTCTAGTCTAAATCAGCATAATGACTAGCTAAAATCTTAATTAGTCAACAGGTGTGTATGTTACCTGCGGTTGAGCAGGTTGGAGTCTCCGTCCAGATCATTGGCTCCTACTTGGTTGATGTCATATGTGTCATCATACTCATCATCATAATCGTTCAGATTGTCGATGGCTCCTGATTCACTGGGAATCACGATGACCTCATCCACCACAGTCTCATAGGTCAGGTAGCGTTCCTTCTGCTCTGCTATGTGCTGCTTGTCATTAAGCAGGTCCCGCACACTTTCTCCTTTCCTGAAGGGAAACAACACAGACAGATATACAGAGATTATAGATCAAAGATACAGAGGTCAGGCTTTATTGTACAGTTCACTATTGACCTGGTATTTATCTAAAAATGACTTGGGATTTTTTACATTTTGGGTGTGGTTTGGCGTGACAAGACAGGACAGGAAATGGTCTGTGACCGAGTCATCATCTTGGCCACAATTAAATAGTCGATAGTGTCTCACCTCCGGCCCTTCCAGACGCGAGTCATGTCCACCTGGTCTCTGTTGAAGACATCAAACTCATCATCGTCAAACACGTTGGACCTGGTGCTGAGTACAGGAGGAAGCTCCTCCTTTACCGGCCTGCAGAGAGAGGCGAAAATCACCATTAATACCTTTCTCAGACTACCCAACCGGTGCTGGCTCTGTCATTTTCCGTTTACATTGTTATTTCCAGCACAGTTCCCACAACTATGGTGGATGCGTAACCAGGCCAGCACGACTCAGCTTGTGTATCTTTGTCTACACACAGACCAACACACACACCCCTCTCCCTACCTGGGCATGGCTCTATCCAGTTTGTCCAGGTCAGGGTGTAGTCTGTCCTCTAGGATGTAGTTAATGACCAATTCAGAGCTATAGTTGTACTGGTGGAGACAGGCCAGTAGAAATCCCTCTCCCAGGTCTGGTAGCAGGTCTCTGATGTGGGTTAACAGAGACTCCAGCTCCCCCGCACTGATCATACACGCAGCACCCTGGATAACATAACACATACACACACTATTACAACAGCATCTATACCGGACTGAGGCTACTGTGTATCGTCTCATATAGGATAGGTAAGCTCTCAAAATGATTTGGTTATATTTGTGTATTATTTTGCCTGCTAAAATTACAAATCTGGAGGTCATACTTGCAAACATAAACAACCATTTAAATGTAAACAGTTGCGTATCAGCCAATTAAAATAGTTGATTTACTTGCACGTGACAGAACACTAAATTGTAGCTGGTCCCATCAGATAACATCGCACACATTAGCCCTAAACTAGCCCCACCAGGTGGCAGTGATTATATCCTGGAACGTTCTGCATCAGCCAATTAAAATCGTTGATGTAGTTGGACGAGTTCCAAAAACTTGCTCACGGAAGCGTCCTTAACATACCCACAACAGCATGTCCTGATCATCAAAGCAACTATATTTGACTGACTGGTGAAATTGCGCTCTGTGTAAAGTGCCTGGTCCACATAATCGTTGCAGAGTCCTCACATTTGAAATGTAGATTTACATGTATTGTTTTTAGTGTGTTGAAAAGGGACGTAGCCAACAGCTTGAAAATTAAGATTGCATTTATTATTAAGGATCTCTCTCTTCAGCCTTGCACACAAACACTAATAATCATATAGCATAGGCTTTATCACATGGAGGTGTACACCTAAATGTAGGCCTAAAACGTCTGCTTTGTCACATATGCATTACTTGACTCGAGGAGGATGAGCATTAAAGTGTACAATAGGATTATACACTCGCTGGCCAGTTTATTAGGTACACCACCCAGTTTAAGAAAATGTATCACTCCTACAGGCAGTGAGTCATGTGGCCGTGGCTTGCAATATAAAGCAGGCAGACAGGCAGGCATTGAGGCTTTCAGTTACTGTTAGATTTAACGTTAGAATGAGCAAAACGAGTGACCTCAACGACTTTGAAAGAGGTATGATCGTTGGTGCCAGGCACACCGGATCCAGTATCTCAGAAATGACTGCCCTCCTGGGCTTTTCACGCACGACAGCGTCTAGGGTTTCTGAGTGGTGCAACAAACAGCTCGTTGATGAAAGAGGTCGAAAGAGAATGGCAAGAACTGTGCAAGCTAACAGGCGGGCAAATAACGGCGCAGTACAACAGTGGTGTGTAGAACAGCATCTCGGAACGCATAACTCGTCGAGCCTTGTCACAGATGGGCTACTGTAGCAGGCGACCACACCGGTTTCCACTCCTATCAGCTAAAACCAAGAAGAAGTGGCTTCAGGGGCACGCAATCACCAACACTGGACAATTGAGAAGTGTAAAAACGTTGCCTGGTCCAGCGAATCCCAGTTCCTGTTGCGTTATGCTGACGGCAGAGTCAGGGTTTGGCGTAAGCAGCATGAGTCCCACCCTGCCTCGTGTCAACGGCACAGGCTGGTGGCAGTGGTGTACCACCATCCAATCTGCAGCAACTGCGTGATGCCATTGTGTCACCATAGACCAACATCCCTGTGGAATGTTTCTGACTTGTAGAATCCATGCCCCAAATAATTAAGGATGCTCTGAAGGCAAAGGGGGTTCCGACCCAATACTCTATGGGGGTACCTAATAAACTGTGTAGGTTGCACTCTCATTATCATCCTACAGATGGCGGTATTGTTTTATTATTTTTTTATTATCCCCGAGTCCAGAGGACTCGAATCAACAGAGGACACTTGGCAGAACTCTATGATTAACATTTCCTGTATGCTACTATAGGAACTCCAATCAACATAGCTATAGTTTACATTAGTTAACATCAGATAGTGTCCTCCTTATGCGACAACCTACTAATGCATATGGGACTTTGAATGGTATACCTCAATTCATGAACAACTGGCCAGTGAGCCACCCATAGAGCGATTACACCCTCTCCTGGTGAGGAGACAGTGTGGGCAACCCTGGTCCTGGAATGGTGCAGGAACTTCATGCATTTGATTTAACCCATCTGAAAGACCAGATGTGTTGATTTTAGGCAATCACTGATCAATTAGCTCAAGTTGGTCTTGAGTGGTGCCTAGTTGGAACAAAATCCTGCAGTACCTGCAGCACTCCAGAAACAGGGTTGCCTACCCGTGGTGCAGGTTATCATTAGTCGGTTAAATTATTATGTAGGCTTCACTTACGTAGGCCTGCAACGTTTTATAGGCTATTCATGATTATATTAACCTGTTAGATCTCTAGGGGCGCTATTTAATTTTTGGATAAAAAACGTTCCCGTTTTAAGCGCGATATTTTGTCACGAAAAGATGCTCGACTATGCATATTCTTGACAGTTTTGGAAAGAAAACACTCTGAAGTTTCAGAATCTGCAAAGATTTTGTCTGTAAGTGCCCCAGAACTCATTCTACAGGCGAAACCAAGATGATGCATCAACCAGGAATTAGCAGAATTTCTGAAGCTCTGTTTTCCATTGTCTCCTTATATGGCTGTGATTGCGCAACGAATGAGCCTACACTTTCTGTCGTTCGCCCAAGGTCTTAGCAGCATTGTGACGTATTTGTAGGCATATCATTGGAAGATTGACCATAAGAGACTACATTTTCCAAGTGTCCGCCTGGTGTCCTGCGTGGAATTCGGTGCGCAATTGCCAGCTGCTTTTACTTTACCATTTGATTCAGGGGAGAAACCATGTGTCCAAGAACGATGTATCAATGAAGAGATATGTGAAAAACACCTTGATGATTGATTCTAAACAACGTTTGCCATGTTTTCAGTCGATATTATGGAGTTAATTTGGAAAAAAGTTCGCGTTTTGAGGACTGAATTTTCTGGGTTTTTTTGGTAGCCAAATGTGATGTATAAAACGGAGCTATTTCTAATACACAAAGAATCTTTTTGGAAAAACTGAGCATCTGCTATCTAACTGAGAGTATCCTCATTGAAAACATCAGAAGTTCTTCAAAGGTAAATTATTTTATTTGAAGGCTTTTATGTTTTTGTTGAAATGTTGCGTGCTGGATGCTAACGCTAAATGCTAACGCTAAATGCTAACGCTAAATGCTAACGCTAAATGCTAACGCTAAATGCTAACGCTAAATGCTAACGCTAGCTAGCTACTTTTACACAAATGATTGTTTTCCTATGGTTGAGAAGCATATTTTGAAAATCTGAGATGACAGTGTTGTTTACAAAAGGCTAAGCTTGAGAGATGGCATATTTATTTCATTTCATTTGCGATTTTCATGAATAGTTAACGTTGTGTTATGCTAATGAGCTTGCTGATAGATTTACACAATCCTGGATACAGGGGTTTTTTCATAGCTAAACGTGACGCAGAAAACGGAGCGATTTGTCCTAAACAAATAATCTTTCAGGAAAAACTGAACATTTGCTATCTGAGAGTCTCCTCATTGAAAACATCTGAAGTTCTTCAAAGGTAAATGATTTTATTTGAATGCTTTTCTGTTTTTTTGTGTAAATGTTGCCAGCTGAATGCTAATGCTAAATGCTACGTTAGCCATCAGTACTGTTACACAAATGCTTGTTTTGCAATGGTTGAGAAGCATATTTTGAAAATCTGAGATGACAGTGTTGTTAACAAAAGGCTAAGCTTGAGAGCTAGCATATTTATTTCATTTCATTTGCGATTTTCATGAATAGTTAACGTTGCGTTATGGTAATGAGCTTGAGTCTGTATTCACGATCCCGGATCCGGGATGGGGAGATCAGAAAGGTTAATCCACTTCAATACATGCGCTTTGAATCCTATTTTTTCCTCAACAAGAAAGCTTAATGCGAGGGGGTCTCGAACCCATAGTTAAAGTGCACTATCGATTTCGAGAGAACCGCTTAGAAGCGATGGTGATAATGGTAGCCTACATGACTGCTATTTGACAAATGCATATGGCTCTTATTTTTTTTTGTTTTACGCTGTATGAGTGGCGCAGCGGTCTAAGGCTCTGCATCTTAGTGCTGGGGCGTCACTACAGACCCTGGTTCGATTCCAGGCTGTATCACAACCGGCTGTGATTGGGAGTCCCATCGGGCGTCGCGCAATTGGCCCAGGGTTTGGCCGGGGTAGGCAGTCATTGTAAATAAGAATTTGTTCTTAACTGACTTGCCTAATTAAATAAAGTTTAAATAAATACAGAAAATAAATCAACGTACCTCAATTATCTTTTTTTCCATAAAAGCACAAAAACTTCAGATTTTCTCATATGCTAGGAGCCTAGTCAAGGATGCATCAATGCAATATTGGCACACAACATTTTGTTACAGACCAACGTAACAAAAGTAAACCTTTAATTTGTAGGTTTAAAATATACCCCGTGGTCAGGGTCGACCTATTTTAAGAAATGCCATTGGTTGGCGCATATAAAGTCTAAGATCTTTGATAGGCTGATGAAGAATATGTTCCAAGATATAATCACTGCCACCTGGTGAGGTTAGCATAAAGCTAATATATGCCATGTTATCTGATGGGACCAGCTACAATTTAGCGTTCCGTCACGTGCAAGTAAATCGACTATTTGAATTGGCCGATACGCATTACGAGTCGGAGAGAAACGGTTTAAATTGAAATGGTCACTTATGTTCGCAAGTATGGTCCCATTATTTTGGCGGTTTAACTAACAAACTACAACACAGCTCACCCCACCCCATTTGCCCAAACTGGTATCTCCTATTCAGAACTCACGTTGTCTCCTTTATGGGGTGTATCCCGCATGGCCTCTGCTCCTCTGGGGGTCTCCCCTCCTTCCCCTGGCTCTCTGATCCCCATCTCTCCCCCCCAGGCCCCTGCCCCAACCTCTACTCCCTGGCCAGTCAGCCCGGCAGAGGAGTGTGTCTGCTGGGGTCTGTCCTGGGTTCTCCTCCGGCCGATGCTGTCCCAGGCATCCTCCACCCCCTGGAGCAGATATGATGTCCTAGTCTCATCTCTGACAGGGAGGGAGGGTTAAGGAAAGACAACAGGCAGTGCTGGAGGAAAGGGTGGTGGAGGTATGTTAATATCACTGCTCTAGGTTGGATGGATGGATACGTTTCTTCCAATGAGGGGGATGTGTATGTTTCTAAGACTGAGTGGCTGACTGGTGGACTCATTGAGGAACATGCGTCTGAGTGTGTGAGACCATGTGGAGGAAGGATACAGGAGAGGAAAGGCCTGCTGAAGAAGACTGATATCATCAGCTATGGGGAACTGCTCATCGTAGTCTAATAGGAACCTGAGACAGACAGCAACAAGGATGGCATAAACAAATATCCTTTATCTCCTCAATGGACAACCTCCAATCAGTTACACAGCATTCCTAACAGCAGTTATCATACAAAAACTCTAGTATTAATTAGGTCAGGGATGCACTGGTCAAAAATATTGATTGAAGACATTTATGGCCCTTCAAAAAGGAAATTCTTCCCATATCAGGATTCAAACAAGTATGCACTGTACCTCTTCTCTGGTAGGAAAGTAGTGAAATGCTGCAGGAGTTCCTCCACAAATGTCTGAATGTTCTCCGAGCTAAAAACAAATGAACAAGAATGTTCAAAGGCTGCAGGAAGGCTATGAGCAAATATGATCACCATACTAAAAGACAATCTGAATTTTAGGGATCCCCATGCCAGCATGAAGGTTTGGTAGGTGGATAAAGAAAGGATGAAAAAGAGAATAGAAAGAGATAAAGGCATTTTATTCTGACCCCTCTAGTATGGGCTGTAGGCAGGTGTGTAGTAGCAGCAGGTGTGCCATCTCCACCATCCTCCTCCGGGCGTGACACACCCTCCTCCACAGGTCCTCCTGGAGACTGGCAGGGGGCACGGGAGGGGGTCAGTCACTCACACAAGTGCGTACACACACACGGATACAAAAAAAAAAGAAATGGCGCGGTCCATACATGCACAGTACATACACACACAGAACATCCAGTTGAAGTCAGAAGTTTACATACGCCTTAGCCAAATACATTTAAACTCAGATTTTCACAATTCCTGACATTTAATCCTTGTAAAAAAATCCCTGTGTTAGGCCAGTTAGGCTCACCACTTTATTTTAAGAATGTGAAATGTCAGAATAATAGTAGAGAGAATGATTTATTTCAGCATCACATTCCCAGTGGGTCAGAAGTTTACATACACTCAATGAGTATTTGGTAGCATTGGCTTTAAATTGTTTAACTTGGGTCAAACGTTTTGGGTAGCTTTCCACAAGCTTCCCACAATAAGTTGGGTGAATTTTGGCACATTCCTCCTGAGAGAGCTAGTGTAACTGAGTCAGGTTTGTAGGCCTACTTGCTTGCACACGCTTTTTCAGTTCTGTCCACAAATGTTCTATGGGATTGAGGTCAGGGCTTTGTGATGGCCACTCTAATACCTTGACTTTGTTGTCCTTAAGCCATTTTACCACAACTTTGGAAGTATGCTTGGGGTCATTGTCCATTTGGAAGACCCATTTGCGACCACGCTTTAACTTCCTGACTGATGTCGCGTCAATATATCCACATTATTTTGCTTCCTCATGATGCCATCTATTTTGTGAAGTGCACCAGTCCCTCCTGCAGAAAAGCACCCCCGCAACATGATGCTACCACTCCCGTGCTTCACGGTTGGGATGGTGTTCTTCGGCTTGCAAGCCTCCCAATTTTCCTCCAAACATAACAATGGTCATTATGGCTCAACAGTTCTACTTTTGTATCATCAGACCAGAGGACATTTCTCCAAAAAAGTACAATCTTTGTCCCCATGTGCAGTTGCTTCTTCCTTGATGAACAGTATGACGGCTACGTGGTCCCATGTTGTTTATACTTGCGTACTATTGTTTGTACAGATGAACGTGGTACCTTCAGGCGTTTGGAAATTGCTTCCAAGGATGAACCAAACTTGTGTAGGTCTACCATTATCTTTCTGTGGTCTTGGCTGATATCTTTTGATTTTGCCATGATGTCAAGGAAAGAGGCACTGAGTTTGAAGGTAGGCCTTGAAATACATCCACAGGTACACCTCCAGTTCACTCAAATGACGTCAATTAGCCATCAGAAGCTTCTAAAGCCATGACATAATTTTCTGGAATTTTCCAAGCCATTTAAAGGCACAGTCAACTTAGTGTATGTAAACTTCTGACCCACTGGAATTGTGATACAGTTAAATAATCTGTCTATAAACAATTGTTGGAAAAATGACTTGTGTCATGCACAAAGTAGATGTCCTAACCGACTTGCCAAAACTATAGGTTGCTAACAAGAAATTTGTGGAGTGGTTGAAAAACGAGTTTTAATGACTCCAACCTAAGTGTATGTAAACCTCCAACTTCAACTGTAGACAGTTCATGCACAGTACCCCCACACACATACATGATTAATCAGGTTGTACACTATTAAATGGTATATACAGCCATGTGTGCATTGTCTTTATAAGCCAGAATGTTTAATAAAATTACATTTAAACTTGATCTACCGGTTGTCGGTGCATTTTGTCCTTCTGCTGCTTGAAAACTGAGACAAAATATCCACAGAATAGTGTTATTCAGACAACTTTCAGTACATTCAGACTTTCAAAAAGTTTGGTAAACAACACTTTCCTGTGGATACTCCATCTCCACCTCCTACCGCCAAAAGAACCAACCGGGAAAGTAACCTCAAATATAATTTTATTTGTAGAGACTAAGTCTTTTTTTTACAGCAACTTCTTTCAGATTGATATCCATGAGGTAAGCATGGTAACAGTCTGATGTTCAGGCAAAAGCACACGTCTATGAACAGAGACACACCTGTCGTCGTCAAAGTTTCTTTTCCTCACAGCCTTCTCTATGTCAGGCACAGCCACCTCGTAGAATGAGGCTAGTCTAAGAAGAATAAGAAGGTAAAAGTTAGAGCAAAAAAGTGATCAATTCTGACAAATGCAATATTGAAATAAACAAATGTTCCACCACCGTGGAAACAGAGTAGTTGAATAGTGGTGGTGGGAAACGAGCTAAATACGGATTGTTCTTGGCTGTATAGGTTTATCAAATAAAATAATTGAAACTGTTGAGGAAACTGAGTGGAAGGTGTGTGTGCGAGCACGCACGCTACCTGTTGAGGAAGCTGTGACAGTGAAAGGTGGAGCAGGCAGCAGGGAAGATGTCCAGGAAGGCCTGGATGGTGGTACAGGTGTCACACAGATACAGCACCAAATCCACTAGGTCCTGGAAGAGGAGGCACAACCAGTCAGAACCAGTCACTCCTGTACTAGGAGAATGTCAACTCATTGAGGAGATGGAAGAGGTTTCACAACCAGTCACAACAATCAGTTAAAACAAACCCGTGACTCATTGAAGAGATTTTAAACTTCAGCTGGCATGTTTTAGAAACACCAATATCTGACACGCAGTGGACTTTACTTTATAACTGTGGTCTATCTAGTCGGTCATGGTGTAAAATGCATCAGCAGTATGTTTATCATAACCTGTTGACTCATGGTCATGGCGGTGGGTCGGCCGGATGAGCTGAGCTTCAGAGGCTCGATGGCAGTGGCTCCTTCACACTGGAGACCACACTTAGCAAGGATAGTGTCTAACACCTTTGGGAGAGACAAAGGGCAAGTCTGAAATAGCACCCTATTATCTACAAAGTGCACTCCTTAAAAGTTGCAGGCTGAGACGTCTTAAAATGCCGTGACACTAAATTTGAATTGAGGTAAAATTTCAGCGTCACCTAGATTATATTCAAAGAGCACAAAATGGGAGAAAGCCTTTTGAAATGGAGTGTATTGAATGATTATGCTTCTTACCTGTAGGACTGAGAGAACAGCCTCATCCAGGTCTCCATAGTAACACGGCTGCTGGGTGAAGATGTTTTCTGGAAGATAAACAAGACATTGATGTCATTAATTGAGAAAAATCTGTTCTAGATCCATTTGAGCAGGTAAAGTGCTCCACCTGAGAAAGGGCCCATTGCTGAGCTCACCTATCATCTTATGGAGCAGCTGGGCGTTTCCTTTCCCAAACAGAACACACAGGTCCAGGATCTTGGGAATGTCGAACAGGAAGTTGTTGTAAATGATCTCTCCGAACACAGTCGGAGTTATAAAGCTCTCCTGAGAGAGAAGAGAAAACAGGAGATAACAGTTATGTTCAGTCAGACAATTCTCCTCTCAATACAAGAGTCGGACGGAGAAGAATTAATGTTCCAAAAATTCTTTGCCTCTAACAGAGGTTAAATATAACTTGTCTCTAACGCCGTCTAAACATGACCTTTAAATGTGAGCCAAGTTATCTGGACGTGCATAAGACAGTTTCTCCATTCAACAACACTACATCATTGCCTTATCAGAAACAGACAGACCCCCAGAATACCTAGAAAGCAGCGGTACCTTGGACTCCTTGTGCGTGGCCATTCTGAGGAAGGTCATAAAGACGGCTCGGTGGATGCAGCGCTGCATGTCAGCAACGGCCGGGGAGGAGGGCAAGGAGGAGGGGTCTAACCCCCGAGGGGAGTGGCGTAGGTAGGAATCCAAACACTTCTGCAATGACTCATCAAATACCACCTGGGGGGGGGACACACACAATGGGTTTAGGTTCTTCTTGGCTAGGTCAAAACCTCCCGTCTCCACATCATTTGGTGTATGACAGCCACAGTGACTGACCTGGCACCAGAACTTGTCATGTCGCAGGGCCAGCAGCCAGTCCAGGTCCTCAGTGATGAACTTGCCATGCTCCAGGTACTCCTCCACCTGAGCAGGGGAGCTGTCCTCGGGAGGGGGCTTATAAGTCACAAAACACCGCTCCTCCTTCCTGTCTGGATGCTGCCATGGCAACACAAGGACAGTGGGCGATGGTTTTGAGACATCATCAGACATAGGCAAACACACTGATATATAGCTTAACTTCTACAGTTGAGGGAAACATATACTAGAGTGGGGTTATGATGAGAAAACAACTAGGACAGTAAAATAGGTCTGATGAACTGGCACATAACCAAAGGGAATTTACAGACTTCGATGATAGCTTACAGTAGCGAACTCTAACTAATGCAGATAACATACCACAACGCAGTTCGTTTGTGATGTGACAACCACAGCTATGGACATAATGTACACGAGGAAGCAGTGTCAGATGGTTTTTAATGTTGGCTGTCTTACCAGGGCTGGCAGGGTGCGCTCCTTTCCCAGAGGCCCAGCAGCCTCTGTCACCTGTTGCTCATCAAGAGGTATCATTGCACACGCCATCGTTTCTCTTCACTCTTTCAAGTTGATTCTTCTAATAGAGAACTTACTGTATGCAATGGATAGAACACACATCCAACTAGTTAGCTAACCTACCTGCTAGTTAAATTAGACGACTCCCAGTTTAGGTAACAACTGGGTTAAATCAAAATCGATTAAGCTAACTAAGCTAGGTACAACCGTTAAGTATGAGTCATTGATGTTACCTAAACTAGGCAACACCGGTGTGTAGTTTGCCGATGACAGAATGTGCATTAATAATTTAGGAAGTGGCTACAACAAATCAACGTGGCACTGGCAAAGAAAGACGTAACTAGCCAGCTAATTGCAGACAGTTAGCTAGCATGAGCTTCTCAGCTTGCCAATCAGACAGCTGAGCCACACAAGTGCTGGCAAGGAAGCTTAACCACAACGCGTTAGTTAAACTAATCGAATTATGTTAGCTATTTTATCATCATATGTAATTGTCAATAACGATAAACTCACCTCTTGTTTTATATAATGTTTGGCTCTTTCAAGCCATTACGAACCTAGCCACTGTTCTGTTTCGCGAATGAGGCGAGCCGGAAGTGCCCAAGCACCTTTACATTGCACATTGCGCACGCGCAGCTCAATGTCCGTTTGGGTGACGCAAATGATGGACACCCTGGGAGGGATAGCAGAGAGGAAGAATCTTTGTGCTTGATAGCTAAGTTAGCCATTTATGAGGCCTTCATGGATTCTTCAGAAATATTTCTTATGCGAACGTCATGCATAATAAAGGAGGAAAATTATGAACGATGAGTTGTGCAACATTTGTCAAAGCATCCACCCAGCACAGCCAGAAGGGGACTGGCCACCCCTCAGAGACTGGTTCTTCTCTAGGTTTCTTCCTAGGTTCCTCCCTTTCTAGGGAGTCTTTCCTAGCCACCGTACTTCTACACCTGCATTGCTTTCTGTTTGGGGTTTTAGACTGGGTTTCTGTACAGCACTTTGAGATACCAGCTGATGTAAAGAAGGGCTATATAAATACATTTGATTTGATTTGTTGGGTCATTGTCCTGTTGAAAAACAAATGATCGCCCCATTAAGCGCAAACCAGATGGGATGGCGTATCGCAGCAGAATGCTGTCGTAGGCATGCTGGTTAAGTGTGCCTGGAATTCTAAATAAATAATTGACAGTGTCACCAGCAAAGCACCCCACACCATCGCACCTCCTCCACACGTGGAGATCATCCGTTCACCTACTCTGCATCATACAAAGAGACGGCGGTTGGAACCAAAAAATCTAAAATTTGGACTCATCAGATCAAAGCACAAATTCCCACCTGTCTAATGTACATTGCTCGTGTTTCTTGGCCCAAGCAAGTCTCTTCTTATTGCTCGTGTCTTATAGTAGTGGTTTCTTTGCAACATTTCGACAATGAAGGCCTGATTCAAGTGGTCTCCTCTGAACAGTTGATGTTGAGATGTGTCTGTTACTTAAACTCTGTGAAGCATTTATTTGGGCTTCAATTTCTGAGGCTGGTAACTCCAATTAATTTATCCTCTGCATCAGAGGTAACTCTGGGTCTTCCCTTCCTGTGGAGGTCCTCATGAGAGCCAGTTTCATCATAGCGCTTGATGGTTTTTGCGACTGCACTTGAAGAAACTTTCAAAGTTCTTGAATTATTCCGAATTGTCTTATTTGAGCTGTTCTTGCCATAATATGGACTTGGTCTTTTACCCAATAAGGCTTTCTTCTGTATATCGGAAAGATATCAGTTTGTCTCTGTGAATGGTTTGTCCTCTGACAAATCAACTGTAAATTTCGGTGTTCCTCAAGGTTCCGTTTTAGGACCACTATTGTTTTCACTATATATTTTACCTCTTGGGGATGTTATTCGAAAACATAATGTTAACTTTCACTGCTATGCGGATGACACACAGCTGTACATTTCAAGGAAACATGGTGAAGCCCCAAAATTGCCCTTGCTAGAAGAATGTGTTTCAGACATAAGGAAGTGGATGGCTGCAAACTTTCTACTTTTAAACTCGGACAAAACAGAGATGCTTGTTCTAGGTCCCAAGAAACAAAGAGATCTTCTGTTGAATCTGACAATTAATCTTAATGGTTGTACAGTCGTCTCAAATAAAACTGTGAAGGACCTCGGCGTTACTCTGGACCCTGATCTCTCTTTTGAAGAACATATCAAGACCATTTCAAGGACAGCTTTTTTCCATCTACGTAACATTGCAAAAATTAGAAACTTTCTGTCCAAAAATGATGCAGAAAAATTAATCCATGCTTTTGTCACTTCTAGGTTAGACTACTGCAATGCTCTACTTTCCGGCTACCCGGATAAAGCACTAAATAAACTTCAGTTAGTGCTAAATACGGCTGCTAGAATCCTGACTAGAACCAAAAAATGTGATCATATTACTCCAGTGCTAGCCTCTCTACACTGGCTTCCTGTCAAAGCAAGGGCTGATTTCAAGGTTTTACTGCTAACCTACAAAGCATTACATGGGCTTGCTCCTACCTATCTCTCTGATTTTGTCCTGCCGTACATACCTACACGTACGCTACGGTCACAAGACGCAGGCCTCCTAATTGTCCCTAGAATTTCTAAGCAAACAGCTGGAGGCAGGGCTTTCTCCTATAGAGCTCCATTTTTATGGAACGGTCTGCCTACCCATGTCAGAGACGCAAACTCGGTCTCAACCTTTAAGTCTCTACTGAAGACTCATCTCTTCAGTGGGTCATATGATTGAGTGTAGTCTGGCCCAGGAGTGGGAGGGTGAACGGAAAGGCTCTGGAGCAACGAACCGCCCTTGCTGTCTCTGCCTGGCCGGTTCCCCTCTTTCCACTGGGATTCTCTGCCTCTAACCCTATTACAGGGGCTGAGTCACTGGCTTACTGGGGCTCTCTCATGCCGTCCCTGGAGGGGGTGCGTCACCTGAGTGGGTTGATTCACTGATGTGGTCATCCTGTCTGGGTTGCCCCCCCCCCCCCCCCCCCCCCTTGGGTTGTGCCGTGGCGGAGGTCTTTGTGGGCTATACTCAGCCTTGTCTCAGGATGGTAAGTTGGTGGTTGAAGATATCCCTCTAGTGGTGTGGGGGCTGTGCTTTGGCAAAGTGGGTGGGGTTATATCCTTCCTGTTTGGCCCTGTCCGGGGGTGTCCTCAGATGGGGCCACAGTGTCTCCTGACCCCTCCTCTCTCAGCCTCCAGTATTTATGCTGCAGTAGTTTATGTGTCGGGGGGCTAGGGTCAGTTTGTTATATCTGGAGTACTTCTCCTGTCCTATTCGGTGTCCTGTGTGAATCTAAGTGTGCGTTCTCTAATTCTCTCCTTCTCTCTTTCTCTCTCTCGGAGGACCTGAGCCCTAGGACCATGCCCCAGGACTACCTGACATGATGACTCCTTGCAGTCCCCAGTCCACCTGGCCGTGCTGCTGCTCCAGTTTCAACTGTTCTGCCTTATTATTATTCGACCATGCTGGTCATTTATGAACATTTGAACATCTTGGCCATGTTCTGTTATAATCTCCACCCGGCACAGCCAGAAGAGGACTGGCCATCCCACATATGCTCTCTCTAATTCTCTCTTTCTTTCTCTCTCTCGGAGGACCTGAGCCCTAGGACCATGCCCCAGGAATACCTGACATGATGACTCCTTGCTGTCCCCAGTCCACCTGACTGTGCTGCTGCTCCAGTTTCAACTGTTCTGCCTTATTATTATTTGACCATGCTGGCCATTTATGAACATTTGAACATCTTGACCATGTTCTGTTATAATCTCCACCCGGCACAGCCAGAAGAGGACTGGCCACCCCACATAGCCTGGTTCCTCTCTAGGTTTCTTCCTAGGTTTTGGCCTTTCTAGGGAGTTTTTTCCTAGCCACCGTGCTTCTACACCTGCATTGCTTGCTGTTTGGGGTTTTAGGCTGGGTTTCTGTACAGCACTTTGAGATATCAGCTGATGTACGAAGGGCTATATGAATACATTTGATTTGATTTGATTTGATTATATCACCCCTACCTTGTCACAACACAACAGTTTGCCTCAAACGCATTAAGGTAGGAAATTCCACAAATTAACTTTTAACATGGCACACCTGTTAATTTAAATGCATTCCGCATTCATGAAGCTGGTTGAGAGAATGCCAAGAGTGTGCAAAGCTGTCAAGGGAAAGGTTGCTTTTTGTTTAACACTTTTCTGGTTACTACATAATTCCATATGTTATTTCATAGTTTTAATGTCTTCACTATTATTCTACAAAATAGTAAGAAAATAGTAGAAAATAGTAAAAATAAAGAAAAACCCTTGAATGCGTAGGTGTGTCCAAACTTTGAAATGGTACTGTGTGATACATATTATACATATATATAAACTCTGCAAAAAAAGAAACAGCCCTATTTCAGGACCCTGTACATCAAAGATAATTCCTAAAAATCCAAATAACTTCACAGAGCTTCATTATAAAGGGTTTAAACACAGTTTCCCATGCTTGTTCAATGAACCATGAACAATTAATGAATATGCACCTGTGGAACGGTCATTAAGACATTAACAGCTTACAGACGGTAGGAAATTAAGGTCACAGTTATGAAAACTTAGGACACTAAAGAGGCCTTTCTACTGACTCTGAAAAACACCAACAGAAAGATGCCCAGGGTCCCTGCTCATCTGCGTGAACTTGCATGCTGCAAGGAGGCATGAGGACTGCAGATGTGGCCAGGGCAATAAATTGCAATGCCCATATTGTGAGATGCCTAAGACAGTGCTACAGGGAGACAGGACGGACCTGTACTCTGGAGCGGGATCGATTTGGTGGTGGTCTGTCATGGTCTGGGACGTTGTGTCACAGCATTATCGGACTGACCTTGTTGTCATTGCAGGCAATCTCAACGCTGTGCGTTACAGGGGAGACATCCTCCTCCCGCATGTGGTACCCTTCCTGCAGGCTCATTCCGACATGACCCTCCAGCATGACAATGCCACCAGCTCGTTCTGTGCGGGATTTCCTGCAAGACAGGAATGGTAGTGTTCTGCCATGGCCAGAGAAGAGCCAGGATTTCAATCCCATTGAGCATGTCTGAGATCTGTTGGATCGGAGGGGAGGGCTAGGGCCATTCCCCCCAGAAATGTCCGGGAACTTGCAGGTCCCTTGGTGGAAGAGTGGGGTAACATCTCACAGCAAGAACTGGCAAATCTGGTGCAGTCCATGAGGAGGAGATGCACTGCAGTACTTATTGCAGCTGGTGGCCACACCAGATACTGACTGTTACTTTTGATTTTGATTTTGACCCCAACCCCCCTTTGTTCAGTGACACATTATTCCATTTCTGTTATTCACATGTCTGTGGAACTTGTTCAGTTTATGTCTCAGTTGTTGAATCTTGTTATGTTCATCCAAATATTTACATATGTTAAGTTTTCTGACAATAAACGCAGTTGACAGTGAGAGGACTTCTTTTTTTGCTGAATTTGTTTATATATAACCTTATATCCTCTAATTTTTGTGGACTTCAAACTGTATGTAGACTCACCTAGCTCATGGAGGATCTCCTCACAAAGTATATGTCACGTTCTGACCATCGTTCGTGTGTGTTTTCCTTGTTTTAGTGTTGGTCAGGACGTGAGCTGGGTGGGCATTCTATGTTGTGTGTCTGGTTTGTCTATTTCTATATTTGGCCTGATATGGTTCTCAATCAGAGGCAGGTGTTAGTCATTGTCTCTGATTGGGAACCATATTTAGGTAGCCTGTTTGGTGTTGGGTTTTGTGGGTGATTGTCCTTGTTCCTGTCTCTGTGTTACTTTGCACCAGTATTAGGCTGTTTCGGTTTTCGTGTTACGTTTATTGTTTTTGTATTTGATTCGTGTTTACTTTGTTTCATTAAACATGGATCGCAATAGCCACGCCGCATTTTGGTCCGACTCTACTTCACCACAAGAGAATCGTTACAGAATCACCCACCACAACAGGACCAAGCGGCGTGGTAACGGAAAGAGGAATGGACATGGGAGGATGTTTTGGACAGCAAGAATATGGAGTATACTACTTGGGAGGAGATAGACAGGTGGGCGGTCGACCCAGGGAGAGTGCCGGAGCCCACCTGGGATTCGATGGAGCAGTGCGCGGAAGGTTATCGGAGAATGGAGTTGGCGAAGCAAGCACGGCGGCGCGGACGGAAGCCCGAAAGTCAGCCCCAAAAATGTCTTGGGGGGGGGGGGGGGGGCTCACAGGGAGTATGGCTACGCCAGGTAGGAGACCTGGGCAAACTTCCTGTGCTTACCGGGGGGCTAGAGAGACCGGGCAGGCACCGTGTTATGCTGTGGTGCGCATGGTGTCTCCAGTGCGGGTGCATAGCCCGGTGCGGTACATTCCAGCTCCGCGTATCGGCCGGGCTAGAGTGAGCATCGAGCCAAGTGCCATGAAGCCGGCTCTACGCATCTGGTCTCCAGTGCGTCTCCGTGGGCCGGCTTACATGGCACCAGCCTTGCGCTTGGTGTCTCCGGTTCGCCTGCATAGCCCAGTGCAGGCTATTCCACCTCGCCGCACTGGCAGGGCGACCGAGAGCATTCAACCAGGTAAGGTTGGGCAGGCTCGGTGCTCAAGAGCTCCAGTGCGCCTGCACGGTCCGGTCTATCCAAAAAATGCAGCGCATAAGTGGTATAGTATAGCCCTCCGGTGGCAGCTCCCCGCACCAGGCTTCCTGTGCGTGTTCTCGGCCCAGTACCACCAGTGCCAGCACCACGCATCAGGCCTACAGTGTGACTCGCCTGTCCAGCGCTGTCAGAGCTTTCCTCCTCTCCAGCGCTGCCGGAGTCTCCCGCCTATCTAGCACTGCTAGAGCCTTCCGCCTCTACAGCGCTGCCGGAGTCTCCCGCCTGTTCAGCGCAGTTGGAGCCTTCCTCCTCTCCAGCGCTGCCGGAGTCTCCCACCTGTTTAGCGCTGCCAGAGCCTTCCGTCTCTACAGCGCTGCCGGAGTCTCCAGTCTGCAAGGAGCTGCCAGTCTGCAGGATGCCGCCAGAGCTGCCAGTCTGCAAGGAGCCGCCAGAGCTGCCAGTCTGCAAGGAGCCGCCAGAGCTGCCAGTCTGCAAGGAGCCGCCAGAGCTGCCAGTCTGCAAGGAGCCGCCAGAGCTGCCAGTCTGCAAGGAGCCGCCAGAGCTGCCAGTCTGCAAGGAGCCGCCAGAGCTGCCAGTCTGCAAGGAGCCGCCAGAGCTGCCAGTCTGCAAGGAGCCGCCAGAGCTGCCAGTCTGCAAGGAGCCGCCAGAGCTGCCAGTCTGTATGGAGCCGCCAGAGCTGCCAGTCTGTATGGAGTCGCCAGGGCCGCCAGTCAGCATGGAGCCGCCAGGGCCGCCAGTCAGCATGGAGCAGCCAGGGCCGCCAGTCAGCATGGAGCAGCCAGGGCCGCCAGTCAGCATGGAGCAGCCAGGGCTGCCAGTCAGCATGGAGCAGCCAGAGCCGCCAGTCAGCATGGAGCAGCCAGAGTCGCCAGTCAGCATGGAGCAGCCAGTCAGCATGGAGCAGCCAGAGCAGCCAGTCAGCATGGAGCAGTTTTCGTGTTACGTTTATTGTTTTTGTATTTGATTCGTGTTTACTTTGTTTCATTAAACATGGATCGCAATAGCCACGCCGCATTTTGGTCCGACTCTACTTCACCACAAGAGAATCGTTACAGTATAGCCACAAAGGTGCTGATGCCCTGGAACGTTGAGGCAGTGAATGATGCTCCGATGGCTAGCCCGTCAATGAAGTTATGGAGACCGTCACTCAGCATGATCATCCAGGCCAGCGTGCCAATGTCAAAATACTCCGTACCCTTTAGCCAATAGCAGCATCCTTTGCTGTTCCCTCCACCCAGGCTCTGAGAATCCTGTTGGAGAGGAGTAATGGAGGGAGGAAGTGGAAGGGTGAGAGAGTGTGAGAAAGTGTGTGTATGACAAAAACTGTATCCCTTCTAGACAAAACCTGATCAGCCTACTCAGTAACACCCACAGAACACAACTCTGTAAAGTTTACACAAATGTTAGCGTCTTACTATTAGCTCAAATTGCAGGACTTTGACTGTGGGAAGTCATCCTATTATTTGCTACATGTATTATGTTATTTTATTTAACCTTTATTTATCTAGGCAAGTCAGTTAAGAACAAATTCTTATGTACAATGATGGCCGATATGAGGTTTTTTTGATCGAATAGAAGTTTCGTAATGCTTAAATTGTTACGAGTGTACTGTTACACGTGACATCCCGGCATCTTTGAGAACTCCAATATACAGTGCCTTGCGAAAGTATTCGGCCCCCTTGAACTTTGCGACCTTTTGCCACATTTCAGGCTTCAAACATAAAGATATAAAACTGTATTTTTTTGTGAAGAATCAACAACAAGTGGGACACAATCATGAAGTGGAACAACATTTATTGGATATTTCAAACTTTTTTAACAAATCAAAAACTGAAAAATTGGGCGTGTAAAATTATTCAGCCCCTTTACTTTCAGTGCACCAAACTCTCTCCAGAAGTTCAGTGAGGATCTCTGAATGATCCAATGTTGACCTAAATGACTAATGATGATGAATACAATCCACCTGTGTGTAATCAAGTCTCCGTATAAATGCACCTGCACTGTGATAGTCTCAGAAGCCGTTAAAAGCGCAGAGAACATCATGAAGAACAAGGAACAAACCAGGCAGGTCCGAGATACTGTTGTGAAGAAGTTTAAAGCCGGATTTGGATACAAAAAGATTTCCCAAGCTTTAAACATCCCAAGGAGCACTGTGCAAGCGATAATATTGAAATGGAAGGAGTATCAGACCACTGCAAATCTACCAAGACCTGGCCGTCCCTCTAAACTTTCAGCTCATACAAGGAGAAGACTGATCAGAGATGCAGCCAAGATGCCCATGATCACTCTGGATGAACTGCAGAGATCTACAGCTGAGGTGGGAGACTCTGTCCATAGGACAACAATCAGTCGTATATTGCACAAATCTGGCCTTTATGGAAGAATAGCAAGAAGAAAACCATTTCTTAAAGATATCCATAAAAAGTGTTGTTTAAAGTTTGCCACAAGCCACCTGGGAGACACACCAAACATGTGGAAGAAGGTGCTCTGGTCAGATGAAACCAAAATTGAACTTTTTGGCAACAATGCAAAATGTTATGTTTGGCGTAAAAGCAACACAGCTCATCACCCTGAACACACCATCCCCACTGTCAAACATGGTGGTGGCAGCATCATGGTTTGGGCCTGCTTTTCTTCAGCAGGGACAGGGAAGATGGTTAAAATTGATGGGAAGATGGATGGAGCCAAATACAGGACCATTCTGGAAGAAAACCTGATGGAGTCTGCAAAAGACCTGAGACTGGGACAGAGATTTGTCTTCCAACAAGACAATGATCCAAAACATAAAGCAAAATCTACAATGGAATGGTTCAAAAATAAACATATCCAGGTGTTAGAATGGCCAAGTCAAAGTCCAGACCTGAATCCAATCGAGAATCTGTGGAAAGAACTGAAAACTGCTGTTCACAAATGCTCTCCATCCAACCTCACTGAGCTCGAGCTGTTTTGCAAGGAGGAATGGGAAAAAATTTCAGTCTCTCGATGTGCAAAACTGATAGAGACATACCCCAAGCGACTTACAGCTGTAATCACAGCAAAAGGTGGCGCTACAAATATTAACTTAAGGGGGCTGAATAATTTTGCACGCCCAATTTTTCAGTTTTTGATTTGTTAAAAAAGTTTGAAATATCCAATAAATGTCGTTCCACTTCATGATTGTGTCCCACTTGTTGTTGATTCTTCACAAAAAAATACAGTTTTATATCTTTATGTTTGAAACCTGAAATGTGGCAAAAGGTCTCAAAGTTCAAGGGGGCCGAATACTTTCGCAAGGCACTGTAAGTGTTTTATCTCGAGATGGCTATGCATATTCATGTCATAAGGCTAGTAGCATAGATTCTCTCTCGATTGAGTATCCTAGTATGAGTCATAATACCCATAAAACCTACCGTGCAACCATTTTTACACAATTCATTTTTCCGTATGGGATTTTAGAATGACTTCTATAGACCCCTTTCTGTGTTACAAACATTGCCGCATGAGGGCGATGTATGTAAATCGGTGACAGAACAAGAAGGAGTTCTTATAGAACGCCAGCAAAAAAAAGCCTCTATTTCAAATCAAATCAAAGTTTATTTGTCACGTGTGCCGAATTTCACCTTACAGTGAAATGCTTACTTACAGGCTCTAACCAATAGTGCAAAAAAGGTATTAGGTCAACAGTAAAAAGACAGGTTATATACAGTAGCGTGACTATAAAAGTAGCGAGGCTACAAATAGACACAGGTTAGTCAGGCTGATTGAGGTAGTATGTTCATGTTGATATGGTTAAAGTGACTATGCATATATGATGAACAGAGGGTAGCAGTAGCATAAAAGAGGAATTGGTGGGTGGTGGGTGGGACACAATGCAGATAGCCCGGTTAGCCAATGTGCGGGAGCAATGGTTGGTCAGCCCAATTGAGGTAGTATGTTCATGAATGTATAATTAAAGTGACTATGAATATATGATAAACAGAGAGTAGCAGCAGCATAAAAAGAGGGGTTGGGGGGGGCACACAATGCAAATAGTCCGGGTAGCCATTTGACTAGCTGTTCAGGAGTCTTGTGGCTTGGGGGTAAAAAGTGTTGAGAAGCAATTTTGTCCTAGACTTGGCACTCCGGTACCGCTTGCCATGCAGTAGTAGAGAGAACAGTCTGTGGCTGGGGTCTTTTACAATTTTTAGGGCCTTGCTCTGACACCGCCTGGTGTAGAGGTCCTGGATGGCAAGAATTTTAGCCCCAGTGATGTACTGGGCCGTACGCACTACCCTCTGTAGGTCCTTGCAGTCAGAGGCCGAGCAATTGCAGTACCAGGCAGTGATGCAACCGATCAGGATGCACTCGATGTTGCAGCTGTAGAACCTTTTGAGGATCTCAGGACTGATGCCAAATCTTTTTAGTTTCCTGAGGGGGAATAGGCTTTGTCGTGCCCTCTTCACTACTGTCTTGGTGTGTTTGGGCCATTGTAGTTTGTTGTTGATGTGGACACCAAGGAACTTGAAGCTCTCACCCTGCTCCACTGCAGCCCCGTCGATGAGAATTGTGGCGTGCTCAGTCCTCCTTTTTCTGTAGTCTACAATCATCTCCTTAGTCTTAGTTACGTTGAGGGATATGTTGTTATTCTGGCACCACCCGGCCAGGTCTCTGACCTCCTCCCAATAGGCTGTCTCGTCTTTGTCGGTGATCAGGCCTAGCACTGTTGTGTCATCGGCAAAATTAATGATGGTGTTGGAGTCGTGCCTGGCCATGCAGTCATGGGTGAACAGGGAGTACAGGAGAGGACTGAGCACGTACCCCTGGGGAGCTTCAGTGTTGAGGATCAGCGTGGCAGATGTGTTGCTACCTACCCTCACCACCTGGGGGCAGCCCATCAGGAAGTCCAGGATCCAGTTGCAGAGGTAGGTGTTTAGTCCCAGAATCCTTAGCTTAGTGATGAGCTTTGAGGGTACTATGGTGTTGAACGCTAGAGCTGTAGTCAATGAATAGCATTCTCACATGCATACCTGCTCTCATGCATACCTCAGTGTTGCTTGCCTCGAAGCGAGCATAGAAGTGATTTAGCTCGTCTGGTAAGCTCGTATCACTCGTGGCTGTGCTTCCCTTTGTAGTCTGTAATAGTTTGCAAGCCCTGCCACATCCGACGAGCGTCGGAGCCCGTGTAGTATGATTCGATCTTAGCCCTGTATTGATACTTTGCTTGTTTGATGGTTTGTCACAGGGCATAGCAGGATTTCTTGTAAGCTTCCGGGTTAGAGTCCCGCACCTTGAAAGCGGCAGCTCTACCCTTTAGCTCAGTGCGAATGTTGCCTGTAATCCATAGCTTCTGGTTGGGGTATGTGCGTACAGTCACTGTGGGGACGACGTCCTCAATGCACTTATTGATAAAGCCAGTGACTGATGTGGTGTACTCCTCAATGCCATCGTAAGAATCCCGGAGCATGTTCCAGACTGTGATAGCAAAACAGTCCTGTAGTTTAGCATCTGCTTCATCTGACCACTTTCTTATAGACAGAGTCACTGGTGCTTTCTGCTTTAATTTTTGCTTGTAAGCAGGAACCAGGAGGATAGAGTTGTGGTCGGATTTACCAAATGGAGGGTGAGGGAGAGCTTTGTACGCGTCTCTGTGTGTGGAGTACAGCTGATCTAGAATTTTTTTCCCTCTGGTTGCACATTTAACATGTTGATGGAAATTTGGTAGAACTGATTAAAGTTTCCCTACATTTAAGTCTCAGGCCACTAGGAGCGCTGCCTCTGGGTGAGTGGTTTCCTGTTTGCTTATTTCCTTATATAGCTGACTGAGTGCGGTCTTAGTGCCAGCATCTGTCTGTGGTGGTAAATAAACAGCCACGAAAAGTATAGCTGAAAACTCTCTAGGCAAGTAGTGTGGCCTGCAATTTATCACAATATACTCTACTTCAGGCGAGCAAAATCTAGAGACTTCCTTAGATTTCGTGCACCAGCTGTTGTTTACAAATCGGCACAGACTGCTCCCCCCCCCCCCCCCCCCCCTCGTCTGTGTGCTGTTCTATCTTGTCGGGGGGATCACTTGCTGAATATCCATTTCGTCATTCAGCCACGATTCCGTGAAACATAGGACATTACAGTTTTTGATGTCCCGTTGGTAGGATATTTGTGATCCACGTCTAGTTTATTGTCCAATGATTGCACGTTGGCGAGTAGTATTGATGGTAACGGCAGCTTTCCCACTCGCCTTTTCCGGGTCCTAACCAGGCATCCGGCTCTTTGTCCTCTGTACCTGTGTCGCTTCCTCTTGCAAATAACGTGAATGTCGGCCCTGCCGGATGTTTGGAAAATGTCTTGTGTGTCTTGTTTGTTGAAGAAAGAATCTTCATCTAATCCGAGGTGAGTGATCGCTGTCCTGATATCCAGAAGCTCTTTTTTGCCTTAAGATACGGTTGCAGAAACATTATGTACAAAACAAGTTACAAATAATGCGAAAAACCCCACTTAATAGCACAATTGGTTGGGCGCCCGTAAAACTGCTTCCATTTCTTCTGCCGCCACTTTGGAACAAAGTACTCTAGGCTAATGAAGGTATACAAATTGCTTACTGGAAAATACTCTTTTAAAAATGAATGGAAGAGGCAAGTGGAAGGGGGAAAAGACAGCACTGCTCTGAGACAAGCAAGGGGACTGGTCTTGATAAATCGATTTGATTTTCATTTTCACTGAATCTCCGTTTCGGTATTGGTTAGGCTACAATTAGGGTGTGGAAATGTTATGCTTTTCGTACTGTAGCCTACTACCAACCTTCACGTTTTATAGCACCAACCCTGAGGGTTTAGTTTTTCTTGGTTTTTAAACACCATAATATTAATCAAATGAATTAAGCGACATTTCTTAATCAATCCCATATACTATGTTCTTACAAAAAAAGGTTTTAAATTCTCTAGTACAGCCAATATTGAAGAGATGTCAAATGCTTCTCAAAAATGCTCTATGGTGGTCAAACTAGCATTAATGGCAACAATGGCTGACAAGTAAATAACTGCAATTTGTGCTGCTGTATGACGCAACTTTTACAGGAACAACCACTGTAGTAAGGTGTTTCCCATACTGGTAAGTAAGGCACACTGTATATTACACCAAGCGTGTTAACTGTAGGGTGTGATTGCATTGAAGGTTGACCGCCTACTCTGTGTGTGCATTAACTACAGGGGGGGAGATGTTCGAGATGCTCCTTGTGCTCATTCTTTGGCTCTGGTTCGTTTCGATCAGGTTGACTTTGTTCTTCCAATACAGGTACTGAAGCTGTTTCAGGTAGGTACTCATTTGCAGGTTGTCTTTCCTCTTCCCTTATAAGTACTTGGACTGAATCTCTTTATATCATGGGAGGTCTTGCAGATACTTGGTTTGAAGTTCATTGTTCTGTCCTAGTCAGATGGTTCCTTAGCCAATAGCCTCCTGTCCATTCATCATCCAAGTCAGATGTGTCCCCATTGTGAGTGTGTTCTTCCACATCACTGACTCTTGACTGTCTGTTTCTCTGCATAGATCACTTCTTTGGTGCTGGTTTAGGAGCGGTGGTGGAGGTTCAACCGGTAAGTAATTCACAAGTAGTAACACGTTTCGGTGCAGTGTTCTGGTTTTATGCCTGTCTCCAACCTCGGAATGAACTATGTCTACCAGATTGTCTGCAAACTGTTCCTTCCTTCCCAGTATGATTTTAGCTTCCCGGGTCCTCTCGGCTCACTGAGGTGCCTAACCAGAACTTGGTCTCCAGGTTACAGAACTGCCCCTTTCATCTTCCGGTCTCTCTCTCCCAACAAGCCAAACAACAAGTCCACTGGAAGGTGTGGTTGACGACCGTAGAGCAGATAGTAGGGTGAGTAACCAATGGACTCATGCCGGGTGAAGTTGAATGCGTGTACAATTTGTGGAAGATGGTCCTTCCATCTCTCCTTCTCTTTGTCTGCCAGCGTTCGCAACATCTGTAGCAAGGTGCGGTTAAATCTCTCAGCTGGATTATCTTGGGGATGGTATGGTGGTGTTCTGGAATGGCCAACCCCTGATAGCTGCTGGAACAGGACATTTTCAAACTCCCGACCCTGATCATGATGCAGTTTCAAGGGGTATCCAAATCGGGGTAGGAAGTCATTAAAGGTACGCTCTGCTGCAGTCCGTCTGGACTTGTTCTTTGTCTGGTAAGCTTGAGCAAATCTTGTAAATTAATGATCAACCACCACCAGGATGTACTCAGTACCTCCTTAGCTGGTCTCCAGATGTAAGTAATCCACACAGACGAGCTCCAGGGGTGAGCTAGATATGATGCTACCCATAGGTGCTCGCACATGCATGACAGGTTTCTTCAGCTTTATGCACTGACATTTCCTTGTGACATAGTTCTCGATATATGGCCAGTAGAACCTCTCGCAAGGTGGAGTACTCTTTTGGTACCAATGTGTCCCATGTCATCATGGAGATGTTTAAGGGCTACCGGTCTGTACCTTACAGGAAGGACGAGCTGTTGGTCCGTCTATATAGGAGCCCATTCTCCAGGTGCAGTTTGCTCCACTCATAGAATATCTTCCTTGTGACCCAGTTCACCACTTTTCTCATTTCATCAGTAACTACTGTAGCAGTCTCCTTAAGCTTTACAATCTCTCCAGTGGCTGGATCTTCACGCGGTGCTTTCACCAGCTCGTCATGACCTATCATTGGCAGAAGTGCACTGGGCTGATGACTGGAGTCTACAGAGGAGATGTGGAGGGCAGTGATCCAGGCCACATCCTTCCTCTGGGCCACTTGGCTCCCTTCCCTCTTTGCACGCACAAAGTCCTGTGACAGCTCCTCAGTGCATTCTGTCACATATTGATTGATGTCTATGGAGATACAAGACAATGTATCCGCATCTATATTTATTTTTCCAGGCCTGTACTTAATGTTGAACCGGAAATCTGACAGTTCTCCAACCCAGCGGTGGCCGACAGCATTAAGCTTTGCGGTGCTCATGACGTAGGTTAGTGGGTTGTTATCTGTATAAATGGTGAAGTATGGGGTGTAGCATAGGTCGTCCCTAAACTTTTCACACACGGCCCATTTTAGAGCAAGGAACTCAAGCTTTCCGCTGTGCAAATTGTAGTTCCTCTCAGCTGGTGTTAATTTTCTTGATCCATATCCGATTACTCTCAACTTCCCATCCTGCTGCTGATAAAGGATGGCTCCGAGTCCCTTCTTTGAAGTGTCGGTATGCAGTACGAGTGATAAATGAAAGTTAGGGTATGCCCCGGATTTCTGAACTAAAGATCACTGATGTTTTTCTAAGTTGATTTTAGAGTACAGTACCAACATTGAGGTTTTTTACTAGTTACCACAGCCACAAAGTCAAACGGTCTTTGTGGCTTTTTGGTCTTGGTTTAAAGTCAGGCGTATGGCTAGCAGTGTGGTTAATTAGATTAGGTTTAAAATCTGATTTTAAGAAGATACATTGTAGAAATAGGCGGAGTTTATGACTTTGTGTCTGGTATCTAGTGACGGCCCTGGTGTGGCAGAGTTGGTGTAAGAAATGTTGCTACAATGTTACCATGGTGAAACTTGTTTTAAACATGCTCATCAAAGATTTTTGCCTAGTGTGTTCATTTTTAATGACCCGGATGAACATGATGACGTCATCAGTGCACAAAAATGGCAGAGTCGGAGGAGGAGGATGTCTTGGTCCAGAGAGTTGTCAAAGATATCAATAACGCCTTCAAGAGAAATCCCAATATGTACGTAGCATTATCCAATTTATCGTAAATAACGAGTACGATTAGCTAGCTACAAGATAACAGCAAACTAATCATGGCATGATGCTCGAACGAGATGGCAATCATTTGCTGCTTTATTAGCAAGCTAATCTAACTATCACAGTTTGTTGTCCAGCAAGCAAGCAAGCAAACATTCAGGATAAAAAGCAATCTGCAGAGCTCGGAGGGTAGCCTAGTTTGTGTATTTGCATACATTTAGCCATACGTTGCAGAGGATATATCTTTGACTGTGCAGCGGAATTCGTTTGCCACTTAGTAGCTAGCTACTATTCATTAGCCAAGAAGGCTAGCTACTTGATTTGCAGAAAAAGTTGACCCAGCCTTGTTATTCCCAGCTCTGGAATGGCATGCATAAATCACGTGAATAGAAAGTGTTTGTTTTGACCACAAATTAAAGTATATAGGCAGCTAAATAGTGTTGGAACAGTCTGCGGCTCGCGACTCTCCTCTCGCATGAAACGTGGGAGTTATGTTATGTGGGAGTGACATTTCCAGATCTTTTTTTACACCTTTATTTATCTAGGCAAGTCATTTAAGAACAAATTCTTATTTTTACTGACGGCCTAGGAAAAGTGGGTTAACTGCCTTGTTCAGGGGCAGAACGACAGATGTGTATCTTGTCAGCTCGGGGATTCGATTTTGCAACCTTTCGGTTCCAAGTCCAACGCGCTAACCACCACGTACCTATGTACGCAAAGGTCTGACACCTTTGTATCCAAAATGTGTCTTTACTATACTGAACAAAAATATAAACACAACATGCAACAATTTTATAGATTTTACTGAGTTGCAGTTCAAACAAAGAAATAAGTAAATTTAAATTAATTAAATCGGTCGTTATGGGTGGGCCTGGGAGGGCAGAAGCCGAGCCACTTGGGAGCCAGGCCCACCCAATTGGAAATAGTTTTCCCCCACAAAATAGCTTTATTACATACATAAATACTTGTCAGATTTTTGTGCATATGGAACATTTCTAGGGTGTTTTATTTCAGCTAATAAAACATGGGACCAACAGTTTGCATGTTGTATAAAATATAAATATTTTTGTTGAGTTTAGTTGTCATCCCTCACCCTAGCGTTGACTGATGAGTTTGGCTCTGTGATTCATAGATGTTTTATCTATCATATCTCAGAAACCTGTCAAGTTTCACACCTGCTGTTTTGATTCCAATGGAGATCTACTCTGGTGATGACATAGCTACTACGCTTTTCAAGATGTTAGCTAATCATATCCAATAATGATCATTTTATTACTTGGTAATATTTTTTATATATTGTTATAATAACATGGTAAATAATGCCTTGTTGGGCTTAGAAGAGTGTCAGCTCGCTAGATATATTCTGTTTAGAAGCTTCTCCGACTGAGTGTTCTAAATTAGAACTGGCCTACATTCTGTAGCTCATTTAAGAACAGGGTGTGAATGCTTCAACTTGATGCTGAGTAGGCCAGATCTTTTCCCTTTCATTTGCATCTCCATGTTTTGGTAGCCAACTCATAACCACCAGCCTCTTTTGAGAGATATCAAAAGAGGCTTTGCAGTACAAGGCACAATGGAATGTAAAATATAACTTTTCATATAAAATTGATTTGATGCACATTTCAGTTCCAGTTTATCAGAAGTAGAACATACACAGACCTATTTGAACTGAGTACATTTCTACTTAATAAATTGAAGGCATTTTTACAGGGCAAAACATCCTTCAATAAAAATAACATCTAAGCCTGATTAGTAGTGTTTGTATAGGCTCAATCTCTCTGGTGATGTGAGAGACCTGTGCTGAGCGCTATGCTGTGCTGTGTGCATACACACACCAGGGTTCCATACCAACAATTTCCCCACTAGGTTTTTCAGTTGGTGGCATCCATCTAAAAAAATTATAGAGCAAACATGCCACTCTGACATGTAGAATAAGGAATCACTCCAGTTCTATTTGTGACATTTCTATCTGAAACATTCCAATCCATTTTGCTTACTGAACATGGCCCTGCTGCAAAGGGGACTGTATGTGTGTACGCGCACCGCAGTTTGAGGCAAACCAGTTCTGTTGTGTGCTCAGTGAGGCGTAGACTCTCTGGAGATGCACTTGTGCAAACTAGGCTTCTCTCTACAAGGCTTGTGCCCCGTACTCCAGACCAGTGTTGTATTGGGCATCTAAAGTGTGCTCCTGTTCCTTCAACTAGAGACATTTAGGCTAAGTACAAGGGTCCCTACTCCATAAGCCAGGCAGTGAATAAAGCCCACCATCAGACAGGGGTTCTGCTGAGTCTAGAGGTTAAAAGGTTATGTATGTGTGAGCATGCATGTTAGAGAGCATGGGTATCTGAGAACGTGTGAATGTGTTTGTGTAGTTGTTGTGTTAGAGCAATGAGCATGCAGGTTCACACTCTCTCTCTCCTCCCCCCTCCCCCTCCTAGTGATGAGATAGGTCTGATCCTGTGTCCTGAGGCCAGGTACAACCGCAGCCCCATCGTCTTGGTAGAGAACAAGTTGGGGGTGGAGAGCTGGTGTGTCAAGTTCCTGCTACCCTATGTCCACAACAAACTACTGCTCTACAGGCAGCGCAAACAGTGGCTAGACAGGGAAGGTAAGAAGAATAATTATTTATTCTTTATCCATTTTCCTTAGTCCACTGAAACACGCACACCCCAGGGCTCGAAATTAAGGGTTTCCTGTAGGGCTGGGCGATATGACGATATAATATTGTGTGACGATAGACGTTTTTCTATCGTTTCATATTATGCTGTATCGTTTATTTAATTGTGTTGCAAATCACACTCTTTACTGCAATATTTTTTATCAATTGGATAATGCTTTGCTTTGGTGGAAGGAAATTTGCAACACAAACAAACACGGAGGAGAGTGAACGTTACACAGAGCACGAAGACACAGAGCTCATACCTAAAAGAGGGGCTACTTAGGTCGCATGGATGTGGTTTGGGTATGAAAAGTCTGACAAGGACCAGAAAACCATCCTTTGCAAAATATGCCACAGGCCGGTCCCGACAACAGGCTCAAACACCACTAACCTCCTTTACCACCTACGCAAGAATCATGTGAAACAATACGGCGAGAGTCTACGGATGAGACCCCAAAAAGTACAGTCGAGTGCTCAAAACAAACCCCCGACTCAGACGTTACAAGAGGATTTTGCCCGCGGCACACCATATGGCAAAGAATAACGAAGATGGAAGGAGATTTATTTATTCATTATTATTATTTTATTACAAAAAACACAAGGAAGGGGTAACATTAAAGTATTAGAGCATGAAGAACAAACAATACAGCATCAAGACACTATCAAACATGTATCAGTCTTTCCTCAACAGAGCCATCCTTATGTGTGAGGGTGCATGATATGATAGTGATATAAAATATGTCATAGTTTCTTTTTTCATGATCACAATCTTGTGAAACCCGAACCCTCTATGATCCCACCACAGTTCCCCAATAGCTGTCCCTCAACCATTCGAGACAATTTCAATCTATCTAATTGAATAGAATCTACAGCTTGCGTGTTCAAGATAAATACTTTTACTAAGAGTATTAGTATATTAGTAATTGAGTGAACCGGTCTCTCCACATCTCCTAACAGTACTATTTCTAGGGTCAATTTTAGATCGATGCTATGCATTTTCAGCCATTCCTGAACCTGAGACCAGAAACAGGCTACCTGAGGGCAATACCAAAATAAGTGGTCTATTGATTCTGTATTCTCACAATAAAATCTGCAGAGCTTCGATGATTTTATGCCCCAAATATTCAACATTTTGTTAGTGCCAAGAATTCTAAATAATAATTTTATCTGAAAAGCATGAAGTCTTGAATCTTGCATTGTTTTATATATCAACTCATACACCCTGTACCATGGAATCGGTACATCAAAAATCTCTTCCCAACTATTTTGCAATCTGTATGGCACAGTTGTCAACATCCTGGTCCTCGAATGAAACTGGTATACTTTCCTATTTATGCTATTTTTATTTCTCCGCCAGTTGTGATCCTTTATATTGGGCAGACAGACCAGTTCCCTACCTCCTCCCGCTGCCACCCGCCTCCTCCATTTTTGGGGTAATGCTGTAAACAATTGGTTGTACTCTTGGATTGAGCAGACCTTCCCGTACAATTCTGATAACTCCACGAAGGACATAACTCTACCATTACAATATAATTTAAGAACAAAATATCCTTTTCAAACATCTTTCCCATAAAAACAGGTATTTTATCAACCAGCGCATTTTAGTTCAGCCATAATATTTGGTCTATCTTTTCAGGGGGATGAAATTGAAATTGTAACCAGCTCTGCAATGCTTGTTTGAAAAAGACAATTTTATACATTGGATTAGCTTTTCTTATTAATCTACTTGAGAACTATTTAGGGTTCAAATAAAACTTTTGAATGAGTGAAGCTTTTAGAGAGAGGTTTAGTGCTTTTGTATTTAATAATCTCAACCCACCCAATTCATATTCATTATATAGATAGGCTCGTTTTATTTTGTCTGGTTTAGCGTCCCAGATAAAGCAAAATATTTTTTGCTCATATGATTTGAAAAATGAATCAGCAGGAGTAGGCAGCGCCATAAGTAAGTGAGTAAACTGAGATATGTCTAAGGAGATAATCAGGGCAATTTTTCCAGAAATAGACAGGTGTTTACCTCTCCATGGTTGCAGGATCTTGTCTGTTTTTACAAGTTTTCTATTGAAATTCCTTGTGGAGAGCTTATTTATATATTTTGTGATATGAATACCGAGTATGTCTACTCACCATCAGCCCATTTTATAGGTAAGCTGCAAGGTAATGTAAAAGTTGTATTTTTTAAGGATCCAATAGTTAAAAATAAGTTGTCCTCCAGTAAACTTTGATTAAATTTCCGATATTCCCGTCCACGTGGAAAATCTATAAGAGTTATGTGAATGCCAATTAGATGATGAGCCGATCGCATTCTGTCTCCTATTAAAACTTTTTTAACCTTTGATGCAAGAGAGAAGGAGACAAGAAAGTAGTCAAGACAACTAGCTTGAATAAGTCTCCTCCATGGATGGAGATCACAACTTACATCTGCAAAGACATGGCCCCAATTTACACGGTCGAGAAACGGGGTTTTTGTGAGTTGGTGCTAACACTCTACCCAAGGTACCAAATGCAAATTGATATGTGACAGGTATTAATGCCAAATTGACATGCAAAACAGTCAAGCTCCCAAAATATATATATTTTAGGCCTATATTTATTTTGTTTGCAACTATAGTTGAAGTGTTTTATATTTACCTTTTTAGATTTTATACATTATTATTTTGTTACATGCTTAATTGCAAATTTGCACCAAGGCTCTAAATAAAAGGAGAAATAATCAAATATGAGTAAGTACCTTTTATTTGTTGAGTATAATTCAAAATGTAATAAGAAATAGGCCTTTACATGTGGTAATTTTATATAAACTATTTATTAATTGAATTTACAGAAAATGTGCTATATCGTGATATGAAATGATCTATATCGGGATATGAGATTTTGTCCATATCGCCCAGCCCTAGTGTCCCGTCATCCGGGGGATGATTAAAAAATATATGTCTGGGACTGTTTAAAACACACGTTGGAACAGTTGCGGGATGATAGAGCACAAAAATATCAAATGCATACAACAGTGGTTCCATACTAAAATTTTTAAATACAAAGATAAGGCTGATGAAACAGATCACAATATTTAGCTTAAAAGTTGATAAACTATGAATACTTCACATTACAAGTGCAGCAATGTGTTAACTTGTCTCGGCCATATGCGTGAATCTTCCAAAATGCTATTACGGGAGAACGCCATTCTCAAACGCTCACCTGATGTGAGCGGTTTTTATAGTGTGACAGAGATGGATATGCAGCCTAATGGTAGAAACTTAGAAAAAGGGAATATCTGAACAAGGTATTGTGCCTTAATACCTTTGGACAGTAGAAGAGGAAATGATGGTATCAATGATATGATCATATCAGGAAATCTCTGCTTTTTTTCTATGGTTGGATTTTGGCTGTACATTATTAAAAGCAAGGTGTTCACAAACAAGAGGTGGTCAGGTACTGATGTTGGGCGATTAGGCCTGGCTCGCTTTTACTTTTCTTTTGAAAGATAGTGAATGTCTAACATCAAACCGTGAGATTGAAATAGCTAGAAAGAAGAATAAAAGACTGATGCAATGAGACAATATACAGTGCATTCGGAAAGTATTCAGGCCCCTTGACTTTTTTCACATTTTGTTACATTGCAGCCTTATTCTAAAATGTATAAATAAATATTTTCCCTCATCAATATACACACACAATACCCCATAAAGACAAAGCAAAAACAAATATGAGGGGACTCAGCGGAGGTTCAAACAAGTAAAAAGACAGCGTGGCCTAATTTCTTCAGAGCAGCTAAGAATTCTAGTTAACATTTCAACACAGTATTGACTGAAGCTTTCTATAGAATGTCATTTAAAAAGCAGCCTCTGAGATCATAAGGAATACGTTTTGTTGCATGAAGAATTTATATCAAGGAATCTGGTAGTTTTTGTCTGTCTAGCTGATAGGGAGTGAGCGGGCGGAGTGGGTCTATTTACAGGACTTTGTTATTGCAGCCACAACATATATACACACGTAGCTTACACACAATAGGGCCGGGATGATAATAGTATTGCAATATTTTTTCCATGGCAAAACTTTAAACATGAAGCAGAACGAAAGCTTTGGTCCTTTCTAAACCTGCTGTAATAAATACATGTGACTGTGGATGACAGCATAATGTTTGTTTCCAAGATTAGGTCTGTTTTCCTAAAGAAGTAAAATTCGCTTCATGTTTTATTTACTTGCCACGATACTAATGAGTATCGCGATACTGCTATCGTCCTGGCCTTAATACACAACACAGCTGGTAGAAGCTGGAGTCATTGGTTGGTGTCCATACCTGACATTCCAAGCGGTGGTAAAGTCTGAGTTGAGCAGCAGCAGAGTGCAAGTAATGTCCACCAGAGCTGGAACAGAGACAGAGACAGGTTAGCATATCAAGTGATTATTTGAAGTACAATTAAAGCTGTCTATAATGCCCATTTGTCTTGGCAAAATACATTCTGGCCGTCCAAAAGGGTAATGAAAGGACCAGACCAACTGAAAATTTTGGCACATCCCCAACGCTCATCTATATGATTAAACCTAGAGCCCGACCGATAAATCAGCTAACCGATATTATCGGGCGATATTAGCCTTTCACATATTCCACAGATAAAGCACCGATATTGTGTACATAGAATTAACAAATATGTCTGCTCATACATGTCACGCTGTAGAATGATAGGAGACAGGCGCAGGAATACGTAATACGTTTTTTTTTCTCCACCTAAAATAAAGTACGTCATGAAAACGACGGGCACGAAGCCCAAAACAAACACTTGTGTGTGTATATATTAAAACACAGGGATGCAACCCAAACAAAAGAGTGAGGTTTAAACCTCTAAATAATACACAGGACTAAACCCGTAATAACAAGTGCACAATAACACATAGCACGAAAGTCGATACAACAGAGCAAAGGTACTCACAAGACCAACGGACATGGGGACAATAATCGTCAAGGACAATGGGGAACAGAGGGCACATACAGTTGAAGTTGGAAGTTTACATACACCTAAGCCAAATACTTTTAAACTCAGTTTTTCACAACTCCTGACATTTAATCCTTGTAAAAAAATCATTTTTTTAGGTCAGTTAGGATCACCACATTGTTTTAAGAATGTGAAATGTCAGAATAATAGTAGAGAGTGATTTATTTCAGCTTTTATTTATTTCATCACATTCCCAGTGGGTCAGAAGTTTACATACACTCAATTAGTATTTGGTAGCACAGCTGTTGTAACTGAGTCAGGTTTGTAGGCCTCCTTGCTCGCGCACATTTTTTCAGTTCTGTTCACACATTTTCTATAGGGTTGAGGTCAGGGCTTTGTGATGTCCACTCCAAAATCTTGACTTTATTGTTCTTAGCCATTTTGCCACAACTTTGGAAGTATGCTTGGGGTCATTCTCCATTTGGAAGATCCATTTGCGACCAAGCTTTAACTTCCTGACCGATGTCTTGAGATGTTGCTTCAATTTATCCACATAATTTTCCTCCCTCAGGATGCCATCTATTATGTGAAGTGCACCAGTCCCTCCTGCAGCAAAGCACCCCACAACATGAGGCTGCCACCCCCGTGCTTCACGGTTGGGATGGTGTTCTTCGGCTTGCAAGCCTCCCCCTTTTTCCTCCAAACATAACGATGGTCATTTATCACCAAAAAGTAATATTTTTGTTTCATCAGACCAGAGGACATTTCTCCAAATTGTACTATCTTTGTCCCCATGTGCAGTTGCAAACCGTAGTCTGGCTTTTTTATGGCGGTTTTGGAGCAGTGGCTTCTTCTTTGCTGAGCGGCCTTTCAGGTTATGTCGATATAGGACTCATTTTACTGTGGCTATAGATACTTTTATACCTGTTGTTTCCTCCAACATCTTCACAAGGTCCTTTGCTGTTGTTCTGGGATTGATTTGCACTTTTTGCACCAAAGTACGTTCATCTCTTGTAGTCAGAACGCGTCTCCTTCCTGAGCAGTATGACAGCTGAGTCGTCCCATGGTGTTTATATTTGCACACTATTGTTTGTACAGATGAACGTGGTACCTTCAGGCATTAGGACATTTCTCCCAAGAATGAACCAGACTTGTGGAGGTCTACAGTTTTTTTTCTGAGGTCTTTGCTGATTTATTTTTATTTTCCCATGATGTCAAGCAAAGAGGCACTGAGTTTGAAGATATGCCTTGAAAAACATCCACAGGTACACCTCCAACGGACTCAAATGATGTCAATTAGCCTGTCAGAAGCTTCTAAAGCCATGACATCATTTTCTGGACTTTTCCAAGCTGTATGTAAACTTCTTACCCACTGGGAATGTGATGAAATACTGTAATTTAAAGCTGAAATAAATAATTCTCTCTACTATTATTCTGACATTTCACATTCTTAAAATAAAGTGGTGATCCTAACTTACTTAATTCAGGGAATTTTTACAAGGATTAAATGTCAGGAATTGTGAAAAACTGAGTTGAAATGTTTTTGGCTTTGGTGTATGTAAACTTCCAACTTCAACTGTTTGTGCCCTCTGTTCCCCATTGTCCTTGTCGATTATTGTCCCCATGTCCGTTGGCTCTTGTGAGTACCTTTTGTCGTGGTAATTTCCTGTATCACTAAATGAGGAGAGTTTACAAACCACACACCAGTCAGAGTTATACTTAAACTTCATCTTTAATTATATGACCTTCACCATAGCCCTTTGACTCTCAGATCAATTCAGTGTCTATAATGAATTCTGAGAGTGCCTATAAGAGAATTCCAAGATCTTTTATAGCCAAGAAACACCCATCTCAACTTACATGACGAACCACAGATCTTAGGAATAGTTCCCAAATAAATACTTTTACTTGAGAGAGGAGTATCCCATAGCCAGATAGCATTAGCTATAAAAAAAATACAGTTTTATATCTTTATGTGTGAAGCCTGAAATGTGGCAAAAGGTCGCAAAGTTCAAGGGGGCCGAATACTTTCGCAAGGCACTGTACACACACGTGTTTGTTTTGGGCTTCGTCCCCGTCGTTTTCATGACGTACTTTATTTTAGGTGGAGAAATAAAAAAAACTATTACGTATTCCTGCGCCTGTCTCCTATCATTCTACAGCGTGACATGTATGAGCAGACATATTTGTTAATTCTATGTACGCAATATCGGTGCTTTATCTGTGGAATATGTGAAAGGCTAATATCGCCGATAATATCGGTTAACCGATTTATCGGTCGGGCTCTAGTTTTAATCATATAGATGAGCTTTGGGGATGTGTCAAAATTTTCAGTTGGTCTGGTCCTTTCGTTACCCTTTTGGACAGCCAGAATGTATTTGCCAAGAAAAATGGGCATTATAGACAGCTTTAATTGTACTTCAAATAATCACTTGATATGCTAACCTGTCTCTGTCTCTCCCTCTTCCAGCTCTGGTGGACATTACTTGCACTCTGCTGCTGCTCAACTCAGACTTTACCACCGCTTGGAATGTCAGGTATGGACACCAACCAATGACTCCAGCTCCCACCAGCTGTGTTGTGTTTATTGTCCAGGACGATAGCAGTATCGTAATACTCGTTAGTATTGGAAACAAACCCTATTTTGTCATCCAGAGTCACATTTATTTATTTTCCAAGTTATAGCATGCAATATTTTACATACAGCAGGTTTAGAAAGAACCAAAACTTTCGTTCTGCTTCATGTTTTAATTTTTGCCATGGAAAAAACATTGCTACAGTGGGGCAAAAAAGTATTTAGTCAGCCACCAATTTTGCAAGTTCTCCCACTTAAAAATATGAGAGAGGCCTGTAATTTTCGTCATAGGTACACTTCAACTATGACAGACAAAATGAGGGAAAAAAATCCAGAAAATCACGTTGTAGGATTTTTTATTAATTTATTTGCAAATTATGGTGGAAATAAGTATTTGGTCACCTACAAACAAGCAAGATTTCTGGCTCTCACAGACCTGTAACTTCTTCTTTAAGAGGCTCCTCTGTCCTCCACTCGTTTCCTGTATTAAATGGCACCTGTTTGAACTTGTTATCAGTATAAAAGACACCAGTCCACAACCTCAAACAGTCACACTCCAAACTCCACTATGGCCAAGACCAAAGAGCTGTCAAAGGACACCAGAAACATAATTGTAGACCTGCACCAGGCTGGGAGGACTGAATCTGAAATAGGTAAGCAGCTTGGTTTGAAGAAATCAACTGTGGGAGCAATTATTAGGAAATGGAAGACATACAAGACCACTGATAATCTCCCTCGATCTGGGGCTCCATGCAAGATCTCACCTCGTGGGGTCAAAATTATCACAAGAACGGTGAGCAAAAAGCCCAGAACCACACACGGGGGACCTAGTGAATGACCTGCAGAGATCTGGGACCAAAGTAACAAAGCCTACCATCATTAACACACTACGCCGCCAGGGACTCAAATCCTGCAGTGCCAGACGTGTCCCCCTGCCTAAGCCAGTACATGTCCAGGCCCGTCTGAAGTTTGCTAGAGAGCATTTGGATGATCCAGAAGAAAATTGGAAGAATGTCATATGGTCAGATGAAACCAAAATATAACTTTTTGGTAAAAACTCAACTCGTCATGTTTGGAGGACAAAGAATGCTGAGTTGCATCCAAAGAACACCATACCTACTGTGAAGCATGGGAGTGGAAACATCATGCTTTGGGGCTGTTTTTCTGCAAAGGGACCAGGACGACTGATCCGTGTAAAGGAAAGAATGAATGGGGGCATGTATCGTGAGATTTTGAGTGAAAACCTCCTTCCATCAGTAAGGGCATTGAAGATGAAACGTGGCTGGGTCTTTCAGCATGACAATGATCCCAAACACACCGCCCGGGCAACGAAGGAGTGGCTTTGTGAGAAGCATTTCAAGGTCCTGGAGTGGCCTAGCCAGTCTCCAGATCTCAACCTCATAGAAAATCTTTGGAGGGAGTTGAAAGTCCATGTTGCCCAGCAACAGCCCCAAAACTTCACTGCTCTAGAGGAGATCTACATGGAGGAATGGGCCAAAATACCAGCAACAGTGTGTGAAAACCTTGTGAAGACTTACAGAAAACGTTTGACCTCTGTCATTGCCAACAAAGGGTATATAACAAAGTATTGAGATAAACTTTTGTTATTTACCAAATACATATTTTCCACCATAATTTGCAAATACATTTATTAAAAATCCTACAATGTGATTTTCTGGATTTTTTTTCTCATTTTGTCTGTCATAGTTGAAGTGTACCTATGGTGAAAATTACAGGCCTCTCTCATCTTTTTAATTGGGAGAACTTGCACAATTGGTGGCTGACTAAATACTTTTTTTGCCCCACTGTATACTAGTATCATGCTGGCCCTATTGTGTGTAAGCTACGTGTGTTTATATGTTGTGGCTGCAATAACAAAGTCCTGTAAATAGACCCACTCCGCCCGCACACTCCCTATCAGTTAGACAGACAAAAACTACCAGATTCGTTGATATAAATTCTTCATGCAACAAAACGTATTCCTTATGATCTCAGAGGCTGCTTTTTAAATGACATTCTCTAGAACGTTTCAGTCAGTACTGTTTTGAAATATTAACTACCCTGAATTCTTAGCTGCTCTGAAGAAATTAGGCCACGCTGTCTTTTTACTTGTTTGAACCTCCGCTGAGTCCCCTCATATTTGTTTTTGCTTTGTCTTTATGGGGTATTGTGTGTGTATATTGATGAGGGAAAATATTTATTTATACATTTTAGAATAAGGCTGTATTATAACAAAATGTGAAAAATGTCAAGGGGCCTGAATACTTTCCGAATGCACTGTATATTGTTTCATTGCATTAGTCATTTATTCTTCTTTCTAGCTATTTCAATCTCACGGTTTGATGTTAGACATTCACTATCTTTCAAAAGAAAAGGAAAAGCCACACAAGCGGGTAGCTTTGATATAATCATTTCTTAACACTAATTACAATAATTTATTTATCAACGTTTCGATAGCAAGCTGTCTTCATCAAGGTTTCAAGAGATTCAGTCTCCAATAGAGCCAGACTGATAAATCGGTTGACGGATATAATCAGCCGATATTAGCCTTTCACAAAAAAAATTTAATCAGTCTGTATTCCACAGATAAAGCACCGATATTATATACATAGAATAAACAAATACGTCTGCTCATTTGCAGTAACTTTTTGAAAATGTCAATGGTTGCCTGACATCATTCAGCCCTAGGTCACAACGTGAGTGAGAGTAGACATGGTAGTTTGACGGTGAATAGCTTGTCACAGCCAGTGTATATGAATAAGTAAATAATTAGAAGAACACTTCACCAAGCAAGCAGCCCTGTCCTCATCACTAAGGCCATGTGTTTGCATTCATGATAAGTAGCTAACGTTTGCTAGCTAGATAAATTAGAATGTGTGACTAAAACCAGTGGGGCAAGCATTTGCCTGCATAAGCATTTTCAGTCATCCGCGCATGCCATTCTGCAATATAATGTATGTATGGTTTCTGTGAGAAAACATTGTTGTAATGAACAGCTAGCTTGTGCTTGTCATAACTTACTCTCATTGCGAGGTTGCCATAAAGTGTTTGTTTACATGACCTTTGACTATTGTAAACACTGTAGTATATCTACTCAAGACAAATGCTCACACCTAGCGGTGAGATTAGGAACAGCATGTTACTGCTTTTCAATGCTTATTTGTGAACAGTGCAGTTGAAAGAAAGTTTAATTTATTCAGCCAGACACCCCTTGTGGCGGTTTAGCACAAACACTTTTGCATTCTTCTTATCCACTGCCATAGATAGACAACTTTAAGTTGTACCTAAGAAGGTAAACTAAACAAGTTTTACTGTCGTATTTATAGAGGATATAGTTTCCTTTTGGTGGATATCCTGTAAACCACAAAATGTTCTTAAATAATGTTAATTGTAATATTTTGTTAAGAAATCATATTTTATAGTATCTGTTAATCCTTTAGAGCACAATTTGTGTAAGAAAAGGTTGGTTTTTAATTTTACCCCCGGAATTAATTTCCTCCCCCCCAAATAAAAAATAAAATAAATATATATATATGTGTGTGTGTGTGTGTGTGTGTGTGTGTGTGTATATATCGGGATTCAGTGACTTTTGCCTCCCTAAAAATCGGTATCGGACACAAAAATCCCATACCGGTCGGTCTCTACTCTCCAATTGGTTCTTTCTGGAGATACACTATATATACCAAAGTGTGTGGACACCCCTTCAAATTTGTGGATTCGGCGATATCAGCCACATCCGCTGCTGACAATGGTATAAATTAAAGCACAAAGCCATGCAATCTGCAAAGACAAACATTGGCAGTAGAATTGCCTTAATGAAGATCTCTGTGACTTTCAACGTGACGATGCCACTTTTCCAACAAGTCAGTTCATCAAATTTCTGCCCTGCTAGAGCTGCCCCTGTCAACTGTAAGTGCTGTTATTGTGAAGTGGAAACGTCTAAGAGCAACAACGGCTCAGCCGCAATGTGGTAGGCCACACAAGCTCACAGAACGAGACCGCTGAAGCGCGTAACGCGTAAAAATAATCTGTCCTCGATTTCGACACTCACTACAGAGTTTCAAACTGCTTCTGGAAGCAATGTCAGCACAAGAAATGTTCGTCGGGAGCTTGGTTTCCATGAACGAGCAGCCGCACACAAACCTAAGATCACCAAGTGTCGACTGGAGTGGTGTGAAGCTTCCCCGCCATTGGACTCTGGAGCAGTGGAAACGCGTTCTCTGGCGTGATGAATCACGCTTCACCATCTGGCCGCCTGACGGACGAATCTGGGTTTGGAGGATGCCAAGAGAACGCTACCTGCACGAATGCATAGTGCCAACTGTAAAGATTGGTGGAGAAGGAATAATGGTCTGGGGCTGTTTTTCATGTTTCGGTGGTCTCGGGCTGTTTTTCATGGTTCGAACTAGGCCCTTTAGATCCAGAGAAGGGAAATCTTAACGCTACAGCATACAAAACCTTCTAGACGATTCTGTGCTTCCAACTTTGTGGCAACAGGTTGGGGAAGGCCCTTTCCTGTTTCAGCATGACAATCAAATACAATTTTATTTGTCACATGCGCCAAACACAACCTACCAGTGAAATGCTTACTTACAAGCCCTTAACCAACAATGCAGTTTTAAGAAAAATAAGTGTTAAGTAAAAAATATGCCCCTGTGCACAAAGCGAGTTCCATACAGAAATGGTTTGTCAAGATCGGTGTGGAAGAACTTGACTTGCCTGTATAGAGCCCTGACCTCAATTCTATCGAATACCTTTGGGATGAATTGGAACGCCGACTGTGAGCCCGGCCTAAATCGCCCAACATCAGTACCTGACCTCACTAATACTCTTGTGGCTGAATGGAAGCAAGAACCCGCAGCAATGTTCCAACATCCTAGTGGAAAGCCTATCTGTAAGAAGATTAGAGGCTGTTATAGCAGCAAAGGGGGGACCAACTTCCTATTAATACCCATGATTTTGGAATGATATATGTTCAACATGCAGGTGTCCACATACTTCTGTTCATGTAGTGTATTTTGGCCAGCTATAGGTTGTATTCAGTTGTGGGCCCTATTCATGAATTGCACGTTTCATGAACATTTGTTTTAGAACTGACTCCCAAACTAAGCGTTTTCCTCATTGCATTGTCAATTGACAAGGATGAAGATATATATATTTTTTTTTACTTTACCCCCCTTTTTCTCCTCAATTTCGATCTTGTCTCATCGCTACAACTTTCCAACGGACGAGTCACGTGTCCTCCGAAACATGACCCGCCAAATCGTGCTTCTTAACACCCGCCCGCTTAACCCGGAAGCTAGCCACACCAATGTGTTGGATTAAGCACTGTTCACCTGCTTACTTTAGAAATGTCATTGTATACTGAACTAAGAATATAAACTCAACATGCAACAATTTCAAAGATAAATCAAAATGAAAAATGAGTTACAGGACATCAGTCAATTGAAAAAAAAATATTTGGCCTTAATCTATGGATGTCACGTGACTGGGAATACATCTGTTGGTCAAATTTACTTTAAAAAACAAGTAGGTGTGTCGATCAGAAAAACAGTCAGTATCTGGTGTGACCACCATTTCGCTCATGCAGCGCGACACATCTCCTTCGCATAGAGTAAATCAGGTTGTTGATTGTGGCTTGTGGAAAGTTGTCCCAATCCTCTTCCATGGCTGTGTGAAGTTGCTGGTTATTGGACACTGATTAATCAGCCAATTTTTATATATATATATATATATATTATATATGTATGTATGTGTATATATATGTGTATATATGTGTATGTATGTCTGTGTAATAATGACAATTACAACAATACTGAATGAACACTTTTATTTTAACTTAATATAATACATAAATAAAATCAATTTGGTCTCAAATATATAATGAAACATGTTCAATTTGGTTTAAATAATGCAAAAACACAGTGTTGGAGAAGAAAGTAAAAGTGCAATATGTGCCATGTAAAAAAGCTAACGTTTAAGTCCCTTGCTCAGAACATGATCAAGGGACATATGAAAGCTTGTGGTTACATTTAACATGAGTTTTCAATATTCGTAGTTAATAAATTTAGGGTTGTAGTTATTATCGGACTATTTCTCTCTATACAATTTTTATTTCATATACCTTTGACTATTGTGTGATCTTATAGGCACTATAGTATTGCCAGCCTAATCTCGGGAGTTGATAGGCTTGAAGTCATAAATGGAGCTGTGTTTCAAGTATTGCGAAGAGCTGCTTGCAAATGCAGGAAAGTGCTGTTTGAATGAATGCTTACGAGCCTGCTGCTGCCTACCACCGCTCAGTCAGACTGCTCTATCAAATATCAAATTACATACTTAATTATAATATAATAAACACACAGAAATAGGAACCTTTGGTCATTAATATGGTCAAATCCGGAAACGATCATTTCGAAAACAAAACATTTATTATTTCAGTGAAATACGGAACAGTTCCGTATTTTATCGAACGGGTGGCAACCCTAAGTCTGTTACATCGCTGTTACATTGCACAACCTTTAATGTTATGTCATAATGATGTAAAATTCTGGCAAATTAATTACGGTCTTTTTTAGGAAGAAATGGTCTTCACACAGTTCGCAACGAGCCAGGCGGCCCAAACGGCTGCATATACCCTGACACTGCTTGCACTGAACGCATGAGAAGTGACACAATTTCCCTAGTTAATATTGCCTGCTGACATTCATTTATGTTAACTAAATATGCAGGTTTAAAAAATATATACTTGTGTATTGATTTTAAGAAATGCATTGATGTTTATGGTTAGTTATATTGATGCAACGATTGTGCTTTTTTTTGTGAATGAGCTTTTGTTCAATCATCACCCATTTGGCGAAGTAGGCTGTGATTCAATGATAAATTAACAGGCACCGCATTGATTATATGCAACGCAGGACAAGCTAGTTAAACTAGTAATATCATCAACCATGTGAAGTAAACTAGTGATTATCTTTTGATTGTTTTTTATAAAATAAGTTTAATTCTAGCTAGCAACTTACCTTGGCTCCTTGCTGCACTTGCGTAACAGGTGGTCAGCCTGCCATGCAGTCTCCTTGTGGATTGCAATGTAATCGACCATAATCGGCATCCAAAAATGCAGATTACCGATTGTTATGAAAACTTGAAATCGGCCCCAATTAACCTGCCATGCCGATTTAATCGGTCGACCTCTGATCCAGAGCATCCCAAACATGCTCAATGGGTGACATGTCTGAGTGTGCAGGTCATGGAAGAACGGGGACATTTTCAGTTCCCAGGAATTGTGTAAAGGTCCTTGCTACATGGGGCTGTGCATTATCATGCTAAAACATGAGGTGATGGCCGCGGATGAATGGCACAACAATGGGCCTCAGGATCTCGTCACGGTATATCTGTGCATTCAAATTGCCATCGATAAAATGCAATTGTGTTCGTTGTCCGTAGCTTATGTCTGCCCATGCCATAACTCCTCCGCCACCATGGGACACTCTGTTCACAACATTGACATCAGCAAACCTCTCGCCCACACGACACCATACACATACACAATAAGCCTTTTGTGTGTATGGAACATTTCTGGGATCTCTTATTTCAGCGCATGAAATATGGGACCAACATTTTACATGTTCCGTTTTATCATTTTGTTCAGTGTATTTCCAGGCCACTATAGTGTAATTTAGACTAAACAGTCATTAGCCACTGTTCAAAATGACTGGGCATCACTCAACTTTTGGGCACCAATGCTGCGGCTTCTGTAGAACTTTCATAACAATAACAACGAAACAGAGTGATTGAGCTGCAACCCATGAATTCGGAGTTGAGATAACCATGTGTAACAGTATTGCTTCCTTCCCTCTTCTTGCCCCAACCTGGGCTTGAACCAGTAACCCTCTGAACTAGAGTTGGGCGATATTCCGATAGCATTGTCTACCGACGATGATTGACGGCCTTCGTCAATGCTGACGACATTATGATGTGACAGACAATGGTCTATTTGAACTTTAAAGTAGTCTCGCAGTGCACAGCGGGGTAGGACACAAGTGACATTCCGAGTAATTTGTCTATTTCTATTTGCTGTAGCCTATTTCAATAAATATGTTTTCTACAGAACGCTAGAGAGGAATGTAGGCCAGACAAAGCGGAGAATCCTACCAAAGTGTACAGTCAGAAAATATTGTTTCTCTCTCTCTGTTGGATGCATGGGCCTTAGGCTATAGACTAAACGTATTAAAAAAAATAGAACATAACTATCTTGTAAAGCTGTTTTTAAAAACTTGGCCTATATTCCATTCTCTCTCCATTTGATAGGCTATGAGTATCTTTGGGATATTGGCTACGCTTCCATCGTTTTGTGCATGGCCCTCTTCCAATAAAACATTGAATCTAACGGAGTTACATCTCAAAACCTTATTTGAATAGCCTTAAAACGTAAGGTAGCCAGGGGACTAATAATGAGAGAGATATGAGAGAATAAAATCGAATGACAAGTTTAATTAAGTTTAAGCTTATTTAGAAAGAAATTATCCATGGGGGCCAGACAAATTCAGCCAGTAACACATCCTCCTACTAAGCCTATCATAAAAGCTTTAAGACAAGTTAAAGGTTGCAATATGCAGAAGTTGCTGTGCCATTTCCTGGTTGCTAATATTCTAATAGTTTTCCTAATTTCAGTTTGTGACAAAACAATCAAGTGTAGAGAATCATTGTACCATCTAAACCGCTGTGAAATATATGTTCAATAACCAAAAATATAGAATGTTCAACTGTTTGAAGCTGATGTACAAAACCGAAGGTAAAAGACTGAAAAACAAACTTAAGAACGGGAAGCATAAAAACAGTGCACATATAACAGATCTTCTTAGACTTGCTTTCAATGATAATGACAGATCTATAACTCACATTTCCTTGTGAATTTGGTCGGGTCGCCCAAAATGTTACATATTGCAGCTTTAAAGTTATGAACAGTAACTTATTTCCCAAATATTCTAGTTGAAGAAAGTGTTGTCCTAAAGTTGCACGTTTAGAAAGAACAAGAATGGAAGTCTATAGCCTCGGCATAGGCTATTCTCAACCACAGCTGTATGAGAGATAGAACAAACAATAATATTTATTTACTATTATTTTAAGCGGCAAAAAAAGAAATGATCCAGTTATTACCTACTAACTATCTAGCCATTTCACATTGGCTAAATATTTATGCTTAGCTAATGCGTAAATCATTCATTAACGTAAGTCGGATTTTTACATACACTTAAGTTGGAGTCATTAAAAATCGTTTTTCAACCACTCCAAAAATGTCTTGTTAATAAACTATAGTTTTGGCAAGTCGGTTAGGACATCTATTTTGTGCATGACACAAGTAATTATTCCAACAATTGTTTACAGACAGATTATTTCAATTCTAATTCACTGTATCACAATTCCAGTGGGTCAGGAGTTTACATACACTAAGTTGACTGTGCCTTTAAACAGCTTGGAAAATCCCAGAAAATTATGTCATGGCTTTAGAAGCTTCTGATAAGCTAATTGACATAATTTGAGTCGATTGGATGTGTACCTGTGGATGTATTTCAAGGCCTACCTTCAAACTCAGTGCCTCTTTGCTTGACATCATGGGAAAATCAAAAGAAATCAGCCAAGACTTCAGAAAAAAATTGTAGACCTCACGTCTGGTTCAAAATTGGGAGCAATTCCAAATACCTGAAGGTACCACGTTCATCTGTACAAACAATAGTACGCAAGTATAAACACCATGGGACCACGTAGCCGTCGTACCGCTCAGGAAGGAGATGCGTTCTGTCTCCAAGAGATGAACGTACTTTGGTGTGAAAAGTGCAAATCAATCCCAGAACAAAGCAAAGGACCTTGTGAAGATGCTGGAGGAAACAGGTAAAAAAGTATCTGTATCCACAGTTAAACGAGTCCTATATCGACATAACCTGAAAGGTTGCTCAGCAAGGAAAAAGCCACTGCTCCAAAACTGCCATAAAAAAGCCAGATTACGGTTTGCAACTGCACATGGGGACAAAGATTGTACTTTTTGGAGAAATGTCCTTTGGTCTGATGAAACAAAACTAGAACTGTTTGGCCATATTGACCATTGTTATGTTCGGAGGAAAAGGGGGAGGCTTGCAAGCCGAAGAACACCTTCCCAACCGTGAAGCACGGGGTGGCGGCATCGTGTTGTGGGGATGCTTTGCTGCAGGAGGGACTGGTGCACTTCGCAAAATAGATGTCATCATGAGGGAGGAAATTTACGTGCATATATTGAAGCAACATCTCAAGACATAAGTCAAGCAGTTAAAGTTTGGTCGCTAATGGGGATTCCAAATGGACAATGACCCTAAGCATACTTCCAAAGTTGTGGCAAAATGGCGTAAGGACAAAGTCAAGGTATTGGAGTGGCCATTACAATGCTCTGACCTCAATCCTTTAGAACATTTGTGGGCAGAACTGAAAAAGTGTGTGCGAGCAAAGAGGCCTACAAACCTGACTCAGTTACACCAGCTCTGTCAGTAGGAATGGGACAAAATTCACCCAACTTATTATGGGAAGCTTGTGGAAGGCTACCTGAAACGTTTGGCCCAAGTTAAATAATTTAAAGGCAATGCTACCAAATACTAATTGAGTGTATGTAAACATCTGACCCACTGGGAATGTGAAGAAAGAAATAAAGGCTGAAATAAATAATTTTCTGATTATTCTGACATTTCACATTCTTAAAATAAAGTGGTGATCCTAACTGACCTTAGACAGGGAATTTTTACTAGGTTTAAATATCAGGAGTTGTCAAAAACTGAGTTTAAATGTATTTGGCTATGGTGTATGTAAACTTCCGACTTCAACTGTATGAACTTTCACAGTGAATGCTTTTATTTATACGTTTCATACGATTTAATTGAATATCGCCAAATGCATATTTTTTTTATTGTGCCTATTTAATGCAAACCTTGCTGTTAATAGATCATAATGCAGCATACAACAGAGCTAAACATTGGTAAATGACAAGTTCACTTTGTCATTCATAGCCTAAAACGCATATCAAGTGCAAATGCGCTGTTTAGCCCACATCTGAAGGCTGGGAGGTATTTAGGATGTCGCCTACTGTGGATCGCTAAAATATCCTAATGATTATGATTACACTTCCTTCATTCAAATATTATGGCGACACTTGGAAACTAAGCTCAAGTTTCAGTGTGGCCTGTTATTGTCCAGACTTGTTGAAATATCTTCTGGCTTTGAAAAAAATCTCCAGGCCTTCGTCATAGCTGTCAATTCTTTGAAAAATAAAAATTTCTTACAGGTGGCAGTTTGGAAAAAAAACGAATCCCGTCCGAATCATTCTCTGGTGTAACGGACATTCTGGGGTAATAAATGAATAACCAACGTTCTCTTGTAATACTAGTCCCTTGCAAATAGGGCTGAAGACAACAAACACCCTGGTCAAATCATTCTGTCATACAAAATACGTATCCAACTGTCAAGGTCACATACCTAATCGTTGCCTGGTATATTTCATTAAGCCCTAGCCGCTTTCAAACATTTGCTCATTTGGCAGATAATAAAAAAAGTAGTCAGGCTATTTAGCCTGTGAATGTGTTTGCTTGTACATTGAGTGTCTTTGAGGATCTAACTTGCCTAACTTTGATCAATTCAAATAACTTATTTTTCCTGTGAGAACTTTTTGTGTTTCATAAAACAAAAACAAGTATGCAAATAGCATGCAAACAAATGTGCCCAATGCAGTAACATAACATTCACAATCGGTAAAGAACATTAAGATTGACAGTCATTGAATAGTTCCTCTCTTCTGTCTGTTTTGGCAGGAAGGAGCTGCTGCAATGTGGCGCCCTAAATCCAGAGAGAGACCTGTACCTGGGAAAACTGGCCCTCACCAAGTTCCCCAAGAGCCCCGAGACATGGATACACAGGTAGGACTGGAGAGGGGTGTGTGTGTGTGTGGTGTGTGCCTCCGCGTGTGTCCACGTTAAATATTTAAAAATATTAAACTGGCGGTTTTACGATGCATGTTTAGTTATCAGTGGACCAAAATAAAACGATGGCATTTATAGGTTCCACTGTAAATCCTCTCACACACTAAAACACAACACGCATTCAAACACGTCACATGCACATACACACAGTTAAACAGGTCCAATCATTACTGCCTCTACTGAGTCCCTTCTCGACTCTAAACCAGGCAACAGAATAAATCTTTGAAATATTATTGATGGAGTAAAGTTATACAATTTACCACCACTAACCCAAGCTGGGAGGGAAGAAGGGATGGAGAGAATTAATGAGGGATGAAAAGAGAAGGAAAGCAAGAGTGTGGGTTGGAGAGAAAAGGGGGGGGGGGGGTGGTGGTGGAGAAAGAAGGATGGAGAAATACTTAGTAATAAAGAGAGAGAAACAGAGGAAGGTACAGAAGAAGAAGGGATGGAGAGAGTAGGGATATATTTCTTGCGAGACGGACGGTCTAACCTATTTCCCACAGTTTAATCCCCCCCCCCCCCCCCCCCCCCGTTCCCCACACCATCCCCGTCATGTTAGATCAGGACCAAGCCCAGGCCGTAGGATCACATCCCATTAGAAAGACACCCCGTGCCCCAAGGGACCCTAGGAAATTATGGTTACATGATTGTCACTGGCCTGACACTGGTTTCATTCAGTATATTGTAGAAGGAGGGGGAAAAGGGAGGAAGGATGAGGGGTTAGAGGTAGAAAGCAGGTAGAAACAGAGAGTTGGAAGTTTACATTCACCTTAGCCAAATACATTTAAACTCAGTTTCAGAATTCCTGACATTTAATCCTTGTAAAAATTCCCTGTCTTAGGTCAGTTAGGATCACCTCTTTATTTTAAGAATGTGAAATGTCAGAATAATAGTGGAGAGAATGATTTATTTCAGCTTTTATTTATTTCATCACATTCCCAGTGGGTCAGAAGTTTACATACTCAATTAGTTCTTGGTAGCAATGCCTTTAAATTGTTTAACTTGGTCAAACGTTTTGGGTAGCCTTCCACAAGCTTCCCATAATAAGTTGGGTGAATTTTGGTCCATTCCTCCTGACAGAGCTGGTGTAACGGAGTCAGGTTTTGATGTTTTATTTATTTCACCATTATTTAACCAGGTAGGCTAGTTGAGAACAAGTTCTCATTTACAACTGCGACCTGGCCAAGATAAAGCACAGCAGATTGACACATACAACAACACAGAGTTACACATGAAATAAACACGCATACAGTCAATATAATACAAAAATAAATAAAGTCTATATACAGTGTGTGCAAATTAGGTAAGATAAGGGAGGTAAGGCAATAAATAGGCCATGGTGGCAAAGTAATTACAATATAGCAATTAAACACTGGAATGGTAGATGTGCAGAAGATGACTGCAAGTAGAGATACTGGGGTGCAAAGGAGCAAGATAAATACAGTATGGGGATGAGGTAGTTGGAAGGGCTGTTTACAGATGGGCTATATACAGGTGCAGTGATCTGTGAGCTGCTCTGACAGCTGGTGCTTAAAGCCAGTGAGGGAGATATGAGTCTCCAGCTTCAGTGATTTTTGCAGTTCGTTCCAGTCATTGGCAGCAGAGAACTGGAAGGAAAGGCGGCCAAAGGAGGAATTGGCTTTGGGAGTGACCAGTGAGATATACCTACTGCAGCGCGTGCTATGGGTGGGTGCTGCTATGGTGAACATTGAGCTGAGATGAGGCGGGGCGTTACCTAGCAGAGACTTGTAGATGACCTAGAGCCAGTGGGTTTGGCGACGGGTAATGAAGCGAGGGCCAGCCAACGAGAGAGTACAGGTCGCAGTGGTGGGTAGTATATGGGGCTTTGGTGACAAAACGAATGGCACTGTGATAGACTGAATCCAATTTGTTGAGTAGAGTGTTGGAGGCTATTTTATAAATGATATCGTCGAGGATCGGTAGGATGTTCAGTTTTACGAAGGTATGTTTGGTAGCATGAGTGAAGGATGCTTTGTTGCGAAATAGGAAGCCGATTCTCGATGTCATTTTGGATTGGAGATGCTTAATGTGAGTCTGGAAGGATATTTACAGTCTAACATACACCTAGTTATTTGTAGTTTTCCATATATTCTAAGTCAGAACTGTCCAGAGTAGTGATGTTGGACGGGCGGGCAGGTGCAGGCAGTGATCGGTTGAAGAGCATGCATTTAGTTTTACTTGCATTTAAGAGCAGTTGGAGGCCACGGAAGGAGAGTTGTATGGCATTGAAGCTCGTCTGGAGGTTAGTTAACACAGTGTCCAAAGAAGGGCCGGAAGTATACAGAATGGTGTCGTCTGTGTAGAGGTTGATCAGAGAATCACCAGCAGCAAGAGCGACATCATTGATGTATACAGAGAAGCGAGTCTGCCTGAGAATTGATCCCTGTGGCAACCCCATAGCGACTGCCAGAGGTCCGGACAACAGGCCTTCCAATTTGACACACTGAGCTCTATCAGAGAAGTAGTTGGTGAACCAGGCGAGGCAATCTGTTGAGAAACCAAGGCTGTTGAGTCTGCCAATAAGAATGTGGTAATTGACAGAGTCGAAAGCCTTGGCCAGGTCGATGAATACAGCTGCACAGTGATGTTTATTATCGATAGCGGTAATGATAGGACCTTGAGTGTGGCTGAGGTGCACCCATGACCAGCTCTGAAACCAGATTGCATAGCGGAGAAGGTACGGTTGGATTTGAAATGGTCGGTAATCTGTTTGTTAACTTGGCTTTCGAAGGCCTTAGAAAGGCAGGGTGGGATAGATATAGGTCTGTAGCAGTTTGGGTCTAGAGTGTCTCCTCCCTTGAAGAGGGGGATGACCGTGGCAGCTTTCCCAATCTTTGGGAATCTCAGACAATACGAATGAGAGGTTGAACAGGCTGGTAATAGGGGTTGCAACAATTTCGGCAGGTACTTTTAGAAAGAGAGGATCCAGATTGTCTAGCCCAGCTGATTGTAGGGGTCCAGATTTTGAATCTCTTTCAGAACATCAGCTATCTGGATTTGGGTGAAGGAGAAGGAGGGTGCAGGGCTTTTGACCGGGGTGTAAAGCATGGCCAGCAGTAGAAAAATGCCTATTGAAATGTTCTATTATCGTGGAAAGAGCTAGCCTTAGCTTTTCTAACTGCCTGTGTATTTTGGTTCCTAACTTCCCTGAAAAGTTGCATGTCACGGGGTCTATTCGATGCTCATGCAGATCGCCACTGGATGTTTTTGTGCTGGTCAAGGGCAGTCAGGTCTGGAGAGAACCATGGGCTATATCTGTTCCTTGTTCAATTTTTTTTGAAAGGGGCATACTTATTTAAGATGGTAAGAAAGGCACTTTTAAAGAACAACCTGGCATCCTCTACTGACAGTATGAGGTCAATATCCTTCCAGGAAACCCGGGACAGGTCGATTAGAAAGGCCTGCTCGCTGAAGTGTTTTAGGGAGCGTTTGACAGTGATGAGGGGTGGTCGTTTGACCACAGACCCATTACGGATGCAGGCAATGAGGCAGCGATCGCTGAGATCTTGGTTGAAAACAGCAGAGGTGTATTTGGAGGGCAAGTTGGTTAGGATGATATCCATAAGGGTGCCTGTGTTTATGGATTTGGGGTTGTACCTGGTGGGTTCATTGATAATTTGTGTGAGAATGAGGGCATCAAGCTTAGATTGTATGATGGCCGGGGTGTTAAGCATGTCCCAGTTTAGGTCACGTAGCAGCACAAGCTCTGAAGATAGATGGGGGGCAATCAGTTCACATATGGTGTCCAGGGCACAGCTGGGGGCAGAGAGTGGTCTATAGCAAGCGGCAACGGTGAGAGACTTGTTTCTGGAAAGGTGGATTTTTAAAAGTAGAATCTCATTGTTTGGGCATAGACCTGGATAGTAAGACAGAACTCTGCAGGCTATCTCTGCAAAAGATTGCAACACCGCCCCCCTTTGGCAGTTCTATCTTGTCGGAAAATGTTATAGTTAGGGATGGAAATTTCAGGGGTTTTGGTGTTCTTCCTGAACCAGGATTCGGACACGGCTAAGACATCCGGGTTGGCAGAGTGTGCTAGGGCAGTGAATAAAACAAACTTAGGGAAGAGGCTTCTGATGTGAACATACATGAAACCAAGGCGTTGTTGGTTACAGAATCAAATCAAATCAAATTTATATAGCCCTTCGTACATCAGCTGATATCTCAAAGTGCTGTACAGAAACCCAGCCTAAAACCCCAAACAACAAGCAATGCAGGTGTAGAAGCATGGTGGCTAGGAAAAACTCCCTAGAAAGGCCAAAACCTAGGAAGAAACCTAGAGAGGAACCAGGCTATGTGGGGTGGCCAGTCCTCTTCTGGCTGTGCCGGGTGGAGATTATAACAGAACATGGCCAAGATGTTCAAATGTTCATAAATGACCAGCATGGTCGAATAATAATAAGGCAGAACAGTTTAAACTGGAGCAGCAGCACGGTCAGGTGGACTGGGGACAGCAAGGAGTCATCATGTCAGGTAGTCCTGGGGCATGGTTCCTACAGAAGTCAACTAATGAGAGTGCCTCGGGACACGCGGGGCCTGGGTTAACCTCCACATCACCCGAGGAACAGAGGAGGAGTAGGATGAGGTTACGGCTAAAGGCTATCAGAACTGGTCGTCTAGTGCGTTGGAGACAGAGTATAAAAGGAGCAGATTTCTGGGCGTGGTAGAATAGATTCAGGGCATAATGTACAGACGGATATGGTGGGGTGCGGGTACAGTGGAGGTAAACCCAGGCACCGAGTGATGAAAAGAGATGTTGCTTCTCTGGCGCTAGATATGCTGGGTGAGGTCACCGCATGTATCTAAGGCATGTTGAGTGGGACTTGGGGCTCTGCAGTAAACTAAAACAATGATAAATATCCTAAACAACAGTATACAAGGTAGAGGTCGACCGATTAATCGGAATGGCCGATTAATTTGGGCCGATTTCAAGTTTTCATATTAATCGGAAATCGGTATTTTTGGACACCGATTTTGCCGATATAATTTTTTTTTCTCTTATACCTTTATTGAATCTTTATTTAACTAGGTAAGTCAGTTAAGAACACATTCTTATTTTCAATGACTGCCTAGGAATGGTGGGTTAACTGTCTTGTTCAGGGGCAGAACGACAGATTTTCACCTTGTCAGCTCGGGGGATTCAATCTTGCAACATTACAGTTAACTAGTCCAACGCTCTAACCACCTGCCTCTCATTGCACTCCACAAGGAGCCTGCCTGTTACGCGAATGCAGTAAGCCAAGGTAAGTTGCTAGCTAGCATTAAACTTATCTCATAAAAAACAATCAATCAATCAATCAATCATAATCACTAGTTAACTACACATGGTTGATGATATTACTAGTTTATCTAGCGTGTCCTGTGTTGCATATAATCGATGCAGTGCGTATCGTTGCTCCAATGTGTACCTAACCATGAACATCAATGCCTTTCTTAAAATCAATACACAGAAGTATATATATTTAAACCTGCATATTTAGCTAGAAGAAATCCAGGTTAGCAGGCAATATTAACCAGGTGAAATTGTCACTTCTCTTGTGTTCATTGCATGCAGAGTCACGACCATATTAATGACCTAAGGCTCGTATTTCGGTGTGTTATTATGTTATAACTAAGTCTATGATTTGATAGAGCAGTCTGACTGAGCCGTGGTAGGCAGCAGCAGGCTCGTAAGCATTCATTCAAACAGCACTTTTGTGCGTTTTGCCAGCAGCTCTTTGTTGTGCGTCAAGCATTGCGCTGTTTGTGACTTCAAGCCTATCAACTCCCGATATTAGGCTCATGTAACCGATGTGAAATGGCTAACTAGTTAGTGGGGTGCGCGCTAATAGCGTTTCAAACGTCACTCGCTTTGAGACTTGGAGCAGTTGTTCCCCTTGCTCTGCATGTTGTCGTTGTGTTCCTGGTTCGAGCCCAGGGAGGAGCGAGGAGATGGATGGAAGCTATACTGTTACACTGGCAATACTAAAGTGCCTATAAGAACATCCAATTGTCAAAGGTTAATGAAATACAAATGGCATAGAGAGAAATAGTCCTATAATAACTGCAACCTAAAACTTCTTACCTGGGAATATTGAAGACTCATGTTAAAAGGAACCACCAGCTTTCATATGTTCTCATGTTCTGAGCAAGGAACGTAAACGTTAGCTTTCTTACATGGCACATATTGCACTTTTACTTTCTTCTCCAACACTTTGTTTTTGCATTATTTAAACCAAATTGAACATGTTTCATTATTTATTTGAGGCTAAATTGATTTTATTTATGTATTATATTAAGTTAAAATAAGTGTTCATTCAGTATTGTTGTAATTGTCATTATTACAAATAAATAAATAAAAATTGCTGATTTAGTCGGTATCGGCTTTTTTTTTGTCCTCCAATAATCGATATCGGTATCGGCGTTGAAAAATCATAATCGGTCGACCTCTAATACAAGGCATATTGACATTTGAGAGAGACATAAAGCGAGGCATAAAGCAATCACAGGTGTTGTTTGGGAGAGCTTGCTAAGACAACAACAGCTAATCAGCTAAGACAACAACAACAGGTAAAATGGCGATGAGTGGCCAGAGATGTTGGGTTAACTACACACAGGGCCTGATTTCGCGTCTGGGGCCGACAGATAAACAAATATAAACAAAATTGAGTACCGTGATTAATGAACATTCCAGCAGGCATCAGCTATGTAGCCAAGTGATCATAGAGTCCAGTGAACAGCAATAGACGGAGCAGGGAAGCCGCGGGGTAGTCTTTACTACGCTAGCATGCGGGAGACACAACGTTTAATGTTAGCAGGCCTGGGCAAGTGGAAGCGTCTGCTCCGACGTCCGGTAAAGGCTGGGTTGAAGGCACAGCGGATGGAGTTTCGTCACCAGACCAGTTGTGGTGGTATGGCGGGGCGCCTTGTCGACAAAGGGTCCAAGCCAGATGGCGAAAGAGGTATTGTAGTTGTAGTAATTTCGTTTGCCAGCTGGGAGATGCTCCTGGCTCGCGGGTAACTGGTGCTAGCTTTGGGGCAAGGGCATTAGCCTCTATAGCCACTTGGTAGCAGCTAGCTAGCAGCGATGATCCAATGCAAAGGTCCAGGGAACCGGTGAAACAGTGGATTCTAGCCGTGTATGGGTAGAGTCCGGGTGATCACTGAGTGCGCCAGGAGGTGGGGCTGGGTCACTCAGTGGCAGCTAGCTAGCTGTGATGATCAGGAGTAATGGTCCAGGGTTTACAGCAGGAGTCCGGTGTTGTAGTGGAGAAAACAGTCCAATACTGGTAGGCTGGCAAGTATTATCCAGGCCAACAAAAGGGCAGGTACCTGTGCAGAAGGTAATGGCCGCTAACAGTGGCTAACAATGGCTAAATCTGGTGTCCAACCCATTAGATACTCTATAGGCATTCAATTGAAAACCACCCACATCAAAAAATCCCACTTCCTGGATGGATCTTCCTCAGGTTTTTGCCATACTCACAGACATTATTTTAACAGTTATGGAAACTGTGTTTGAGTGAGTGTTTTCTATCCAAATCTACCAATTATATGCATATCCTAGCTTCTGGGCCTGAGTAACAGACAGTTTACTTTGCGCACGTCATTCATCCAAATTTCCAAATACTGACCCCTGTCACTAAAAAGGTAACAAAAAGCAGCGCAAACTAGAATGCTATTTGGCCCTAAACAGAGAGTACACATTGGCAGAATTCCTGACCTCTGTGACTGACCCAAAATGAAGGAAAGCTTTACCGTAGGCAGACCTTGCTCTCAAGAGAAGACCGGATATGTGCACAGTGCTCACAAAATGAGGTGGAAATTGAGCAGCACTTCCTAACCTCCTGCCCAATGTATGACCATATTAGAGAGACATCTTTCCCTCAGATTACACACACTCACAAGGAATTTGAAAACATATTCAATTTTGATGAACTCCAATATCTAAAATACCACAGTTTGCAATCACTGCAGCAAGATTTGTGACCTTTTGCCACAAGAAAAGGGCAACCGATGAAGAAAAAACACGATTGTAAACACAACCCATATTTCTGTTTGTTTATTTTCCCTTTTGTACTTTAACTATTGTTGCAACACTGTATGGAGACATAATATGACATTTGACATTACTTTATTATTTTGCAACTTTTGTGAGTGTAATGTTTACTGTTCATTTTTTTAGAGAGAGAGACTTGAGAACCCTTTGGGGTGGAGAAAGAGGGGGAGAGACTTGTGAACCCTTTGGGGGGAGAAAGAAAGAGAGAGAGACACTTGTAAACCTTTTGAGAGAGAGACCTGTGAACCCTTTGAGAGAGAGTTTACGTTCTCACGTTCACTCTCTCCCAAAGGGTTCTCCCCCCCAACGGTTCACAAGTGAACGTGAGAATGTGAACCCTTTGAGAGAGACACTTGTGAACCCTTTGAGAGCGATAGAGACACTTGCGAACCCTTTGAGAGCGATAGAGACACTTGTGAACCCTTTGAGAGAGAGAAACACTTGTGAACCCTTTGAGAGAGAGAAATACTTGTGAACCCTTTGGGGGAGAGTGAGAGAGAGACTTGTGAATCCTTGGGGAGGGAACCCTTTGGGACAGAGTGAACGTTGAGAATGTGAACCCTGAGAGAGAGAGACACTTGTGAACCCTTTGAGAGAGACACTTGTGAACCCTTTGAGAGAGAGAAATACTTGTGAACCCTTTGGGGGAGAGTGAGAGAGAGACTTGTGAATCCTTGGGGAGGGAACCCTTTGGGACAGAGTGAACGTTGAGAATGTGAACCCTGAGAGAGAGAGATACTTGTGAACCCTTTGAGAGAGACACTTGTGAACCCTTTGAGAGAGAGAGAGAGAGAGAGAGAGAGACTTCGGGGTGGGATCTGGAGTTCTGCTTAATTTGACCAGATCTTCATTTAAGTCAAAACAATAGACAAACACAATCGGCTTAAACTAATAACACACAAACAATAATACGTTTTCATGTCTTTATTGAACACACCGTGTAAACATTCACAGTGCAGAGTGGGTAAAGTATGTGAACCCTTGGATTTAATAACTGGTTGACCCTCCTTTGGAAACAATAACCTCAACCAAACGTTTTCTGTAGTTGCGGATCAGACCTGCACAACGATCAGGAGGAATTTTGGACCATTCCTTTTTACAAAACTGTTTCAGTTACACAATATTCTTGGGATGTCTGGGGTGAACCCCTCTCTTGAGGTCATGCCACTGCATATCGATTGGGTTGACAGGACTCTGACTGGTCCACTCAAGAAGCTGTATTTCTGTTGAAGCCATTCTGTTGTTGATTTACTTCAGTGTTTTGGGTTGTTGTCCTGTTGCATCACCAAACTTCTGTTGACCTTCAATTGGCTGACAGATAGTCTTACATTCTCCTGCAAAAAGTATTGATAAACTTGGGAATTAATTTATCCAACGATGATAGCAAGCTGTCCAGGCCCTGAGGCAGCAAAGCAGACCCAAACCATGATGCTCCCTCCACCATACTTTACAGTTGGTATGATGTTTTGATGTTGGTGTGCTGTGCCTTTTTTTCTCCACACAGTGTTGTGTGTTCTTTAGTTTAACTTTAGTTTAATCTGTCCACAGAATATTTTGGAACATCCAGGTGCTCTTTTGCGAACTTCATATTTTTTGGGGACAGCAGTGGCTTCTTCCGTGGTATCCTCCCATGAACACCATTCTTGTTTAGTGTTTTACGTGTCATAGACTCGTCAACAGAGATGTTCGCATGTTCCAGAGATTTCTGTAAGTCTTTAGCTGACACTAGGATTCTTCTTAACCTCATTGAGCATTCTGCACTCTGCTCTTGCATTCATCTTTGTCGGACGGCCTCCTAGGGAGAGTAGCAACAGTGCTGAACTTTCTCCATTCATAGACAAGTTGTCTTACCATGGACTGATGAACATCAACTCATTGATTGGACTCCAGGTAAACTGACTCCTGACTCCAATTAGCTTTTGGAGAAGTCATTAGCCTATGGGGTTCACGTACTTTTTCCAAACTACACTGTGAATTTTTAAATTATGTATTTAATATAGACAAGAAAAATACAATAATTTGTGTGTTATTAGTTTAAGCACACTGTTTTTGTCAATTCTTGTGAATTAGATGAAGGTGAGGTCAAATGTTATGACCAATTTCTGCAGAAATCCAGGTAATTCCAAAAGGTTAGATAGATGGATAGATAATTGCATTTTGTGCTTGTCTACCGGAGAGTGGAGGTTCCATTTGGGGATTCCAGAAGCAGTTTGTTTATATCCTGTAGCATGTGAATAGGGATTATTATGTCACACTGAGACATGGTCACGGTGAATGCTGGTTCTACAGCCGGAATTTAAAATTAGATTTTTTTTTGTCACCGGCCTACACACAATACCCCATAAGTGGAATTATGTTTTTCTTTTTTTTTTTAAAACAAATTAATTAAAGATGAAAAGCTGAAATGTCTTCAGTCACTAAGTATTCAACCCCTTTGTTATGGCAAGCCTAAATAGGTCCAGGAATAAAAATGTCACATAAGTTGCATGGACTCGCTGTGTGCAATCGTTGTGTTTAACATGCCTTTTGAATGACTACCTCATCTCTGTGCCCCACACATACAATTATCTATAAGGTCCCTCAGTTGATCAGTGCCTCGCAAAGAAGGGCACCTGTTGGTAGTTGGGTAACAAATGACAAAAAAACAGACATGTAATATCCCTTTGAGCACGTGTCAAACTCATTCCACAGAGAGCCAAGGGTCTGTGTATTTTTGCTCCACTCTTGTACTTGATTGATGAAATAAGTTAACAACATTGTAGTTACTCCACAATACTAACCTAATTGACAGAGAGAAAAGGAAGCCTGTACAGAATAAAAAATATTCCAAAACATGCATCTAAAGGCACTAAAGTAGTACTGCAAAAATGCTATGATGAAACTGGCTCTGAGGACCGCCACAGAAAAGGAAAACCCAGAGTTACCTCTGCTGCCGAGGATAAGTTCATTAGAGTTACCAACCGGAAATTGCAGCCCAAATAAATGCAGTAACATCGTAACATCAATTGTTCAGAGGAGACTGCGTGAGTCAGTCTTTCATGGTCGAATTGTTGCAACGAAACCACTACGAAAGGACATTCATGAGAAGAAGAGACTTGCTTGGGCCAAGAAACACAAACAATGGACATTAGACATTAGATTTTTGTTTCCAACTGCCGTGTCTTTGTGAGACGCAGAGTTTTTGTATTTATTATGGATCCCCATTAGCTACTGCCTTGGCCGGGCTCTGGCAAAATTAAGCCTGTTATACAATTTTAAAAACATTAACAGTACATTTATTACAGAATTCACAACACACTAAGTGTGTGCCCTCAGGCCCATACTCCACTACCACATATCTACAACGCAAAATCTATGTGTACGTATGTGTATAGTGCGTATGTTATTGTGTGTGTGTGTGTGTGTGTGTGTGTGTGTGTGTGTGCGCCTATGTTTGTGTCTCCGCTGTTCCATAATGGGTATTTTTACCTGCTTTTTAAATCTGATTCTACTGCTTGCATCAGTTACCTGATGTGGAATAGAGTTCCATGTAGTCATGGCTCTATGTAGTACTGTGCGCCTCCCATAGTCTGTTTTGTGAAGAGACCTCTGGTGGCATGTCTTGTATGCATGGGTGTCCGAGCTTTGTGCTAGTATTTTAAACAGATAGCTTGGTACCTTCAGCTTGTTAACGCCTCTTACGAAAACAAGTAATGAGGAAGTCAATCTCTCTTCCACTTTGAGCCATGAGAGATTGACATGCATATCATTAATGTTAGCTCTCCGTATACTTTTATGAACCAGCCGTGCTGCCCTGTCCAGCAATTTTCCCAAGTCCGTCTTTGTGAACAGTAGTCCAGGTGCAACAAAACCAGGGCCTGTAGGACTTGTCTTGTTGATAGTGTTAACTTCTTTGGGGTATCCTCCCTTCTCAATTTCCGGCCAGACATACCCTAATCTAACTGCCTGTAGCTCAGGCCGAGAAGCAAGGATATGCATATTCTTGGTATAATTTGAAAGGAAACACTCTGCATTTTGTGGAAAAGTGAATGTAATGTAGGAGAATATAACACAATAGATCTGGGGTGAAGAAAATACAAGGAAATAAACATACGTTTTCTGTTTTTTATTGTTGCTGCATCATCTTTCAAATGACCAAGAACAGCCAAACATACAGATAGGATGCAGGGGATGAAGAACATAAGATGGCAACAATAGCTGAGCAAAGTTTTAGACAGAAAACTTCAAAAATGAGCGAGCTACATGACATTGAGCATGAAGTCACCCAGATGTCCCACACAAATGTACCCAAGTGGCCGAATTGGTACAGTGATACATTTTGAAGGAAAGAACTATATACAAAATACATAAATGCTATTCTAACACACACCCCCCCAAAAATATATACAAAAAATATTTTAAAAATAATAATAATGAACCATAAACAAATAACAAGGGTAACTATTTACACATTTTCTATTTACAATATTGGGAAGACCCTCAGTCCTCTACACAATATTGTGCTGCTGGTGCCATGGCCCATAGCAGTCTCTTTCTGCTGTAAAGCAAAGACTTACTGAACAGGTGGTGCTGGTGATGGGGCATTTCCTGTGACAAAGGGCACAACGACGTCTCCCTACTGTGCCCTTTTTGCCCTGAGGCACATTCATTTCTGCAGAGATGAATCTGGGCAGGTGAACACCACTGGTTGGAGCAGAAGGGACAGAGGTAGAGGGGACAGAAGGTGCTGCAGTTGACTTCATGTAGCTAGCAAGCTCCTGGATGAGCAGCTTCCTGAAGGCTAGCTGCGAGATGGGGGGCTGTCCACAGCTCTTGGCCATTTCATTCTGGAGGATGAAGGCATTCACCACAGAAATGTCAATGAAATGATAGAAAAATGTCTTGTACCATTTCATGGTCTTGTGGACAACATTGTAGTATCCTATCAGTGCATCTGACAAGTCCACACCTCTCATGCCCTTGTTATAGTCCTTCACAACAGCTGGAATGGGGAATTTCTTTTGTGGTCCATCCCCTTGCTACCGTCCTTCACACGCCTGACGACGTGATCGCCACTGAAGGACTTGTGGATAGTTGTGCACATGACCACCTCTCTGGCATCCATCCACTTTACAAAGAGCAGGCCAGCTTCACAAATCCATCGCATGGTACCCCGCTCAGCCCGCTTAGGCATGTCGTTCACCTTTGTTTTTGGAAAGTCCACTCTGTTGGTCCAAATAGTGCCACAAGCTCACACATCCCGCTTCCTCAGCTCTGTAAACAGAGTAGGGCTTTTGTAGAAGTTGTCCACAAGCAGTTTGTAGCCCTTCCCCAGCAGTTGAAAATCCAATAACTCCATAACGGAATCATAACTCAGTCCATTACCGGTAGCAAAACTGTTTTTCCAAACTGCAAAATTACAAGTGTAGGCACACACAGAATCAGCCAAAACAAACAGTTTGTAACCCCACTTGGTTGGTTTGTTACGCATGTATTGTTTGAGGCTGATTCTGGCCTTTGAGGCTACCATCCCCTCATCGATGGACAGGTTCTGGGCAGGCTGAAAATAGGTCTTGCAGGACTCAACGATGTTGGGCTAGAGAGGTTTGATTTTGCAGAGCCTATCAAACCTTGGTGTGCCTCTCTTCTTGTAATTCTCCCCATCAACTTCTGGGTCACTGACGTGAAGGGTCACTGATAGTCAGAAACCGTTTACAAGACATGACAACTTCACCAGCCCCATGTAAATGACCATTGAAAAGTAGCAGAAAAGGTCTGACATGGAAATGGTCTTCCATGCCTCTTTCTTTCCTGCCTGCTTCTTAGCCCCGTACTCATTGGTGTTCGACACCAGGGAATCAACAACTAATGAGTTGAAAAACAATTAAAAGTTGAAGGGGGCTGTACTTTGCAGTCATGTCTAGTTGAGGTCCTGGCTGCCTTTTGGGTCTAAAAACTGGTGGATTTGGTTCCACATCATCTTCTAACACAAAGTGCCAACGACTCTCTGGCCCTCTGTCTGCAGGTTTCTCTCTTCCCCACCTCCTCTTCTTTGTCACTGACTTCACACCTCTAGATGGCCAGGTAGGTGTGGAGCCGGAGACAGCGGGGGTCCGGCTGGATGAACCAGCTTCAGAGGGAGATGGACACCTAGACATTGCCGGCTCATAATCAGAATCACTGCCACTGTGAAAGATTTTTTTTAAATCAGTAACAATACTTTCACGTTTGAGCCCTGTATCAATTAACAGATATATATAGAGTACAGGGAACACACACACACAGTATAGCCAATGTGTACTTTACATATTTCATTACTGTTGATATTTTTATATATTGCAAATAAAATAAGAAAATCTATTTAAAAAAACTCAAATTAATAATATTTGATATTATTAATTTCAAACAACGACATTAGCATTAGAACTTACCAGTCCAGCATGGCATCCTCGCCATCAAGTATGGTTGTGTTAGTAACATCCAGAGGATTGCAATGAAACCAACCATGACTGGATAAACGTTTGTTTTGTGTGTGTAATTACCACGAACGCTTCGTCCAAAGTTGAATGAGACGGAAATCATCGTGTTAGGCTATAAAAATGAATGTTATCAAACATAACGAACATTCACATTCATCTTCAAAGGTAAGCAATTTATTTTATTGTTATTTCTGACTTTCGTGACGCTAATGCTTGGTTGGAAAATGCTAGTAATACTTTGTGTGTGCGGGGCGCTGTCCTCAGAAAATCACATGGTTTGCTTTCACAGTAAAGCCTTTTTGAAATATGACACAGCCGCTGGATTAATAAGACGTTCATCATTTACATGGTGTAAGATATATGTATTTACAAGAATGTTTAATATAACGAATGGTGTATTTAGAATGTTAGCACTCTGCAGTTTCACCGGATGTTGGCCTGGTGGGACGTTAGCGTCTCACCTACCCTAGAGAGGTTAAGAAGGCAGAGTAGCGCTTTATTATGGTCAGACTTCTCCCCATCTTAGCTACTGTTGTATCAATATGTTTTGACCATGACCGTTTACAATCCAGGGTAACTCCAAGCAGTTTATTCACCTCAACTTGCTCAATTTCCACATTATTCATTACGAGATGTAGTTGAGGTTTAGGGTTTAGTGAATGATTTGTCCCAAATATAATGCTTTTAGCTTTTGAAATATTTAGGACTAACTTATTCCTTTCTACCCATTCTGAAACAAACTGCAGCTCTTTGTGTTGCAGTAATTTCAGTCGCTGTAGTAGCTGACGTGTATAGTGTTGAGTCAGCCACATACGTAGACACACTGGCCTTACTCAAAGTCAGTGGCATGTTGTTAGTAAAGATTTGTTTTAAAGCAAGAGGCTTAAACAGCTACCCTGGATAATTCCTGCTTCTACCTGCATTATGTTGAAGAGGTTTCCATTAAATAACACCCTCTATGTTCTGTTAGACAAGTAACTATTTTTCCACATTATAGCAGGGGGTGTAAAGCCATAACCCATATGTTTTTCCAGCAGCAGACTATGATCGAAAATGTCAAAAGCTGCACTGAAGTCTAACAAGACAGCCCCCACAATAATGTTGTCATCAATTTCTCTGAGCCAATCATCAGTCATTTGTGTAAGTGCCGTGCTCGTTGAGTGTCCTTCCCTATATGCGTGCTGAAAGTCTTGTCTATTTGTTTACTGTGAAATAACATTGTATCTGATCAAACACATTTTTTCCCAAGAAGTTTACTAAGGGTTGGTAACAGGCTGATTGGTTGGCTATTTGAGCCAGTGAAGGTGGCTTTACTATTCTTTGGGAGTAGAATGACTTTAGCTTCCCTCCAGGCCTGAGGGCAAATAGGAGCGGCAATTATCGTCCGCTATTATCCTCAGTAATTTTCAAACCAGATTGTCAGACCCCGTGGCTTGTCATTGTTGATAGACAACAATCATTTCCCCACCTCTTCCACACAGACTTTACGGAATTCAATAGTACAATTCTTGTCTTTCATAATTTGGTCAGATATATTTGGATGTGTAGTGTCAGCGTTTGTTGCTGGCATGGCATCCCTATGTTTGCTTATCTTTCCAATGAAAAAGTAATTCAAGTAGTTGGCAATATCAGTGGGTTTTGTGATAAATGAGCCATCTGATTCAATGAATGATGGAGCTGAGTTGTCTTTTTTCCCAAAAATGTAATTTAAGGTGCTCCTAGGCTTTTTACTATCATTCTTTATATAATTTGTCTTTGCTTCATAGTATAGTTTATTTTTATTTAGCTTAGTCACATGATTTCTTAATTTGCAGTACGTTTGCCAATCAGTTGGGCTGCCAGACTTATTTGCCATACATTTTGCTTCATTCCTTTCAACCATAACATTTTTCAATTCCTCATCAATCCAAGGGGATTGAACAGTTTTTATAGTAATTTTCTTAATGGGTGTGTGCTTATTAGTAACTGGAATTAGCGATTTCATAAATGTGTCCAGTGCAGCATCTGGTTGCTCCTTATTACACACCACAGACCAGCAAATATTCTTTACTTCATCAACATATGAAACACTACAAAACTTATTGTGTGACCTCTTATACACTATATTAGGTCCAGCCTTTGTATCTTTGGTTTTCCTAGATATGGCTATTATATTGTGATCACTACATCCTATGGATTTGGATACTGCTTTAAAGCACATTTCTGCAGCATTAGTTAAGATGTGATCAATACATGTTGATGATTTAATTCCTGTTCATTGAGTAGGTGAATCCAAAATAGGTGACCTACGTTTTGAATCCAAAATAGGTGACCTACGTGATTCGTGTAGATCCGATGAGAAAAGTTTGAGTGGGGGCAGGTGATGCGCGTTTGGAGCAATACTGTCTGTATCCAAGGCTCAGCCAATCATTCACACAACAACAGAATGCAGCACGCGACTAAAGAGAGAAGAGACTACCAACTTGCTAGTTACAGCATCAGCGCACGCTTTTGAGAGAGTGGAAAAGTGGAAAAGCAGTTTGCCAGTTACAGCAACAGCGCGTCCCCTGACGAGAACGAAGAGGTAGTTTAGAAGTCTGCCAACGGATACGATGGAGGTGAGAAGGTGTACTTCATGAGCTGATCAAATTATTTAGTTTATGGTGTGAAAATTTGCTGGCTAACAAAGTCAGACAGCTAGCTTTAGCTAGTTAAAGTTACAACATCAGATGAGCTAACGTTAGATATAGTATTAACTGGTATACGACTCTTAACGTTCCTCAAACTATAACATTGTTAGTTGCTCACTGGACCGTGATGGAAATCTGAGTGAAATATTAACGCGATAGCTAGCTAACGACCTTACTACTATCTATGAATTGTTAGATTACTTGTTAGATATTACTGCACTGTTGGAACTAGAAGCACAAGCATTTCTCTACACTTGTGTCACACTAATGTCTGCTAACCATGTCCATATGACCAATAACATTTTATTTTATGTTTTCCCTCTAGTTTTCAGAATGAAGGAATTAGGTGAAGATAAGGCATTGTTTGTTTAACAAGTGGATTCAGCGATTAAGTGAAGCTGGATGTCACTATAGAGTAGAGGTCGACCGATTATGATTTTTCAACTCTGATACCGATTATTGGAGGACCAAAAAAAGCTGATACCGATTAATCGACCAATTTTGTTTTATTTATTTGTAATAATGACAATTATAACAATACTGAATTAACACTTATTTTAACTTAATATAATACATCAATAAAAATACATTTAGCCTCAATAAATAATGAAACATGTTCGATTTGGTTTAAATAATGCAAAAACAAAGTGTTGGAGGAGTTAAAGTGCAATATGTGCACAATATGATCAATATTCCAAGGTAAGAGGTTTTAGGTTGTAGTTAATATAATATTTATAGGACTATTTCTCTCTGTACCATTTGTATGTCATATACCTTTGACTATTGGATGTTCTTATAGGCACAATAGTATTGCCAGTATAGCTACCGTCCCTCTCCTCACCCCTACCTGGGCTCAAACCAGGAACACATCGACAACAGCCACACTCGAAGCAGCGTTACCCATCGCTCATCAAAAGCCGCGGCCCTTGCAGAGCAAGGGGAATAACTACTCCAAGTCTCAGAGCGAGTGACGTTTGAAACGCTATTAGCGTGCACCCCGCTAACTAGCTAGCCTTTTCACATCGGTTACACCAGCCATTAGGCTGATAGGCTTGAAGTCATAAACAGCGCTGTGCTTGCGAAGAGCTGCTGGCAAAAAGCACGAAAGTGCTGTTTGAATGAATGCTTACGAGCCTGCTGAAGCCTACCATCACTCAGTCAGACTGCTCTATTAAATATCATAGACTTAATTATAACATAACACACAGAAATACGAGCCTTTGGTCATTAATATGGTCAAATCCGGAAACTATCATTTCGGGGAAAAAAACGTTTATTATTTCAGTGAAATACGGAACCATATCTAACGGGTGGCATCCCTAAGTCTAAATATTCTTGTTACATTGCACAACCTTCAATGTTATGTCATAATTACGTAAAATTCTGGCAAATTAATTCGCAATGAGCCAAGCTGCCCAAACTGTTGCATATACCCTGACTCTGCATGCAATGAATGCAAGGGAAGTGACACAATTTCACCTGGTTAATATTGCCTGGTAACCTGGATTACTTTTAGCTAAATATGCAGGTTTAAAAATATATACTTCTGTGTATTGATTTTAAGAAAGGCATTGGTGTTTATGGTTAGGTGGCTTCTACTGCATTCGCGTAACAGGCAGGCTCCTCGTAGAGTGCAATGAGAGGCAGGTGGTTAGAGCATTGGACTAGTTAACTGTAAGGTTGCAAGAATGGATCCCCCGAGCTGACAAGGTGAAAATCTGTCGTTCTGCCCCTGAACAAGGCAGTTAACCCACCGTTCCTAGGCCGTCCGTGATAATAAGAATGTGTTCTTAACTGACTTGCCTAGTTAAATAAAGGTCTAAAAAAATATATTAAAAAAAATAGGCAAAATCGGCGCACCAAAATACTGATTTCCGATTGTATTGTATTGTATTTCCGGCAGTATTTCATTTTTGGATGAAAAACGTTCCCGTTTTAAACAAGATATTTTGTCACGAAAAGATGCTCGACTATGCATATAATTGACAGCTTTGGAAAGAAAACACTCTGACGTTTCCAAAACTGCAAAGATATTGTCTGTGTGCCACAGAACTAATGCTACAGGCAAAACCAAGATGAAATTTCATACAGGAAGTGAGCCAGATTTGAGGCGCTGTGTTCCAATGTCTTCTTATATGGCTGTGAATGCGCAAGGAGAGAGCCTACACTTTCTGTCGTTTCCCCAAGGTGTTTGCAGCATTGTGACGTATTTGTAGGCATATCATTGGAAAATTGACCATAAGAGACTACATTTACAGGTCAGTGTCCTCCGTCGAAACTGTTGCGTAATCTCCAGGTGCGCGCATTTTTCCATTTTGAACAGAGGAGAAACCAAACTGCCACGAGTGACTTATCATCGAATAGATATGTGAAAAACACCTTGAGGATTGATTCTAAACAACGTTTGCCATGTTTCTGTCGATATTATGGAGTTAATTTGGAAAAAAGTTCCCGTTGTAATGACTGAATTTTCGGGGGGTTTTCTCAGCCAAATGTGATGAACAAAACGGAGCGATTTCTCCTACACAAATAATCTTTTTGGAAAAACTGAACATTTGCTATCTAACTGAGAGTCTCCTCATTGAAAACATCCGAAGTTCTTCAAAGGTAAATGATTTTATTTGAATGCTTTTCTTGTTTTTGTGAAAATGTTGCCTGCTGAATGCTAGGCTTAATGCTATGCTAGCTATCAATACTCGTACACAAATGCTTGTGTAGCTATGGTTGAAAAGCATTTTTTGAAAATCTGAGATGACAGTGTTGTTAACAGTTCTCAAGACAGTGTTGTCTTGAGAAACGTTTGTTTAGCCGGCACCTTTGATCCAGGGGGGCAAGTCATGACATAGGCTGTGGTCCTTGGTGTCTTAGCAGAGCATTCCCTCCCCTTTGCTATTGCTCCAGTAATTGTTGAGCTAGTGCAAAATCTTGCCGTTGACGAGGTGGCTTTGGAGAGGATGAAGCTCTCGAGAACAGCGGCATCCGACAAGATGGTCAATGGCCTAGGGCGGACCTTCTCCGAAAGGACCTTCTCATACCCGAGGTTTCCTTTTTCTTTGAACTTGGATGAGACCACATCTAACAGCAACAAAAAGGTTGTTCTCATATTTAATTATTGTTATCTTATCAATTTGGCATTCTATTCACTCTATTTGCACTACTTGTATCTTGTTTTAATCTTATCTTACACTTTTGGAGAGCGCAAGTAGAACGCATTTAATTGTCCAGTCAACATCTGTTTACTGTGCATTTGACAAAATAACTGATTTTGTTTGGTTTGATTTTTGAAGGTCCTCTCCATGCTGGCATGGGAAAGGTGGTGGTGGAGCACTTGGGGTCCCTGGAGGTCATAAAGGTGAATGCCGTCAGCTTGGACAGCGTGCTCTGCGACTTCTTCAACCATAACATTCTTGTAGCATCATGAGAGGTAGCAAGACCGGTATCGAGACAAGGATCCTTCCAAACCTGCTCGACATTGATGGAGTCTCCTGTCATCACATCCACAATGCAGCAAAGAAGTTTGCAGAGCCCTTCGACCACCACCTTGAGCAGCTCTTCAATGATCAGCACACTGATCATCAGCGGTCTCCATATCAAGTAAAAACAAGTATATTTTAAAGTTTGGTATTTACTTATCACTCAATGAATTAAATCTTTATTCATGAATTCATCATACTGAATTTATTCCAAATCTGTTGTGTTTATGTGCAATCCTAAATGACAAAGAACAATAAAGGGGCAGTGTATGGAATTTTATAATTTCATAGTCTCTCTCTTTTTGTCAAGTGATGTACCTTAAGGTTAAATGCCGGTACCTGAACATCCCTGCCTCCAATCCTCAGAGGTTTGTGCCCCATCGCTGGCTGTCTGCATATGATGTCAGCATTTCGACACACAGAATGCTGTACTATGGGTTCCCAAGCAACGAAGACCAGGAGCTGTAATAGGATCCACTTGAACACATTTATAAAAAACACCACGCGAGCGCGAAGGCACATGCGCGGATCAAGTCTTTGCACGAGGACCTCAACAGAAAAGGTGAAGATCATCACTAGTTCTATGTTAAAATGTTATTAGTCACATGCGTCAAATACAATAGGTGCAGACCTTAGAGTGAAATGGTTACTTACAAGCAATTAAAGAGCAGCAGTAAAATAGCAATAATGAACCCATAGTACAGCATTCTGTGCTTCAACACCTGCATTGCTTGCTGTTTGGGGTTTTAGGCTGGGTTTCTGTACAGCACTTTGAGATATCAGCTGATGTACGAAGGGCTATGTAAATACATTTGATTTGATTTTGACTATATACAGGGGTACCGGTACAGAGTCAATGTGCGGGGGCACCGGTTAGTCGAGGTAATTGAGGTAATATGTACATGTAGGTAGAGTTATTAAAGTGACTATGCATAGATAATAACAGAGTAGCAGTGGCGTAAAAGAGGGGGTATGGGGAGGGGGGACAACGCAAATAGTCTGGGTAGCCATTTTATTGATGTTCGGGAGTCTTATGGCTTGGGGGTAGAAGCTGTTTAGAAGCCTCTTGGACCTAGACTTGGCGCTCCGGCACCGCTTACCGTGCGGTTGCAGAGAGAACAGTCTATGACTAGGGTGTCTGGAGTCTTTGACCATTTTTATGGCCTTCTTCTGACGCCGCCTGTTATATAGGTCATGGATGGCAGAAAGCTTGGCTCCAGTGATGTACTGGGCCGTACGCATTACCCTCTGTAGTGCCTTGCTGTCGGAGGCCGATTAGTTGCAATACCAGGCAGTGATGCAACCCCTCAGGATGCTTTCGATGGTGCAGTTGTAGAACCTTTTGAGGATCTGAGGACCCATGGCAAATCTTTTCAGTCTCCTGAGGGGGAATAGGCTTTGTGCCCTCTTCACGACTGTCTTGGTGTGCTTGGACCATGTTAGTTTGTTGGTGATGTGGACACCAAGGAACTTGAAGCTCTCAACCTACTCCACTACAGCCCAGTTGATGAGAATGGGGGAGTTCTCTGTCCTCCTTTTCCTGTAGTCCACAATCATCTCCTTTGTCTTGATCACGTTGAGTGAGAGGTTGTTGTCCTGGCACCACACGGCCAGGTCTCTGACCACCTCCTTATAGGATGTCACACCACTGTTGTGTCATCGGCAAACTTAATGATGGTGTTGGAGTCTTGCCCGGCAGTCCAGTCACGAGTGAACAGGGAGTACAGGAGGGGACTGGGCACGCACCCCTGAGGGGCCCCTGTGGTGAGGATCAGCGTGGCAGATGTGTTGTTACCTACCTGGTGGCAGCCCGTCAGGAAGTCCAGGATCCAGTTACAGAGGGAGGTGTTTAGTCCCAGGGTCCTTTGCTTATTGATGCGCTTTGAGGTCACTATGGTGTTGAACTCTGAGCTGTAGTCAATGAATAGCATTCTCACATAGGTTCCTTTTCTCCAGGTGGGGAAAGGGCAGTGTTGAGTGCAATGGAGATTGCATCATCTGTTAGGTTGGTATGCAAATTTGAGTTGGTCTAGTGTTTCTGGGATAATGGTGTTGATGTGAGCCATGTCCAGCCTTTCAAAGCACTTCATGGCTACAGACGTGACTGCTACTGGTCGGTAGTCATTTAGACAGGTTACCTTAGTGTTCTTGTGCACAGGGACTATGTTGGTCTGCTTGAAACATGTTGATATTACAGACTCGGACAGGAAGAGGTTGAAAATGTCAGTGAAGGCTGCCAGTTGATCATCCTGCGGCCTTGTGAATGTTGACCTGTTTAAAGTCTTACTCACTGCTACGGAGAGCTTGATCACACAGTCATCCAGAACAGCTGGTGCTCTCATGCATGTTTTAGTGTTATTTGCCTTGAAGCTAGCATAGAAGTACTTTTGCTCGTCTGGTAGGCTTGTGTCACTGGGAAGCTCTCGGCTGTGCTTCCCTTTGTGGTCTGTAATGGAAAAATGTACCTTATTTACACTTAACTTACTAATTCTGTTTTCACAGGTATGACACAGCAAGGAAAAGACAGAAAGAAGAGTGACCATGTGTGGCATGAGGGCACTACAACTGACCTACAACTCAGCATTTACGTGGATGTACTGCCTATTCTGATGGAACACGTAATGGTTTCCCAGGTGGGTATTTTCTATCTGCGACTGATGGCTACACTTGTATATATAATGTTGTATTTCACAACAGTTTGTTTTACATTCACAGGGTAGCCAGACGTTGGTACATATGCTCCACGACAAGCAGCTTGAAACCTTTCAATGCTTCAATGGACCCGATTTTGAGAGGCAACTCGCAGGTAGCGATCCAGTTGAAGAAGCTGAGCGCAATGTTGGGCCACCTCTCACCTGCCGACAGTGATCTCCACTAGGAGATCATGCGATACAACATTGATCCATGCCTGGCCAGCTTCACGGAGGGAGATGACATGGAGGAGTGGTGGGCTCATGTCTTGGCCCAGACACTGTATCCAGCCCTGGGTAATGTTGTGAAAGGTGCCCTCTGTCTTTCATGGTCCCAGGGTTGAATCTTCATTTAGCTGGATGAACGACATCATTGATACATGAAGCACCAACATGAACATCTCAACTTTCAATGCAATACAGACTGTGAACTACACCCTGCAGACCAGGCAGAAGACCGCAGTGGAGATGTTTAAACTGGAGGATGCAAGGTTTGGAGAGGTGGACTGAAGGCTCTGCAGAAACATCAGGTCTGCAGGAACAGTAGACAAGACCCAGTGGCAGCGGAGTCTGCTGGAAGCCCGAAGATCACATCTCGGGTATGGCTGTCAGCCATCTGGAAGTGCTCAGGAGAGCAAGACGGCGGCAGCTGAAGAGGACAAGAGGGCAAGGCTCAAGCATGCCGCAAAACAGAGCAAGAGGGCACTTGAAATACTTGTCCGGGTTATGAAAAAGAAGTAGGGGCAAACCCTCTACCTAGCCCTCTCCTTCCCTCCAGTACTCTCCCTTTGTCAAATAAATCTCACATTGTTTCTGGCCTAGGACGCAGCATCCGAGGCCTGTTTTCTGCCACCATTTACCTTAATTTGATGGGCTATGTTTTTATGTTTGCAATTCAGATATTTTTTTTTTAAAAGTGTTGTGAAAATGTATGTGGGTATAGGAAAGAGTTCTATTTGGGTTTCGTTTAACTTTCCCTCAGAAATGTTCAGATCTGTTGGACAGTGCAGCATCAGAGGGACTTGTTTTTGAAAACTGGATCAATGAGTTAACTAGCTAAATTTTCAGATTATCTTGAAATAGCTCCTTCCTTTGAGAAAATATTGACCTAAAATGAATGTGGTATTATTTTGACTCGACTACATAAACCAGTATAAAATATTCATGTATTGTTTATTTTGTGGACTTGTGCAGTAAAGTACGGCAACAAATAACATTGGATTGTTTTCCTTCAAATGTTTAGCTATGAGTTAGCTCACATTAACATTAACATTAGTTCACATTAACCACTTTTTATTTTACACACAGAGACTGACCATGTAGATCATATTCTTTGTTGTTTAATTAGTACACAGTTAAGCTGCATTTCAATAAGGGATTCAACGTGAAAGGCACTAGAAATTTGAATTTTAAATTCCCTTAGCAGGGATGTTTTGTGTATTTCAGTGCAAAGAAAATGGGTCATCTTTTTGGGCCCTCACCAGTTTGCAGTTTGTGATGGTGTGGGGGTGCTTTGCTGGTGACAATGTCAGTGATTTATTTAGGATTCAAGGCACACTTAACTAGCATGGTTACCACAGCATTCTGCAGCGAAACGCCATCCCATCTGGTTTGCGCTTAGTGGGACTATTATTTGTTTTTCAACAGGACAATGACCCAACTCACCCCCAGTCTGTGTAAGGACTATTTGACCAAGAAAGAGTGATGGAGTGCTTCTTCAGATGACCTGACCTCCACAATCACCCGACCTTAACCCAATTGAGATGGTTTGGGATGAGTCGGACCGCAGAGTGAAGGAAAAGCAGCCAACAAGTGTTCAGCATATGTGGGAACTCCTTCTAGACTGTTTGAAAAGCATTCTAGGTGAAGCTGGTTGAGAGAATGCCAAGAATGTGCAAAGCTGTCATCAAGGCAAAGGGTGGTTACTTTGAAGAATCTTAACACTTTTTTTGGGTTTATTCAGCATTGTAGTATTATGTTGTATTTCATAGTTTTGACATCTTCACTATTATTCTACCATGTAGAAAATAGTCCAAATAAAGAAAAAAGGTTGAATGAGTAGGTGTCCCCGAAACAATGGACTGGTACTATATATCTTTTACAAATCTTAGAATTCGTTTTCCACTTTGACGTTAGAGTATCGTTGACAAAAAAATTACAATTAAATACATTTTAATGCCACGTTGTAGCACAACAAAATGTGTAGAAAGTCAAGGTGTGAATGGTTTCTGAAGGCACTGTATATGGCCATATATGGTGTGTACATGTGTTAGATGAATTTTGTTCTCATGTGTTCATTAACCAATTCAATTAAAATACTCAGTCTGTACCCAGAGTTTGTAAGGTTTTGGGGGAAATGAAACAGACGGAGACCAGTCAAAAATAGCCAGTGACGTTTATTCTCGAGAGCTCTACCCATCATTTCATGTACATTGGTTTATATACCTCTCATTTCGTCATAAATGTCCCTCCTCTAAAGACAATGACAAAGCTGCTTTTCAAATCCATTCCAACACATCATATTCCTTATCATATGCTACCACATGTTACACAATCTACTGCAAGCCCAACGGTTTCTCCCCTCCCTGGTTGGGGACCAGACATCCTTCCTGTTGTTAGTTTCACTGTGATCACAAGTTGTCTGTTAACCCTTCCTCTTGGCCTATGTACAAACATTCTTCATCAGACAGGATGGAATTCTATTAGTTATAATTCTACGTTAAATGTATATATCATTTAGTCATTATTGATAAAAAAATCCTTTAACCACATGACATGATCTAACTGACCCAAAATGACCCCTCATCTGGCCAGCAAAGTGTTTGGCAGCCAGAGAAGGCTGTGGTTGCACAATGCATACTGAGAATGTCATCGCAGATGAATAGGTCACTTACGTAGCTGTTTTGTATTGATATTATCCAGGCCTTTTGTCCTGGCTCTGTTGTTGAACCAGATGCTTACTATAGGTTCGGTTGGTTCTGGGTTTAGGGCTGTTTTGGGAGCCGAGGGTATTTGAGGTGTGTGTGTGTTCAGTCAGTGTATATAGTTAAACATTCCCCCTGTGTTTCCAGGCGCTGGGTACTACAGCAGGTGCTACGGGAGTGTTCTCCATCCAGCTCGGACAGGAAGGAGCAGCGTGACAGTGGCCTGCGTGACGCAGCAGAGAGGACTCGGCTTAGTGAGCGCCTCCACAGGGTTCTACACGACGAGATGAAGGTATGCGCCGACGCCGCCAGCCGCTACCCTAGCAACTACAACGCCTGGTCGCACCGTATCTGGGTCCTGCAGAACATGGCCCAGGGCAACCTGAAGGTAGGAGTAGGACGAGATAGGGTCTCTCTCTGCCTCTCTCTCTCTCTGCCTCTCTCTCGCCCTGCCTCTCTCTCTGCCTCTGCCTCTCGGGTCTGCCTTTGCCTCTCTCTCGCTCTGCCTAGCTCTCTCTCGCTCTGCCTCTCGCTCCCGCTCTGCCTATCTCTCTCTCTCTGCAGCTCTGTCTCTGCCTCTCTCTCGCTCTGCCTCTCTCTGCCTCTGTCTCTGCCTCTCTCGCTCTGCCTCTCTCTCGCTCTGCCTCTGCCTCTCTCGCTCTGCCTCTCTCTCGCTCTGCCTCTGCCTCTCTCTCTCTGCCTCTCTCTCTCTGCCTCTCTCTCTGCCTCTCTGTCTCTACCTCTCTCTCTCTGCCTCTCTCTCTCGCTCTGCTTCTCTCGCTCTGCCTCTTAATTGTATGTTCATGGTCTCTGGCAAAACATTAACAGCTCTTTCAATGTAACTATGACAGTTATTTCAATGTAACACTGACAGAAAACATTTGTGTGTGCTAGTCTAGCCGGCAACTAGCTATGAATGTTTCATGCAGCTAGCATGGCTTATACAATATGACCAGGGTCTGTGTGTCTCCAGCCCCCGCTGCCTCATATCTCTGGCCTGTCACTGAATGTTGAGGAGGACAGGAACTTTCTTGTCCGTTTAACTGATCTGGGGACAGTGCAGGCATTAATGCAGCAAATCCTGATCCTAAAATAAGAGGCCTAGGGATTTAAAGGTGGAGTGTTGTGGCTCAGTTGATCCGTTCCTAATTTTTAAGCCATGTCAGGCACTCCTACGATATGGAAAGATGCTACTGTTTATTAGAACCAGGGATATAGGACTGTGACAGAGTAGACTGTAGCAATGATACTTTAATAGGCACTTCCTGTTATGATAGGATAAGCCTACTTTCTGATCACCCATTGGGGTTTGGTTCTTGTAATGGCTGTCCTAATAGCGTTTGATTGTTCAAATCAATTCTTTGTAAGAAGCCAAATCATTTCCCTCTCTCTTTTGTTTTATTGTTAAAAATGGCTGTTTGTCTGAACATGTACACCTGCAATTCAATGTCCTCTTTAATCGTATGTTGGTTAGCATAGGGCAAATACCTTTGAATGGAAAACCTTGCTTGAATGAGGTCACCTCTCCTCTTTTCCCAGGTCCTCCATGATGAGCTGTCCTCCATGCGTGAGTGGGTCTCCATGCACGTGTCGGACCACAGTGGCTTTCACTACCGCCAGTTCCTGCTCAAGGCCCTGGTCAGGGAGCTCAGCCAGTCCATGCACCACCACCATGCCCCTTGGCCCAGCCCCGGCAGCTCCAGCCCTCGCAGTCCCAGCCCGGAACCCCAGCCAGGCCACCCCCACCACCAGGCTAACGGAGAGGCCACAGCAGCAGCCCCCTGCCTCTCTCCCGCCACCCCAGAGGACCAGTCCTCAGTGCCGGCAGTGCCCCAGCTCTTTCACCAGGAGATGGAGCTGTGTACTGACCTCATCCAGTCCTTCCCCGGACACGAGACACTCTGGTGTCACAGGTACGAGCCCACAGGCCACTGTCACTCAACCTCAGACTACAATGTTAGCCAATCACAGAACACATTTTATTATGAGATGCTCTGGTGTCACAGGTGAGACCAAAGGAGGAACAATCATGGACCAGCACGTTGTTGTATCTAGGGTGCGGCCTAATTTCAACTAGAGCCATAGACACTGTACAGAGTTTGGCTAACTACCCTCCATATTGGTGGCAAATGCTTTATTATGCCAATCGTTTTTATTGTCCGTTAGACCATTACTATGTTCTCAGGACTCTTCAGTAGTGGATGTGTTGGTAGGTCCCTATCATGTCAGACCCCTTCACTTTTTCCACATTTTGTTACGTTAGATCTGTCAGGTTGGATGGGGAGCGTCGCTACACATATTTTCATGTCTCTCCAGAGATGTTCAAGTCCGGGCTCGGGCAGTGCCACTTGTCCTGTTGGAAGGTGGACCTTCGCCCCCTGTCTGAGGTCCTGAGTGCTCTGGAGCAGGATTTCATCAAGGATCTCCCTGTACTTTGCTCCATTCATCTTTCCCTCAATCCTGACTAGTCTCCAAGTTCCTGCCGCTGAAAACATCCCCACAGCATGATGCTGACACCACCATGCTTCACCGTAGGGATAGTGCCAGGTTTCTTCCAGATGTGGCTCTTGGCATTCAGGCCAAAGAGTTCCATCTTGGTTTCATCAGACAAGAGAATCTTGTTTCTCATGGTCTGAGAGTCCTTTAGGTGTCTTTCGGCAAACTCCAAGCCGGGTGTCATGTGCCTATCACTGAGGTGTGGCTTCCGTCTGGCCACTCTACCATAAAGGCCTGATTGGTGGAGTGATGCAGAGATGGTTGTTCTTCTGGAAGGTTCTCCCATCTCCACAGAGGAACGCTGGAGCTTTGTCGGAGTGACCTTTGGGTTCTTGTTCACCTCCCTGACCAAGGCCCTTCTCCCCAGATTAATCAGTTCGGCCAGGCGGACAGCTCTAGGAAGAGTATTGGTCGTTCCAATCTTCTTCCATTTAATAATAATGCAGGGAACTGTGGACTTCTTAGGGACTTGCAATTGCTGCAGACATTTTTTGTGGAACCTTATATAGACAGGTGTGTGCCTTTCCAAATCATGTCCAATCAATTGAATTCACCATAGATGGACAGTGAAGTTGTAGAAACATCACAAAGAAGATGATCAATGGAAACAGGATGCACATGAGTTCATTTTCTAGTGTCATAGTAAATGGTTTGAATAAATGTTTTCATTTATTATTTTTAATACATTTGCAAAAAAATCTCAATCTGTTTTCACTATCATTATGGGGTATTGTGTGTAGATTGAGGAATGTGATGTATTTAATCAATTTTAGAATAAGGCTGTAATGTAACAAAATGTGGAAAAAGTGAAGGGGTCTGAATACTTTTTTTGTTTGTTGCTGCAGAACATTCTTTGTTCTTCTAGAGTGGGAGAGGGAGAGAATAGAGATATAGACAATAGCGAGAGGAAAGAGGGAACAGAGCAAGCGAGTGAGGGCAGAGAGGGAGAACAGAGAGAGGACTGGGGAAAGAGGGAACAGAGAGAGAGGCTGAAGATCAGCTGCTCAGTAGAAAGTGTTTATACCTGACCAGTAGGGCTGGGTGCTATATCAAATTATTTTAATAAATTCTAATTCATGATGCCTCCCGGGTGGAGCAGTGCATCACAGTGCTAGCTGTGCCACCAGAGACTCTGGGTTCGCGCCCAGGTTCTGTCGCAGCCCGGCCGCGACCGGGAGGTCCGTGGGGCGACACACAATTGGCGTAGCGGCGTCCTGGTTAGGGAGGGTTTGGCCGGTAGGGATATCCTTGTCTCATCGTACACTAACGACTCCTGTGGCGGGCCGGGTGCAGTGCACGCTAACCAGGTCGCCAGGTGCGCGGTGTTTCCTCCGACTCATTGGTGCGGCTGGCTTCCGGGTTGGATGCGCGCTGTGTTAAGCAGTGCGGCTTGGTTGGGTTGTGTTTCGGAGGACGCATGGCTTTCGACATTCGTCTCTCCCAAGCCCGTACGGGAGTTGTAGCAATGAGACAAGATAGTAACCACTAACAATTGGATACCATTAAAAGGGGGTAAAAGAAAAAAAAGAAAAAAAAAAATATATATATATATATATATATATATATATATATATATACAGTGCCTTGCGAAAGTAGTCGGCCCCCTTGAACTTTGCGACCTTTTGCCACATTTCAGGCTTCAAACATAAAAATATAAAACTATTTTTTTGTGAAGAATCAACAACAAGTGGGACACAATCATGAAGTGGAATGACATTTATTGGATATTTCAAACTTTTTTAACAATTCAAAAACTGAAAAATTGGGCGTGCAAAATTATTCAGCCCCCTTTACTTTCAGTGCAGCAAACTCTCTCCAGAAGTTCAGTGAGGATCTCTGAATGATCCAATGTTGACCTAAATGACTAATGATGATAAATACAATCCACCTGTGTGTAATCAAGTCTCCGTATAAATGCACCTGCACTGTGATAGTCTCCGTTAAAGGTCCGTTAAAAGCGCAGAGAGCATCATGAAGAACAAGGAACACACCAGGCAGGTCCGAGATACTGTTGTGAAGAAGTTTAAAGCCGGATTTGGATAAAAAAAGATTTCCCAAGCTTTAAACATCCCAAGGAGCACTGTGCAAGCGATAATATTGAAATGGAAGGAGTAGCAGACCACTGCAAATCTACCAAGACATGGCCGTCCCTCTAAACTTTCAGCTCATACAAGGAGAAGACTGATCAGAGATGCAGCCAAGAGGCCCATGATCACTCTGGATGAACTGCAGAGATCTACAGCTGAGGTGGGAGACTCTGTCCATAGGACAACAATCAGTCGTATATTGCACAAATCTGGCCTTTATGGAAGAGTGGCAAGAAGAAAGCCATTTCTTAAAGATATCCATAAAAAGTGTAGTTTAAAGTTTGCCACAAGCCACCTGGGAGACACACCAAACATGTGGAAGAAGGTGCTCTGGTCAGATGAAACCAAAATTGAACTTTTTGGCAACAATGCAAAACGTTATGTTTGGTGTAAAAGCAACACAGCTGAACACACCATCCCCACTGTCAAACATGGTGGTGGCAGCATCATGGTTTGGGCCTGCTTTTCTTCAGCAGGGACATGGAAGATGGTTAAAATTGATGGGAAGATGGATGGAGCCAAATACAGGACCATTCTGGAAGAAAACCTGATGGAGTCTGCAAAAGACCTGAGACTGGGACGGAGATTTCTCTTCCAACAAGACAATGATCCAAAACATAAAGCAAAATCTACAATGGAATGGTTCAAAAATAAACATATCCATGTGTTAGAATGGCCAAGTCAAAGTCCAGACCTGAATCCAATCGAGAATCTGTGGAATGAACTGAAAACTGCAGTTCACAAATGCTCTCCATCCAACCTCACTGAGCTCGAGCTGTTTTGCAAGGAGGAATGGGGAAAAAATTCAGTCTCTCGATGTGCAAAACTGATAGAGACATACCCCAAGCGACTTACAGCTGTAATCGCAGCAAAAGGTGGCGCTACAAAGTATTAACTTAAGGGGGCTGAATAATTTTGCACGCCCAAATGTTCAGTTTTTGATTTGTTAAAAAAGTTTGAAATATCCAATAAATGTCGTTCCACTTCATGATTGTGTCCCACTTGTTGTTGATTCTTCACAAAAAAATACAGTTTTATATCTTTATGTTTGAAGCCTGAAATGTGGCAAAAGGTCTCAAAGTTCAAGGGGGCCGAATACTTTCGCAAGGCACTGTATATATATACATTTAAAAAATTATAATTCATATTTTAGCACGATATTTCAAATGCCAATATCGCAAGAATCTGCTGTTCTTTTTTTCGTTTTTATGAGTGTTTATGTCCACTTGGTCTTTATGATTTTGTCTCCTTCGCTAATTCTGCTATGACTGTGCACCCTCCCGTTTAAACACACACACATTTTAATAATTTTACATTGGTGTGTTATGTTCAGAAGTTCAAAAACATGCTGTGATTTTGCAGTGAGCCACATTAATTCACAGAAATACTCATTATAAATATTGATGAAAATCCAAGTGTTATGCATGGAACTTTTAGGAACTTTAGATGCACACATTTCAAAAAAACTTTACGTAAAAAGCATAATCTGAGTACCGCGTTCAGAGCCCAAACCAGTCAAAAGAAATATCCACCATGTTGCGCAGTCAACATTAGTCAGAAATAGCATTATAAATATTCACTTACCTTTGATGATCTTCAACAGAATGCAGGAATCGCAGTTCCACAATAATTGTTTGTTTTGTTCAATAATGTCCATCATTTATGTCCAAATAGCTTCTTTTGTTAGCGCGTTTTGTAAACAAATCCAAACGCGCGTTCAGGTCCAGCCGAACGGCGGATGAAAAGTTCAAAAAGTTATATTACAAGTCGTAGAAACTTGTCAAACTAAGTATAGAATCGGTATGCTAAGTCTTGCTTGTCCTATGTATGTTGCTCTGTATGCTATGTCTTGCTTGTCCTATGTTGCTATTGTCTATATTGTAATTGTTTTTAATAACCTGCCCAGGGACTGGGTTGAAAATTAGCCGGCTGCCTAAAACTGGCACTTTTACTGAAACGTTGATTAAAGTGCACTGTACTTGTAAAAATAAAATAAACTCAACTCAATCTTTTGGACGTTTTTATCATAAATGTTCAATAATGTTCAAACCAGAGAATTCCATTATCTGTAGAAAAGCAATGGAACAAGAGCTACCTCTCATCTCATCCAATACTACTAATAATATGCATTTATTAGCATCTGTGACTGAATAGGAGTCAGTTTACTCTGGGCACGCTATTCATCCAAAATTGAAAATGCTGCCCCCTATCCCAAAGAAGTTAACAATCTTAGGTGGTAATCCGTAGGCTCCAAGGACCCTCCATAAACTCTCATGGTGAACACTATCGAATGCTTTCTTGAAATAAATAAAGTTGATGTAGAGGAGTGCATTCCACTCGGCACTGCTCGATGATGTTGTGCAGGGCAAAGATCTGGTTAATGCATGCTCTTCTTTTGCGGATCCCTGCTTGTTCTTGTCTGAGTTTGTAATTGACAGCAATGTCAATCATTTTGAGGTGTATCCTGCAGAAGATATAAACTCAGGAAAAAAATAAACGTCCCTTTTTCAGGACCCTGTCTTTTAAAGATAATCAGTAAAATCCAAATAACTTCACAGATCTTCATTGTAAAGGATTTCCCATGCTTGTTCAATGAACCATAAACAATTAATGAACATGCACCTGTGGAACGGTCGTTAAGACACTAACAGCTTACAGACGGTAGGAAATTAAGATCACAGTTAGGAAAACTTAGGACACTAAAGAGGCCTTTCTCCTGACTCTGGAAAAACACCAAAAGAAAGATGCCCAGGGTCCCTGCTCATCTGCATGAATGTGCCTTAGGCATGCTGCAAGGAGGCATGAGGACTGCAGATGTGGCCAGGGCAATAAATTGCAATGTCCGTACTGTGAGACGCCAAAGACAGCGCTACAGGGAGACAGGATGGACAGCTGATCGTCCTCGCAGTGGCAGACCACGTGTAACAACACCTGCACAGGATCGGTACATCCAAACATCACACCTGCAGGACAGGTACAGGATGGCAACAACAACTGCCCGAGTTACACCAGGAACGCACAATCCCTCCATCAGTGCTCAGACTGTCCACAATAGGCTGAGAGAGGCTGGACTGAGGGCTTGTAGGCCTGTTGTAAGGCAAGTCTTCACCAGACATCACCGGCAACAATGTTGCCTATGGGCACAAACCCACCGTCACTGGGCCAGACAGAACTGGCAAAAACTGTTCTTCACTGACGAGTCGCGGTTTTGTCTCACCAGAGGTGATGGTCGGATTCGCGTTTATCGTCGAAGGAATGAGCATTACACCGAGGCCTGTACTCTGGAGCGGGATCGATTTGGAGGTGGAGGGTCTGTCATGGTCTGGGGCGGTGTGTCACAGCATCATCAGACTGAGCTTGTTGTCATTGCAGGCAGTCTCAACGCTGTGAGTTACAGGGAAAACATCCTCCTCCCTCATGTGCTACCCTTCCTGCAGGCGCTTCCTGACATGACCCGCCACAGCATGACAATACCACCAGCCACACTGCTCGTTCTGTGCGTGATTTCCTGCAAGACAGGAATACCCGTGTTCTTCCATGGACAGCGAAGAGCCCAGATCTCAATCCCATTGAGCACGTCTGGGACCTGTTGGATCGGAGGGTGAGGGCTAGGGCCTTTCCCCCTGAAATGTCCGGGAACTTGCAGATGCCTTGATGGAAGAGTGGTAGCATCTCACAGCAAGAACTGGCAAATCTGGTACAGTCCATGAGGATGAGATGCACTGCAGTACTTAATGCAGCTGGTGGTCACATGTCTGTGGAACTTGTTCAGTTTATGCCTCAGTTGTTGTATCTTGTTATGTTCATACAAATATTTACACATGTTAAGTTTGCTGAAAAGTTGACCGTGAGAGGTTGTTTCTTTTTTTGCTGAGTTTAGTTGTATGTTGCCAGTTTTCAAATTCACAAAGGTTTCCTTTCTTTGGCAGTTTGACGATAAGGCCTTTTCTCTAGTCTTGTGGTAAGACATCATGCTCCCAGGTCTTGCAAAATATATCAGTCAGTACCTTGGTAGCTGTGTTGACATCAGCTTTAAGTAGCTTAGTGTGCAGAGAGTCTTCGTAAGCCTTGATGGCTGCTTGGACCTCTGCTTCAACTGGTGGGCCGGTGTCAATACCATCAATCTCATCCGAGGTTGGTAGGTCTTTTGGATCATTAGGCTTTGGCCAGTTGACAACCTCTTCAAAGTGCTGGACCCATCTTGCAGTTTGTTCCTCTTTGGTTGTTTTACCTTGTTTGTCTTTGACTGGCATTGTGTGGTTGCTAACTTGGCCACAGAGCTGTCTTGTGATCTTATATAGAGTACTTAGTTCTCCTCTTGCTGCAGCTTGTTCTGCCTCACTGGCCAATAATATTATCCTTTCCAGCACTCTTTCTTACTTTTTTGTCCTTGGTCTTATATTCTTGCTTTGCTCGCTCAATCAGCCTGGGTGATTTTGTGCTCAGCAGTTTATCTTTGGCCAGCCTTCTCACATCTATTTTCTTCCACGTATCTTGTGTTAACCACTTCTTTGCCCGTTTTCTAAAGCCAATAACTTTCTTTGTCGTTTCTGTTTACGCATTCTCGAGGTTGTTCCACATGGTTTCAACTGTGCCCTGGTCTTCCTCTGCATTGGCTAATGGACTGAAGCGATTTCTTAGCTCAATGGTAAAAGCTTTCTTTATTTCAGGAGATGTGAGCTTGTTGATGTCAAAGACGTTCTGCCCTTGTTGTATTGTGTATGTGTGTGGCTCACAGCTTCACCCTGACCTTGGCTATTACCAGGTAGTCGTCACTGTTGAAATCTGCCCCACGGTGGAACTTGATATCCTGCAGACACCTTCGCCATTTCTTATTGATAATGATATGGTCAATTTGGTTGACTGTGACCATCTGGGGTTCTTCATGTTAATTTATGGATGTCTTTGTGAGGGAATTGTGTGCCACTAATCACACAGATGTTATTGAGGCAAAAGTCAACAATCTTTTCACTGTTGTTGCCCAATAGTCTATTCACAGTCTGTGTTTTCTGCTCCAACCTTTGCATTCAAATCCACCGATGTCCTGACCATGCCGTGTTGTGGGACCTTGGATACTGCTTGTTGTAGCTGCTCGTATCAGTCATCCTTGTTCTCCTCCTCTGCCTCGTTGGTGATGGAATAGCATTGCAGGATGGTGAACTTGCAGTCCTTGGAGTCAAGTGTTGCTCTGATGAACCGGTCATTGATTGGTTCCCATTCCAGGTCATTGATTGGTTCCCATTCCAAGAGTGATTTGCCAGTTGTTCTACTGATAATGAGGGCTAGACCACTGGAGTAGGAATAATCCTTTCCTGAATAGATCGTTTAGCCATCGCTTTTCACCGTGCGTCCAGAACCAGTCCATCTGCTTTCGCTTACACACAGGATATTCATGCTCTGATAACTTGAGCTGTCATGAAGTTTCAAACATGGTGAGGATGTTCCATGCGCTAAGACGTACTGTAGTTTTGGGCCCTAGAAAACATGTCATCGAGCCCCTGATTTCCCGGGTGGGGCTTTCATCTAAAACTGTCATAGTATTTGTATCTGCCAAGGCAGCAGCTACTTTTGGTGGGCTCCGGCAGAATTAAGGCAGTTCTACAATTTTTTTAAACATGACAATAAATTCATTACAAAATTTCACAACATACTAAGTGTGGGCCCTCAGGCCCATACTCCACTACCACATATCTATGGAGGGCCAGGTGCTGTGTATAGTCTGTTATCTCACCTGCAACCTGCCCTGCATGGTTGTCCCTGCCTGGCCCAAAACCCCACCTGTATAATCTACAGGATCACTGAAACAAGCAAGCTTCCCCACCAACGCCATGGAATTATGCATGGTTCATTTTCATAGATTGACTTGAAAACCAGATCAGTGATCATTGCAAAAAAAACAGGTTAAACTGTTTTGATAAAATAATACAATTATTAGTGGGTCTTATGATTGTGGAAGGCTTATATTTAGCCTAGCCCTGAATTCATTAGATTATTGCTGACTGTTTGAAATTGAAAACATTCAATCTTATATATATATTGTGAATTGCCCATAAGTATAAAAAAAACGGGAGATTCGATTCTTAGGCCATATCGCCCAGCCCTACTGACCAGCTTTGTTGTGATAGGGCGAAGTAAGGGGTGCCATGGTAACAGTGTTCAGATGGTTGCTAACTGATGATTAATGGCTGTAGAGAATGTGAAGATTAATTATACATTGATTTGGCCAAGATGGTTATGGTAGTGATATCTTAGAGGTTATTGTTATTTTTGTCTAGAGTGGCATCTTTGCCCCTTAAGAACATAATATGGTTTCAACATAAAGTGTTTTTTTAGCTTTACAGTTCTACAGATTCTAGAAATCCAGTTTTTCAATGATAGCAGTTTACTATGACATCAAAACCAACACTGTATTTCCTAACCACTATCTGTCTCCAGGCGACACGTCTTCTACCTTTGGCACCACTGGAGGCGGGACCACGATCACCACGATGGCCAGGGCTGTGGCAGTGAGTCTCCCCAGCTGAACCACACTGGCGCTGGGCTGAGCAGCTACCCTCACACAGCCTCCCCTAGAGGAGTGGGTCTAGACAGGGTGGAGAGCAGGAACGGACAGACTCAGGAGGGTCAGAATGCCATGGAGGTGGACGGGGTCGGGGTCCCAGACCCCCGCGACACTAAGCGTCTGAAGCGGGGTCCCCCTGACCCCTACCCCCCCGCCCTGCCCTCAGAGCACGGTTTCATAGCCAGCGTCCTGGACGGCTGCCGCTCCCACGAGCAGGGATGCTTCGCCCTTGCATACAGGAAGTGGCTAGACTCTGTGATTGGTCAGTGAGAGATGGACGGACAAGGTCATTGGTCAGTGAAAGGAGACGCTTTCTACTCCACGGGAGATGGGTTACGGTTTAAATTTGCCCCTCTTGCACAGATCTAGGATCAGCTTACTCTCACCCAACCCCTAACCTTAACCATTAGGGCAAGAACTGTAAAATACTGTCCCTAGATCAGCGTCTAGTGGCTGGTAACATTATGCTCATCTTGAAGGCTCTGGAAGGGGGCTGGGGGATCTCAAAGTTATTTGTGGCCCCTCCCGTCTTCCTGGAAATACCTGGACTCTGATTTGTCGGCAGAGCTTTGTCTGAGCCAATCCCCTTTTCAGAATGGAAATCTGAGTGTGGCTTTGCTCTGAGTCGTTCCACCTCAAAGCACAAGAAAGAGGACCACCAGATTTTTCTGAAATTGTTTCTGTAGTTAGTAAGAGGAGATACGATTAGCATTCCTGTAACATTATTTTGTTGAAATATAATTAGATCTCTGAAATATTAAGCGAATTGATGTCATCCAAATTGACCATTTTAATTTATAAGATTCAGATTGTAGTCAAATATAGTACCCAACATCCAATTTTGGCCAAACATCTTCCTACCAATGCATCCCCCAAAAGATGTCAAAGACCACCCACGGACCCCCTACACCCCATGCCAATCCCACCCCAACAACCAGTATACAGTATCAGCTGTCTATGTTTGACAAGTAGTCTGAAGCTGTGGCTTGGAGTATTGCTTCTCCATACTAAGTAATGTATTCCCTGTGCATCTGGTGATGTTTCTTTCCTCCCTGTTCAGAGAAATGAGTAATTAAAGTGGCTTGCATTGGTTATTAAGCAACAAAAGTGAAGCTTGTGCAACTATGGGGAAAAACAGACCTGTTTGGCTTAGATTGTTGACAACATGTGAACTATATTTAGTCTCCAAATGTTTGTTGAACACATAAATACATTTTCACAATGAGCACTTGTTGACTCTCAAATACATTGTTACAGTTGTTAGTTAGCATTTTTTTTGCCATATTAGCATTGACATGAAATATGTCAAAACACCTCAAAACATGACATGGTATCAAGAACACACTCCCTACACTCGCAATAACATCTGCTAACCATGTGTATGTGACCTGAAACGAGACACATACAATTCCCCACATGGTAGCTTCTTGTCATTGTCACCGTTCAGAATCATTACAAAGCACATCTTCAGGCCATAACGATGTGTGTGTCATTTTTGTGACTTTATCTGCCAACCGGTCTATAGATTTTTACCACTAAATGCCACTGTTCCTGCTTTTCCACCACTCTTTTATCCATTTTGCTGGTCTCATGTGTTTATATCACAATATTTCATTTTACAACTTTGGGTTGAAAACCAATAGATTTGTCTCATTATTAAAATAAATTGTGTGGTCCTCACAATTCAAGCCGGTCCTCCATGAAAGCAATTCAGCTTGTTCTTATAGCAACTTAATGCTGAATACCAACTCTTCTTGAATAGTCCAACAAGTGGCTGCTCTCTGAGAGGGCTATCCCGATGCAATTCTCATATGAAGACTTTTCCTTACAAGCCAAAAACTTTGATGGAGAAATTGGCTAGGAACTAAATGTTGTGACAGCCTTAATAAAGTAATTAATTGCTTGGCGGTCTTATGTGTTTCAATAAAATGATCAGGAAACAGCTCTATAAAAGAATAAAAGAGTGTGATGGTATAGCAGGAACAGTGGCATCTAGTGGTCAAAACTTGGTACTTTCACACTACTTCATGGTAAATAATGCAAACGACTTCAATACTATCAGGGGGGAAAAACATCAGTTTCATAGGGAATACATTACATAGTATGGAAAAGCAATACTCTATGTAGCGTCATACTACTTATCAATCATGGAGAACTGATACTGAATACTGGTTGGGGGTGCGTGGGTGGCTTTTACATTTTTTGGGGGGGATTCCTCGTGTCTTACTCATTGGTAGGAAGAAGTTTGGTCCAAATCGGATGTTTAGGACTATATTTATTGAATATTATCTGAATCCTAAATTGCCGATTTGGGTGCAATTAATTAGCCTAATTTCTCCAAGATAAAATGTAAACAAAATAATGCTTCAGAAATACCTATCTTACCTGTTTCTTACTACAGAAACATTTTGAGAACAATCTGAGATGGTGGGTGTCATGGCTTGCTGAAATAATATGGAACGACTTCTCTGGAAGAGTATGGCTCGTATGGTCTGTTAGTAGCTTAGTTCAGGTACCTCAATACCTCAGGTCTCTTTCAATGTTAGGGACTGGAACAATTATGTCAACCAATTCTGTCTGTCATTTGAGTTTTTTTCACTTAAGAGATGTATTCTTCCGGTATCTTTCTTTTGTCTTCCAGTAACTAAATGTATTGTAGCAGAATAGGTTACATGAAGCTGCCAGGTTACAGGAGGCTATTCATCACAAATGTTGTTATCAGGTCAATTCTGCAGAATTAAACTAAGGACTATAGTGAGATGAGCAGTGCAGCAAATCATTCATGGTCAACATACAAAAACAAAGAACAAAAAACTAGCAAAGCCATTATATGCCGATACCGATATGTCGTGCATCCCTACGGACAACTAAACAACATTTAGACTGAGCACAACCATGAACCAATGAAACTCATGTTGTAGCTCTCAGAGAAATTGAAGTTTTTTGCAAGGAGAGAGGAAAGCAAATAAAATCTAGCCTAGAGAAACAATTCTAGTTGATCCAGGTTTCTTCATACCTGGATGTGAAATATATCAACTGCCAGGCGTACAATGGTCTTGAGTCACTTCAATTGTAGAGAGGTGCTCGATTGTAAAGAAATGACTGCAAGCACATTCTAAAAATTATAATTTCCTCAGAAGGTTCTCTTGAAGTACCTAGCCCTCGAGTCTGTCAATGAGAATGATTACAGTACTGTATGTAAGCACAACTGGTATATAGGCTGTGTCACTGCTTTCCCTTTTTATTCAAGAACAACTTGGTGCCAACCTGGTCCAAGATCTGTTTGTGCTCTTGCCTACCCCATTGTCATTGTCAAGGCAAACATTTTGCATGACAATTCCATAAGGAGTTGACAAGCGAGCAGAAACAGACTGGCACCAAGGCTAACTTGGTACCACAACCTCTATTTCCATTCTGAGGGGGAACTATAATCCCCCCCAGATCTGATCATCACATTGTCTGCATCCCAAATGGCACACTGTATAGGTAATAGGGTGCCATTTGTGACACACTCATACTCTCCTGGAGTGGTTGTTGCTGCTGTATTTTTTTCACAGTTCTGTTTGTTTAGTCCTCTTAGTGATACCTGGGCTTGTATTCACAAAGTTTCTCTGAGGAGCGTTGCCTGATAAAGGATCCGTTTTGGCCTTTTGATCTTTATGATTACATGGTCAGGGGGTACTTAATCCTAGATCAGCACTCCTACTCTGAGACTCTTTATTAGAGATGTAACTCACTATTTACCGATACGCATTAGTCCCTAGTTCTAATGTTGAAGAGAGAACGGCGTTGACAGTCATTGATCTACAAGTCATTTTGCATGCCGAAAAACCCCAGGCAATGTCAGTAGCCTAGCAAAGATTTTCCATTATATTGACAAGATAGTCGAGTGACCGCCCTCAAAGATGGAACAGAGGCGATTTCAGGGGGGCCCATTACCAATGAGAGGGCAGATGCGCGTGTGAACAACAGGCATCACACAGTTTTTTCAATGTTGTGAAATGCCACTTGTGTCCACATATATCAGTGCATTTGTAACAACTTAATCATTACGAAACTAATATTCAATCAAATAACCTTCAAGTAGCAAATTAGCAATTCAATGTTTTTCTGACCAAATTCGACACTCTCATTGACCTCCATACAAAAATGTAATCCATTCTCCGTTTCATGAATTTATTCACGGGTAAATAGTAATTGACTCTTTTTTTAAACCACTTCCTGGGTGGATTTTCTTCAGGTTTTCAACTGCCATATCAGTTCTGTTATACTCATAGACATTATTTTACATTATCTACCAATTATATGCATATCCTAGCTTCTGGGGTTGAGTAACAGGCAGTTTACATTGGGCACGCTTCACATCCAGACGTCAAAATACTGCCCCCAAGCCATAAGAAGTTAACTTTTTTTTTTTTTATGTGTTATTTCATAGTTTTTATGTCTTAACTATTATTCTACAATGTAGAAAATAGTACAAATAAAGAAACCCCTTGAATGAGTAGGTGTTTTAAAACTTTTGAACGGCAGTGTATGTAATGGGGAATTGATAAAACATAAATAACCAAAGGACAAACAATTCACACAATGATCTCACATTAGTTGACTTTTGACTTTTAGATTTTTAGCATTTTAATTCCGATATTACTTTATGAAATCTTTAGAAAATAATTGCCTCCATGTTCCCATGGTCAGATTTTGCCTATAGACTACTTTGAAGAAAGGTAAGACATGCTTGATAATATGAAATAAAACATTCAGGTATCAAAAAAGTAAGTATGTTATATATCGCCATTTATCGGCCAATTGCCGGCTACCGGAAACCCTGGCACACACAGACAGAGAAGTCAGCTAAAACAGATCTAGATACGTATCGAATTGAAATTGGAAGGGAAAGATGCACTTCCCTACTCTTTATGAATACAGGCCCTGGCTGATGGCATGCATTATTGCTCAACAATAGTACCAGATCTGTTTGTTCTCTTGTCTACTCCATTGCTGTCTTTGTCAATCCAAACAATGTTTTGTTTGGCATGCCAATGGGTGACAAGGAGTTGACACAACTATATATACACCTTCCCAGAAGAGTGGAGGCTGTTATAGCAGCAAAGGGGGGACCAACTCCATATTAATGCCCATGATTTTGGAAAGAGATGCTCGACGAGTGTCCACATACTTTTGGTCATGTAGTGTATGTAACCGGCAATAACTGGCCTGAATGCCTATCATTCAGCACGACATTCAAAATGGCCGCCTTTCTTTGGGCCAACAGCATCAAGGGTGAGGCAGCTGCTCTCATTCAATGTTTTTGATGTTTCAGTGTTTTTTTTATCTTTCTTCCCTGGAGAGTAACTTGGCTCCCACTAACTTGACAGCTTTTCAGTCCAGTGGAGTTTACTACAAAGCAGGATCAATGAGTTAGCTGGCCAACTTCAATTAACAACCAGAAATAGCTATTGATTTTCTGGTCCATTGAGAAAGCTCAACTTAGATATGTGTTTCTGGTTGTTGACTAATTTAGACCATGCCCGTTTCAAACTTATCGTAAAACATATTTTTTTAAATAGTTAGGCAAGGTAGCTGGCTAACTCATTGATCCTGCTTTGTTGTATACCCCTCATATCTCACAGACCCACAGATCTGGGTATTATAGGCGTATGATTTAAAGCTTGTTGTCATTAGGAGTCAGTGAAAGCATTGTGTAGGAAGAGTTTATTTTATGCTTACAGCACTATCTCCATAGAAATAGGACTCATGGATAGAATGGATTCTATTTATAGGACTGTCTCTCAATTCAGCACATAACATTAAAGGGATAGTTTGGGATTTTGAGTCAGACAAACTTGTGGATACCATTTGTATGTCTGCGTCCAGTATGAAGGAAGTTAGGGGTAACTAGCATTTGCACATTGACTGGAAGTTTGCGTCATAACTGGAACTGCTAGCATTACACTAACGCTAGTTAGCAACTTCCTTCAAACTGAACACAGAGACATAAAATTGTATACACAAGTTCAAATGACTGGGGTACACAAAGGGCTTCATTGCCAAAATACTGATCTATCCCTTTATAGGATTATACACATTAAGAAATGTTTATGATCCTTTCTCTGCTCATTTTTCTCAACCTACAGTATATACTTGAGGTATTCAATCAAACACTGCACTGGCTCCTGTAATAAGCATTATAACCAGATAATAGGTTACTCTATGGTAAATACGGTATAAAGACCTTTCTTTTGGTAGTGTTACAATGATACGTGTTACATTATCTCAAGGTAAATCATCTAAGTTTGTGTTTTATAAGAATGACATTACATTCCCTAACCTGTATATTCACAGAACATATCTTTAGACTGACACATACTCGCAATGTACATATTCCGGTAGGGTTACATTTTGTAAGAAAGGGCCCCTGTCCTGTACCTTTTGTAAATGTAATTTGTTCAGTTGCACAAACCACTATGAACATGATAATAATAACAACGGCAGAACACTTCTTCCACCCTTTATTGGTCATAGAGTAATAGAACAATATTTTATATTGCAGCTCTGATGAACATTGGGCTTCTTCTGTATTATTTTCTGTAAGGTGCAAATGGGATATTTGCAGCTGTTTTCGTAATTAACATTTTCCAGCCCCATCTCAGTTTAAAGGGATAGTTCACCCAAATTACAAAATGAAACATTGCTTTCCTTACCTTACCCATAGACTGCTTACAGGGTATGACAGCAATCCATGCTTTGGTTTAGTTTCCCTGGAACTGTTTCCACATGCTAACATTGTAACATTTGTGGCACAAATCCCATTTAACTCATTGGACCGATATTAGCTCTTTTCACGCATCATGTCTAAATCATCTGAAACAATCTGAAATTGATTGTGAAGCTCAACAAAAGTCACTTACAGTGGATTTGAAAATTATGTAATTTGGGTGAACTATACCTTTTAAGTGGCAGGGCTGAATTAGGCTGAATCAAGTCTTAAGATTATTGCTTTAAATGAATAGTTCACCTTTCTGTCTTCTCCTCTTACATCGATACTTCACCACCTATGTATCTCCTCTTAAAGGGATAGTTCCCCTACTCCAACCTGCAGTTAACCTCTCTTATCTTAGATGCATCCTCCTGCAGATCTGCCCCTAAGTCACTCCAGCTCATTTGTCAAAGTGGTTATTATACAATACTGTATTATGTGTCTGAGCCACTGCCCACAGGGCAGGAAGGTCAGATTCTCTGTTGGATAGGGAGGGATACTGCTATAGAGTAGGTTGGGAAAACGTTTCCATTTGTATTAGAGACAGACTTGTATTTCTGTTAGGTGTCTGAGCCCTCTCGTCGAGGTGCTACTTAACAGGGCCAGTATGCACAAAGCGTATCTAGGAGTCCTGATCTAGGATCAGTTTAGTCTTTTTGATCATAATAAATAATATTATATGGATAGGAGGGACCTGATCCTATATCAGCTCCCTACTTCAAGACACTTTATGAATACAGGCGTAGGCTACTGTCGTGTGTATCTGTAATGTGATCAGAACAGGCACTGGTATGAAGCATGTGGACGAGGGAGACAATGTCAACACAGACAGACAGACAAACAAACAAGCTGGGAGAGAGCTTGGTAGTTGCCACTGAAGTATTCTCTTCACGGCTGCCGCATAACAAAATGTGACAGAGCTCCAATGGATCAAAAACCAAACTGACGTTTTGAGTGGAAGGAGCAGGGGCATGCTCTTTAGCGCTTGTAGCACAACATAACAATCAACTTGCAACTGTATATCGTTCCCAAGAGGCTTAGCGTTTGAGACATAGGCCTAGACGAGCATTCATAAAACATTCATAATGCCACTGTGAACAGACAAAGAAGCTTATAACAGCCTATGACAACAGCTATACACACAGTACTAAGGTGATGTAGCTCTAGTGTGTTTTAGGGGCAGACAGTAGGGGCAGTAATGTGTGAAGTAGTCTTCAGCCATTGCGGTGGTCAGTCACACAAGCTGGGAAACACATCATGACTGTTGTAGGTGGATATTGGAACAGCCACAGTGTCTGTCCTGTTGGAGATCATTGCAGAAAGAGTTCAAATGCAGCCTTTACCCTTCTATCACTTAATTTGGATATTGTGTGCAGTGTGTTGGCCATACGTCTGCCTTGTCCTGCCGAAGGCACTTTGGTTTTTAGTTCACAACATTTTACCTACGAGGGATTCCATTTAACTCCTACTACTACCATGTTCTCTGTTACCTATGTTTGGAGTCATTAAGAAGACTGTATATAACCTAAGCATTATGTAAGAGACCCTTCTCATCTCAAAACCAATGTCCTGAATGATGAAAATAATTTGTCAAACTATCAAAGCTACATTTGGTTTTTGTTTTTAGTTTTCTCTGAGCTGTCACTTGTTGTTAGCTGTCATTGAGTAGTTTTCATTCTGTCTGTGTCAGCGTCTTTTGAATGAATGAACGCAAGCATATCCTTACTCTTTTTACCACGTGGGTTTGTTGTATTGCATACTAGGCCTACTTACAGACATTAGAATACAAACGTTAGAATATAGGAATTGTACATAAACTCAGCAAAGAAAGAAACATCCTCTCACTGTCACCTGCGTTAATTTTCAGCAAACTTAACGTGTAAATATTTGTATGAACATAAGATTCAACTGAGACATAAACTGTACAAGTTCCACAGACACGTGACTAACAAAAATGGAATAATGTGTCCCTGGACAAAGGGGGGTGTCAAAATCAAAAGTAACAGTCAGTATCTGGTGTGGCCACCAGCTGCATTAAGTACTGCAGTGCGTCTCCTCCTCATGGACTGCACCAGATTTGCCAGTTATTGCTGTGAGATGTTACCCCACTCTTCCACCAAGGTCAAATCAAATTTTATTTGTCACATACACATGGTTAGCAGATGTTAATGCGAGTGTAGCGAAATGCTTGTGCTTCTAGTTCCGACAATGCAGTAATAACCAACAAGTAATCTAGCTAACAATTCCAAAACTACTACCTTATAGACACAAGTGTAAGGGGATAAAGAATATGTACATAAAGATAAATGAATGAGTGATGGTACAGAGCGGCATAGGCAAGATACAGTAGATGGTATTGAGTGCAGTATATACATATGAGATGAGTATGTAAACAAAGTGGCATAGTTAAAGTGGCTAGTGATACATGTATTACATAAAGATGCAGTAGATGATATAGAGTACAGTATATATGAGATGAATAATGTAGGGTATGTAAACATTATATTAGGTAGCATTGTTTAAAGTGGCTAGTGATATATTTTACATCATTTCCCATCAATTCCCATTATTAAAGTGTCTGGAGTTGAGTCAGTGTGTTGGCAGCAGCCACTCAATGTTAGTGGTGGCTGTTTAACACTCTGATGGCCTTGAGATAGAAGCTGTTTTTCAGTCTCTCGGTCCCAGCTTTGATGCACCTGTACTGACCTCGCCTTCTGGATGATAGCGGGGTGAACAGGCAGTGGCTCGGGTGGTTGTTGTCCTTGATGATCTTTATGGCCGTCATGTGACATCGGGTGGTGTAGGTGTCCTGGAGGGCAGGTAGTTTGCCCCTGGTGATGCGTTGTGCAGACCTCACTACCCTCTGGAGAGCCTTACGGTTGTGGGCGGAGCAGTTGCCGTACCAGGCGGTGATACGGCCCGACAGGATGCTCTCGATTGTGCATCTGTAGAAGTTTGTGAGTGCTTTTGGTGACAAGCCAAATTTCTTCAGCCTCCTGAGGTTGAAGAGGCGCTGCTGCGCCTTCTTCACGATGCTGTCTGTGTGGGTGGACCAATTCAGTTTGTCTGTGATGTGTACGCCGAGGAACTTAAAACTTACTTCCCTCTCCACTACTGTTCCATCGATGTGGATAGGGGGGTGTTCCCTCTGCTGTTTCCTGAAGTCCACAATCATCTCCTTAGTTTTGTTGACGTTGAGTGTGAGGTTATTTTCCTGACACCACACTCCGAGGGCCCTCACCTCCTCCCTGTAGGCCGTCTCGTCGTTGCTGTTAATCAAGCCTACCACTGTTGTGTTGTCCGCAAACTTGATGATTGAGTTGGAGACCTGCAAGTTCCTGGACATTTCTAGGGGGAATGGCCCTAGCCCTCACCCTCCGATCCAACATGTCCCAGACGTGCTCAATGGGATTGAGTTCGGGGTTCTTTGCTGGCCATGGCAGAACACTGACATTCCTGTCTTGCAGGAAATCACACACAGAAAGAACAGTATGGCTGCTGGCATTGTCATGCTGGAGGGTAATGTCAGGATGACGCTGCAGGAAGGGTACCACATGAGGGAGAAGGATGTCTTCGCACAACGTTGAGATTGCCTGCAATGACAACAAGCTCAGTCCGATGATGCTGTGATACACCGCCCCAGACCATGACGGACCCTCCACCTCCAAATCGATCCCCCTCCAGAGTACAAGCCTCGGTGTAATGCTCATTCCTTTGACGATAAATGTGAATCCGAACATCACCCCTGGTGAGACAAAACCACGACTCGTCAGTGAAGAGCACTTTTTGCCAGTCCCGTCTGGTGTTTTTCAGAGTCAGTAGAAAGGCCTCTTTAGTGTCCTAAGTTTTCATAACTGTAACCATAATTGCCTACCTTCTGTAAGCTGTTAGTGTCTAAACGACCATTCCACAGGTGCATGTTCATAATTTTTTTATGGTTCATTGAACAAGCATGGGAAACAGTGTTTAAACCCATTACAATGAAGATCTGTGAAGTTATTTGGAATTTTACGAATTATCTTTCAAAAACAGGGTCCTGAAAAAGGGACGTTTCTTTTTTTGCTGAGTTTATATGCAGAATCATTATTTTTTACAAAGGTTCATTTAGTTTTTAAAAGATAATGTTGTTTCTTACTTTCTTTGTACTTTTTCTAATTTATTGTAAAATTGTTTTTGGAGGGTGTGTTAATATGTATGTTAATATGCCTAGCAGCTCATCTTTGATTATTTCTGTATTTATTTAGAGTAATACAATTAATTATATATACTGTTTCAACATAAATAGTTTTTTATCAACTGCTTACCAAGTTTAATAAAGATCATCATCTGGAATACACAACTTTGTCACTACCTGAGGTAAAATAGGTGAAGAATGGGTTGTTGGTGGAAAATACGTAATAAGCATGTTGGTAATGGTAAACTATTTATTTACATCTCTGACTAAAACTTCCTTGCTATTCCATTGCCATTACTTCTCTCTTTCACGTGTGCCTATCTAGCTAAATGTCTGGACATCACATGACAGCCTATAAATGGAATCCAGTTGTTTCCCCATGACTAAGTACAGATCTGAAAATAATAATTGAACTGACATGCAATATAGCATGGATATATGAAGCGGACCAGAAATGTGTGTACTCTAGTTGAAGACAATATAAGCCTTTCAAGACCGCTGAAGCGGCCATCCAGTGCTGGACAAAATTCCCCCCATTTAAAGATGCTTTTGGATTGTTTGTAATCCCCCTCTGATGTCACGGTGGCTGAGGAGGAGGGGTAGGGGAGGGAGGCAGCTCGCTCACAGCACAGCACAGACCGACTGCTGCTCAGCCTAGCCGGGTAGAGTGAGAGAGGTGTGGAACGAAAGATGGTGGAATTGCAGGGAATGGAACGGACCGACAGCTTGCAGAAACATCGATATTGAAGAACCTGAGGTGAGATGAATTACCGTTGATTCGAACGAATTGCTTGTGAACGCACGGTTACGTATTTTTGTGAACGAACTGTAGCACTAGCAGAGATTGCCTGGGCGAATGGCACTTGAGTGGCCAGGGTAGCCCAGTCATCCTGCTGCCGATACTTTTCATGGTCATGGCCAGCGGGAGATTTGTTGATCCATATAAGCAATACAAGAGTTAGGCTATAATGTATCAATGTAGCGTAGGGAATCATTTAAACGCCTACTTTGTTGACATGAAACAAACATTCTATGCGGCGGATAGAATATTTTCTAGGCCAGGTCATTCATTTGCAGATGTTCCGAAGGCATTGATAAGCTTAATTTTAAAACAATAGAAAATATTAGATATAATAAACTACAGCAATTTATCTATGGACAACATTATTTTCTAAATTTCAGGAGATAAAAAATTATGATGTTGCCGAGATGATGCTTTAAATTGCGCAACAAGTGCATTCGTTGTTCTATTCTTTTTTTCTTTTTTTTTTCAATTAAGATAACAGTGCTTGGCTACGTGACAGTTAGGCTATAACGGGTTTGCTTTGCATTAGGTTCCATGGCATGAGGCTACATCCCTAACTTGATGGCTTTGCCAAAAAATAGGTGTTTTTTTCCAAGTGATGCGGCCCCTCCTAAATCTGACCAGGCTGGCCACAACAGTGCTATTGATCTGTCTGGGCTCTGGTCTGATTCATCCTTTTTGCAGACTTGGCTTCTGTAACAAGAGAGCATTCATTACGATGCGTTTATAATTGTTACTGCCTCGCAGCTGCCTCCGCCGTCCACGGGGACCGGGGCAAGATCGGTGTTTTTTTGCCAAATAGTGGTCTGTGAGCTGATGAATGGCGGTCCGGGCCCGGAATACGCAAGCGCAGTAGGTGCTTCGGATTTTGCATTCCTGACAAATATTCGTCCTAATTGTCGCCTTGGCTCATCCGTTTCGGAGCAGGTGGCAAGGAAAAAACTATTGACGTAATTAAGGTAAAAGTATGTTATGTCAATGTTTTGGGGTTTAGGAGTTGTTTCTGGGTTTTCTGTATTCATAGCTCTCCGTTTATCTGTGTTTTGTCCACAGATTAGTCGCAGCGCACTCGTTCTCTTCATCCTACCGATGATGCAGGTCGCAGAAAAGCAGTACCCCGCCTGTATGTCATGTGTTGTCTATATGGATGGAGATTGATTGGTCGCATTTTTATTCTTCAATAGCATCAAAATATTGATTGGTCGCATTTTTATTCTTCAATAGCATCAAAATACGTGGTTCACCACCAAATGCTATTTGGAGAACTGCAAAAACATACGACCCCAGCCATTCATTATCACAGAAATATTAGGTTTAAAGTTCTGTGGAACAGTATGTAATGTCAACCACTACTCAACCGTATCATAAATGTAACGTTACTAATTTACTTGTGGAATCGCTCATACAGTGCAACTTGAAATAGATCCATGATACACACTAACAAGTCACAACAAAGCCAACTTCAAATTCCGACATCCAGTGGCGGATGATAGGCGACATGGGCAACCGCCCAGCTGCACCCGGCGCCCGCACAAAAAAAAAACATTCGGAATGGTGGCATTTGTGCAATCAGTTTTCTATCGCTTATTTTCAGGTCACGTCACTGTGTGGGACCGTGGGTCGATTAACCTTGTCGGAATTGGCGCCCTGATTCTAGTTTGTGAGCTAGGCAGGTTACTACTTCCTGGGAAGATCTCCCACTCAGAAGTTGAGATGATGAAGCCGGACTAGGAGCAAGGGTATCTTTCAAATAGCGCACCTCTAACTTTGTACAGTACTAATGCAATTAGTTGTGCAATTTAGTTTGTGTTTCTTGTTTGCGGTGCAATAGTGTAATAATCAGGTTCTTTTCTTTATAAGTGTGTTATTCTATTGTGTATTTGTGTGATATAGGACTTGTGCAATTTAGTTTTATTTGTGTGTTTTCTGTTAGCAATAGGGTAATAGTGTAATAATTTGATCCTCTTTTTATTTGTATTTATATACTACAATTTGTTTCTATTTGTCTTGTACTTTATATTTCTGAGTTGTATTTTTGTATATATGTTTTTATTTATATAGTTTTAAATGTTATGATTATCTATTTGTGTTGTTCCAAATGGCTGGTTGTTTTTTGGGGGAGGGGAGCGGAGCATACAAGCTAGAACCGCCACTGCCGACATCCATAGCATGTGAGTTTCAAGTTTGGGGAAGCAATTTTTTTTCTCACCTTTACAGGCATCTATATCCACCTTTATCAGGCACTTGTAGACAGGCAATCCGGACGATGCTGGACCAATTGTGCACCGCCCTTTGGGACTCCCAATCACAGCCGGTTGTGATACAGCCTGGAATCGAACCAGGATCTGTAGTGACGCCTCTATAGCACTGAGATGCAGTGCCTTAGACCGCTGCGCCACTCGGGAGCGGTCATATAACTCAATCACTGTTAGCGAAACAGACCTTTCTGAACAGCGACCACAACTTTGGTTTTAGAAGGAGGGGGGAATCATTATTATTATATGCATATTTTTTTATCCAGTCAGAAAAACACTCCAAACCACCTACCCGACCGCTCGGAGGCGTTTTGTATCACATTCCAATGATGAAACTAAGGGGGACAAAAATGCAATTTCAGAATGTTTGGGGTGGTTCTGAACAATGCATACCTGAGCTCAGTGAAAAACTAAGCCTAATCAGAGACGTTTCTTCTCCTTTCTTTGCATAGGAAATGTGGCCTTTGATAAACACATTTCATGCAGTTCTACTATGCTTTATATGACTGGAGACATAAGCAACATATTTTTGAGTACAACAAATTAGTAGCCTACTCTATTGACACTGACAAACAGATCAGTAAAAACAACCATGTCTTAATCTTACCTGACCAAATTCACATAGAAATGGGAGTTAGAGATCTACCATTCCACTTGAAACCAAGTTGAAGAAGCGGTAGATATGTTCTATGTGTGCTATTTCTATGCTTCCTGTTCTTACATTTTGTTTTTGTGTCTTTTACTTTCAGTTTTGTACACTCAGCTTCAAACAGCTGAAACAACAATCTTTTTGGTTGCGGAAAATACATTTCACAGCGGTTTAGATGGTACAATTATTCTCTACACTATACTAGCTTATTTTGTCACACAAACTGAAATTCGGCAAACTATTAGAGTTTAAGCAGCCAGGAAATGCGAATGGGATTGGAATGATTTTTGTCTAAATTTTGTATAGCCTACGTTGACATTTTCTGTCTTGAGCTAGTGTATGGCGCCTGCCATACCCAACTGTAACCCCTCTTGATACCCCTCTTGATGTTCATGGTGACAGTAGTCAACCCCCTTCAAAGGTACATAGACACATTATGTGCATTTGCTGAAAAGGCTGCTTCTGTTAAATGTTTCTGACACAGATACTAGCCCTACAGTGTTGCTAAATAAGTCTTACTTCCTCCAATTAACCTTATAATATTTTGAGATTAGCGGGTGTGTGTTTGTTTAGGCCATCAGCGTAAGAAGCATATGGCGCGTGTAGTCCGAGGGAGGGAGGGAAAGGACCAGAAATATATCACTGCTTTAAAAGGATTTGCAGAATTCTTGATCCTCTCCTTCCATGTTGAGCCAGTAAGCTGTGTAATTGCTGAATAGGATGTATTATAAACGGTTCATCACCATGGAAATGGTCATAAATAGGACAGGGTTGATATCTAATTAAAAGACTAATAGGGTTAGTCCAGTGGTTAGCCAACCTGGTCCGAGCTTGGTGTGTGCAGGCTTTTGTTCCAGCCCACCACTGGCTGTTTTGTCGAGCAGTTGATAAGTTGAATCAGGTGTGTTATTGCTGGGCTGCAGTAATATTCTGCACACCCAGTAGCTCTCTAATCGATTATGTGAAAGTTGTGGAAGTTTAAGGAGCTTTATGGCCGTCATTGATTCTGGCATTTGACTTTAGTGTGTGCATTTGATTTCTGCGGCTTTTTTCCCTTTGGTAAACACTCAAGTGCATTTGTCTTGGAAAGGCGGGAAGGAAGGGGGTAGAGATCACAGATCAGAAATGCCCTTTCTCTGGGCAGAGGAGGAGGAGTGAGGCTGTATTTTCCTGGTGTGTTAGGCCAATCTGTGACCTTTCACTGGAGCCGTCTGTCTGTCCCTGATTCAGAAAGAGATGTGATTGGTGGATATCAGGCAGAATGAGATGTGGTTAGAGCTACTTCAGAATGAGATGTGATTGGTTGAACAGCAGGCATACCTACATGGCAGGCTTTCTGCTGGGGTGGAGGTTGTCAAGAGGAAGAATGCTACAAAAGCTGAGAGATATGAGTGAAGGAGAGGGGGAGAGAGAATGGATGGGGGTAGTGAGGGAATAGCGAGATGGAGGGGGAGTGAGGGGAGGAGATGGGGACTCTGACCTACAGAAAGGACTTCTGGTGTGAACACCTCCTCCCCTTCCTACCTCCTCCCTCGGCTCCCCTCTGAGATATGGAAGTCAGAGTTGTGGAATTGGTTTCCATGACTAATTTTCTCTCTAAGGAGAGAGAGAGAGAGTGTGTGTGTTTAGCACTCTGCGTGGTCCTTTTTCGGGCTCCCAAGTGGCGAAAGTGGCCTCTCTTGCATCTCAGTGCAAGAGAGGTGTCCCTACAGTCCCTGGTTCGAATCCAGGCTCTATCACACCCGGCCGTGATTGGGAGTCCCATAGGGCGGCGCACAATTGGCCCAGCGTCATCCGGGTTTGGCTGTGGTAGGCCGTCGTTATAAATAAGAATTTGTTCTTAACTGACTTGCCCAGTTAAATTAAATAAAGGTTAAATAAATACAATTTCAGAGGTGAAAATGTACATCTGTTATTGACCAGCATGTTGAGAGGGATAGAATATGTTGGGCTATTATCAATATCACTCTACTCATTCACACACAGCTGTTCATTCTCTCTCTCACACACACACACACACACACACACACACAGCATAATATTGCTATTATTTTGGGGACCCTTAAAGATGTTGTCGAAGGAGGTGTTTTTAATTTGTCATTCTTCACTTTAAGTGTTTCATTGTCTGTCTCTGTCATAATGGTTGTTAGTTTAATTGCAGTACTGTCAGTGTCTCATCATTCTTAGCAGTTGTTTTCTCAGTTACTCACTGTCAACGTCTGCACTGGCTGCCTACCCACACTACTCTCTGCTACATGCATATAGATTACTCCTTTTCATTTACTCTCCAATGGAGTGATAACAAGAGGAGGAGAGATGTTTTGGAGATTACAATCAGAGATAGTCTATTACAATTATGAACTACCTTCTTGCCCACATGTGCTGTTGTTGTCTGTGCCCAATAATGTTTGTACCATGTTTTGTGCTTCTACCATGTTGTGCTCCTGCCATGTTGTTTTGCTACCATGTTGTTATGTTGTGTTGCTACTATGCTGTGTTGTCATGTGTTGCTGCCTTGCTATGTTGTCTCAGATATCTCTTTATGTTGTGTTGTCGGGATGTGTGTTTTGTCCTATATATATTTTTTATTTTAGTTATTTTTAATCCCAGCAGGAGGCCTTTTGCCTTTTGGTAGACCGTCATTGTAAATAAGAATTTGTTCTTAACTGACTTGCCTAGTTAAATAAAGGTTACATTTTAAAAACATGAAATTGACGTGGTTTCTCCTCTCTTAATGCATGTTTTTCACAATACAGTATGTTGTTTGCTAAAATGTCATAAACAAGGTGATGGCTCATTCCCACATGGTTGGGGTATTTTACTAATTTATGTACAGTATTATGCAGAGTAGGTATCCAAACCAGTCAAAAGTTTGGACACCTACTCATTCAAGGGTTTTTCTTTATTTTTACTATTTTCTACATTGTTGAGTAATAGTGAAGACATCAAAACTATGAAATAACACAAATGGAATCATGTAGTTACCAAAAAAGGGTTTAACAAATCGAAATATATTTTCAATGAGATTCTTCAAAGTTGCCAACCTTTGCCTTGATGACAGCTTTGCACACTCTTCTCTTGGCATTCTCTTAACCTGGAATGATTTTCCAACTATCTTGAAGGAGGTCCCACATATGCTGAGCACTTGTTTGGCTGCTTTTCCTTCACTCTGCGGTACAACTCATCCCAAACCATCTCAATTGGAATGAAGTTGGGTGATTGTGAAGGCCAGGTCATTGTATGCAGCACTCCATCACTCTCCTTCTTGGTCAAATTGCCCTTACACAGCCTGGAGGTGTGTTGGGTAATTGTCCTTTTGAGAAACAAATGATACTCCCGCTAAGCCCAAACCAGATGTGATGGTGTATCGCTGCAGAATGCTGTGGTAGCCATGCTGGTTAAGTGTGCCTTGAATTCTAAATAAATCACTGACAGTGTCACCAGCAAAGCACCCTCGCACCATCACACCGCCTCCTCCATGCTTCATGGTGGGAACAACACATGCGGAGATCATCTGTTCACCTACTCTGCGTGTCACAAAGACAAGGTGGTTGGAATCAAAAATTGCAAATTTGGACTCATCAGACCAAATGAAAGATTTCCGCCAGTCTAATGTCCATTGCTTGTGTTTCTTGGCCCAAGCAACTCTCTTATTCTTAGTAGTGGTTTCTTTACAGCAATTCACACAGTCTCCTCTGAACAGTTGATGTTGAGATGTGTCTGTTAATTGAACTCTGTAAAGCATTTATTTGGGCTGCAAGGTGCAGTTAACTCTAATGAACTTATCCTTTGCAGCAGAGGTAACTCTGGGTCTTCCTTTCCTGTTGCGGTCCTCATGAGAGCCAGTTTCATCATAGCGCTTGATGGTTTTGGCGACTGCACACATTTCCGTATTGACTGACCTTAAAGTAATGAGGGACTGTCATTTTTTCTTTGCTTATTTGAGCTGTTCCTGCCATAATATAGACTTGGTCATTTACCAAATAGAGCTATCTTGTCACAACACAACTGATTGGCTCAAGCGCATTAAGAAGGAAATACATTCCACTCATTAGCTTTTAACATGGCCCACCTGAGTGAGAAGCAGTCTAAGGCACCGCATCGCAGTGCTAGAGGCGTCACTACAGACCCTGGCTCGATCCCGGGCTGTATCACAACCGGCCGTGATCGGCAGTCCCATCGTCGTTTTGGTTAGGGGAGGGTTTGACCGGGGTAGGCCATCATTTTAAATAAGAATATGTTCTTAACTGACTTGCCTAGTTAAATAAGGTTAAATAAATTTTTAAAAAACATTTAAATGCATTCCAGTGTGTAGACACATGTAATCTTTCTCTCAGGGTTGGTCCAGTCATTTCAGCAAGCCATGACATCCAGATTGTTTCAGATTGTTCTGAAATTGTTTCTGTAGTTAGAATCAGATAAGATTAGTATTCCTGCAATATTATTCAATATTATTTTGTTTTAAGACCATTTGGATTCATATAATATTCAATAAATGATTAAGACGTGAGGAATCCAAATAAATGGTCAAAAGCCATCCACGGACCCCCCAAACCCCACACCAAGCCCACCCTAATGGCCAGTATACAGTATATTTTCCCTATGTTTGACAAGTAGTATGAAGCTGCGCCTTAGAGTATTGATTATTTATACTATGTACAATAGGTGTTTCTTTCCCTTCCTGTTCAGATAAATTGAAGTCACTTGCATTTCCTCCATAAATGAATGTGTAAACTGTTCATGCTACTACCACAACCTTTTATCCTTTTTGTGGGTCTCTTGTGTTTATCAAATGGATCATAACATTTTATCTGCAACTTTGGTTTGAAAACCAATAGCTTTTTCTCATAATGAAAATAAATTGTAGTCATCCTCAAAAGTCAAGCCAGTCCTCCATGAAAGCAATTCAGTTTGTAATTCTCTGAGCAACCTAATGCTTCAACCAAACTCCCCTTGAATAGTCAAACAAGTGGCAGCTCTCTGAGAGGGGCTTTCCCTATGGCGCAATTCTCATATGAAGCCCAAATATTTTAGGACAACCCTAATAATACAATTATAAACCTTTGCATGTCAGTCTCATGTTTTTCAATAACATTACTAGAAAACATCTCTATATGTTGTGTTACATTTACCATTAAACCCAACCCAATACCATTACCATTGCAAAACACCATACAGCAGTAGTCACCAACCGGTTGATCTGTAAGGCATTCCTAGTCGATCACCAAACATTTCTAAAAAAATCAATTAAAAAAAAGGATAAAACCTCAGGTTCCTATTTTTGTTTGCGATAAGTGGACTTGATTCAGCAGCCCTAGGGCGGGGAGGGTAAAGTGTTTCCATTTTGAACCATTTCATGTGTCTGAAGGTAGAACTCCAGAGAGTCAAGTCAAGTGCATCTATAGGCCTACAGCTGATCAGATAGCTCAGATCACCGTGTGTGCACCGTTTCCTCGAGCCATAGACTGTAAAAAGAAGCCTCGAATGCACAGCGACGTTGATACTGTGAGATTTCAAAACATTTAAAACCATGACAAGCTAGAGACTCAACGAATACAGGAAAGAGCTGCTGTTTTTATGAGTAGCCTAAGATCATGTTTAAGTTTGAATTCAGTTCAACATCTTTATAAGCCATAAAATGTGCGTTCTTCTTACTTCCACCCATGCTACAACCCAGTGGTGGAAAAATAACCCAATTGTCATACTTGAGTAGTCAAACTATTTGGTTTTAATTATACTTAAGTATCAAAAGTAAATATAATTGCTAAAATATACTTAAGTATCAAAAATAATAGTATAAATAATTGCTAATTAAAGCAAACCAGACAGCCAGGAGCTTTCTCCTACACTCAGACATAATTTACAAATGAAGCATGTGTTTAGTGAGTCTGCCAGACCAGAGGCAGTAGGGATGACCAGGGATGTTCTCTTGATAAGTGTGTGAATTAGGCAATTTTCCTGTCCTGCTAAGAATTCAAAATGTAACGAGTACTTTTGGGTGTCAGGGAAATGTATGTAGTAAAAAAAGTACATCATTTTCTTTAGTAATGTAGTGCGTAAAAGTAAACGTTTTCAAAAATAAAAAATGGTAAAGTACTGATAACTAAAAAAAAACTACTTAAGTAGTACTTTCAAGTATTTTTACTTTACACCACTGCTACAACCTGCACCACAACTACAATGAATGAGGATTAACGGGAGTGGCAATAGTAGGAACAGTGGTATTTAGTGCGAAAAACCTTGCATTTTCACACATATTTATGGGGGGAAATGCATGTGACTTCAATGGCTAATTTCTCTGCACCATATTCACTGATAATACACTTAGTGTGTTGTGAATTCTGTACTGAATGTTTTGTAATTTAAAAAAATGGTATATCTGCCCTAATTTTGCCTGACCCCAGGAAGAGCAAGGCAGCAGCTTATGAGGATCCATAAGAAATATAGTATGAATAAACAATATTCCAAGCTGCAGCTTCATACTACATGTCAAACAGAGAACTAATACTGTATACTGTCTGTTGGGGTGGGCCTGGTGTGAGGTGTGGGGGGTCCCTGAGTGGCTTTTTATTTTTCATTCTTCATGTCTTACTCACATTTTTCCCTAAAAATTAGTTGAAATTGAACAAAGTATTTGACCTCCACAATTCTTTATTTCACTGTTAATATTACAGAACTTTTGTTTTTGATTCAGAACTTAATATATCCATTTAAATCAGAAAATAAACAGAAATGGCATTGACAAAATGGACACCCTATACTTAATATTTGGTAGCACAGCCTTTGGTCAAAATATCTGCAATCAAGCCCTTCCTATAACCATCGATGAGCTTGCTGCACCTCTGTACTGACAGTTTGGCCCACTCCTTTTGTGCAAAATCCTCAATTTCTCCCAGATTAGAAGGGTGCCTTCTCCTAACTGCTGTTTTCAGACCTCTCCACAAGTTTTCAATTGGATTTAGATCTGGACTCATTGCTGGCCACTTCAGAACAGTCCAGTGTTTTGTCTTGAAACATTCCTGGGTGCTTTTTGAAGTGTGTTTGGTGTCATTGTTCTTCTGGAAGACCCATGACCTTCGACGGAGACCCTCCTTTCTGTCACTGGGTCCGACATTGTGCTCCAAAATGCCTTGGTATTCACCTGATTTCATGACGCCATGCACACCTTCAAGGCACCCAGTGCCAGAGGCAGCAAAGCAACCACAAAACATCACTGAACCTGCTCCATGTTTGACTGTGGGGAAGGTGTTATTTTCTTTGAAACCTTCATTTTGTTTTCTGTAAACATAGAGATGGTGTGCTTTACCAAAAAACTCTAATTTGGTCTCATCTGTCCACAGGACATTCTCCCAGAAGGATTTGGGCATGTTCAGGTGTGTTTTGGCAAATTGCAGTCGGGCTTTCTTATGTCTTTCTCTCAGCAGTAGGGTCCTCCTGGGTCTCCTACCATAACCCCCTTTCATTGAGTTGGAGACGGATGGTGCGAGTTGAAACTGTCACACCTTGTGTCTGAAGGTCAGCTTGAATCTGTTTGGCAGTTGACCGAGGTGCTTTATCCACCATTCGAACAATCCTTCACTTCAATCTTCCATCAATTTCTCTCTTGCTGGCCAAGTTCAGTGAGGTTGGCTACAGTGACATGGGCCTTAAACTTCTTGATAACATTACATATGGTGGAAACAGGAACATCAAGGTCTCTGGAGATTTGTAGCCTTGAGATTGTCCATGCTTGGTTACAATCTTGTGTCTGATCTCCTCAGATAATTATTTGTTTTTCTTTCTTTTGTCCATGCTCAGTGTGGTACACACAGTGACACAAAAAAAGGAGAACAAGTCCTTTTCTCTATTCAAACTGGTTGAATATGTGATTTTTATACCGCAAGCAGCTTCAACTCACCACAGGTGAGGTCAATTCCAAAGTAAATGAGAATCACCTACTTGAAATCTAATTATTTCTAGCTACTTCTAGAAGGTGCCAATAATATTGTCCGAGCCATTTTAGGATTTCTTTGTGGAATTAACTAAGATTTAGTAAATTATTCATTTTTTAAAATATATTTTTGTTCAACTGCACACTGAAGACATTCATATGTGGATACCAAAATAAGTTTTAATTTCAACAGTTGTCTGGATTATTTGAAAAAAGTGCAAGGGTGCCAATATTTTGGGCCACGACTGTATATGAATCTATAAATTAACAATTAAATGAATATCGCCAATTTGGGTGCAATCAATTAGCTTAATTTCTCAGAGATCATATTATATTTCAACCAAATAATGTTGCAGGAATGCAAATCGTATCGGTTTCTTACAGAACCTCTTGTGCTTTTTGAGGTGGAACGACCCCCTCAGTGCTGCATATTGTGGTGGCTGTCTCTTTGTTTACATTATACATTTTGCGGTAAATGCTCTCATCTGCTCCTGTGGTGTCTGTTTAGGGTCCAGGGGAGCTGACAGGATACAGGGCAGGCGTTGGAAACTGACTAATTGACTTGAGCACGTTTTAGTAAGTGGCCTAGCAGTAGTGATTAACATGTTATGGGTAAGCAGGAAGGATCTATGTGCAAATGTATTTGTGTCCGGAGGCAAAGTACATAGTGGGCGGGGCCTATGTCTGTGACAGAATGTAAACTTTCTGCACTCCCCCTCTCTCACTCAGTAACTTTCCATACACCTAGTTCCTATCTTACTTTCCATTGACCCAAACATATACATTCATTATACATGTAAAGTAATCAATAAGTTCTAGTATGGTAACACAAATAAGTATATTTCAAGCTAGAATCCAACAGAGGCTAATCCTGGGGGTACAGTGTGTGTGAAGGTGTGTGTATCACCAGCATGTTTTCCTTCTGATTTATACCCCTACAAGGGACTCTCCCTTCCTCCATGACTGTTTGTCAATGCATGGGCTTGCCACACCGTGTCCACATAATGATGTCGGGGATTCCGGTGCACACCTTGCAATATTGAAACGTTCCCCTTCTGCTCTTCCTCTCTCAACTCTTTGCTGTTGCTTATTTCCTTAGCTGCCCTGTCCTATTCTTCTCCTCTGGGTCAGTAGGAATGGCATTGAGCTTTCTTTCAATATGAATCACTCTCTAGAGGAGTTCTGTGGGTTGATACAGCTTAACAATGACAGAGGCAGGAAAGGTTAGGCAGCATTGTAGTAGTTCTAACACCAGCTATTCTGTTTTATTTACCACATAATTATGTTTCTGTATTCTGTATTGACAACACTAGACTGTATCAGCAGCTAGTAAATGCTCTCTGTCTCTTCACAGTTTTCATCTCTTATTCTGAGAAAGAGCTTGTGCTGTGTGAGTGTGTGTGTGTGTGTGTGTGTGTGTGTGTGTGTGTGTACTGTGTGTGTGTGTTGTAGATATATTTTTGTGAAGAGCTGTCAGGCTACAGGATATAAGAGGTCATATGTAAGGGTCATATGTCTGGTTGGTGTGATTGATATAGAAGCTTGAGTGCCTAAAGTCACACAGTGAGAACACAGGGATGGAGTTCACAAGATGAGTGTCATAGGCTCTGGTAAAAGGTATTGCACTACTCTATATAGAGAATAGGGTGCCATTTGGGACGCATTCGAGATCTCACAGGACCACTTCACAATACAACATGGTCTGTCCATTACAGTCTGCTGGTCTGCTGCTGCTGGTATTCACTGTTCAAGACATTTTCATCTCCTGTCTGCCTCCAATCACACTGAATGTGAAGCAGGGGGACTGAAGCTTTGTTGTTGAGGCTAGAATCACACTGTCATGCTGCACTATGTGTACAATGGTGTTTTCGAGTGTCACGATTCAGAATACAGTCCAATTAAAGTATGTTTTTTGTTTATTCAATTGACGTCATGCAGACATAGGTTTTGAGGGAAAATGTTAGTATTTTTCTCGATCTTAGATATATGGACTGTGTCTCAGAGGCCTCTGTGGATTCCCTTTTCCCTTTTTGTCTTTCTTTCTTTTTTCTCTCTCTCGCTTGCTACCTCCCACTATCTCCTAATGAGCTGTCAGTATGTGGGAGAATCATTCAGGAGCAATGAGACATCCTCACAGGTGAACACACACACACACACAGACATACACACACATACACACACACACACACACACACACACACACACACACACACACACACACACACACACACACACACACACACACACTGTATATACACATAAAAGAGAATCCCTTCTATTAGTCTGTGATGTTAATGGTGATATTTTTTGCCACATTTTTGTAGTTAATTACCCACCTTCTAAATCTCAGCAGTCAATAACTGATATATCTACTCAACAGGGGATGCAGGAAACAAATTACCAAATGGGCTCCACAAACCTAATTAGCTGTTTATCAGTGTTCCTCAAGCTACTGCTGAGTTCTTTGGGAGTGTGTGTGTCGCTGTACTTTGAGAGGACATGAAGGTGAGTTGTGTAGTGTGCAGGGAAGAACCAGATCATTTAAGATGGACCAAAGATATTTAAAATGGTTTCTCTACCCATAGCTTTGATTCACCCTCACCTGGCACTCCTCACTCATGCTTTTCTTATTTCAGCTGGATGCCCTGACCACACCAGTGTAGATACACACAGGAGCTACACACATACAGTACTGTAGGTATCGAAACTTGGCAAAACTAAGGTGCCCTTGACTGGATGTAGGTGAGTTAATGACCACCTAGGGAGTAGCTACGACCTACATAGTAATCTATAAACATCAATATCTGGGACAGTCTTAGAGCTACAACTGTCTGTCTGGGAACTAGACTGGTATCTTCAAACATTCCCAACTGTGTGTGGGAATATTGAGTAATTGCACAACTACTACAAAGATTAGCCAAGGCAAGCGGAGGTAGTGAGGGCATGAAGCTATGTCTTTACAGTACATCCTACTGGCCTATTACTCTGCTGTGTTGTAATATCAATAGCATATCAGCATAATTGGGTAGACAGAAAACATATGGCCTGTATAACCTACACATAACCTCTCTTCTGTGCATCAGACCTGGGTTCAAGTAGTAATTGTTCTCTTTCAAACATCCTGAATGTTTGCTTGAGCCAGCCTATTTGAACCCATGATATGAATGAACGAAGCAATTGATCATGTGACACCATTAATTCCAATGTGAAGATTCAAAAGCGCATTGGAAGCCAAATTAAATCAGTTAAAATGGCTGCCCATGGAGACATAAAATGCGCAGTTTGAGCTAAACCAGGAAGAGACGTTGCAGGCTAGCTCAGTGCTGCCTCCTCTCATTGAGTAACTCAAGGCTGACCGGGGTACTGCAGGCTGGCATTATTTTATTTATTTAACCTTTATTTAACCAAATTCTTATTTTACAATGACGGCCTACCCCGGCCAAACCCTCCCCTTAACCGGACGACGCTGGGCCCATTGTGCGCCGCCCTATGGGACTCCCGATCACGGCCGGTTGCCCAGGATCGATTAGAAACTAAATTGTCCTTAGAACTTTGTGCAATTTTGAAATAATCTGTTCAAGGACATACATCTGGTGTAGTATAAGCAATTATTGCAACCATGTTTGCTTTCGATTTTTTTATTTTATTTAAACAAATATTGACCACGAAGATCACTATTTTTCTATTTACTATAACGGGGATCCTGTTTTCTGCTAACAATGCCTGCAGTACCGCGGTTGGCCTTGAACTCCTGTGGCTTCAATGAAAGGGAGCAGTCATTCTCCCCTGATTTGAACACATGTCTGGGCTGGATGGATGGATGGAGAAAGAGGGATGATAGAAGAATAGAGGGATGGAGTAATGCGCCATATGGCTTTGTGTCTATTTCTGGCCTCTGCTTGGTTTGATATTAGATTATATTAATAGATTACAATATAATATCGTTATGAATCATAGGCTTTGTCCCAAATTGCACCCTGCTACATATATAATGTGGTGTACTACTGTGTCACTAGAACTATTACAGTGAAAGGGAATATTTAATGCGGACTAAACCTTAGAGTTAGCAACTGCATATTAATGTTATCAGTCAGCGGATAGTCCTCTATGTGGGAATTTATGTTAGAATTGGAAAATGATCTGCCAATCTGGATTTTTTTTGTATGAAGCTGTTAATTGGAATTTGAGGAGTTTGGGATCTACAAACTTTGGACCTGCGTCACAATTCCTGTACGAAGTTAGTGTGTTGATAATGGACAGTATTGTGTGTCGCTGTGTGTGTGTGTGTGTGTGTGTGTGTGATTTTATATATACACTGCTCAAAAAAATAAAGGGAACACTAAAATAACACATCCTAAATCTGAATGAATGAAGTATTCTTATTAAATACTTTTTTCTTTACATAGTTGAATGTGCTGACAACAAAATCACACAAAAATTATCAATGGAAATCAAATTTATCAACCCATGGAGGTCTGGATTTGGAGTCACAATCAAAATTAAAGTGGAAAACCACACTACAGGCTGATCCAACTTTGACGTAATGTCCTTAAAACAAGTCAAAATGAGGCTCAGTAGTGTGTGTGGCCTCCACATGCCTGTATGACCTCCCTACAACACCTGGGCATGCTCCTGATGAGGTGGCGGATGGTCTCCTGAGGGATCTCCTCCCAGACCTGGACTAAAGCATCCGCCAACTCCTGGACAGTCTGTGGTGGATGGAGCGAGACATGATGTCCCAGATGTGCTCAATTGGATTCAGGTCTGGGGAATGGGCGGGCCAGTCCATAGCATCAATGCCTTCCTCTTGCAGGAAGTGCTGACACACTCCAGCCACATGAGGTCTAGCATTGTCTTGCATTAGGAGGAACTCAGGGCCAACCGCACCAGCATATGGTCTCACAAGGGGTCTGAGGATCTCATCTCGGTACCTAATGGCAGTCAGGCTACCTCTGGCGAGCACATGGAGGGCTGTGCGGCCCCCCAAAGAAATGCCACCCCACACCATGACTGACCGACCACCAAACCGGTCATGCTGGAGGATGTTGCAGGCAGCAGAACGTTCTTCACGGCGTCTCCAGACTCTGTCACGTCTGTCACATGTGCTCAGTGTGAACCTGCTTTCATCTGTGAAGAGCACAGGGCGCCAGTGGCGAATTTGCCAATCTTGGTGTTCTCTGGCAAATGCAAAACGTCCTTCACGGTGTTGGGCTGTAAGCACAACCCCCACCTGTGAACGTCGGGCCCTCATACCACCCTCATGGAGTCTGTTTCTGACCGTTTGAGGTCATTTTGCAGGGCTCTGGCAGTGCTCCTCCTGCTCTTCCTTGCACAAAGGCTGAGGTAGCGGTCCTGCTGCTGGGTTGTTGCCCTCCTACGGCCTCCTCCACGTCTCCTGATGTACTGGCCTGTCTCCTGGTAGCGCCTCCATGCTCTGGACACTATGCTGACAGACACAGCAAACCTTCTTGCCACAGCTCGCATTGATGTGCCATCCTGGATGAGCTGCACTACCTGAGCCACTTGTGTGGGTTGTAGACTCCGTCTCATGCTACCACTAGAGTGAAAGCACAGCCAGCATTAAAAAATGACCAAAACATCAGCCAGGAAGCATAGGAACTGAGAAGTGGTCTGTGGTCGCCACCTGCAGAACCACTCCTTTATTGGGGGTGTCTTGCTAATTGCCTATAATTTCCACCTGTTGTCTATTCCATTTGCACAACAGCATGTGAAATTTATTGTCAATCAGTGTTGCTTCCTAAGTGGACAGTTTGATTTCACAGAAGTGTGATTGACTTGGAGTTACATTGTGTTGTTTAAGTGTTCCCTTTATTTTTTTGAGCAGTGCAAAAGTTTGGGGTCATTTAGAAATGTCCTTTTTTTTTTTTAAGAAAATCACATTTTTTGTCCATTAAAATAACATCAAATTGATCCGAATTTTTTTTAATTAAATTTTTCATTTCACCTTTATTTAACCAGGTAGGCCAGTTGAGAACAAGTTCTCATTTACAACTGCGACCCACAAGTGCGACCTGGCAGTTGCGACCTACAGTGTAGACATTGTTAATGTTGTAAATGACTATTGTAGTTGGAAAGGGCAGTTTTTATGGAATATCTACATAGGCGTACAGAGGCACATTATCAGCAACCATCACTCCTATGTTCCAATGGCACGTTGTGTTAGCTAATTCAAAGGCTAGTTGATCATTAGGAACCCCCTTTGCAGTTATGTTAGCGCAGCTGAAAACGGTTGTTCTGACTAAAGAAGCAATACAACTGGCCTTTTTTAGACTAGTTGAGTATCTGGCGCATCAGCATTTGTGGGTTTGATCACAGGCTCAAAATGTCCAGAAACAAAGGACTTTCTTGAAACTCATCAGTCTATTCTTGTTCTGAGAAATGAAGGCTATTCCATGCGAGAAATTGCCAAGTAACTGAAGATCTCGTACAACGCTTGGTACTACTACCTTCACAGAACAGCGCAAACTGGCTCTAACCAGAATATAAAGAGGAGTGGGATGCCCTGGTGCATAACTGCACAACTGAGCAAGATGAAAAGTACCTTAGAGTGTCTAGTTTGAGAAACAGACTCCTCACAAGTTCTCATCTGGCAGTTTCATTAAATAGTCTCAATGTCGACAGTGAAGAGGCGACTCTGGGATGCTGGCCTTCTAGGCAGAGTTCGTCTGTATAGTGTCTGTGTTATTTTGCCCATCTTAATCGTTTCTTTTTATTGGCCAGTCTGAGATATGGCATTTTCTATGCAACTCTGCTTGGATTAGCTATCACAACGTGCCATTGCAACTCAGGAGTGATGATTGTTGATAATGGGCCTCTGTACAATGTAGGTATTCCATAAAAAATCAGCCGTTTCCAACTACAATAGTCATTTACAACATTAACAATGTCTACACTGTATTTCTGATCTGTATTTCTGATATTATTTTAATGGACAAAAAATGTGCTTTTCTTTCAAAATCAAGGACATTTCTAAGTGACCCCAAACGCTTGAACAGCAGTGTGTGTATATATATATATATATATATATATATATATGATAATGGACAGTAATAATCCATTGAATATTCATGTTATTCAGGTCTATGACTGTGGAGAAAGTGAAACTGACAGAATATTAATACAGTGCGTTTTACTCTTGAATGTCCTGTTGAAATTAGGCTATTAGCATTCCACAGCTCGCCTTCCCTTTGTTAGTGCAGAGTTGTCTTTCTCTCTCGCTATTTTGTTAACACATATTTATGTTTCTCTCTTTGCTCTCCCTCTATTCTCTCACTCCCCCCTCGCTTATAAGTCACATGACAACCCTGTGACATTCATCTGACATGAACTCTTAATACAATCACATTACAATGATACAACTATGACATAAAAGCGTGTAACAAAAATTATTATAAGGGTACAGTAGTATTATACGCTTTTCTGGCTAATACTTCTTTAAACTCAGTGAGTCAGACACACCACATGACTCCTCTCTAGGATCATTAGTCTACTGCTTTAATCAGATATTATAATGACTGTATGTGTTTCACCTCTCACTGTTACGTTGTTAAGCTTTCTGTCATTTAATCCACAACCTAGCTCTACACGCTGCGTCTTACACAAACAGGCATCCATGCATACAAGCCCTGAGTGCCTGCCGGTTTCAGCCAAGCATGAGAGTGTGTGTGTGTGTGGGGGGGGGCTGAGGAGGAGGAGGAGGAGGAGGTGGTGTGAGAGAGAGAGAGAGAGAGAGAGAGAGAGAGAGAGAGAGAGAGAGAGAGAGAGAGAGAGAGAGAGAGAGAGAGAGAGAGAGAGAGAGAGAGAGAGAGAGAGAGAGAGAGAGAGAGAGAGAGAGAGAGAGAGAGAGAGAGAGAGAGAGAGAGAGAGAGAGAGAGAGAGAGAGAGAGAGAGAGAGAGAGAGAGAGAGAGAGAGAGAGAGAGAGAGAGAGAGAGAGAGAGAGAGAGCAGTTGTGGTTGTGACTGGGGTGTACCAGGGGTAGTTGAGCGAGTGGGTGGATCTCCCATCAACTAGGGAAAGGGGGATACCTAGTCAGTTGTACAACTGAATGCCTTCAACTGAAATGTGTCTTCTGCATTTAACCTATCTGAATCAGAGAGATGCGGGGGGCTGCCATAATCGACATCCGCATCTTTGGCGCCCGGGGAACAGTGGGTTAAATGCCTTGCTCAGGGGCAGAATTACAGATCTTTACCTTGTCAGATCGGGGATTCGATCCAGCAACCTTTCAGTTACTGGCCCAACGTTCTAACCACTAGGCTAAAAGCCGCCTACTGGAGCACACTTAGCCAAAGCCCACTCCGATAATTCTTGAGCATTTCTCTGAGGTCACACAACTAGAAGACAGCTCAGGGAGAGAGGGGGAGGTAGATAATGGAAAGAAGGAGAGGAAAGAAAAAGTGGTAAGGCCTGAGGAGATATTGTGCCAGGGAGAGAGGTGGAGGGAGGGAAGTTGAGGGAGAAAGGGCTCAGGGTGAGAGGAGGGAGGGAGGGAGGTTGAGATGGCTCAGTGTGAGCAGAGGCGGAGGAAGGGAGGGTGAGTTAGAGAAGGGAGAGAAAATTAGTGGTAAGGTGTGACGAGATATCGTACCAGATAGAAAGGGGGAAGGTGGATGAAGAGATGAACCCAGAGTGTTGGAAAGCTGGGAAAAAAGGTGACAGGGAGGCAGGAAAGGTGAGGGGCAGGGAAGATGGGAAAGAGGCAGTCAGAGAGGCAAAGGGAAGAAGATATGGCTCAGGGGCCTATAGAGTCTAAGAGATAGCTCTTTGGTCTCACACACACACAGCTTTCAGATTTGGTATCTGAGCCAAGGCCACACACACACACACACACACACACACACACACACGCTCACAGACAGATACACTGACACAGAGTGTATCTGCACACACACATTGAAGGTACTGAAATAGCACCAATATTTTTATCTCAGTGCAGAGTGGAAATGGACAGAGAATATTAATCCTTTCTGTGGAGATAAAGATGATTCAGGCTGGCACTACATCTGTTTTCAACAGTCAGATTGTATTGTAATATGCTGACCAGATCGGGCACGCGCATGCTCCATCGCAAGCATGTTGATTTTGTCCATCCACACCAGACGCGATCAGGACACAGTTTGAAATATCAAAACAAACTCATGAAACGCATGAAACATTCATTTCAATTTAGCTAGTACATTTTTCCAGGGATATAGACATTGGGTTGTTATTTTACCTGAAATGCACAAGGTCCTTGACTTAATCCACAGATAAAAAAGTAAACCTAGTTAGTTTCTAGTAATCTCTCCTCCGTCAGTCTTCTTCTTCTTTGGACTATACAGTCGTGGCCAAAAGTTTTGAGAATGACACAAATTTCCTCAAATTTTGCTGCTTCAGTGTCTTTAGATATTTTTGTCAGATGTTACTATGGAATACTGAAGTATAATTACAAGCATTTTATAAGTGTCAAAGGCTTTTATTGACAATTACATGAAGTTGATGCAAAGAGTCAATATTTGCAGTGTTGACCCTTCTTTTTCAAGACCTCTGCAATCCGCCCTGGCATGCTGTCAATTAACTTCTGGGCCACATCCTGACTGATGGCAGCCCATTCTTGCATAATCAATGCTTGGAGTTTGTCAGAATTTGCAGGGTTTTGTTTGTCCACCTGCCTCTTGAGGATTGACCACAAATTCTCAATGGGATTAAGATTTGGGGAGTTTCCTGGCCATGGACCCAAAATATCGATGTTTTGTTCCCTGAGCCACTTAGTTATCACTTTTGCATTATGGCAAGGTGCTCCATCATGCTGGAAAAGGCATTGTTCGTCACCTAACTGTTCCTGGATGGTTGGGATAAATTGCTCTCGGAGGATGTGTTGGTACCATTCTTTATTCATGGCTGTGTTCTTAGGCAAAATTGTGAGTGAGCCCACTCCCTTGGCTGAGAAGCAACCCCACACATGAATGGTCTCAGGATGCTTTACTGTTGGCATGACACAGGACTGATGGTAGCGCTCACCTTGTCTTTTCCAGACAAGCTTTTTTCTGGATTACCCAAACAATCTGAAAGGGGATTCTTCAGAGAAAATAACTTTACCCCAGTTCCCAGCAGTCCAATCTCTGTACCTTTTGCAGAATATCAGTCTGTCCCCGCTGCCCTTCTTGACACTAGGCCATCCTCCAAAAGTCTTCGCCTCACTGTGTGTGCAGATGCACTCACACCTGCCTGCTGCCATTCCTGAGCAAGCTCTGTACTGGTGGTGTTCCGATCCCGCAGATGAATCAACTTTAGGAGACGGTCTGGGCGCTTGCTGGACTTTCTTGGGCGCCGCCCTGAAGCCGCCTTCACAACAATTGAACCGCTCTCCTTGAAGTTCTTGATGATCCGATAAATTGTTGATTTAGGTGCAATCTTACTGGCAGCAATATCCTTGCCTGTGAAGCCCCTTTTGTGCAAAGCAATGATGACGGCACGTGTTTCCTTGCAGATAACCATGGTTGACAGAAGAAGAACAATGATTCCAAGCACCATCCTCCTTTTGAAGCTTCCAGTCTGTTATTCAAACTCAATCAGCATGACAGAGTGATCTCCAGCCTTGTCCTCGTCAACACTCACAGCTGTGTTAACGAGAGAATCACTGACATGATGTCAGCTGGTCCTTTTGTGGCAGGTCTGAAATGCAGTGGAATTTTTTTTTGAGGATTCAGTTCATTTGCATGGCAAAGAGGGACTGCAATTAATTGCAAGTCATCTGATCACTCTTCATAACATTCTGGAGTAAATGCAAATTGGATGATACAAACTGAGGCAGCAGACTGTGCAAATTAATATTTGTGTCATTTTCAAAACTTTTGGCCACGACTGTATATGGCGGTTGGCAACCAACTTTAAGGTGCATTACCACCACCAACTGAACTGGAATGTTGACCTCATTTCATCTTTCAATTGCCCACACTCCTAAAAACCAATAAGATGATGGGAGAGGCGGGACTTGCAGCGTGTCAACCAAGTTCTATTTTAGCACCTGGCTACGCAAACGCTCCTAAGCAGTTTTGATGAAATTATTGAATAACATGTACTGTATGTGTAAGTTTATTTTGCAACGCTCACGCACGTAACGCGAGTGGTGTGGTCCGCACGTAAGCCACCAGAAAGAACACGCAATAACCAAATATGAATAATATCACTCCAGTAAAGATAAATTGTACTCCACAGTACATACCCTTTACCTGTCGTGATGAAATTACATGTTTTTGTCAATATAAATGCCATTGCCAGTGGAGTGGAGTGTAGTGAGGCTAGAACATGACAGATCTTCCAACAACACTATCTATCACTACATGACTGTGTGTGTTTCTGAGATAGTGTCTTGGTAGTACTGTCTGAGAAATGCTGTTGTGTTCTCCCTTCAGTGTTGATCTTCAACCCCAGTCTGACACAACCTAGTGTTTGTTCCTGTCAGACAGTGGAGGACAAACCACTTGTGTGTGTGTGTGTGAGACAGAGTATTAGACAGCTTGTTCATTGTTGTATATATGAGTGTTTGTGCACGCACACACACACACACACACACACACACACACACACACACACACACACACACACACACACACACACACACACACACACACACACACACACACACACACACACACCACTGGGGTAGATGTATTCTGTATGTGATGAACAAACACCACTATCTGATTGTGTATTCCCGACTGCCTCCCATCCTTGGTGTAAATTATTTCTGATCAGTAACTGGGGTTTTACAATGACAGGAGGGTTCACTGTCCATGCTGTCTCCCTGTCAGAGAACAGTGTCTGTATTATGTCTGTCTTTTCTTGCTTTTCCATTGGTCGAGAGGACAGTAGGTGCTGTATTTCCATTGGTGGACAGAGGTTTCTGTGTCTGACTTTCTGGGTGCATCTCAATAGTCTTAAGTCCACACCTCATATCCTTTCCTTGAGATACCTGAGATGAGGAGGTGGCCTTGTGAGACTATTGAGATGAAGGAGAGTAGAGGAGGCCACGTTAGACTATTGAGATGCGTCCAGTGTAAAGATCACTTCCTTCACCTGCCGTCCCAGTGGAAGTCATTACCGAGGCATCTCCATGACAACCCAGCAGCACACCATGACAATCCGGCAGCAGCTTGCTCTGCGTGGGGAGATTCAGCCAAGCATGATCACAACAACTATAACACTCCCACCCTGACTGACTACTATAGACAGACAAGATACAGAGGAAATATGTTTATCATTGGTTCTGAAGTGTAGATCCAGGTTTCGATAATTGTACAAGTCAAGAGTTATCGCTACATACTGTATGTATGTATTTATAGTATGTTTTGCTCTTTGGTCTATCTGTGGTTTATATTTATCTTAAACAGCCTTTAAAGAGTGACTGAACTTCCTGATTTGGCCTCGTTTTGAAGCTTCCTATATGAAAAAAATACTATAGTATACTATAGTTTAAATACGGTAGTATTATTATATTTATATACTATAGTATTCAGTTATGTTTTTGTTGACTTTAATGTAGTACTTACTGTAATGTTTTTTCTTATATTATGGATATTATATTATAGTATTCACTGTAGTGTTTTTGTGGGCATGACTGTAGTTTACTATAGTATTCACTGTAGTGTTTTTGCAGACCTTACTGCAGTATTTACTGTAGTGTTTTTGCAGACATGACTGCAGTATACTGTAGTATTTACAGTAGTGTTTTTGCAGACATGACTGTAGTATATTGTACCAACAGCTAAAATGGCACAACTACCAGACTACGCCTGTTACTGTTTAATGAGGGGAACACCTCAACCAGAACACAAGTCACACAGATTCGTGACAGGCCACCTATTGAGTTGGGTCAACAGTTCTGAGTAGGCTTGGGCGATATACTGTATATATCGTATACTGTGGTATTTGTAAATAGCCACAGGATGGTTTTTGCCGTTCAAACTATTTATTTGAATTGTTTCAATAAATTTCAATATTTGTAGCAACTTTTTAAGTAAATACCTACAGTCAACTTGTGCAATACTTTAGGAAATAAAGCAGATTGCGTTCTTCCTATCACCTGTCACATTATTTTACATTATGAAGGTAATTTCCCAGAACAGTTTAGCCAGTCGCATTTGTTTGTAAATAGCACGACGGGAGAAAGAGGGAGCAGTTGATTCCAACTGTATATTGACAGGGGTCGCATTTTATATTGAGAGTCAGTGTTTTTTTTGCTTCAATAGAATGATTCGGGATATGAAACTATAGTTTCACTTCACATAAAATACATTAGTTCAACACATTCTGCAGTCAAACGCTATTTGGCTGGCAGCCACACGAGTAAATTAGTTTAAATGAAAAATAAAGGTATTTTTTTGCAAAAACGATGCATGGCCATCATGTTTCTAATATTTATCATAGAAAGAATGTAGCCAGCTACATGTCCCATGTTTTACTGGAGCAAAGTAGACTGGCTACACTGAGGAAAGTGCAAAAATGTGTCTGATGCTGAGCAAAAATAACAAGAAGCATTTCAGATCTGCGTTTACAAAACGCAGCGAGATATTTCTTATGCGTTTTATATTTTTTTCCTGTGTGAAAAATGCATAATTCTGCGTTAACGTGACCCCTAAGTTTAACTTATCTAAGCAAGTGGCTGAATTAATAAGGTGACGAGGCATCATATAGTGTTTGAGAAGTCAAAGCCCTTTGGATGAGTTATCTGTACAGCTGCCACTGCTTGATTTCCTTTTGTTTTCTTCTCCTCTCCGTTCTGCGCTTGTCTGCTCCTCCCCCCTCGTCTCCGAGCAGAGCTGGCAGGCCCGTACCCTAGCGTCTACGTGTACACATGCTGCTTCAGAGCCAGTATTGTTCTTCCTTCAGACAAGCATGTGTGTCAAAACTTTTATCATTTGCACAATGTCTCTCGTTCACATTCGCCTGTAAATGTCCAAACTCACCAAAAATATATAATTTGGTTGCTCCTGACCTACATAACTTTAGGAGCTGGATTGCCTGTCTTTGCAATTCGTTTAGTTTTGTTAGTTCCAGAGTTCCTCTGTGGAGATCGGAGAACCTTTCAAAGGGACAGCCATCTCTGCAGCACTCCACCCATCAGGCCTTTATGGTAAAGAGGCCAGACGGAAGCCATTCCTCAGTAGAAGGCACATGACAGCCCACTTGGAATTTGCCAAAAGGCACCTAAAGGAGTCTCAGACCATGAGAAACAAGATTCTCTGGTCTGATGAAACCAAGATTGAACTCTTTGGCCAGAATTCCTAGCGTCACGTCTGGAGGAAACCTGGCACCATCCCTACGGTGAAGCATGGTGGTGGCAGCATCATGCTGTGGGGATGTTTTTCAGTGGTAGGAACTGGGAGACTAGTCAGGATCGAGGGAAAGATGAACAGAGCAAAGTACAGAGAAATCCTCTAGAGCGCTCAGGACCTCAGACTAGGGCAAAGTTTCACCTTCCAACAGGACAATGACCCTAAGCACACAGCCAAGACAATGCAGGAGTGGCTTCAGGACAAGTCTCTGAATGTCCTTGAGTGGCACAGCCAGAGCCTGGACTTGAACCCGATCGAACATCTCTGGAGAGACCTGAAAATGACTGTGCAACGACGCTCCCCATCCAACCTGACAGAGCTTGATAGGATCTGCAAAGAATGTGAGAAACTCCCAAAATACAGATGTGCCAAGCTTGTAGTGTCATACCCAAGAAAACTTGAGGCTGCTTCAATGAAGTACTGAGTAAAGGGTCTGAATACTTATGTAAATGTGATATTTCAGTAGTTTTTTTATATACATTTGCAAACATTTCTAAAAACCATTTTTTTGCTTTGTGGCAAATTTTGGAAGAAGTTTCACCTTTATTTAACCAGGTAGGCAAGTTGAGAACAAGTTCTCATTTGCAACTGCGACCTGGCCAAGATAAAGCATAGCAGTGTGAACAGACAACACAGAGTTACACATGGAGTAAACAATAAACAAGTCAATAACACAGTAGAAAAAAAGAGTCTATATACATTGTATGCAAAAGGCATGAGGAGGTAGGCGAATAGTGACAATTTTGCAGATTAACACTGGAGTGATAAATGATCAGATGGTCATGTACAGGTAGAGATATTGGTGTGCAAAAGAGCAGAAAAGTAAATAAATAAAAACAGTATGGGGATGAGGTAGGTAAAATTGGGTGGGCTATTTACCGATAGACTATGTACAGCTCCAGCGATCGGTTAGCTGCTCAGATAAATAAAATACGTGTGGGGAATAACAGTAGTGTTCTTTTTGAGTAAGCATATAATTACTCAATATCTTTGTCCATTGTTAAGAATGAGAATTGTTTCACTGATCAGACTAAGTAAAGTAAGTAGATCAAATCTCCTGAAGACAAGATTGCATTAATCTGCCCCTACACCCTAACCAAATTATTTCACTATTGTCCCCCCTCTAGAATCAAACTTACACTTTTGGGTTCACTGTCTGTTAGACAAAATGTTTTTCGTAGTTACAAATCAGGTCACCCTACCAAACTTTCCTGCTAAAACATATTGTAGGTCTGTCTGCTGCCTTTTCGTTATCACAACCTAAATTCCAATCACCAAACAAGGGGACTAATGCAATGTGGATTAAATTGACTTTGGTGCATGCAACCTACTTTTGTTGTAAACAGTGCTGCTCTTTTTACAGTTTTATAAACTCAGCAGAGAACGTTCTCTCTCTATTCAGCTCCAATCTAATCTTGAGTGGTGTTTCTTTAAAAAGTGCATCCAATTCCCTTGATCCCTTACATAACTAGACCAATCATATACTTCAATGTGCCGCGGTTCAGAAGTTCCACTTGTGATGTTAAATTACAGGCTCATATCCTCCAATTTCAACATTGGACTAATTAGAAAAATAAAAGCACTACTTTCCAATGTTTGAGATATAAGAAGTGTGGCGTGTGAAGAGGATCAAATGTGTGTGTTTCATGGCCAATGCGTGAGAGTTGCAAGTACTGGTATACATACATTGATCAACAAAAAATGTATGTTTCCATGTGACCAAGACAAAACATTTCATGCTTTAAATATCATATTGATGTGCTTATAAAGACAGTATGCTTACACTTACCTAGCAAATAAAAATGTGTGTAGAGTACAACTTCAGTTGTCTAACATTAACTAGAAGGGCATTATATTTGTCTATTTGGCCAAATCCCAGGATTTGGTTTTCTAACCACCCACTGAAATGCACATCTCTCTGGGTGAGGTTCTGTCTTCCAGTCTCCAGTGGGTGATTCCATCTATGTAGTATGTATTATAGGTGCAGCCAGGTGACAGGAGGGTTGGAGTGCATGACACTCCATCATGGATATGACAGAGTTCAATAACCACAGGCAGATGTGAAATACCAGAGGATGGCACTCTTCTCATACCACTCTGTAGCTACTGACCAATCGTTGAATCGCTCAGTAGCCTACAGAGTAATATGGGAAGAGTGCAATTGCTGAACTTATGTAGATATTCTAAACAATGTTTTGATAACTTTCACATTTCCATGTAGAATAAACCATCCTTCACATACTGTAGAAGCAGTGTTCTGCTAATATAACTGTGCTAATATTATACCTTCCTGTAGTGTGTCCCATATAAGAACGGAGTTCCCTGGCATGTTTGAAGAATACATAGGGCCCCCCACCCTATTGATAGTACCATTCGATTCAATAATAACAAAAGACAATAACAAGCAATCAATGTCTTTTATAATTTTAATGCTGAGTGCAAGGTCTGTCCCAATTCAGACATCAGTATCAACCTGTCTTTCAGTCAGAGGACTCTTCTGTCCTCCATCTGTAGAAAAATGAGGATAAGTTGATGAGTGACATGTATTGAAAGGGTAATATTACTAAACACTTATGATGTACCGTCTTGTTAGTAATCACGTTTGTCCTTTCTGAGATGTTTGGCATGTTAGCATAGATCAGCTCCAGGTCCCCCTCGTCACATATACAGGTCATGAATGAGCCTGACTTCAGCGCCTATATCCTACCCAGTTCCTATATCACAGATGGAGGGAGAGAGAGAAAGATACAGTCATGGAAGCCAACAGTAAATACACAGTTGAACATAGCCATTCAGAGATCCTGATTCACAGCTAATTCACAAGGGACACGTGCCAGCATGGTTGGCTTTACTCACTCGGGCCCAGGAGAAGTTCATTAGCACAGTGGAAGGGGGCACCTCCTTACAACATACAATGCAAACATTTTATCTACTTCCCCAGTCAGATTAACTCATGGATACCATTTTTATGTCTCTGTGTCCAGTATGAAGGACATTAGAGATAAAGGCTCTCATTGCCAAAATCCTGAAGTATCCCTTCTCATTGAAAAGTTTTTGATTAAGTCCATCTATGTCAACATTTGTAATTGGCTGATGCATAACTTGTTACTGGATATAATCACAGTCAGCTGGTGAAGTTAGCATAGGGCTAACGTGTTCCATGTTATCTGATGGAACTAGATAGTATGTAGACTTCTATCACGTGCAAGTAAATCAACGATTTTAATTGGTTGATGTCCATTTTGAGATGCAAAAACTGTTTCAACTTAAACCTTTTCTAATGTTTGCATGTATGGTTCCAAAATGTTTTGCCCTCTGTCTGAGTCAGTGCTCCAGTCTGAGCAGCTCTGTGTATGGATGTGGCTAAATCACAGCCAAATCAGTGACTATTTCCCTATCCCAGAATCTAGACCTCTCAATCACAGGATTCACTGGCTATTTAGCTCAGTCTCTGCTATAGTAAACCTCTAGTTCAACCATTCTCCTGTCTGTTCTTCTTACTCCCAATAAGAGGAAACAACTGTTGTCTTCTAGTATGCACACACACAGACCAGAACTGTCCCAATATCTGATGTTTTACTGTTTGTTTTCTGTCGGCCAGAGTCAAGCAGCTCCCTATCACATTATGCCTACAGTAAATTATGCACTGGAAGAGCAGGACAGGGAGAGGAGGCCAAGGTCTTCTAATTTAATTAATTCAATAAGATTTCATTTATCCAAGAATAGGCAATTCAACTAATTTAAAGTTTTCTTTTAAAGTTCTCTACTCCGTCAACTGACTGGTAAAACAAGACAAATGTTGAAGGCCTTATCAGAAATGAGCATTTATGCTACAGTTTAACTACAGCTAGGCTAACCTTAAGCATGGTCAGAGACAGCATAGCTAGCCACAGTGGTCATTTACAGTTTATGGCTTTTTTAAATCTACTATTCAACAAAGAATTGTGTCTTGACATATTGCAGGGAGTTATACATGGTTGCGAGAAGATAGGGAAGCGCATTTTCTAAAATGTTGTGCACAAATTTGTTTACATCCCTGTTAATGAGCGTTTCTCCTTTGCCAAGATAATCCATTCACCTGACATGTGTGGCATATCAAGAAGCTGATTAAACAGCATGATCATTACACAGGTGCATGCAGTAAACAAAATGTGATTGTAGTTCCAAATAACCAAACCATCGCCTATCGCCTACTACAATGAGATGCAGCTGTCTTGCCAAACAAATAGGCCCGCTTCAAACATGGAAAACGATGCCACTCATGAGTACAGCAACACGTTGAGATATGGCACAATACACTGGATCAAGTTCGACCCACTCAATCAATTAAGCAATGCCTGCCTACCATAACACTGAACACGTTTGTCAAAGTGGAAAATTAGTTCACACATGTAACTGTGGATGCCCCACTCAGTCCTATGTGTTCATTTTGAATATTGTGTGACGTGTATGTGGCATTGTGGGTACTAAACACATTGACAAGTTCATTGTCTTTTCGGAGAGTATATACCATCATAGACACAAAGGGTATATGACATTTCTCGCCAGCTGCCCGTCATTAACGAATGTTGACACCAATGTTCCCATAGCACTTCAAACTTGTGTTTCTTTCCACGACGCAAATGCCTTTCAAATGCTCTTTGCGTACTTGCACCAGCCATTGGATGAATGCAAAGAGATCTGTTACAAACACTTGTAGGCATTTGGAGATTGTCATTAGACCTACACTCTTGTAGCTTGAATTAATTTATGCATTTTTCTGATAAATTGACCATTTTTGTCAAAAGAAAAGTCGGGAAACCTGAAAAGGGGCTGAAATATGAGACGAAAATAGTCAAATCTTATTTGTCACATAGAACAGGTGTAGTAGACCTTATAGTGAAATGCTTACTTACAAGCCCTTAACCATCAATGCAGTTAAGAAAAATAAGTTCAGTAAAATATAGATACAAATAAATTATTATAATTAAAAAGCAGCAGTAAAATAACAGTAGCGAGGCTATATTCAGGGGGTAGCGGTACAGAGTCATTGTGCGGGGGCACAGGTTAGTCGAGGTAATTGAGGTAATATGTACATGTAGGTAGAGTTAAAGTGACTAATCTTTTCAGTCTCCTGAGGGGGAATAGGCTTTGTCGTGCCCTTGTCACAACTGTCTTGGTATGTTTGGACCATGATTGTTTGTTGGTGATGTGGACACCAAGGAGCTTGAAGCTCTCAATCTGCTCCACTACAGCCCCGTCGATGAGAATGGGTGCGTGCTCAGACCTCCTTTTCCTGTAGTCCACAATCCTCTCCTTTGTCTTGATCACGTTGAAGGAGAGGTTGTTATGCTGGCACCACACGACCAGGTTTCTGACCTCCTCTCTCATTGCTGTCGGTGATCAGGCCAACCACTGTTGTGTCGTCTGCAAACTTAATGATGGTGTTGGAGTTGTGCCTGGCCGTGCAGTCATGAGTGAACAGGGACTACAGGTGGGGACTGAGCATTGCAAATCAAAAATTGATTTTTATTTATATAGCCCTTCTTACATCAGCTGATATATCAAAGTGCTGTACAGAAACCCAGCCTAAAACCCCAAACTGCAAGCAATGCAGCTGTAGAAGCACAGTGGCTAGGAAAAACTCCCTAGAAAGGCCAAAACCTAGGAAGAAACCTAGAGAGGAACCAGGCTATGAGGGGTGGTCCTCTTCTGGCTGTGCCGGGTGTAGATTATAACAGAACATGGCCAAGATGTTAAGTCCCAGGGTCCTTAGCTTAGTGATGAGCTTTAATGGTGTTGATGTGAGCCATGACCAGCCTTTTCAAAGCACTTCATGGCTACAGACGTGAGTGCTACGGGTCGGTAGTCATTTAGGCAGGTTACTTTAGTGTTCTTGGGCACAGGGATTTTGGTGGTCTGCTTGAAACATGTTGGCATTACAGACTCAGTCAGGGACAGGTTGAAAATGCCAGTGAAGACACCTGCCAGTTGGTCAGTGCATGCTTAGAGTGCACGTCCTGGTAATTAGATTAGATTAAACTTCATTGAACAAGTACAAGTACAGTACAACGAAATGCAGTTAACATCTAACCAGATGTGCAAATAAAACAGTACAACAAATTTACAAGTGAAACAATTAAATACAATGTATATTATTAAGTGGGATGTATAAACGTGCCATGAAGGTAAATGGCAAGTACAAATGGCAAGTCTAAATGTGCAATGAAGGTAAATGGGAAGTACAAATGACAAGTCTAAATGTGCCATGAAGGTAAATGGCAAGTACAAATGGCAAGTCTAAATGTGCCATGAAGGCAAATTGAAAGTGCAAGGAGGCATGCATCTGAAATACAGGGATAGCAGCAATATTAGAGTCCAGTAGCAATATTAGAGTCCAGTAGTACCGTGAAGAGTGCAAAGAGAGTAATGCAATAAGGTCCCTGAGAGGCAGTACTAAGCGGTGGGCGGGTGGATATGGCTAGTGCCGTGTCACAGAGTTCAGCAGGGTTACAGTAGCTGGAAAGAAACTGTTCTTGAGCCTACAAGTGCAGGAACGTAGAGACCTGTACCGCTTGCCTGATGGTAGGAGGGCAAACCGTTTGTGGCATGGATCCCTGTTGATGCCACGCGCCCTATGCAGACACCGCTTGCGCTGGAGGTCTACGATGGCAGGGAGCTTCACCACCCATTGAAGACCCTTCTGGTCGTCCATGGAGCATCCTCCAAACCACACTGTGGCGCAGTTAGTCAGAACGCTCTCGACCGTACAGCAGTAAAAGGATCTTGGGAGATAGGCAGGCCTCCTTCAGCCCCCTGCTGTTCCTTTTTGTCCAGGGTTGAGATGTTGAGGGTCCAGAAGAGGTCCTCTGAGATGTAGACACCCAGGAATTTGAAGCTGGGCACACGCTCCACCTCAATGCCATCAATGAGAACTGGGGCGTGGCTGCAGCTTTTAGACTTCCTGTAATCCACAATGAGAACCTTGGTTTTCTTTGTATTGAAGACCAGGTTGTTGTCAGCGCACCATGCAGCCAGATGCTTGACCTCCTCCCTGTAGGCTGACCCATCATTGTCACTGATCACCATGGTGTCATCTGCGAACTTGACGATGGTGTTGGAACCGTGTACAGGAATAGGTGAAGAGGGAGTACAGGAGGGGACTCAGCACGCAGCCCTGTGGCACACTGGTGTTCAGGTTCAGGGTTGAGGAAGTGAAGTTGTCTAACCTGACAGACTGGGGTCTGTTGGTTAGGAAGTCCAAAGTCCAGTTACAGAGAGATGGGCAGACCCCTAGGTCATGGAGTTTTGTGACCAGCCTAGAGGGAATGGGGCGGCAGGGTAGCCTGGTGGTTAGAGTGTTGGACTAGTAACCGGAAGGTTGCAAGTTCAAATCCCCGAGCTGACAAGGTACAAATCTGTCGTTCTGCCCCTGAACAGGCAGTGTTCCTAGGCCGTCATTGAAAATAAGAATTTGTTCTTAACTGACTTGCCTAGTAAAATAAAGGTAAAAAAATAAAAATGCCTGTATTGAATGCTGAGCTTAAGTCTATGAACAGCATTCTCACATAGGTGTTGGTTTTGTCCATGTGGGTCAGGGCAGAGTGTAAAGCTGTGGAGATGGCGTCCTCTGTAGACCTGTTCAGTCGGTAGGCAAACTGGTGGGGATCCAGTGTTGGAGGGAGGCAGGACTTAAGTTTTTTTTGGCCGGTAGTCTGTGATGGCTTGGATGCCCTGCCACATGCGTCGAGGGTTGGAGTTATTGTTGAAGTGCTCCTCAATCCGCAGTTTGTGGTCATGTTTAGCCATCTTGATGCCCTTTTTCAGGTTGGCCCTGGATGAGCTGTATGCTTCCGCATTGCCGGATCTGAGCTCATGGGCTCTCCTGAAATGTTTGATCAAATGTTTGATTACATTTGCATTGATGTCATAGTGATTAGAGGGACAATAGTGTTAGCAGTTAACAAGTTTGGTAGGCTACTAATGACCATCAACGGCATCAGAGCTTGGAGAAGCTTAATTACCGTGACTAAACAGTCACATAGAATTTGACTGCCTTCATGACTCATGACCGCCGGTGTGGCGGTAATACGGTCACTGCAACAGCCCTAATCATGAAAACACCACTCTGTCCAACCCACTTCCTCAGTTCCTCCCAACCTATAGACATACAGCATGTAGTACATATTTTATATCAGGCAACAGTTTATGACATCATCTCTTTTTGGATGCAAGAGGAGATGTCATATTTTTGTTATTTATTTTCTTCAGGTGTTATTCAGATATTGTCATAGAGTCACATTGTGCTGCCATTAAGTAATACTCTGCTCTGCTGTCTGTCTAAACTCATCTAAATGATGGAAACTTTATCAAGGCCAGACTAGATTCAGAACAAAAACATGATTTTGGTATCCGCTCCGTGAAAATCTAGGTTATGGCTCTCTCAGTTGAGTCCCAGACATCTCACATTGCCTTGACAAATTGGGCGAGAGTGTGTGTGCGGTCTGCGTTTGTGTGTGCACGTTTGTGTGTGCGTGTGTGTGTGTGTGTGTGTGCGGTTGTGTGTGTTTGTGTGCCTGTGTTTGTGTGTGAGAGCTCTTGTTCAGATTCACTCTGTTTCATCTGTCACATAGCCACAGAAGTCACATCATAAAGCCAGAGATTTAACAAGAACACAAGGCTGATTTTCCACAGCCTCTCTGCTGCTGCTGTTCTGCCAGGATTATTACAGATAGGACTACTAAGAGACAAACTGGAGCTGTTCTCTCTCTCTCTTCTCTCACTCTGCCAATGGGATAAGCTTGTTTCAACCTTTTGTAGTATGTGTGTGTGAAGGAGGGCAACATTTTTTTTTCGTCCGTTTTTCTCTATTTCTCCATCCACTCCTCTTACATTAGATCCTCATCTGCCTCTCCCTAGCCTTATCTATAATGTCTCCACTTCTTTTCTGTGAGCTGGTGTGTTCTAACGCAGCCATGTATGCCCTTTTCTGTCTAAGGAGCCAGTGACCTACACTGACAAGAGCCACAAGGCCACTGAGATCCACGGAACCATAGGGTCCAACCCCAACTCCGGCCCCCTGACCTCTGCTCTGAGAAGCCACCTCACCACCCTCCACACCTATAGATGGTTCTAGAAGGTGAGTGTCTGTCTGCTTCCACACCCCTGAAGATGCTTCCCTTCCTTCCTTAGTTTTTTTCTCTCTCTCTGCTACCTAATGACAACGTATTTTATTGAACTGTTATTTTCGTCTGAGCATGGCATCTCTTGCACATTCAGTTTGTTCTTCCAATCATGCAGCTTGGTTGGATTTTCTGCCAGATTGCAATAATGATAATGTACCGGTAGACTTTTTCCTTTACCCAGGGAATTTCACCAGCCAGCCCGTTTGGAATTATTGGATAGAGATAAATGTTTAGCTAGAGATGCTGTAAGTTTTTGTGTGTGTGTGTGTGTATGCTTGATAGCCAGCTGGTCATCGTGCTACAGTGGTTAATTTGTTCAGTGATGCCTCATTAACCTGGCTGAAGCTGCTACTCTGGTGCTCCCCATTCTCTATCTTATTCCATCTCTCTCTCCCTCCCTCACACTCTCTCTTTCTCCCTCCCTCCCTCACACACTCTCTCTCCCTCCCTCACACACTCTCTCTCTCTCTCTCTCTCTCTCTCTCTCTCTATCTCTCTCTCTCTCCCTTACACTCTCTCTCGCTCCCTCACACCCCCACTGTCTCTCTCGCTCCCTCACACTCCCTGTCTCTCTCGCTCCCTCACACTCCCTCTGTCTCTCTTGCTCCCTCACACTCCCTCTGTCTCACTTGCTCATTTTTCATAGTATTATTTTCACCACTTCAGCTTAGTTTGGTAACCATCCAGGGACCAACCAGGAACGACCATGCTTAGCTTCAGAAGTAAACCAGCACTGTGATGCATGTGCTATGTTGCTGGAATGAATGTACCAAAAATTCCAACTAGAAAAAAAGCCGCGAAAGGCCAGGGTAAAAACCAACAATATGTCAGTCAAATTACAGGAAAGAGGAAGGTGTTTTATTTAATCGCGTTGTCCATTTACAGTTAATAGTATTTCCTTGCAATATTTTATTTTGTTACCAATACTTTTGGGTTTATGTTTTGCTTTCAAGATCATTCTTTGTGTTTGCAATACTAAAAATGTTGTTCTCGACTTCAGAAGTTTTGCTTAATATTAATGGCACAAACGTAACTCACTCACTAGAGGATTTTACCATATACAATAATAACACTGTACCTCTATTAAAGGTGTTTAAAGCTGCAATCCTTAATTGAACAGTTTCGGTAAAAAGCTGAGACTATGCTATGGATGCAAGGACTGACCATCCATTATATGAAAATGATCAATTTAACCATGTTTTTAGGCTATACAGTGTTTGTTTACATTGACTTTGTTTACAAGCATTCAAGAAAATGTGGAATTTTCTTGTGAAAGTGGGATTTTCACATGTGGAGTTTTCTTACATGTGAACCTGCAAATGTGGGGTTTTTTTCACATGTGAAACAGCAAATGTGATTTTCACATGTGAATTCTTTTCACGTGAAACGTGAGTATACGATTATATGAATGATTTTATCATGTGAAACCACAAATTTTACATGTGAAACTGCAATTCACATGTGAGGTGAAAACATGTCATTCTCCTCCCATGTGTAAAGATGGTGTTAACATGTGAAATTTAAGCTCAACATGTGAACCTGCAAATTTTTGTTTATTTGTTTTGTAATGGTTGGCTGTCACATCTACAGTGGTTACACGTACTAGAGAGGGACTAGGCTCAGAGTTAATGAATCGTTAAATGACTGGCCAAGGGATCAAATAAACACACTGATTGACTCATGCGCTCGCACACACACACACACACACACACACACACACACACACACACACACACACACACACACACCACTGTATGGCCAATACTTGTCCACTCTTGGCTCTTGTTCAGAGTGTTCATGCATACAGTGGTAAGAAAAAGTATGTGAACCCTTTGGAATTACCTGGATTTCTGCATAAATGTGTCCTAAAATTTGATCTGATCTTCATCTTGGTCACAACAATAGACAAACACAGTCTGCTTACACTAATAACACACAAACAATTATACGTTTTCATGTCTTTATTGAACACACTGCGGAAACATTCACAGTGCAGTGTGGGAAAAGTATGTGAACCCTTTGACTTAATAACTGGTTCACCTTCCTTTTTGCAACAATAACATCAACCAAATTTTTGGGGTTGAATTCTGGACCATTCCTCTTTACAAAACTGTTTCAGTTCAGCAATATTCTTGGGTTGTCTGGTGTGAACCACTCTCTTGAGGTCATGCCACAGCATCTCAATCGGGTTGAGGTCAGGACTGGGCCACTCAAGAAGGTGTATTTTCTTCTGTTGAAGCCATTCTGTTTTTGATTTACTTCTGTGTTTTGGGTCGTTGTCCTGTTGCATCACCCAACTTCTGTTGAGCTTCAATTGACAGATAGATTGCCTTACATTCTCCTGCAAAATGTACTGATAAACTTGGGAATTAATTTTCCCGTCTATGCGAACTTCAGACTTGCAGCAATGTTTTTTTTTTGGACAGCAGTGGCTTCTTCGATGGTGTCCTCTCATGAACACCATTCTTGTTTAGTGTTTTACGAATCGTAGACTCGTCAACAGAGATGTTAGTATGTTCCAGAGATACATTAACTTTCTTGTGCTTTAATATCAAACTTGTATGTCATCTGTAAATACGAATGCAATTGTTAAATTAAGAGCCTAGTTGGTTTAGCCACAGAGAAAGACAGCAACCTTCCCGCTAGCCATGATTGGCAGAGATAATGAGTGGGCTGGACATGCTGAGAGATTAGTTTGGATTGGTCTGCGATGTTGCATCTTGTGTCTATAAAATGAGCTGCTCGTAATGCATAGATAATCCTTTCTACTGCATTTTCTTTTGAAAGATATAACGTTAGCCATGGAGAACTGCAAATATGTTGCTACTGCTCTCAATAACATTGCTGCCCTGAATTTATCAGGCGCTATCGACAAAGGTCAGTGGGAAAAAGTTGTGATGGACTACTTTCTGGACGACGATCGTGCCATGCTGACTCTCTCTCACTCTGAAAATAACACATTTTGAAATCAGTGGAACACAACGGGCCAAACAAGCTGTGCAAACTAAACGGAAACAACACAGGATGTCTTATAAAATGGGTTGCAGTCTGCCGTGAAGCTTGCATCCATGTATACAGGTAAGAATCGAGCTACAGATTCAGATATTATACATTTCTAATTTTGTCAAAGTTGTTTTCATTGCAAGCTAAATGTTGCTGTTAGCTAGCCAGCTGGAGTTCCATGGCTGGCTTGCTAACTAACATTAAACCTAACGTTATTTGGTTAACTTTAGCTTGACAATCGGTTTGTATTGCTAGTAACATTACTCTATAGATTGAGCTAGATAGCTAACGTTAACGTGACATGTCTTAACATGTCTTAACAAAAGACCCAAAGTTAAAGCTTGCTGTTAGCTAGCTAATGTTAGCTGAGGGTAGGTGGCTTTGTATTTATTATGGATCCCCATTAGCTACTCTTCCTGGGGCTCAGCAAAATTAAGGCAGTTTATACATTTTTTAAAACATTACAATACATTCACAGATGTCACAATACACTGTGTGCCCTCAGGCCCATACTCCACCACTACCACCACGTATTTACAGTACTAAATCCATGTGTATGTATAGTCCATATGTTATCATTTGTGTGTGTGTGTGTGTGTATGCACGTGTCTGTGCCAATGTTTGTGTTGCTTCACAGTCTCTGCTGTTCCATAAGGTGTTTTTTTAATCAGTTTTTTAAATCTAATTTTACTGCTTGCATCAGTTACTTGATGTGGAATAGTAGTCATGGCTATATGTAGTACTGTGTGCCTCCCGTAGTCTGTTCTGGACTTGGGGACTGTGAAGAGACCTCTTGTGGCATGTCTTGTGGCATGGGTGTCCGAGCTGTGGGCCGGTAGTTTAGACAGACAGCTCGGTGCATTCAACATGTCAATACCTCTCATAAATAAAAGTTCCGATGAAGTCAATCTCTCCACTTTCAGCCAGGAGAGATTGATATACATATTATTAATATTAGCTCTCTGTGTACATCCAAGGGCCAGCCGTGCAGCCCTGTTCTGAGCCAATTGCAATTTTCCTAAGTCATTTTTTGTGGCACCTGACCACATGACTGGACAGTAGTCAAGGTGCGACAAAACTAGGGCCTGTAGAACCTGCCTTGTTGATAGTGTTGTTCAGAAGGCAGAGCATCGCTTTTTTATAGACAGACTTCTCCTCATCTTAGCTACTACTGCATCAATATGTTTTGACCATGACAGTTTATGATCTAGGGTTACTCCAAGCATTTTAGTAATCTCAACTTGCTCAATTTCCACATTATTTATTACAAGATGTAGTTGAGGTTTAGGGTTTAGACGAATTACGAACTCGGACGACGCTGGGCCAATTGTGCGCCGCCCTATGGGACTCCCAATCATGGCCGGTTGTGATACAGTCAGGATTTGAACCAGGTTGTCTGTAGTGATGCCTCTAGCACTGAGATACAGTGTCTTAGACCAGTGTTGAGTCATCGGCATACAAAGGCACTCTGTCTTTACTCAAAATCAGTGGCATGTCATTAGTAAAAATGTAGAAAAGCAAGGGGCCTAAAAAGCTACCCTGCGGAATTCCTGATTCTAACTGGATTATATTTGAGAGGCTTCCATTAATGAACACCCTCTGTGTTCTGTTAGACAAGTAACTTTTTATCCACATAATAGCAGGGGGTGAAAAGCCATAACACATATGTTTTTCCAGTATCAGGCTATGACCGTTAATATCAAAAGCTGCACTGAAGTCTAACAAGACAGCGCCCACAATAATTTGATCATCAATTTCTCTCAGCCAATCATCAGTCATTTGTGTAAGTGCTGTGCTTGTTGAGTGTCCTTCCCTATAAAGCATGCTGAAATTCTGTTGTCAATTTGTTTACTGTGAAATAGCATTGTATTTTGTTGAACACAATTTTTTCCAGAGGTTTACTAAGGGTTGGTAACAGGCTGATTGGTCGGATATTTGAGCCAGTAAAGAGGGCTTTACTATTCTTTGGTAGCGGAATTACTTTAGCTTCCCTCCATGCCTGAGGGCACACGCTCGCTAGTAGGCTTAAATTGAAGAGGAGTGGCAATATCGTCTGCTATTATCCTCAGTCATTTTCCATCCAGATTGTCAGACCCCGGTGGCTTGTCATTGTTCATAGACAACAATTATTTTTTTCACCTCTTCCACACTGACTTTACAGAATTCTAAAGTACAATTTTTGTCTTTCATAATTTGGTCCTATACACATGAATGTGTAGTGTCAGCGTTTGTTACTGGCATGTCATCCCTAAGTTTGCATATGTGTGTGGCATGAAGTGTGTGTAACATGAGTGATGTTATCTCAGAATGCCATTTCGCATCTATTGTATAATAATGCTAAAATATTTGTATCTGGAATTTGTCTTTCAGCATAAATCAGTAGAACACGCCTGACTCTAATCCACCAGTCATACAGTCATCAAAAAGAGAGCTGGCCCAAGTAAGCAAAGGCAGCAGCACAGTCATCAACTACTTGCACCATTTCTTCACCAACTATGGAGTTGGGAAAACACGTGTGGACCAGAATTGTGATAATTGCTGTGGCGAAGACAATAACAAGTTTGTGCTCTGGTATTATGCCTGGTGGACCATGCACAAGCTCCACCACAATCTGGACCTGATCACAGGCAACACCAAGTTTGCCCCTGACTGGTGCTTCAGCCTCTTCAAGCAGAGCTTTAGAAAGACGTGACTGAAAACTTTGTCTGAGATTGCTGGTGTTGTGAAGGACAGCACTGTGACAGGGGTCAACATCCCACAGCTGGTTGGATTGGACGATGGTACGGTGCTGGTGGAAAGCTATGGCTGGTACTTGAGGCCGCTGCCACAGATCAAGCAGTATCAGAACTTCAGGTAAAAAATTATTGTATGAGGTTATTCTTATCTAAACTTAGGAGGTGAATGAATGTTGTAATGTCTTCAGATTTTTTGTTGTTATTCCCTGTTTTACAGCTTCGTTGCTCTGAAGCCTGGCGTTGTCGCCAAGGAGCGTTCGGATTGATGGTACTAGGTTTCAACTGCTATGCAACGCTGACATCCTTCCTCCCATAGATGGTCTGCCTGTTAAAGCAGCACATGGACTTGATACAGCTAGACAAACTATCTTTTTGAGAAGATCTGGGAGTTTTGCGACGAAGAGGTTATGGACATCACATTCCCTGCACCAAAGTCAAGGGCAGGACAGAAACAGGCTCTCCGACGATACAGTTGAAGTCGGAAGTTTACATACACCTTAGCCAAATACATTTAAATTCAGTTTTTCACAATACGTGACATTTAACTTCTTGCTCCTACTTGAGACGCAGACGTCTCAAGTAGGCACCTGGAAATGCAAATGCGCTACGCTAAATGCTAAATGTACTCGTTAAAACTCAAAAGTTCATTAAAATATACATGCAGGGTATTGAATTAAAGCTACACTCGTTGTGAATCTAGCCAATAAGTCAGATTTTTTAAATGCTTTTCGGCGAAAGCATGAGAAGCTATTATCTGATAGCATGCAACACCCCAAAATGCCTGAAGAAGACGTAAACAAAAGAATTAGCGTAGCCGGCGCTACACAAAAACGCAGAAATAAAATATAAAACATTCATTACCTTTGATGATATTCTTTGTTGGCACTCCTATATGTCCCATAAACATCACAAATTGGTCTTTTTCCCGATTAAATCCGTCCATGAATGCCCAAAATATCCATTTGTATAGCCTGTCTGCATCACGAAAAAAGCTCTCTTCCAACACGCAACGTCATGTTTAAAAATGATATAAGTTGCCTATATTCTTTGACAAAACACTTCAACCTACTTTTATAACCCAACTTTAGGTATTTGTAAACGTTAATAAGCGATCAAATTGATCACTGGGCGATCTGTATTCAATAGCAGCTACAAAAGAAAACAGTGTCCATTTTTCAATCTTCCAAAATCGAATGAGGTAGGCTGGATGGAATCACGGATCTATTGGTAATGTCTCAAAGGATTTTTGTCAATGAAAATGACGTTTTTGGCGTGTGGAAGCTGTAGGAATTGCATCCGTCTCCATATTAAATTTGGTTTCCTTTAAATAATCCATGAAAGGGGCGCATGGATACTTTTTTCAGATTTCAGTGACCAGTTTTTCTTGCGCTTTTCGATGAAACACACGCTCTGTTATAGTCACAGCCGTGATTTAACCAGTTTTAGAAACTTCAGAGTGTTTTCTATCCACACATACTAATCATATGCATATACTATATTCCTGGCATGAGTAGCAGGACGCTGAAATGTTGTGCGATTTTTAACAGAATGTTCGAAAAAGGAGGGGGTAGGATAAAGAGGTTAATCCTAGTAAAATTTCCACGTCTTAGGGTCAAGTTGTAGGCCTCCTTGCTCGTACACACTTTTTCAGTTCTGCCCACAAATTTTCTATAGGATGAGGCCAGGGCATTGTGATGGCCACTCCAAAACCTTGACTTTGTTGTCCTTAAGCCATTTTCCACAACTTTGGAAGTATGCTTGTGGTCATTGTCCATTTGGAAGAACCATTTGTGACCAAGCTTTAACTTCCTGACTGATGTCTTGAGATTTTGCTTCAAGATATGCACATAATTTTCTTCCCTCATGATGCCATCTATTATGTGAAGTGCACCAGTCCCTCCTGCAGCAAAGCACCCCCGTGCTTCACGGTTGGGGTATGTTCTTTGGCTTGCAAGCCTCCCCCTTTTTCCTCCAAACATATCGATGGTCATTATGACCAAACAGTTCTATTTTTTGTTTCATCAGACCAGAGGACATTTCTCCAGAAAGTACAGTGCAGTTGCAAACCGTAGTCTATCTTTTTTTATGGCGGTTTCGGAGCAGTGGCTTCTTCCTTGCTGAACGGCCTTTTAGGTTATGTCCATGTAGGACTCATTTTACTGTGGATATAGATACTTTTGTACCTGTTTCCTCCAGCATTTCACAAGGTCCTTTGCTGTTGTTCTGGGATTGATTTGCACTTTTCACACCAAAGTACGTTCAGCTCTCGGCAACAGAACGCGTCTCCTTCCTGAGCGTTATGACGGCTGTGTGGTCCCACGGTGTTTATACTTGCATACTATTGTTTGTACAGATGAACGTGGTACCTTCATGCTTTTGGAAATTGCTCCCAAGGATGAACCAGACTTGTGGAGGTTACAATTTGTTTTCTGAGGTCTTGGCTGATTTATTTTGATTTTCCCATGATGTCAATCAAAGAGGCACTGAGTTTGAAGGTAGGCCTTGAAATACATCCACAGGTTTATTTTGTATTTGTTTTTTATTTCACCTTTATTTAATCAGGTAGGCTAGTTGAGATAAACAAGCGTACAGTCAATAACACAATAGAAAAAAAAGAAAGTCTATATAGTGTGTGCAAAGGCCGTGAGGAGGTAAAGAAATAAATAGTCCAAAGTAGCGGAGTAATTACAATTTAGCAAATTAACACTATAGTGATAGATGAGCAGATGATGATGTGCATGTAGAAATACTGGTGTGCAAAAGAGCAGAAAGTAAATAAAAACAATATGGGGATGAGGTAGGTAGATTGGGTGGGCTATTTACAGATGGACTATGTACAGCTGCAGCGATCGGTTAGCTGCTCAGATGGTGGATGTTTAAAGATAGTGAGGGAAATTTAAGTCTCCAGCTTCAACGATTTTTGTAATTCATTCCAGTCATTGGCAGCAGAGAACTGGAAGGAAAGGCGGCCAAAGTAGGTGTTGGCTTTGGGGATGGCCAGTGAGATACACCTGCTGGAGTGCGTGCTACAGGTGGGTGTTGTTATCGTGACCAGTGATCTGAGATAAGGCAGAGCTTTACCTAGCATAGACTTATAGATGACCTGGAGCCAGTGGGTCTGGCGATGAATATGTAGCAAGGGCCAGCCAACTAGAGCATACAGGTCGCAGTGGTGGGTGGTATAAGGAGCTTTGGTGACAAAACGGATGGCACTGTGATAGACTGCATCCAGTTTGCTGAGTAGAGTATTAGAAGCTATTTTGTAAATGACATCGCCAAAGTCGAGGTTCGGTAGGATAGTCAGTTTTACGAGGGTATATTTGGCGGCGTGAGTGAAGTAGGCTTTGTTGCGAAAAAGGAAGCCGATTCTAGATTTAATTTTGGATTGGAGATGTTTAATGTGAGTCTGGAAGGAGAGTTTACAGTCTAGCCAGACACCTAGGTAGTCCACATATTGTAAGTCCATAGTAGTGATGCTAGCCGGGCGGGTGTGTGCGGGCAGCGAACGGTTGAAAAGCATGCATTTGGTTTTACTAGCATTTAAGAGCAGTTGGAGGCCACGGAAGGAGTGTTGTATGGCATTGAAGTTCGTTTGGAGGTACACCTCCAATTGACTCAAATTATGTCAATTAGCCTATCAGAAGCTTCTAAAGCCATGACATAATTTTCTGATATTTTCCAAGCTGTTTAAAGGCACAGTCAACTTAGTCTATGTGAACCTCTGACCCACTGGAATTGTGATACAGTGAATTATAAGTGAAATTATCTGTCTGTAAACAATAGTTGGAAAAATTACTTGTGTCATTCAAGTCCTAACCGACTTGCCAAAACTATAGTTTGTTAACAAGATATGTGTGCAGTGGTTGAAAAACTAGTTTTAATGACTCCAACCTAAGTGTATGTAAACTTCCGAATTCAACTGTAGATTCCCTTGTTCATGCGTAGTTTGGACGGACCAGTCATCAGCACTATCTGCAGTGCCTCTATTCACAATACGTTGCTGCTACAATTTTCTTTGTCCTGCTGCTCAGCCACTTTACCTCTGATTGTATGCATATGACTATCACTGATATCGTTATTAATATTGTTATTGTACATACTGTATATTTTATTTATATTGACACGATCTATTTCTGATATTGCTACTTTGCAAGTAACCATTTGGCTGTACCGTTTACACCTTAGCAAAATATTGATATATAAAATGAATATTGATATAAGTGGTCATAACATGATTTTGTGACATACCACAACATTATCATACGACTGTTTCAAGTGTCCACCACAAATATATGGCGCTTGTACTGTACATGTGCACCTCACTCACGTTTCAACTCAGGTTGCATGGCCTTAACTTATGTATGGAATACTATGTGATAAGTGCATGTGTAACAGTATACAACGTGTGCTAATGTACTGGTGTGAAGGCATTTGGGCAGTGGTGTAAAGTACTGAAGTAAAAATACTTTAAAGTATTACTGAAGTAGTTTTTTGCGGTATCTGTACATTTCTTTACAATTTATATTTTTGGCAACTTTTACTTCACTACATTTGTAAAGAAAATAATGTACTTTTTACTCCATACATTTTCCTTGACACCCAAAAGTACTCATTACATTTTGACAGGAAAATTGTCCAATTCTCACACACTTATCAAGAGAACATCCCTGGTCATCCCTACTGCCTATGATCTGGCAGACTCACTAAACACAAATGCTTTGTTTGTAAATTATGTCAGTGTTGGAGTGTGCCCCTGGGTATCCGTCAATAAAACAAGAAAATTGTGCCAAATTCCAATAAGGAATTTGAAATGGTTTATATTTTTACTTTTACTTTTGATACTTAAGTACATTGTCCCCCTGGCTATGCGCCAATATATACACTACCGTTAAAAAGTTTGGGGTCACTTAGAAATCACATTTTTTGTCTATTAAAATTGATCAGGAAATTCTAGCGGCCATGACTGAATTAAACCTGAGTTGGTTTTGGGGTGTGGGTTGATGTGTGAGTTCACAGGTGGGAAGAGTTAGACAAAATATTTAGCCAATTAGCTTCAGCCGGCTGATGTCTGACCGTGACAAAATTGGTTTGACTTTGGATAACTTATCTCCGGGGCTAATTGGGGGCTGTCAATAAATTGCACAATGTAAATGAGAACATATTCATTTCTACAATTTATAGGTGATTTGAGGTTTTTAAGTCATTGAAATTTGTAGCTATTGGAATTTTTATATATTGACCAATTTACAGATGTTTCCTAACTAGCCCCAGGGATATCCAAAGTCAAATAAAATTTACCACAGACATTACAATCGGTTCGCTTGCAGCTGCACTCCATGATTACTTGTGTCCTGCCAGCTGTGGGCAGGATTGAAACAAACCCAACCTTCATTTACATTGTAATGCAGTCAGGACCAAAAGTTTCACGAGACTGACTTCATGACCAAAATTATCCTCTTTACACTTTGTAGTCAATTCTGACAGTATAATTCATGTTTCTGACTGATATCAATGCCACATAGTCTGTTTTCTAAATGAGAAGTAGTTTTTTAGGGGCTGTTGCTCTTTAAATTGTCTATTCGTCAGAGTGCCTTAATTTGAAAATATACTGCACATCCTAAAACATACTCACATATGCCGACCAGCATACTTCATTTAGCTTGTTCAAGTATCCATCCCCATCTCCAAAGACCGCCTCTCATCCGGTTACCAAAGACGTGCTTCTCCAATGAGTGGCCAAGCCCTCGTTACACCTACAACTTATTTATGAACAACCAGCCCTTTTGTATCATTGCTAGCTATTGCGCTCATATTTCCGGCTGTGAAAATAGCTGAAATATTTCTGACAAACCCCCATTGCTTAGATTTACCATTGCGTTAGGTTTGTTAAACTTGAGCCCAGGATCAGTTTGGCCTTTTTAGACCACACAATAAATAACATTACATGAACCCTAGCACTCCAACTCTGAGATGCTTGATATATACAACCCCTGATCTCTGATTTGATGTGCAGATAGGAAAGAGGGCCATTATGCACCAGTCCATCTCAAGAGGAGGAGACTCTGTATGTCTGTTCTGTGGGAAGAAATAAAGAATGGATGTTTTGAAATATTGATTCTCAATCTCTCTTGCCTCCGCAGGCCACGGCAGTCAATTTGTTTTTGCAATGCATGCTGGGAATCACCCTGGGAGGAGAAGGCGGAGGGTCTGAGTCACTGGAGCCTGGCGTTATAGAAAATAAATAACCATGAAAAATGTATCAAAATAATGTCATTTTTCATGTTTTATTCACTGAATTTCATATCAGAGATGTGTGCAGTAGACTCGTTTAGAGTTGTAGTTTATTTAATCGGTATACACAGCTTGGATTTGAGACCCCTGCAGCTGTACACATCTTTTCATCTTTAACTAATGAAATGGTGCACATTTGAACTTTTATAAGAGTTGATGGTGTGTGTGTGTGTGTGTGTGTGTGTGTGTGTGTGTGTGTGTGTGTGTGTGTGTGTGTGTGTGTCTGCAACTTTCCTGTCTGAGTGTGTTTGTGGGGGTTGGATCTTGGATGTCTTGAAGGCCTCTCTTTCTTCAAAATAAATGCCTGTTACTTTTTATAGCCCAGCTGATTTTGTAACAATGCCAAAATCCCATTTCTAACTGATATTGAAATAACCATATGATCCCATTGAGCTCTTTGAATTTCCTTCAGGGTATATTGACTGTGATGTTTAGTTACAGCCAAATACATAGGCTTATCTTAAATGCTTGTTCAATTTAAACACACACACACACACACATAGCCTTGAGAAAGGTTGAGTTTTCTTTTTTTTTGATTGCTTTGGTACTATTTTCACAAGTATGTGGGGGAATTTTCTAAACTCTTCGTACAAAACTCCAAACTGGTAACACTTGTAACGCAGCCAGTCTTACATTCAAAACCTTTCATTGTGCATTAATTTTGTTTGTAGACATATTTCACCACAAAACCATTGATCCAAAACACAACATTCAGATGTGTTAACCACCAGTTCATCCAAAAGCAAAAAATATGAGAAATGTTTCAAAATTGCCCTTTGAATGTAATATGCTACAGTACATTAGTTTTCACATAGGCAATACACTTGCCCAACCCATTAAAATGTACTGAACAACTTTCACAATGTAGTCAAATGAAAGAAATGAAAGAAACATAATGTTTAGCAGGGACTAGTTTGCATCAAAGCCTGTCTTGAAAATGTGGATATAGGTTCTCATCAAAATCGCTGTAGATATCATCATTGTTCATGCACCTGGAGAAAAACCCGTTGGCATGGTGAATTCAAGCCTGACTTTCAGTAGATCTGGATTGATGTTGTTGCATGCCTCATCCATGGCCTGAAGGAGGGGGGTACGCTCATGGGGATGGCAATCATACATCTTCCATCTGTATTGTAATTATGTATTGCATTTTACAGTGTTGTATTGTACTTGTGGCTCAGTTCATAACACCATAACAGCAACACAAGAGTTTTTGGTTCGATTCACACTGGGGAATTGTATTGTATTGAGATTGTATTGCTGCACTATAGGAGCTAGAAACCCAAGCATTTCGCTGCACCTGCTGTAACATCTGCTCAGCTGTGTACGCGACCAATAAACTTTGATTTGATTTGCTACATACAGTACATCTCTGATCTTTTTTAATGCTTACTGTGAAGTAAAATCAGAATAGTCATGATAATAGTACATTTGAGTATATTTCCTACTTTTATGTTTCTACTTTACAGACATACACTTTCATTATGTACTTCTCAAAACTTGTAATAGACAAACCAGTTTACATGTTAAATGTATAGCTAGAGTAGCTTTACCCAACTTTTATGTGATCATCAATTAAGAGCAGTTGGATTAAGAGATAGTAAAAATTTATTTTAACTAAAGAGAAGAGAATAATATCAAAAGTAATGTGAGCATCGCATCGTGAAAGGCAATTACTTTATATAAGCATGTATTGCAAAGTAAAAGATGTATTTCGAGATGAAAGCCTGACTAAGTTATTAAGTGAAAAAATAAAGTTGTGTGTTGTACTTTGTCAATTGAAAATGTGCTTAGAGTTTTGAAACGGCCTTTTTGACTAGCTGTTTTGAGTGTTTCAATTTTGTGATAATTGCACAAAAAAAAATATATATTATAATAATTAAACAAAACTGTAGTTTATTTGAGAATAGTCAAATATGGATGTGTGTTTGCCCATGGGCACCTCTGTAACTCCCTCAGACAGAACCAACCCAGCACTGTGACAAGTACAGAGTATAGATCCTTATACTGTGTCTCTGGAGGCTAGCACCATCTTATACTGCGTGAGAAAAGCTGAATGAAAAAGATGTAAGGCAGATTAACGCAGCCTTCACTTGCGGTTCTCACCAAAGTTGAAATAATTAGTAGAGAGCAGAGGGAATAATCATCTCTAACTCGCAGAGTAAAATAAACCCTCCGTCGTGCTGCGTGGCTTCAGAAAAGGAGGAAACCAATTTTCTCCTGCTTCTGTTCGACTTTTGCGCATTCGTCATTCTTCTCTGACTGAGATTCAGATTTTTTAATTTGAGCTTTCCTGGCTAATCCGTTAGCAAGAGGATTTAACCAACAAAGACAACCATGGAATTAACAGGCTTTTTTGGCTTTTAATATATTTTTGAGTTAAAATAACACTTATCCCTAGCTTTGTTGCCTGTACCTGGAATCATGTCACTACATTTAAAATATGCTAATTTATTCTAGGCTTGTATGCTTTCTCTCTGCCTCACAGAATAGTGCTAGGCCTATGTAATTGATATAGAGTCTACAATCACAGATAATATGACCTCCAGACCCGAAATCAATGTTTATCTTTTCTGTGTATTGACTAGTGGCTATAAAGATGGCATAACCAGTATGCTAATGGTATTAAACACGGTCAATGCAGCGATCGTTGTGTTTTGGCAGAATGTCCTTGACCTAATGTTTAATTGTCGTAGTGTTCCTAGGGAATGTAATTAGTTCAGTAATAGGTGTGTGTGTGTGTGTGTGTGTGTGTGTGTGTGTGTGTGTGTGTTCAGTAATTGATGCAGACTCTGTATGTTCTTGTGTGCATGTAATTGTGTATGTGTGTGGGTGGAAAATTTACTTGATTGATATACAGTACAGTTTGCGTGTGCATCTGTGTGTTTGTATGTCTATGTGTGTAGGGAAGAACTACATATCTATGAGTGCATCATGGCTGAGTGATTGATTTTGGTGTGTGTGTGTGTGTGTGAGTGATTGATGTTGTGTGATTGAATGAGCGTGTGTGTGAGTGATTGATATTGCTGCATGTGTGTGTACCGTGTGTTCCAGATCCATACGAGCGGTCGATAAGTGGTGGATGCAGCCTCATCAGCATAGGCAGGTAGGAACCAGGGGACATTAGACAGCACATAGGTCAACCACACAAGATTGTCCATTAGGCCGAATTACCATCCATAACTGTGTGTTTGTGTGTGTGTGTGTTGACCATGATCCAAGCCATTGCCTCAACCACAAATACAACCACCATTAAGGGACGGAGAGAGATATAGGGGGAGAGGTGGTGTGAGATGTGTGTGTGTGTTATCCTTACATAATACCCTGGGATTTTGTCTGTCTGTCCTCCCCTCATTCCCCACGACCCTCTACACACACACACAAATTATTGAGCACTTATCTGATTAGAGGAAGGATTCAATCAAGTTGTCGCCCTGTCAAAGTGGGCGCATCTGGACAGGCTGTTTACTGAGAGCTGAAAGATTCGTAAGGAAGGAGAGGCTTGTTCATCAACCACACTGTTCTATGTGTGTGTCCTTGCCTTTCTCTGCGACTGTGTTTCTCTGAGATGGTTTGTTATATGTGTGGGTGTGTGTGCGTGCATACAAGAGTGCAAGTGTGTGTGTGTGTGCAGGAGGCTGTAAGATAATGTCTCTGATGTTAATGGGAAGTGTGTGTTGTGGCATGTCCAGGCGGTTCAGAGTTCTGTGTCACTGTCATGTGTCAGCTCTGATTGGCCCAACTGATGACATGAATATAGCCTGAGCAGAGCGCCTCTAGGGTTGTGTGTGTGACATGTACTGTATATAGGTCTGCCTCTAGGACCACATAAATGCCTGGTCCTGCCCATATGCCTGTAGCCCTACAGTAAGTGTCTATAAATGACCAGGTTTGGTTAATAGGCCAGAAAACTGACCAGACCAGACCACATATTGAAACCATGGGGTCTATTGACTGATTGGCCTTGCCAGACCTATAGTTCATCCTGTATGTTCAGCAGTCTTATGGCTTGGGGTTAGAAGCTGTTAAGGAGCATTTTGGTCCTAGACTTGGCACTCCGGTACCGCTTGACGTGCTCCACTACAGCCCCGTCGATGTTAGATTTTAGACAAAGTCTTTTTAAAGATGAACGGTATTATTCAACAATGTTGAACTGATGATGTGTATTTTATTTGTATGATTATGGAGCTTTTCTTTGTTTGCTTTTGAGGAAACTAATAGGCTCTTTTTTTTGGTGCATCGTTGAGTAGTATGAGTTTGTACCTGTTGTGCCTGTTCGACCCGCCTTTTCCTGTAGTCCTGTAGTCCACGATCAGCTCCTTTGTCTTGCTCACATTGAGGGAGAGGTTGTTGTCCTTGCACCACATCGCTAGGTCTCTGACCTCCTCCCTATAGCCTGTCTCATCGTTGTCTGTGATCAGGCCTACCACTGTTGTGTCATCAGAAAACTTAATGATGGTGTTGGAGTTGTGTTTGGCCACACAGTCATGGGTGAACCTGGAGTACAGGATGGGACTAAGTACACACCTCTGAGGGGCCCCAGTGTTGAGGATCAGCGTGGCAGACGTGTTGTTGCCTACCCTTACCACCTGGAGGTGGCCCGTCAGGAAGACCAGGATCCAGTTGCAGAGGGAGGTGTTTAGTCCCAGGGTACTTAGCTTAGTGATGAGCTTCGTGGGCACTATGGTGTTGAACGCTGAGCTGTAGTCAATGTACAGCATTCTCACATAGGTGTTCCTTTTGTCTAGGTGGGAAAGGGCAGTGTGGAGTACGATTGAGAATGTGTCATCTGTGGATCTGTTGAGGTGGTTTGCGAATTGGAGTCTAGGGTATCTGAGAGGAAGCTGTTGATGTGAGCCATGACCAGCTTTTCAAAGCACTTCATGGCTACCGACACGAGTGCTACGGGGCGGTAATCCTTTAGGCAGGTCACCTTCGATTTCTTGGGCACAGGGACTATGGTGGTCTGCTTGAAACATGTAGGTATTACAGACTCGGCCAGGGAGAGGTTGAAAATGTCAGTGAAGACACTTGACCAAGACACCAGACTTGGTCCGTCTGGCCTCGCGGCTTTGTGAATGTTGACCTGTTTCAAGCTCTTGCTCACATCGGCTATCGAGAGCGCTATCACACAGTCGTCCAGAACAGCAGGTGCTATCATGCATGCTTCAGTGTTGCTTCAGTGTTGCTTCAGTTGCTTCAGTGTTGCTTGCCTCGAAGCGAGTATTTAGCTCGTCTGGTAGACTCGTGTCACTGGGCAGCTCGCATCTGGGTTTCCCTTTGTAACTAACAAAATAGCACAGTTTTTTTTGTTTCACCTTTTTCTTTAAATAGGATAGATGGGCTATAGGGGCTACATTATATGTTGAATGTGATATTCTGCCTATAACCTCATTTCTATTTTATTCAGAGATTAGAGAAATTAATTGAATTGGAAATGAGCTATTATCAGGCTGGTTAATGCGATGCATGTCTGCTGAATTTGGAAATTCACCTGCATTCGGTCCCGCCCCAACCTACTCAGCCAATCAGGAGCCACTACTGCGATGCGGCCATGGCATACTGCATACTTTTTGCTAAACGGTACATGCTAAATAGAATGCGACAATAAGTACATAGTATGCAGTTTAAGTTTGTAGTACACAAGTATGGGTATTCGGCCATTGCTTTGGGTTTGGGCATCTCCCCCCACTCTCTCTTTCTAGCTCCTCTCATACTTCTGTTTCTCTCTGTCCATCCATCCATCCTTCTCTCCTTCTCTTCCTCCCACCTCTCTCTCTCTTCCTCCATCCCTCTCTCTCTTCTTCCATCCCCCTCTCTCTGCAGTGTAGCAACAGACTCTTGTTAGTTCTGTATAGTTGTCCTGGTTCAGTCTGGCTCAGCTCAGCTTGGCTCTGTGACTTTATTTACGGGGCTGTTTGACCACTGGAGGAAAGCCAATGTGTGTGTGCATTATTGCCTCATCCTGACAGTTCCCACCTCACATATATAACTCTCCAAGGGAGGGAGAGGAGAGAGGGAGATCGGCGGAAAGCAAAAGGGATGGAAGGAGAGAGCAGTAGATTGGTAGAGAGAGAGGGGGATGGAAGGCACTATAACTCAGTCCTCCTGCCTCTCTATGTCCTGCAGTCATCCTGTCATCCCCCTGTAGTTATCATGATTTATCTCTCTCACCCTGCACGTGCACGCACGCACACACATTTACACACACACATTCACACATGCACATACACACGCACGCACGCACGCAGTGAGGCACATGCACACAAATAATTAGTGTGATCGATAGACCAAAGCATCCACGTGGTAAAGAGGAGAAAACATACCACCAGTATACTCTATGGTTTTCAAGGAGTTGTATATTGTGACTCTGCTATCCTCTCTTCTGTCTTCTACCAAAACTCAAGGGCAACACACACATATTGCACACATACAAGCAAGCACCCTCACACACACACGTCAGCAACCTGACCTACACTAGGTGTTTGACTCTGTGTGTGTCCATGAGAACTGCCTAAGGCTAATTCTGAAGGCTAATTCAGCTGCTCTACAGTCTTATTACAGCCTACTGAGCCTAGCAGTAATGTTCTGCTTTAGCTTTAATGATTTACTTGAATAACCTCCTCTCTTCTATCCCCATCCCTCAATATTGTCTTTAAGCAATCGGTCCGCAAGCTCTCTCTTACCTTCCTCCCCCTCCCTTTCTCTCTCTCTCTCGCTCACTTTATCTTTCTCTATCTCCCTCTTTTCCTCACTGTGTCTCACTCTATCCCTCATATCTCTCTCCCCATCTGTCTTTATCTCTCTCCATCTCCCTCCCTCCCTTTCTCAATCACTTCATATTTCCCATTCTCTCTCTCTCTCTCTGCCACATAGCTGGTCTCTTTAGGATTTCAAATACATTTTGCCCCGTGGGCCGCATTCGGCCTTTAACAAGGTTTGGGGGGCCGGACTAAAAATGTGTTATATTTCCTCGCTGTCAAAATTAGAAAGAAATTGTCCTCTATTGTTTTTGGAATTTCCGATGCTCCCTTGCTAGCTTGCTAGCTTTTATTTTGCTGATTATTAGTGAGCTGGACACGGTCAAGAAACTGTATGAATGTAGGTCCATCCATCTCTACACCGTTTCGATTTGGTTTTAGCAACACAAAGAATCACCCGCGGGCCGGATTGGACCACCTGGCCGGCCAGATCCGGCCCACAGGCCATATGTTTGACAGCCCTACTACTAGGCAGAATGATTAATTATTGACAATGAATCAGCGTGTGTGAGGTAGAGACTGAGAGGGAAGGAGTAAAACAGACACAAAAAGAATGAGATAGGGAACGAAAGAGAGAGAGAGACATGGCTCTGTAATAGTGTGTGTATTTTTTATTTACAGTAAATACTTATTTTCTATGTATTTTAGTATTTTCAAATAATGTGGCCTGGATCAGCTACTTCTATCTGAAGTATTTGAAAGTATTTTAAAATCATTTCCTATACATGCATGGCAGTATTTAAGTACTTGTGTAAATACTGTTTATTTAAGTATATTCAAATACATGCCAATTCCTGTATTCAAGTATTTTTTTTATGCCAGTACTTTCTAAGTGTACAGTCGTGTCCAAAAGTTTTGATAATGACACAAATATTCATTTTCATAAAGTCTGCTACTTCAGAGTCTTTAGATATTTTTGACAGATGTTACTATGGAATACTGAAGTATAATTACAAGCATTTCATAAGTGTCAAAGGCTTTTATTGACAATTACATGAAGTTCATGCACATGACTGATGACAGCCCATTCTTATATAATCAATGTGAGTTAGTCAGAATTTGTGGGTTTTTGTTTGTCCACCCGCCTCTTGAGGATTGACCACAAGTTCTCAATTGGGATTAAGGTCTGGGGAGTTTCCTGGCCATGGACCCAAAATATTGATGTTTTGTTCCCCGAGCCACTTAGTTATCACTTTTGCGTTATGGAAAGGTGCTCCATCATGCTGGAAAAGGCATGGTTCGTCACCTAACTGTTCCTGGATGGTTGGGAGAAGTTGCTCTCGGAGGATGTGTTGGTACCATTCTTTATTCATAGGCTTTGTTCTTAGGCAAAATTGTGAGTGAGCCCACTCCCTTGGCTGAGAAGCAACCCCACACATGAATGGTCTCAGGATGCTTTACTGTTGGCATGACACAGGACTGATGGTAGCACTCACCTTGTCTTCTCGGGACAAGCTTTTTTTCCGGATGCCCTAAACAATCGGAAAGGGCATTTATCAGAGAAAATGACTTTACCCCAGTCCTCAGCAGTCCAATCCCTGTACCTTTTACAGAATATCAGTCTGTCCCTGCTGCCCTTCTTGACACTAGGCCATTCTCCAAAAGTCTTCGCCTCACTGTGCGTGCAGATGCACTCACACCTGCCTGCTGCCATTCCTGAGCAAGCTCTGTACTGGTGGTGTCCCGATCCCGCAGCTGAATCAACTTTAGGAGACGGTCCTGGCGCTTGCTGGACTTTCTTGGGCGCCCTGAAGCCGCCTTCACAACATTTGAACCACTCTCCTTGAAGTTCTTGATGATCCGATAAATTGTTGATTTAGGTGCAATCTTACTGGCAGCAATATCGTTGCCTGTGAAGCCCTTTTTGTGCAAAGCAATGATGCCGACACATGTTTCCTTGCAGATAACCATGGTTGACAGAAGAAGAACAATGATTCCAAGCACCACCCTCCTTTTGAAGCTTCCAGTCTGTTATTCAAACTCAATCAGCATGATAGAGTGATCTCCAGCCTTGTCCTCGTCAACACTCACACCTGTGTTAACCTCTCTAGGGTAGGTGAGATGCTAACGTCCCACCAGGCCAACATCCGGTGAAACTGCAGAGCGCTAACATTCTAAATACACCATTTGTTATAGTAAACATTCTTGTAAATACATGTATCTTACATCATTTAAAAGATGAACGTCTTGTTAATCCAGCCGCTGTATCAGATTTCAAAAAGGCTTTACTGCGAAAGCAAACCATGCGATTTTCTGAGGACAACTCCCCGCACACACAAGTATTACTAGCATTTTCCAACCAAGCATTAGCGTCACGAAAGTCAGAAATAACAATAAAATAAATGGCTTACCTTTGAAGATCTTCCTCTGGTGGCAATGCCAAGTGTCCTAACTACACAGTGAATGTTCGTTTTGTTTGATAACATTCATTTTTAAAGCCTAACACGAAACATTTGTAAACCGCTTGCGTCGTGATTTCCGTCTCATTTAAATTTGGACGAAGCGTTCGTGGTAATTACACACACTAAACGTTTATCCAGTCATGGTTGGTTTCATTGCAGTCCTCTGGTTGTTACTAACACAACCATACTTGATGGTTCTTTTCCTGGGACGTATTGATCGAAACAAACCGATTTGAAGACACCAATTAATGACCTCATTGCGCACCAGTGGTAGGACCGGTCTATCGTTGATTGACTGTATTTTGGCCCAATGACCACTGATCATCTTGAAATCTAGCTTGGAAGATAGCCAATGAGCTGAGGTAAACGGCAACATGTAATGGTTATACGCTCGAAGACCAGCCTTTGTCATAAACTCTGGCGTAAAAGAGGTTCATTCACCATTGCAAATCCTACTTGACGGAGCCACGAGTGTTACGCATAGCCGTACATAGTCAATAGCATTTTCAGCAAGTTTATATATTTAAACTATGGTGAATAAATCAGGAAAAGCTAAAACAAAGTCTACGTATACAGATTTAACACAAATTATAGAGGAAATTGATAGAGAAAGCGAGACCGAGTTGCTTCAGCACCTTCTGCCCCTCTATCTCTGTCCCTTCTGCTCCAACCAGTGGTGTTCACCTGCCCAGATTTATCTCTGCAGGCATGAATGTGCCTCAGGGCAAAAAGGGCACAGTAGGGAGACGTCGTTGTGCCCTTTGTCACAGGAAATGCCCCATCACCTGCACCACCTGTTCAGTAAGTCTTTGCTTTACAGCAGAAAGAGACTGCTATGGGCCATGGCACCAGCAGCACAACATGGTGTAGAGGACTGAGGGTCTTCCCAATATTGTAAATAGAAAATGTGTAAATAGTTACCCTTGTTAATTGTTTATGTTTAATTATTATTATTATTATTTTATTTAAAAAATATATTTTTTATATATTTTTTTTTGGGGGGGGGGGGGGTGTTAGAATAGCATATATGTATTTTGTATATAGTTATTTCCTTCAAAATGTATCACTGTACCAATTCGGCCACTTGGGTACATTTGTGTGGGACATCTGGGTGACTTCATGCTCAATGTCACGTAGCTCGCTCATTTTTGAAGTTTTCTGTCTAAAACTTTGCTCAGCTATTGTTGCCATCTTATGTTCTTCATCCCCTGCATCCTATCTGTATGTTTGGCTGTTCTTGGTCATTTGAAAGATGATGCAGCAACAATAAAAAACAGAAAACGTATGTTTATTTCCTTGTATTTTCTTCTACCAGATCTATTGTGTTATATTCTCCTACATTCAATTCACATTTCCACAAAATGCAGAGTGTTTCCTTTCAAATTATACCAAGAATATGCATATCCTTGCTTCTGGGCCTGAGCTACAGGCAGTTAGATTAGGGTATGCTTTTAGGCAGAAGAAGGTTGGAGTACCTTCAAAAAGTTAACGAGAGAATCACTGACATGATGTCAGCTGGTCCATTTGTGGCAGGTCTGAAATACAATGGAAATGTTTTTGGGGGATTCAGTTCATTTGCATGGCAAAGAGGGACTTTGCAATTAATTGCAATTCATCTGATCACTCTTCATAACATTCTGGAGTATGTGCAAATTGCCATCATACAAACTGAGGCAGCAGACTTTGTGAAAATTAATATTTGTGTCATTCTCAAAGCTTTTGGCCACGACTCTATTTCCAAATATATTCCAATATTCAACTACTTGTTTTCAAATAAAACATATCCAAATACTTACTTTCAAATGACTTTGAAAGTCATTTAAATACCCGAAATTGTATTTGAACCCAGGTCTGGTGCATGCGCATGTGTTTGTGTGTATGTGTGTGTGTGTTCAGTACTTCCCTACGTGTGTCAGTGATTAACTCCAAATGGCTCTTTTATCACAGGAATTAATGCTGCGTGACTCAACTGGAATTATTGGTAAATCTTTGTTGACGGAACGCTGTCAACATGAATTTATCCCACAATTAGTTAGACAAGTCGTTAGGATGAGGGGTAATTGATCGGCTGATAGATAAAACCTTAATGAGAATGATAAAAGAGAGGAGGAATGATCAGGAGAGAGGAGGAATGATCAGGAGAGAGGAGGAGAACTTGTCTGAGCTTTAAACCGTCATGACAATATTGAGGCATTGTTGCATTCAGAGATGAAATGGAGTAATTTCAAGTGCTCCATGTTACCAAGGATTTATTCAATGATGCCAGTTTAAAATACGTGTGATAACTCTAAATGTGGCTGTACTTGTGCATTTTAGGTATTTGTGTAAATACTGTGTATTTGAGTATTTTCAACTGCTTCGTTTGGATTATTGGATTCATTGCAGTATCATTACAGTGCCTTTTGTACATACATGTGTTTACAGCCCAGTGCAGTCAAAACGTGATTTTCCTGTGTTTTATATATATTTCCACACTATGAGGTTTGAATAATACTGTTAATACGGCCTGAAATTTGAGCCTGTTTTGGTTGGATGGAGTTTTGGCCTGCCCGGTGATGTAAGTAAATAGACCAATACCAGCTAGTTTTCAGGTTACATATCCCTCCCATTAGGCTCATCCAATTAGGGCCCTCACTCAGACCACTCCAGACAGTCCTAGCAAAAATTCTTGCTTGAGAAATGACTCTTCACTAAGAAGATATTTTACTTTATTTTTGACAATTTTAATTGAAAACAATCACAGTAAGGTAATTCATTGTTTCCCAGAAATAATTGAATATTGTGATAAAAATGGCTGTTTGGACCTTTTAATAGCTAACTCTAAAACCATGTAATACTGTTCAAACTTTAGAATCAGACTTTCCAATGAAGCAATTCCAATGTATTGAAGCGGTTCAGCCCCACCTTCAGCAATACACTGTAGGGGCTAGAGCTGAATAGTGTGTTTTTCTCCTGCAATATGAGAGAGAGAGAAGGAAGGAAGGAAAGAGAGACAGACAGACACAGAGAAAAAGAAAGAGAAGCATAGCGAAAAATGGTGTGAGAGAGAAGAGGTACTGTAGTGTGGTATGATCTTTCCAAAGACATTATCTCCACACTGCCTCAGTCCAGAGCTGCAGGGGATTTCAGTACTTGGCGGCAGGAATGTGTGCGTGTGAGCAAGTGTTTTTGTTCACGGTAAGCGTTGGTGTGTGTGTGTGTGTGTGTGTGTGTGTGTGTGTGTGTGTGTGTGTGTGTGTGTGTGTGTGTGTGTGTTTCTGTTCATGACAAGGGTGGTTGTGTGTGTTGGTGTGTATGTCCTTGACAGAGACCAGTTTCCAGTGATTCTCCCGCAGAGAGTGAGAGATGTGTAGACAGACAGACAGGTTGGAGGTCACAGTGACAGTGGGAATCCTAGCCACAGATCACCACTCCCTGTCATTCCAGCTGGGTCACACCTCACTTCCGAACTGCCCAACCACATCACGATCAAAGGCAGGAGAAGAGAGAGGGGTCAAGGTTCATAATGTAGCATTTTCAGGCATTTTAACTGTCATATTTCACTACTGTATGTTCTGATAAGATCTGTAAATTGATGTTCTGACACTTTTTTGGAGGGTGTGAGGAGAGAGGGGAGAAGGAGTGAGGTGAAAGTGGGTGAGGAAGGTGGTGAGAGAGGAGAGTTGTGAGAAGAGGGGGTGAGGAGAGAAGAAGGGATGAGGGTGTGAGGAGGATGGGTTCCATACAGTACAGTATAGGAAGAACAGTATAGAGAAGAAAGGGGTGATGAGAACTGAAGGGGTTCCATTATAGTACAGTATAGAGATACTTCAGACCCAGTGATGATCATGAAACATTCATGCAGTATGATCAGCATCCTCCTTCACAGCAGTATACCAGAGCCCTCTACCATACCAGAGTCCTGCTGTGTTGCCCTGACTTTGCTTCTGGCATTTACATTTGACATCAGAGTGTAGGCACAGTATATGGATTCATCTATCTTCGCTTGAGTAACGGCGGTTACATACAGGTAACTGCCAAAATAAAGGAAACACTTAAGTAAATGAGGGATACAAGGTATATTGAAGGCAGGTGCTTCCACACAGGTGTGGTTCCTGAGTTAATTAAGCAATTAACATCCCATCATGCTTAGGGTGATGTATGAAAATGCTGGGCAGGACATTATTTTGGCCATTATTTTGGCTACCATGGCTCTGCCCCCATATAATGACAATGCCCCCATCCACAGGGCACTAGTGGTCATTGAATGGTTGGATGAGCATGAAAACGATGTAATCCATTTGCCATGGCAGTCTCATTCACCTGATCTCAACCCAATTGAACACTTATGGGAGATTCTGGAGCGACGCCTGAGACAGGGTTTTCCACCATAGCCATCAACAAAACACCAAATTACTCGTGGAAGTGTGGTGTCGCATCCCTCCAATAGGGTTCCAGACACTTGTATAATCTATGCCTAGGTGCATTAAAGCTGTTCTGGCTTGTGGTGGCCCAACGCCATATTAAGACACTTGATGTTGGTGTTTTCTTTATTTTGACAGCTATCTGTAGGTGCTCCTTTGCTAGTTGTTCACACTGTATATGGATACAAGTCTGCGTCAGGGACCGATGTGTGTGTTCAATCAATCACAACAAATATATGTGTGCATGTGCCTCCCTGTGTGTGTATTCATCTAAAAGCAACCTCCTAGATTTACAGAAGATCTTTAACATTCTGTAGTATGTCAATTGATAGCAGTAAGTCTTACTACTTCAGCAGTTTCTCTCTCTCTCTCTCTCTCTCTCTCTCTCTCTCTCTCTCTCTCTCTCTCTCTCTCTCTCTCTTTCTCTCTCTCTCTCTCTCTATCCCTCCCTCGCCCTCTGGACTGTCACAGTGTTGTGGTTTCATTCCACCGCAGCCTCTCCTGATGTAGCTACCTTCATTTGGATATACAGCTGTTATGTTTCTCTCTTTTTTTGTGGTCTGCCTCCATCTATATTTTTTCCTCCCTCTTGCTGTTGCGGGTAAGGACTGCCAGGTCCCGAGGGAGAGGGCGTGTCTGTGTTTGTATGTCTATGTGAGTGTGTTTGAACATGCGTGCGTGCATACACTTGTGTACGTGTGAATGTCAGCCTGCATGCCTGTGCTCGTATGCCTTGTGTGTGTGCCCGCCACACTTGTGTGTGTGCCCGCCACACTTGTGTGTGTGCCCGCCACACTTGTGTGTGTGCCCGCAACACTTGTGTGTGTGCCCGCCACACTTGTGTGTGTTGAAGTGTGAGGTGGTTACTAAGCAGGGACAGAGAGGAGAGGAAAGGTAGTTTCCTTGTTGCTGCAGTCTGAACACCTCACCTAGTCGTTGTCAAGGGAGACTATCACCATGGTTACCACAGATGTGCGCTCTGGCTGTGTGCGTGTGTAGTTTTAGATCCTTTCTTTGCTAATGAGATGGGGTGTTAGCCCTAGACTGACTGATTCCCATGCTTCATTGTGAATGAGAGAAAATCCTTCTCATCTACTCATTATGATTCAACAGAGCCTCTTTTCTCATTCTCTGGTGGTCTTCTGCAACCAAATACTAATTGTTGGCAGTTATTAAATTAATATTCCTTTTTGATTGATTGACTATAGTAAAGAGTTGGAAAGTGTTTGTGGAATGAAAACATAGGGCTATGATCATTCTATTGAATGCAGTCCAGTGATGATGTCTGATTTAAAGGCTTACATTTAAAGAAAGCTTTGACCAATCTGGGTAATGATATGATTAAAACAGAGGCCCTACATTCCTTTCAATGTTTTACTGAATGTGTGATGTTAGTGGTGGTAGTCATACATCGTTTGGAGTTGATATTTCTCCTCAGAATCATTGCCTGTTACACTTTGATTTCTACTCATGTCAGTTTTCCTCTGGGACTGTGTGTGTGTGTGTGTGTGTGTGTGTGTGTGTGTGTGTGTGTGTGTGTGTGTGTGTGTGTGTGTGTGTGTGTGTGTGTGTGGCATTCTCTCTCTTCCAGAGCTGAAGACGTTAGCGCTTACTTTCTCTCTCTGCCTGCTGTGGCTCTTGACAGCACAAAGTGGGTCAATGTCACACACACACACGCGGTGTCTGTACCTGTTTTGTAACCAGCTATAGAACCGGAAGAGAAGAGGCTAGACCTCCAGGTGGTCTTTATGACAGGAATAGTCTGGATCTGGGGAAAGTTCTGTGTGGGTGGCTGTGTGTGTTGGGCCTGGAGAACGCTCTTTGCTATGAGGGGTGAGGGGAGAAGGAAGGAGCCTCAACAGGTTGCTAAACAAGAAGTTCTGAGGTCTATGATCTAGACTCTAGAGTTATCACTGTGGTCCAGCTGTCTCATACTTTATGGCATTAAAGACTCAGTACTGTGATTGATGAAGGTTTCACTAATGTAAAACTGTGTTTTTTTTACTAATAAATAGCTCTTATTGAACTTCCGTCCTCTACGAGTGACTTAATACCTTTTGTTGACTATGTTTTAGTTTGTAGTAGCATTGTAACTCTCCTCTCTTTCTTTTCTCTCAGAAGCCCTTCCACGGAGCTGCGTTTCTCCCAGACGGCAGGCGATGCATTCCGCCTAGACTCCCCACCTCGTTCCCCGACCAAACCGAGGCAGCCATGAACCCCGAGGAGGTGGAGCATGGCCAGGAGCTGATCGAGCACGTAGAAGCCGACCAGCCCCCTCCTCAACGCCGTCGCCACGACAACCACATTGCCACCAACAACGGTCGACCCCGGCAGCCTAGCAACCACAGTAGTGAAAACAACAACCACCCTGCTCCCCGCTACAGGAGATATAATGAGGCTCCTGGCGCAGGTGGCAGCAGGGTCAGAGGGCCCCCACAACGCAGGTCAACAGAGGAACCAGAGGCGGAACTTCACCTGGGGGCCCAGTCCACTCCCCAACCCCAGCAGCAGCAGCAGGCCCAGGGTCAGTCACAGCCCATCTTGCGTCCTGCAGTGACACGTTACCGCAGACAGGGGGACAGCGAGGCCAGGCTCAGAGCACAGCAGCAGAGACACATACAGAGACAGCAGAGAGAGGCTGAGAGGGTACACCAACAACAACAACAACCTCTGCCAGCCCCACAGCCTGTTCACTCTCTACCCCCAGAACGAGAAGAGCCGGAGGAGGATGAGGAGGAGAGAGGGAGGTATAGAGAGAGGGAGACAGAGGGGGATAACTCTGCGTTAGGCCGTTCGGCCAGCACGGAGAGTGCTTTCCACACACACACAGACCGGGCGGAGGGCGACTGCGTCATGGCCCTAGATCTTGAGGCAGAGGACGAGGGCGGTACTTACGAGGTGATGCTTCGCCCAGAGGCGGAGGGATACACAGAGAGCGCTGAGTCAGAGCAGCACCATCCCCACCCTCAGCCCAACCTGAACCTCAACTACCCCCCTCAGCCCCCTCCCTTACCCCGGGAACCCCTACCAGACGTTGGGAGACCCCACAGTCAGGAGGAGGCAGAGGAAACCCTGAACCCTGGTGGTGGTTACTCTAACTACGTCTACACCCAACCTCCCAACCTCCATGGGGGAGGGGCCAGGGTGCCGGGGGAACGGGACAGCAGCGTCAAGGAAGGGATGGAGCCTAAAGACGAGGCATATTCTGAAGCCTACCACTACTCCCTGACAGAACATGTGTATGAGGAGATCAGCGACGCCCCCTCTGCTGCTGCTGCTGAGGGGGCGACTCCTACAAATGCCAACGAGAACCTCCAGCAGAGAAAGGCGGCGTTCCGTCTGTTTGAGGGGGGGGACGGGGGCGGGGACTACTGGCAGCAGGAGGCAGTGGGGTCGAGGCTGCACCACTACGACGAGCGCTCGGACGGCGAGTCAGACAGCCCTGAGAAGGAGGCGGAGTTTGCTCCGTACCCGCGTGCAGACAGCTGTGACCAGGACGGTGAAGAGGACATCAACATGATCGTAACGGAAGTCAGAGAGAGTTCCAGCTCTCAGAGTCTGGAGAGAGCTGCTGTGGGGTTGGGGGAGGGAGGAGACAAAGAAGACATGATGAAAGGAGGAGAGGAAGAGGGAGACTCTTACAACTCCCAATCCGACGCCCCCACAGACTCCAAACATCCCAAGGGAGAGATGGAAAGAGAGGGGGATGAGAGAGAAGGAGAGGGCGTTCCAGCCCCAGCAGACAGTCCCTCTGAGGACTCGTCTGGGGTTCGTAACAGTCGTGAGAAAAGAGACGCCATCACCCTGGCCATAAAGGACATCAAAGAGGCCATAGAGGAGGTGAAGACCAGGACGGTGAGGTCACCCTACACCCCTGATGAGCCTAAAGAACCCATCTGGGTGATGAGACAGGACCTGAGTCCCACCGCTGAGTGTTGTGACCTGCAACCCTCACTAGGGGGCGACGTGAGTACTGGTTTGATACAAACACTAGTGGGTGTGTGTTGGTTTAGTCACCTCACCTGTGTGTGTGAGTGCGTGTGCACGCATGCGTAAATGTGTGTGCATGTGTGTGGTCACCTGACACACTGTAATGAAGCTGGTTGCTTAATAATGATGTAATTCTTATATAAAGATACAGTAGATAGCATCTTGAGTTACAACCTCAGACTGGTCAGGACAGGAAAGAAGAAGGGTCTGTTAATAGTCTGAAGTGGCTTCCTTTCCTTCCCTTGTCTTCTTTCTCTATCTTTATTTATATGAAAAGGCAAGATAGGTGAGAGCAATATGGAGGATGCTCACTATGAAATTAGCTCGTCTCTCCAGTTCTTTCAAATCAGTACAATAGAAGGAGAGGAGGTAAGGAAAAGAGGAATCAACTTTAGACTATTGAGATACAGCCTAGGAAAAGGTTTGGTTGTATTTTGAATGTATTGGATCATGGTCCAGAAAGGCAACAGCAGAAGAGCTGAATAACACATATCCTTCTGGTTTCAAGACCACAAGATTAGACTCCTCCCCCTTCTTCCTCTCTCCCTCATTTATCTTTCTCTTTCCCTCTTTTCTGTCTCACCATCCCCTTCTCACTTCATATCTCTATAACACGTCATCTCCCCTTTTATCTTCCTTCTCCCCCTCCTCCTCTCATTATCCCTCTTTCCCTCAGAGGGGTTGTTTGTCACATACTGGTTTTGCTTTCTGAGTAGTGGCTGTGACGACAAATGATCCTCCTCCCCTCACCGTTTGACTGCTGCAGTAGCTATAGCGTGGGTAGGTTGGTTGAATCGTTTGACCAGCGGTCTCATCTCATCAGTATTCCTCCTAGCTCTGTGGTTGCATGCCACCTTTCCTCTCGTAGCTTCTCCACTACACAGTCAGCCTTGCAAATGGAGCTGTCTTGGCCTGCCAGACCTCGACAGCCTGACACTGATAAGAGGGGGGAGGGGGTAGAGTGTAGGTTAAGAGAGGAAAAAAGAAAAGGGGAGGATGGAGAAGCGAGCATGAGAGAGTGAGGGAAGAGTCGGAGAGGATTGCTGAATTACGGAGTGCGAATTATACCGTGACATTCAGGGGTCACTATTTTTTTCACGGGACCTCCTATGTTTTCAGAATATTTTTTTATGGGCCTAATAGTAAAGACGTGTCTTCTTTTATTTTATTTTGACACAGAGGTGGGCATGTTCGTTTAATTTGGAATAAGCTTTTATTTAAAAATGTACCACTGTAGCAGTACAAATTGCATTTTAAACAAATAGGAGAATAGTTCAATTAGCATTATTTAGAGACACCCCACCAAAGTTAGACTTTGTTGCATTTAGGGAGACTCCTGTCTCATTCAGGGAGATGGCATGCTGATGTCAATCAAATCAAATCACTCAGGCCTTACCGTGAAATTCTTACTTTACAAGCCCTTAAACAACAATGCAGTTCAAGAAATAGAGTTAAGAAAATATTTACTAAATAAACTAAAGTAATAAAAAAATACATATATATAAAAAATAATCAAGTAACACAAGAAAATTACATAACAATAACCCAACCCCTGTTACAGCGGTTAAAAAAAAATCTGACACAGCGGTTGCATTAAGGAGAGATATATCTATAATTCCATGTTTATAACTTGTATTATCATCTACATTTATGATGAGTATTTATGTTGAATCGATGTGGCTATGCAAAATCATTGGATGTTTTTGGAACTGGTGAATGTAACGCGCCAATGTAAACTCAGCTTTTTTTATATAAATATGAACTTTATCAAACAAAACATACATGTATTGTGTAACATTAAGTCCTATGAGTGTCATCTGATGAAGATCATCAAAGGATAGTGATTCATTTTATCTATATTTGTGCTTTTTGTGACTCCTCTCTTTGGCTGGAAAAATGGTGGTGACCTAACATAATCGTTTGTGGTGCTTTCGCTGAAAAACATATTTGAAATCGGACACTGTGGTGGGATTAACAACAAGACTACCTTTAAAACGGTATAAGGTACATGTACGTTTGAGGAATTTTAATTTATGTTAATTTATGTTGTTTTGAATTTGGCGCCCTGCACTTTCACTGGCTGTTGTCATATCATCCCATTAGCGGGATTGCAGCCCAAAGAGGAGCATTTTGGTCCTAGACTTGGCGCTCCGCTTCCTCTGACACCGCCTAGTATATAGGTCCTGTATGTCAGGAAAGGGGGAATACCTAGTCAGTTGTATAACTCAATGCCTTCAACTGAAATGTGTCTTCTGTATTTAACCCAGCCCTTCTGAATCAGAGAGGTCCGGGGGTCTGCCTTAATCAACATCCATGTCTTCGGCACCCGGGGAACAGTGGGTTAACTGCCTTGCTCAGGGGCAGAGCGACAGGTTTTTACCTTGTCAGCTCGGGGATTCAATCCAGCAACCTTTCGGTTATTGGCCCAACACTCTAACCACTAGGCTACCTGCCACCCCTGGGCCATACGCACTACCCTCTGTAGTGCCTTACGGTCAGATGCTGAGCAGTTGCCATAACAGGTGGTGATGCAACCGGTCAGGATGCTCTCGATGGTGCAGCTGTATAACCTTTTGAGGATCTGAGGACCCATGCCAAATCTTTTCATTCTCCTGAGAGGAAAAAGTTGTTGTCGTGCCCTCTTCACAACTGCCTTGGTGTGTTTGGACCATGATAGTTTGTTGGTGATGTTGACACCAACGAACTTGAAACTCTCGACCCTTCTCCACTTCAGCCCCGTCGATGTTAAAGGGGGCATATCCGGGCCTTCTTTTTCTATAGTTCACGATCAGCTCCTTTGTCTTATTCACATTGAGGGAGAGGTTGTTGTCCTTGCACCACACTGCCAACTCTCTGACCTCCTCGCTATAGGCTGTCTCATCGTTGTCGGTGATTAGGCCTACCACTGTTGTGTCGTCAGCAAACTTAATGATGGTGTTGGAGTTGTGCTTGGCCACGCAGTCGTGGGTGAACATGGAGTATAGGAGGGGACTGCCTTCATGCACGATCAGGGACGGGGGCTGGTAATGGGAAGTTGGTGGGTTGAGGTGGTGGGGAGAGGGGGGTGGGGGATTTACACCACTGGAGCTCTTACTCTTCTGTATAACTACCCAGGGGGCATAGTAGTGATGAGAGTGACTAGTGGATGGATGGACACTTTACTACTGTCACGCTAGCCTGAGAAATCCCCTCCGAGTATAAAAGACTGTTCCTCTTCAAAAGGGGAAGGAATGATGGAGAGAGATTCTTTGTACTCACTCAGACCTCTGGAGACAACAACGGACTCATGTCTGGGAGCAGGCAGTCATTTGGGTTTTAGTAGAGTCACGCAACACACACACAAACACATTCAAGCTTATCATATTATCCAAAAGGTGTGCCGCATGAGTGGTGAGCTGAGGTAATGTTTGTTGACTTTTAGTCATAAGAGCCTGACACTGTCTAGAGATGTGAGGAGTTGATGCCATTGTATCAGATCACACACATCCCCTGAGAAGGTCAAAGCCATCAGCATAGTGGTTTATCACATGCACACACACACACACACACACACACACACACACACACACACACACACACACACACACACACACACACACACACACACACACACACACACACACACACACACACACACACACACACACACACACACACACACACACACACACACACACACACACACACACACACACACACACACACACACACACACACACACACACACACACACACACACTATATTTAACAAACAGAGCCCTGCTAGATTACTGTCTGTCTCCTATCCTGTTGTTGAGAGACTCATTAATTAGCTCTGTTTGTCTTTGATTAATTTCAGACAGCACAATGTACATCTGGTTTAGAGCCAACCACCAGCTCTCATGGAGTTGCTGCTGGTACTAACGTTGTTAGAGTGAGTGAGTGAGTGAGTGAGTGAGTGAGTGAGTGAGTGAGTGAGTGAGACTCCACTGTATTCACCAATTACACTGAATGAACTATAGGACACAATACAAACCCACAACCCAAAAAAGCCTGTTGGGTTAATGGTATCCTAAATGAAATTATAAAATATACAGACCACAAATTCCAATTGGCTATACTTAAACTCTTTAACATCATCCTCACATCCGTACGACAGACCACGAATTCACCCTGCACGCCCTAATTAACTAACAAACAAATGCTTCTCATGCTTTGTCGATTTAGAACAAGCTTTCGATTCAATTGCAGCATCTAGATCTTCTGCACAGATTCTGCCAGACCTGGGCCATGACAGTAAATCTCAGTAAGACATAAATAATGGTGTTCCAAAAAAGGTCCAGTTGCCAGAACCATGAATACAAATTCCATCTCGACACCGTTGCCCCAGAGCACACAAAAAATATACATACCACGGTCTAAACATCAGCGCCACAGGTAAGACAAGGCAAGAAGGGCCTTCTATGCCATCAAAAGGAACATAACATTTGACATACCGATTAGGATCTGGCTAAAAATACTTGACATCTGGGGTCCGCTCACCAACCAAGAATTCACTAAATGGGACCAACACCAAATTGAGACTCTGCATGCAGAATTCTGCAAAAATATCCCCTGTGTACAACATAAAACACCAAATAATGCATGCACAGCAGAATTAGGCCGATACCCGCTAATTATCAAAATCTAGAAAAGAGCCGTTAAATTCTACAACCACCTAAAAGGAAGCGATTCCCAAACCTTCCATAACAAAGCTATCACCTACAGAGAAATGAACCTGGAGAAGAGGTCCCTAAGCAAGCTGGCCCTGGGGCTCTGTTCACAACAACAAACAGACCCCACAGAGCAGCAACACAATTAGACCCATTACTTGACACATTGGAAAGAATTTACAAAACATCTGAGCAAACTAAAATGCTATTTGGCCCTAAACAGAGAGTACACAGCGGCAGAATATTTGACCACTGTGACTGACCCAAAATTAAGGAAATCTTTGACTATGTACAGACTCAGAGAGCATAGCCTTGCCATTGAGAAAGGCCGCCGTAGGCAGACATGGCTCTCAAGAGAAGACAGGCTATGTGCACACTGCCCTACAAAATTAGGTGGAAACTGAGCTGCACTTCCTAACCTCCTGCCAAATGTATGACCATATTAGAGACACATATTTCCCTCAGATTACACAAACACACAAAGAATTCGAAAACAAATCCAATTTTGGGTAGAATATCACAGTGTGCAGTCACAGCAGCGAGATTTGACCTGTTGCCACAAGAAAAGGGCAACCAGTGAAGAACAATACCATTGTAAATACAACCTATGTTTATTTATTTTCCCTTTTGTACTTTAATTACAACACTGTATATAGACATAAATTACATTTGAAATGTCTTTATTCGTTTGGAACTTTTGTGAGTGTAATTGTTTACTGTACATTTTTTATTGTTCATTTCACATTTGTTTATAATGGCAATTTAAGCATATGTTTCCCATGCCAATAAAGCCCCATAAATATATCAGAGAGAGAGAGAAAGAGAGGTGGGTTAAGACTGTGCTATAATGACCTTATGCGTACTGTACTATAGTGTCATTTACTTCTCCTTTCTGGCAGTTTTCCGTTCATCAGAAGAACATGTGTGTGAGAGAGAGAGAGAGAGAGAGAGAGAGAGAGAGAGAGTGAATAATTCAGAGGGTTTCCGATAACATTGAAGAGAGCCTGTTTTCATCCACTGCAGGCCTCTGTCTATACACAAACACACAGACACACACACCCCTGTGCCTTTCTGACAAGTCCATTGTGAATTCTGATAGCTTGTGAAACAGGAGTAGAGCAGAGCTCAGACTCGGTACCAAGCCACCAGAGACTGTAGATACATTACCACCACAGTACCTTGAGAGAAGGTTAGCTAGTTTACCTCATTCAGGTTCTGTAGCCACTAGGTAGTGTCTGTCTGTGTGTGTAAGTTAAGGACAGTCTGCGTCATAGTTTGACCGTTGTTCAGGCTCAAAGTATGGAGAACTTCTGGGATTTCCTGGTAGACCGTCTGCATGAAAACCATGGAAGCCAGGTTTGTTTGGAGTGAACATTAGTGTAGTTTTGGTGGAATTATACCAAACATTCCTCCTATGTTGTTAGGTGTTGGACCTGGACTTATTTTTCCATGGACTGTGGATTCGGGCCAGTTTTCATTGTGGGAGTTGTTTTCCCTTCAATTTCTCTAAATGTCTAAAATGTATGACAAGTGAGCTGAGCTGTATGAATGAAACATCACTGAATATTGTTGAAGAATATTCATGAGTAAACCTAGGTGTGTTTTCTGTGCAGAGAAGTAGCTACTGGAACTATGGGCATTGGGCAATGGAGCATCGATGGATAGGAGCGCCCACATAGATAGAGAATCAATAGACAGGCCATAGATTAGTGCTATATTAATTCAATGGAATGATAAGCTTCAATTCATCGAGCGTTCCAAATAGTGCATCCAATATGGCCGCCGATGTGGTCATTGCTTTGAATTGGAATATCCATTCTGCTAATTGCATTTCTACGAGCTTCCAGGGACAAGATAATGATGTGTGGAAGAACAATACTGGCCTTCACAGAACCCTGACCTCAACCCCATCGAACACCTTTAGGATAAATTGGACCGCCGACTGCGAGCCAGGCCTGATCACCCAACATCAGTGCCCGACCTCACTAATGCTCTTGTGGCTGAATGGAAGCAAGACCTCGCAGCAATGTTCGAACATCTAAACTCAGAAAAAAAGAAACGTCCTCTCACTGTCAACTGTGATTATTTTCAACAAACTTAACATGTTCAAATATTTGTATGAACATAACAAGATTCAACAACTGAGACATAAACTGAACAAGTTCCACAGATATGCGACTAACAGAAATTGAATAATTTGTCCCTGAACAAAGGGGGGTCAAAATAAAAAATAACAGTCAGTATCTGGTGTGGCATTAAGTACTGCAGTGTATCTCCTCCTCGTGGACTGCACCAGATTTGCCAGTTCTTGCTGTGAGATGTTACCCCACTCTTTCACCAAGGCACCTGCAAGTTCCCGGACATTTCTGGGGGGAATGGACCTAGCCCTCACCCTCTGATCCAACAGGTCCCAGAAGTGCTCAATGGGATTGAGATCCGGGCTCTTTGCTGGCCATGGCAGAACACTGACATTCCTGTCTTGCATGAAATCACGCACAGAACGAGCAGTATGGCTGGTGGCATTGTCATGCTGGAGGGTCATGTCAGGATGAGCCTGCACTTTTTGCCAGTCCTGTCTGGTCCAGCGACGGTGGGTTTGTGCCCATAGGCGACGTTGTTGCCGGTGATGTCTGGTTAGGACCTGCCTTACAACAAGCCTACAAGCCCTCAGTCCAGCCTCTCACAGCCTATTGCGGACAGTCTGAGCACTGATGGAGGAATTGTGCGTTCCTGGTGTAACTCAGGCAGTTGTTGTTGCCATCCTGTACCTGTCCCGCAGGTGTGATGTTCGGATGTACCGATCCTGTGCAGGTGTTGTTACACGTGGTCTGCCACTGCGAGGATGATCAGCTGTCCGTCCTGTCTCCCTGTAGTGCTGTCTTAGGCGTCTCACAGTACGGACATTACAATTTATTGCCCTGGCCTGATCTGCAGTCTTCATGCCTCCTTGCATCATATCTAAGGCACATTCACACAGATGAGCAGGGACCCTGGCCATCTTTCTTTTGGTGTTTTTCAGAGTCAGGAGAAAGGCCTCTTTAGTGTCCTAAGTTTTCATAACTGTGACCTTAATTGCCTAACGTCTGTAAGCTGTTAGTGTCTTAACGACTGTTCCACAGGTGCATGTTCATTAATTTTTTATGGTTCATTGAACAAGCATGGGAAACAGTGTTTAAACCCTGAAGATCTGGGAAACAATGAAACAATGAAACAATGAAGATCTGGGAAGTTATTTGGATTTTTACTGATTATCTTTGAAAGACAGGGTCCTGAAAAGGGGAAGTTTCTTTTTTTGCTGAGTTTAGTTGAAAGCCCTCCCAGAAGAGTGGAGACTGTTATAGCAGCAAAGGGGGACCAGCTCCATATTAATTTATATTATTTTGTAATGAGATGTAGTGTGTTTATATAATATATCTTATTCTACTCTTTTCCCCTCTGGTTTCCCTTCCCTTTCTTTCTTTTTTCCTCTCTGTCTCGTTCTTCATCTCGCCTCCTTTCCCCATTTCAATCCCTCTCTCTCTCTACCCCTCTATCTCTCTCTCCCCTTCTTCTCCTTCTCCTCCTCCGTATCCCCAACTCTCTCAATCCCTCTCTCCCCACTCTCTATCCCCCCTCTCGCTGTCGCTCTCTTTCATTCATATTCAGATTGCTTTATTGGCATGAAATACAATTTGTAGATATTGCCAAAGCAGTATAGTGGTACAGCATTTCAGTAAATACAGTACAATGCAATGAGGATAATGAAATAGTTAATTTCAATAATAATAATAATAATACACTTGAGAACCGCACCCGACAAGACGTTTCTCCATCACTTCCACTAATTGGGGAGTGAGGAAAATGCTATAAATGAAGAGGACTCAATGTATTTTGAAAGCAGAGTTTTTGAGGATTATAATAATACCCATTTGATGTCTATGGTGGCAAAATTGCAAGATTATGTTATAAGGCTTTTATTGCATCAAATGTTTTTTTTATTCAACAGAATAGAGTGTTCTGTTAACTATTGTGTGTGTGTAACGGTTTTCTTGAGTTGAAGGAGAGGCGGACCAAAATGCAGCGTGGTTTCTATTCATGGTTCTTTAATAAAGACTCTACACATGAACAAACTAACAAAACAAGAAACGTGAAAACCCAAAACAGCCCTATCTGGTGCAAACACAGAGACAGGAACAATCACCCACAAAACCCAACACCAAACAGGCTACCTAAATATGGTTCCCAATCAGAGACAATGACTAACACCTGCCTCTGATTGAGAACCATATCAGGCCAAGATGTACAAGATGACATGGCATCATATCTTGGCTTGTTCCGAACAGAAAGAGCCTATGTTTGTCTATTGTGAAGAAAATTTGCCGCAGAACACGCACCTGAATGCACTAATGAATCCTTTATCTGTGTATCAAAAATGACGATTTGTTTCTCTGAATTACCTTGTGAAAGATTGCGATTTATAATGAGCCGTTTTTATGGGTTGCGTAAACAAGCAACAATAATTGTGTGATGGCGGAGATGCAGGGTTGTGTTCCAAACAAAACAACTAGAAGTGTGCTTTGCTCTAGTTCCTCAACGGCACAGCTAGGAGAGATCAAAAACACCTTATAGGTGAAGACTCTTCTTTGAGTCATAAAAGTGCATTGAAATGACTTAGGAACTGTACACACTTTGGAGAGGAGTGTGGCCACTTGGAGACACCAGTTAGTTCTCTTACTCAAATCCTTGTAATTGTTTTGTCTTATGTTGCACCTACAGTACCCCACATTTACCACGAATATAGCAAAAAGTACAGTAAACGTAAAATGCACATTAGATCAGTAGTGTAATGTTTGGATTCAGTCTTGTGTCAGATGGACTGTTGTGCCTGTAACTTTGGTCTAATAATTTCCCCATAATCTCCAAACTGTTTTAATTGCTTCCATGCTTGTGCATATGCATTTGCTTTTCATATTTCTTCTGTAAGAAACATTTCAATTTATCCCTATCTATATAGGCCAATTCCCACGAGTGTAAAGGGTTCAGACAGTCTCTGGCTGTCGATATCCCAGAGTTGTTTTACACGGCTATCCAGCCATGTCTTCTATATACATTTTGATTGAGCTGTGAAGCTTTGCGTAGCGTTGGTGACATCAAAAGCATACGCTGTAGTTGTATTTTTATTTATTTTTTACATGTAAGCACATCGTTAGCTTTTTACTTTTTTCAATTACACAAATGCTTTAAAATTCTCAAAAAGTGATGTTAGCTGATGAAGATTATTCATAGAAAAAAAACATATAAAATCTCCTAATCCTGTGTTTATCACAGACCTTATTTTCTGCATTTATCCAAATACCCTCCAAGAACCCAATTAATTTCTTCACAGGCTTTGCCCAACGAGCCATAGCGGAGCCTCTGTAAAGCCTCTGTAAAGTGCCTACAAAAGAAGCCATTACAATTGCTCTCAATGGTTGTTGGGGTTTAATTCGTCTGCTAAATGACTAAATATCAATGTAATTTGTCGCTTTTTTATATGGGGGTTTTGAACCCTTAGTTCCAAGTACCAGGGAAGCATCCACTCTCCAAAACCTGGTTGAATAGTTTTAATTAGGCATCCTGCAGCTCAGGAGCACTGTGTTTAACCATTTCATTCCTGATGCTGTCAGGGCCACATGCCTTTCCAGGTTTTAAGGCTTGTGTGTTTGAAAGTTCAGCTCGTGTAATTTGGTAGTCAATTGGGTTCTGGTTGTTTTTAATTAGGTTTTTCTTGGATATCTCTTTGTTTTAAAGTAAGGTCTTCTTATGATATTATTCCATAGAGACTTTCAAAATTATCTTTCCAAATGTTGCCTAGATCATTCTTCTGTTCTCCTTTTAAGCCATTCCATTACTCCCAGAACTGGTTTTCATAGTTTTCAAAATGCTTCCGTTTCTTCCATCTTAGGTTTTGTTTGTATTCTTTAAATGTACCACAATATTCTTGCTGAATCTTGTGGTTGGTAATGTTTTTTATTTGATAAATATCCTTGAGTTTACACTTGGAATCTAACCATTTCTCTTTTGAGGTTTTCAACTAGAATGCTTTGCCTTTTGCATAAATGTGTTTTTGTGGCAGCTATCAAAGCCAAATTTAAGTCAGGGAGGTTTGGGCTATATGTACTTGAAAGATTAGTGGAGGTGCCACACGTAAGTCCACCGACTATGTTACCTTTCATCTGAATTATCTGTGGCGATCGGGAGAGTGGGCCATTCAGTTATTGTTTATAGGTTTTACCGCGGAATGCGGCTTGGAGCGCACGCTTCAAACATATTGTGTAATGTGAATTGTCAATGATCACGGCCCTACGGATCCTCATAGGCCAATTATGCAACCGATATGGTTCATATGTATTGAAATTGATTATATGTACACATGAAGATAATTGAAAGAGTGAAATGAGAAACGTCATTGTTTGCTAACTGATAGACTTTGATCATGGGGATTATAGATTGTATAACTATTCTCTGTTTGTATTCTTTCATGATTTATGATAAATAGTTACGAGCCTAAATGTCTCGCGGATGATTACTATTGACTTAATGAACTGAACTGTTGACCTCCCTAACTTGTGTTAATAATGAATGATATGATTTGATCTTTGATTATGAATCTGATTGGATACATGTTATTTGTTTCCTGTGTGAGTAGCTGGACAGGTAGGATGACTGACAGTGAAGGTGAACAGGTGGTCACGTGTCAGGTGACAGAGGAATGGATGAGACTGAGGCAGGAATTCCTTTAACCATAAAGTGGTATATTTACTGAGTAGTGTGGATTCATGGACGCACAGAACTTCTGGATCAGATGGAGTTAAGGAAGAGAAAGCAGCGAGATCAGGCGATGGCAATTTCCTCCTTTTATGGAGTTGAGATCTGTCGGACATTTCCACCTGACCTAATTAGAGCGCCCCTGGTCCAGCTGAGTAAATGGCAATGAATTAAAGGAGTATTCCACCAACTCCATGGGCCTTTTCTACAGTACTCGAAAGGAAATCACTGATACAGGTTGTCCAAATGTCCAAATACTGTATATGTTTATTACCCTAAGGGTCTACACAGTCAGGTTCAGAACTTTTTCTAGTATTAAAATCCCAACACGAAAGCACATTTCCATCAGCTTGGAACTGGTTGGTTTCTCTTTGGAAATTATCATAAAACTGAATTTCAGTGAGAAGCATAGACTGCACATACAGTACATGTAAATGATTGTCACTAAGGACCGTGCTTTTGTTGAGTTTGAACCAAATGTGGGTGTTACCCTTATTGATTTGGTTCAGTGAAAGGTCTTGTATAAGTCTTGTATACCATATGACCAATCTTTCCACGGCCCTGCTCTGTTTTATGTTTTTATGTTTGAATGATGGAAGTAAAATTAGCTTTCTCTCTATCTCTCTCTCTTCCTTTCTCTCTCTTCCTCTCCTCACTCTCTCTCTAGTCTCCAGGTTCAGACTCTCAGGCCTCTCCTCAGGGGGCGGAGTCTTCAATCCGGACACCCATGCTTGAAGGGAGTGAAAGCTTCGAGTCTCCACCGCTTTCCACTAAAGAGGTGTTTTTGTGTGCATGTATATGTCCATGTTATGATACTTACCAGGCATTGTGACAAATCAAAATGTCATTGCATATAGGACCGTTGCGGTGACCATATTACCGCAACACCGGCAGTCGTGTTATGAACGCAGTCAAGTTCCACATAAACGTTGAGTCATGGTAATCTCCTATTATGCACTCTGGACATGCTTTGGTAGTACCCAAATCACTAACGACCTGGTCGCTAATGGTCTGGCACTCAGAGCTCTATTGTCCCTCTAACCACACTGAGACCAATGGGAAAATCAATGGAAAATAACATCAAACACTTATTTTTTTAAAATTTTATTTAACCGTTAACTAGGCAAGTCAGTGAAGAACAAATTCTTATTTACAATGACGGGCTAGGAAGAGTGGGTTAACTGGCTTGTTCAGGGGCAGAATGACAGATTTTTACCTTGTCAACTTATCATCAAAATACTATCATGCTTTTAAAACCCACCATTAGGTAAAACATTTTGACCTCACTGTGATGATCAATTTGAAGGAAGAAGTTCAACAAATGAGTGGAAAACATGGTCGTTGTGGATGTTGTTTCAGAGCCGAGCACAACGAAATGTGTAGAACGACCAAATGCATATGTCTAAATGCAGTTGAAGTCGGACATTTACATACACTTAGGTTGGAGTCATTAAAACTCATTTTTCAACCACTCCACAAATTTCTTGTTAAAAAACTATAGTTTTGGCAAGTCAGTTAGGACATCTACTTTGTGCATGACACAAGTAATTTTTCCAGCAATTGTTTACAGACAGATTATTTCACTTAAAATTCACTGTATCACAATTCCAGTCGGTCAGAAGTTTACATACACTAAGTTGACTGGGACTTTAAACAACTTGGAAAATTCCAGAAAATGATGCCATGGCTTTAAAGCTTCTGATAAGCTAATTGACATAATTTGAGTCAATTGGATGTGTACCTGTGGATGTATTTCAAGGCCAACCTTCAAACTCAGTGCCTCTTTGCTTGACATCATGGGAAAACCAAAAGAAATCAGCCAAGACCTCAGAAAAAATGTTGTAGACCTCCACAAGTCTGGTTCATCCTTGGGAGCAATTTTCAAACGCCTGAAGGTTCCACTTTCATCTGTACAAACAATAGTATGCAAGTATAAACACCATGGGACCATGCAGCCGTCATACTGCTCAGGAAGGAGACGTGTTCTGTCTCCTAGAGAACGTACTTTGGTGCAAAAAGTGCAAATCAATCCCAGAACAGCAGCAAAGGACCTGGATGCTGGAGGAAACAGGTACAAAAGCATCTATATCCACAGTAAAACAAGTCCTATATCGACATAACCTGAAAGGCCGCTCAGCAAGGAAGAAGCCGCTGCTCCAAAACCGCCATAAAACAGCCAGACTACGGTTTGCAACTGCACATGGGGACAAAGATCGTACATTTTGTCCTGTGGTCTGATGAAACAAAACTGTTTGGCCATGATGACCATCGTTATGTTTGTAGGATAAAGGTGGATGCTTGCAAGCCAAAGAACACCATCCCAACCGTGAAGCACGGGGGTGGCAGCATCATGTTGTGGGGGTGCTTTGCTGTAGGAGGGACTGGTGCACTTCACAAAATAGATGGCATCATGAGAGAGGAAAATTATGTGGATATGTTGAAGCAACATCTCAAAACATCAATCAGGAAGTTAAAGCTTGGTCGCAAATGGGTCTACCAAATGGACAATGACCCCAAGCATACTTCCAAAGTTGTGGCAAAATGGCTTAAGGACAACAAAGTCAAGGTATTGGAGTGGCCATCACAAAACCCTGACCTCAATCCTATAGAAAATTTGTGGGCAGAACTGAAAAAGTGTGTGCCAGCAAGTAGGCCTACAAACCTGACTCAGTTACACCAGCTCTGTCAGGAGGAATGGGCCAAAATTCACCCAATTTATTGTGGGAAGCTTGTGGAAGGATACCCAAAACGTTTGACCCAAGTTAAGCAATTTAAAGGCAATGCTACCAAATACTAATTGAGTGTATGTAAACTTCTGACCCACCGGGAATGTGATGAAAGAAATAAAAGCTTAAATAAATAATTATCCTCTATTATTCTGACATTTCATATTCTTAAAATAAATTGGTGATCCTAACAGGCCTAAGACAGGACATTTTTACTATGATTAAATGTCAGGAATTGTGAAAAACTGAGTTTAAAAGTATTTGGCCTAGGTGTATGTAAACTTCCGACTTCAACTGTATGAGCCCAAGTCCCCCCCAAAAAACAGAATTAAAATAATGATTGTGCAATACAATACATACATATCGTAATAGTCTATCACATATTAGCATGGCAAAAAAACTGAGTTTTTAGTACATAACTGGTCTAGCCTATACTCTGAAATTAAACATATTCTAGTAATCACCTTAGAATGTGGACTGTATTATTATGCATACTTGATGGACTGGTTGGCTTAAATTACGCTCAAAACGTTCTATCCGTGAGTATGGGAGAGAACTTATGCCTAGGCGATGCTGTTTGTTGTGCAGGGTGGCTTACAAAGTTAACCTACAATTATGGTGAATTTGTATTTGATTTTGAATAGCCTAGGTAGCTGCAGGAACATGGTTGGCGAGCCCATGGCATAGAGAGGTTGGGCGGAATATCACCTGTCGCGCAGTGAGAGGCTGCATGCTTCTCAAACAGTGTTTGATGTGTGAAGTTTAATTATTTTTCTTATAAACCCAGACGATTATATATGCAATCCTGTGTGAAAGCAGAGTTTTGGTGGTTGCCACTAAAAAGAAGAGGATCCTAGCTGCTACTATATTTATTTCTCAGCTGCTTTGCTATAAAGGCGGAGTAGCCTACACGGCATGATTTAACTGGGGGAAAGAGGCCTCCATTCGCTATTCGAGTGCATACGGATGCTATGTATTTTGCCCCTGCCCCTGTTCCTACCCATTTCATAATGGGCCCTTCTAAACACATTTAAGATAACATTAAATTGAGAATAGTCTGTTGGGTAAAAATATGATCACTTGATGAGAGAACAGGGTGTGTAGCCGGAGGCAAAGCTTTTTTGTGTGACTTTTTCAAATAGTCAATGGCCTATAGCTGCATCATGTTTTGATTTCTAAGACATTCTGAGGTTTGTTTCATTCACAACTAAATTGACAAAATCACTCTAAACCTGGGCATATAGGACCTGTTTCAAATGCTAACTTTTAATCTCACAACATAGCCACTTCATATGTGCACTCACTCCGCAATGGGAAAACATCCTTTCTATTTTTTTCAGCTAAGTTCAATTATATTATTCTTACAATAATATAATATAAAATCATGGCACAGGACTGATTCAATATCTTGTCTGCTTAAATTAACTAGCCTACGGGCATGGCGCATAGCCAGATAACATACAGTAGGCCGACTGACATTCGGTTCTTTTGAAATACATTTTCCTCATATAATGTTTCTTTAGGCCTGCCTAAAATAAATAATGCATTTATTGTGATGGTGTATATTAAATGGATTTATTAGACTTTTTAAAATGCAGATGCTCCAAACGCGCGCATCAGCGGCTTGTACGCATAGAGGCCTGAAGATTGTAAACATGTTTATGTTAATTAACGGGTAATTACCATGAGACTGGCAGTCAGTTGCGTGACAATAAACCGGCTAACAAAATGTCATGGTCGGCAACAGCCCAGTGTGTCAACCAACGTTTGTCTATCTTTCACCAGTGTCATGATAGTGCTATGACAGTGTTATAATGACCATGCCTGTGTGACCCGTCAGTAACGTGTTATCTGTCTTCTCCTCTACACCTGCAGTCCAGGAGAAGCCTGGCCTCCTTTCCTACCTATGTAGAAGGTAAGACTTGCTCCTGGCTCCTGGTCTTTACGTCCCTCTCTGCTTTACTTCAGTGGGACGCATTTTGCCAGTGCAGAATATATTTGAGAAGCGGTTCTCTCTAGTAAATGCTTGGGTGATTTAGCTTTGTGGGGGTATGCTGATGTGCAGGCGTACATTTAGTACCAGATCAGCATTTTTAAATGTCATTGGAGGGCTGAATGGGAGGTAAGGAAAATTAGAGACAGAGAAAGGGCCTCTAGTGCACCAGTCAAATGCTTCAGTGCAGTCTTTCTGTCTCCTATTTCTCTCTCACACATACACATCTATCTATCTATCTATCTCACAAACACACCCACCCACACTCTTTATCCTTCCCTCTTTACTCATGCATTCTGTGTGCTTTAGCTCAGTAGGAGCATTGTGTCTCTAGTCTCTCTAGCTCTGTGTGAAGCACAATGACATTCTGGTGACACACTCTCTCTCTCTTTCTGTCTCTCACTACGATGTCCCAATCAAACCAACTGTTCTAATTTCTGCATCTTTAGAGTTGAAGCCTTCACGAACATGTTAAGATTCAAACCGTATATATGTTCCATGACAAATCATGGCATTTTAATCTTCCTACTCCTCTCCTCCCAGTCCCAGGTCCATGTGACCCAGAGGACCTGATCGATGGGATCATCTTTGCCGCTAACTACCTGGGCTCCACCCAGTTGCTGTCTGACAAGACCCCCTCCAAGAACGTGCGCATGATGCAGGCCCAGGAGGCTGTCAGCCGCATCAAGGTGAGGAGAGAGACTCATTCAAAAAAAATTCTTTGCTCGCAATGATGTGGTTGAAAATGCTGGTAGACAGTACAAATTATTTTCTTACAGAGGAACTTCTGGATAGATCCCATTTTAGTCATTTAGCAGATGCTCTTGTCCGGAGCAATAGGAGCAATTAGGTTTAAGTACCTTGCTCAAGGGCACATCCACAGATTTTTCACCAAGTCACCACGGGGATTCGAACCAGCGACCTTTCGGTTACTGGCCCATCACTCTTAACCTAGGCTACATGTCGCCCAACCTGATTCCATCCTGACCTTGTACTGGATTATGTTTTCTACCTGGTAATGGATAAAATCTAATAACCTGTTTTTAATACTGTCTGATAACACACCGGTCAAAAACTGGTTGCATCAGCGTTGTTTCCACATCATTTCAACAACAAAAAATATATCGGATGATGTTGAATCAACGTGGAAAACTGATTGGATTTGCAAAGTCATCAATGTAAGGGAATTTGTTTTTCACCCAACTTTTAACCTAAATCCAATGACATGGTGACATTTTTTGTTGATTTCACGTTGAATTCACATTAGTTGACATCTCAACCAAATGTAAATGAAAACTACATGTTGAAATGACATCTGTGCCCAGTGGGAACGTACTGCTTTATAACATCTTTATCACAAGTGATCAAATCGATATCTGTTTTGCATAGAAACATGTTCTATGCTATGTACGAACCTGAATATGTACAAAGGTCAAGATCTCACATCAGTACATTTCTACCTATAACTGTGTCACTTCCATAGAGAATAATAGAGAACTCTAGTGCCCAAAAGCTTGTTTTAGCTTGGCCTGTGCTATTGAGGCCTTTCCCCATTTTGAAGTATTCAACTGGGTGGGAAGGCAGATCACATAATTCCATCTAGGTCATCAGAAGGGATCAGACAATTCATTATACTTGAGTAAACATTCCATAACTGCAGGTGGCAGTAAATTGCCAACCTTGGCTTTATATATGTTCAAACAACACACTTCAGGTGGCTGTGTGCACCCTTTGAGTTTGTTTAATTGACTACTTCAAAATGGAGATGTCCTCAATCGCGCTGCCCATGCTCTCACAGATGTCATAATGGGACAGATACAATGAAGAGTCCTCTATCATTCTCTATGGTCACTTCCCCTCACTCGCTTTCTGTCACATGACCTGAGTCTTCCTGACAACTTCCTGGTTTATCAGCCTCCTGGCGCACCTCCAGCCCATAGCCCACACTGTAGTGACTCAGCATTCTACAGCCCGCCTGATCAAAATGCACTGAGCTGTAGCCCATAGCCTCTATCAGCCCATACATACTGTATACACACCTAGAGTATGTTTTCTGTTACTCCTGTTCTCATCAGACAGAGCCACCATAGCACATCTGCATGTTCTACTATCTACCATCTAGTGGCCAAAAACAAAATTGCGGCTGGAGTCCTAGGTTGTATATTGGCCTTTCTCTTGCATTTCAAAGAAGATGGAACAAAAACATTTTGGAAAACTGATGTTTTTTCTTTGCATTATCTTTTACTAGATCTAATGTGTTATATTCTCCTACATTAATTTCACATTTCCACAAACTTCAAAGTGTTTCCTTTCAAATGGTATCGAGAATATGCATAACCTTGCGTCAGGTACTGAGCTACAGGCAGTTAGATTTGGGTATGTCATTTTAGGCAAAAAAAGAATTAAAAAAGGGTCAGATCCTTAAGAGGTTTTATACCCCTTTGTTATGGCAAGCCAACATAAGTTCAGGAGTAAAGGTGCTGAACAAATCACATAATAACTCTGTGTGCAATAATAGTGGTTAACATGATTTTTGAATGACTACCCCAATTATCTGTAAGGTCCTTCGGCTGAGTAGTGAATTTCAAGCACATATTCAACCACAAAGTCAGGGAGGTTTTCCAATGCCTCGCAAAGATAAGCACCAGTTGGTAGAAGGGTAAAACTGAAAAAAAAGCAGACTGAATATCCCTTTGAGCATGTTGAAGATATTAATTACACTTTGGATGGTGTATCAATACACCCAGTCACTACAAAGATACAGTCACCCTTCCTAACTCAGTTGCCAGGGAGGAAGGAAAGAGATCAGGGATTTCACCATGAGGCCAATTGTAATTTTAAAACAGTTAGAGTTTAATGGCTGTGATAGGAGAAAACTGAGGATGGATCAACAACATTGTAGTTACTCCACAATACTGAACTAAATGACAGAGTGAAAAGAAGGAACCCTTTTCAGAATACAAATATTCCAAAATATGCATCCTGTTTGCAACAAGGCACTAAAGTAATACTGCAAAGAATGTGACAAAGAAATTAACTTATCTGAGTACCACTCTTCATATTCTCAAGCATGGTGGTGGCTGCATCATGTTATGAGTATGCTTGTCATCGGCAAGGACTAGGGAGTTTTTTTAGGATAAAAAGAAATGGAATAGAGCTAAGCACAGGCAAAGTCCTAGTGAAAAACGTGGTTCAGTCTGCTTTCAAACAGACACTGGAAAACAAATGTACCTTTCAGCTGTACAATAACCGAAAACACAAGGCCAAATTTACACTGGAGTTGCTTACCAAGATGACATTGAGTGGACTAGTTACAGTTTTGACTTAAATTGGCTTGAAAATCTATGGCAAGACTTGAAAATGGCTATGTAGCAATGATCAACAACCAACTTGACAGAGCTTGAATTTGAAAAATAATGATCAGCAAATATTGTACAATCCAGGTGTGCAAAGCTCTTAGAGACTTACCCAACAAGACTCACAGCTGTAATTACTGCCAAAGGTGTTATCCAACATGTAATGGGTTGAATACTTATCTAATCAAGATATATTAGTGTTTCAGTTTATATTCATTTTAGAATGTATTTTTTTCCACTTTGATATTGGAGTATGTTGTGTAAATCAATGCCAAAACAATTACAATTCAATCTATTTTAATTGCACTTTGTAACACAACTAAATGTGGGAAAGTCAAGGTGGTTGAATACTTTCCGAAGGCACTGTACCTATTTGTTTACTATGTATTGTAAAGACATACTCAAGATTCCAATTAAGCATGATACACTTTCACATTAATTGACTTCATTCAGTGAATTTGACCATAAATTAATGGTGCAGTTTAATTTAAAAAAGTATTAGGGTGGTAATAACTGTGTTATTACTGTGGCCAAAACATAACCCACTGAACAGTAAAGTAGATATGCCATTGGGTACTTTTTTAAAGACTGGTTGACTTCAGACTGGTTGACTTCAGACTGGTTGACTTCAGACTGGTTGACTTCAGACTGGTTGACTTCAGACTGGTTGAATCCCAGACATTTAAATGTATGATATGTTCTAAAATGGAATGTCCCAATGGATGTAATCAATACACACACTGCCACTCAATCCCCTCCCCAGATCCATAGGCCTACTATCTAAGCCCATGCTACTTCGGCCCTGCACTGCTCTGACCACACACACGCACACACACACGCACACTGCAAACAGGATGCATATTTTGCTTAAAATAGCAACAGCTGTGTTATTGTGAAATGTCAGGACTTTTTGGAGTGTCAATTCTTTTGCACCATTACAAATCCTATTTCCCCTAACCGTTAACCTTTAACTTAACCCTAACCCCAAAACAACTAAACTTAACCCTAAACATAACCCTTTAGCTTAAAATAGCAATTTTGAACAAATTGAGGACCTGAAGAAAGTCCTGACTTTTCAAAAAAGTTGTTTCTTATCTGTTCAGGACATTAAGATGAAATGTAAGGATATTGGGTCCTGATAATGGAAAACAAGCACACACACACATAAACACAGCGCACCCTGCCTGAGCCCTGAGCCCTGCTTCAGTCTAACCCATTCTCCTGTATGTATGTTTGTTCCATGCCAAGCAGACGGCCCAGAAATTAGCCAAAAACAAGAAGAAGGTGCGGTACTCCTCATTGATTGGCTGTTCAGTGTTCCGTTGTGTTTTCCTGTGTCTGTCTGTGTCTATGTCCCAAATGGCACCCTATTCCCTATTTAATGCACTACTTTTGACCAGCGCCCAATAGGCTATATAGGGAATAGGGTGCCATTAGGGACTCATGCTGTGTTGTAAAGTCTCTCTCCCTCTCCTCTTTCCTTATTTTTCTACTTCTTTTACTCGCTGCATTTTCTGAATCCAGCAACAAAGTCCTCTCTGTTGATTTGCAGTCATGTTATGTATACCATTCTTAGGTTTGTCTGTCAGTTAAATCTGTCACCATTTTCTCATTCCATGTCAGACATTCTCCGATTTGATCCTCCTATAGAGTTTCTACAAGATACTGACAGGAATACATGGACACATGACATAGATGTACAACGAATAAAAGCTTTATATGAGGAGAAACTGATATTGCTGGATGCAGAAAATGGCTGTGCAGCCACAATTCTTTTGTGATACCATGAAGTTGTGTTGTGTTTGTGATCGTAATTGAAGAGGTTTTTCTCTGGCACAAGCTTCTGTATTAGTGTGGTATTTCACTGTGGTTGTAACAATTGCAAGGCTGTTAGCACTGTGAATCCTGTGGATGGCTAACATTACACACAGCAGCACCTCTCTTTTCCAACACAGACCGACTAAGTATTCACTGTAACCCCAAAGTTTCCCAACTCCGGTCCTGGGGACTCACAGGCATCCATCCATGTTTTCATTACAACCAACACTCTCATCACTGTAATACGACTTAAATGAAGTGGCCAAAAACCAATATAACTAGAGTGAAACCCAGTTAACACAGTGGGTCCCCAGGAGGGAAGTTGAGAAACACCACAGTATAACTAATAAGACTAACCCCATTACTAACTCCAGTCTCTCTGCTACCTATGGACAGGCTATACTGGACTAACTACTGGACTAACTCTGAATATGCTGTACAAGCCAGAATTACACTGAAGGAAAACAACAACTCCCCCCCACCCCCACACACACACACACACACACACACACACACACACACACACACACACACACACACACACACACACACACACACACACACACACACACACACACACACACACACACACACACACACACACACACACACACACACACACACACACACACACACACACACACACACACACTACCTGCAACATTCTGAACACCTCAAAGATTTTGATTGATTGAAAGTGCTGGTGTCTTCCTTCAGTGTTATCTTGGGTAGTTGTGGACTGTCTCTGACCTCTGTCTAGTTGTGGAATGATAATAATGGACTGTCAGCTGTACTGCTCTAATAACAGACTAGATGCTCAATTGCCCTGTTCTGTCTCTGTGTCTTTCTCTGTCACTGTATGTATCGGTCTGTGTGTGTGTCTAAGCAGGCTCCAGAAGGTGAGGCCCAGCCCATGACGGAGGTGGACCTCTTCATCTCCACCCAGAGGATTAAAGTCCTCAACGCTGACTCACAGGTACACTCTCTCTGTCTCTCATCTTCTATGTTGTCCACTTCTCTGTTGACATTTCTCCTCCTCTCCTCCTGGCTCATTAATCGCAGCGTGGGGCCAATCCGGGGGCCTGGCCACACTAGCCAATTACCTGTACAAGTACCCCTGGGACAATCAATACAGTGTTTCTTGAGTATAGATTGTTTCACACGAGAACTGATGGAGTTGCTTTGATAATGGTTTGGTCCTGAGTTTCTTCTTTCTGTGCCCTCCCTGTCCTGACCATAGACATAGAGAAGGGTTGAATCTGGTAGACCTGAAACGTATGGTATTGACTGTCCCCTCTGTGTCTACAGCAGACCATGATGGACCACCCCCTGACCATAACCGTATCATCACCCCTGAACCCTTGAACCCTGACCATAACCCTATCATCACACTTTAACCCCTAACGCTATCATCACCTCTTAACCCTTGACCCCATCTCTCCTCTATCTACAGGAGACTATGATGGACCACCCTCTGAGGACCATCTCCTACATCGCTGACATCGGCAACATTGTGGTTCTGATGGCAAGGCGCCGTATGCCCCGCCCAGACTCCATGGACAGCGTGGAGGCGTCAGACCCCGCCGAGGACGAGAAACAACGGCAGTACAAGATGATCTGCCACGTCTTTGAGTCCGAGGATGTGAGGATCTCACTTTACTTTTACTTTCAAACGATGTCTCATCATCTCTCCCTCCCTCCCTCCCTCCCTCCCTACTTACTCTCTGTCTTTTACTCTCTCACTCTTTCTCATTTGTTCATTCATTCTTTGTCACTCTGTATAACTTTCTCTGTATCTTTTGTGATTACAACCCTTACTTTATATTGGTCTTTCACACACTCTCTCTCTCTTTGTGGTTACAACTACAACCCTTAGTCTCTCCACCGCTCTCTCTCCCTCTCTTTCTCATAATTTTTCTCTCTGTATCTGGATTCGACTCGTCCTGTTGACTGACTCTCAACATTATAGCATTTTAATGTTGCATTAATTAATCATAATCAAGTCTCCACGCCCTCCCTTATCATCTAATGGTTCATTTCACTTGACAGAGTTGTTTTTGGGACCCCTGGTGTAACTGGGTTCACACACACACACACACACACACACACACACACACACACACACACACACACACACACACACACATGAACACACACACATACGAACAGACACACACACATGCCAGTGATGACACACATTCCAGTAAACAGAACAAACCAATCAGGACAGAAGTGTTTCATATTGATGAGATGAATGTTTCATCTCTCTGAGTCACACTATGTCTTCTGAAGTTGATCTCAAATCAGAGAAAGGAAAGGTCGGCCAGAAGACATAGTGTGACTCAGAGAGATGAAACATTCATCTCATCAATATGAAACACTTCTGTCCTGATTGGTTTGTTCTGTTTAAAGCCCCTACGCAGTCTTTTTGATTGGATTTTAAATCATCACTGTATGTCTAACAAATCACTGTGTCACAGTTTATTTCCCTCCCTCTCCTCTGTCCCTTGCCTCCCTCTCTCCCACTCTCGCTCTCCAGGCTCAGCTGATTGCCCAGTCTATAGGCCAGGCCTTCAGTGTGGCGTACCAGGAGTTCCTGCGGGCTAACGGCATCAACCCAGAGGACCTGAGTCAGAAGGAGTACAGTGACCTGCTCAACACTCAGGACATGTACAACGACGACCTCATACACTTCTCCAAGTCTGAGAACTGCAAAGACGTGAGTCTGTTGTAGAATGATGAACAGTACCCGTCATGCTCTGTATTCTGTACCTGGTTTTATCTTACTGAAGGCGTTCGTAAAGCTAACGCTACGGTGTATTAATACATCTGTTCCACTTCTACAAGTCCGAGAACGACCATGGTTTTACGAATGAAGAGCGGAGTTCTTACTATGCTATAAACTGTCTCCAGTCAGCAGCACCACTGAATCATTTTTAACCTTGAAACCACCCATGTCCAGTCTTGGCCACGGCAGGCAGTGATTGGTTCTAGACCATGGCACGGAGTAAGAACTCAAGTTCGAAATGAATCAAAGCAGCAAAGATGTGAGTCTCTCAGACACTGGGATCTCCCAGGCAGGCCTCTGGAGAATTGATCAATTGATTTTACCAGTTAAAAAAACACAGTACATTTAAAAAAAAAACGTGATAGTGCTATATCACAAAAAGTCTGAGACTTATTTCCCCTAAAAGAAAAGTGGTCCTCTTTGATGGAGATTGAAAAGGCTCTCTAGTAGTTGGTTCCAGGTGATGGAAAGGGAGTTGAGGCAGTGGGCTGGAAATGCAGTATAGCTTGAGTGGAGGGGGCATCGATGGTACAGTCAAGAAGAAGCAAAGACTCTTAGTGCACCACACCTGCTCCTCCGACGTTCAGTTCCTCCACAGGAGAGGCTCCTCCACAGGTACAGGTCCTCCATTGCCCGAAAATGTGGCACCCACTTGGGTGGAGGGCATGGAGACTTGATTATGATTTATCTTTTAATGCTTCATTAAAATAACAAATATAAAGCCACCACACATTGATACTGGTTAGGAACAGTCCCTTTGCCTTCTCTGCCATCCCTGGAAACTGCAAGCAGTTGTCAATCCCAGCAGATGAAACAAAAAAGCCAGTGCTGCATTATTTAAATCCAAACAGTGTAACTATCAAGCCAAACAAATATACTTTTTATCTTTCCTGCAACTGTGAGGCAAGACAACCAAATGTAAGTGAAACACAGAGCAATGAAAACCCCCACAAATACATTTAAAGAATACATAAAAAACACAGAACAAGGTGCCATGGCAACCACAGAAGTAGAGCGTAGTTAAACAAAACATTTGTTATTAAGCCAAAAGTAGTGAACTATGGCTGGGTTGACACAGGCAGCCCAATTATGATAGTTGGCCCAATTGCTGGAAAAAGAGCTGATCTGATTGGCCAAACTTTTTTGATTTTAGCAACAAAAAAAAAGATCCGAATTGGGCTGCCTGTGTAAACGCAGCCTATGTAGAGAGAAGGGTTTGCTCTTTATTTGGGGTGTAGACCAGGTTACTGTAAAAGCATTTTGTGGCAACTGCTGATGTAAAAAAAGGCTTTATAAATACATTGAGATCAACCGATTGATTGATTGACTGATTGTGGGTCTCCCCAGATTTACATCGAGAAGCAGAAAGGTGAGATTCTGGGCGTGGTCATTGTGGAGAGTGGGTGGGGCTCCATCCTGCCCACAGTCATCATCGCCAACATGATGCATGCTGGTCCGTCGGAGAAGTCAGGCCGTCTTAATATCGGAGACCAGATTATGTCTATTAACGGGACCAGTCTGGTGGGGCTACCCCTGTCCACCTGCCAGACCATAATTAAGGTAACACACACTCTCTCTCCTCCCTCTCTTTCTCTCTCCTTCCATTAGTCTGGTGGGCCTGCCCCTGTCTGCCAGAGTGTCATCAAGGTACTGGAGGACAGGATATCTCTTTCTCTTCTAACTCTCCTTCCTTTATTTCTCATCTATCTCTGCATCCTCTTTCTTTCCACGCTATCTCTGTATCCTCTCCTCTTACAATGACGTGTTCTCTTTTATGCGAGAACGGGAATGCCGAGGACAGTGCAGTACACACAGCCAACACTATACTTGTCACCTACCAATTATCTTATTAGACTAGTTTAATTCATTCACTTTTCTCTCAGGGTCTGAAGAACCAGTCTCGTATCAAGCTGAACATTGTCAGGTGTCCTCCTGTTACCACGGTGCTCATCAGACGACCTGACCTCAGATACCAGTTGGGCTTCAGCGTACAGAACGGCATTGTGGGTATCACCAGGGAGATGTGTTGTGTCATGAGCCCCAAACTTTCTCGGCATTTGACTTTGTCCTCTTTGCTTTGTGATAATAACCTTCCGTTTGTGTATGATAGTGGTGACTCTTGAAGTGATGGGCTCATGCTTTTGCGGAAACTGAATATAACAGACGTTAAGCCGATTGGCTGAATGTAACTGTCTTTTTTGGACCTTCCCCTGCACACCCACAGATCTGCAGCCTTATGCGAGGGGGCATCGCTGAGAGGGGAGGGGTCAGGGTCGGCCACCGCATCATCGAGATCAATGGCCAGAGCGTGGTGGCCACGCCCCATGAGAAGATCGTCCACATCCTGTCCAACGCTGTGGGAGAGGTGAGGTCAGAGAGGAAAGGTCATTCTGAGCCTGTAACTGTTAGCTTAACATAGCATTTCAGTTTTGGTGCTGGACCGTCAACCATTGTTGGGTTAGGTTTAGGGTAGTCTCGCATAGCCATACCTCCAAAACAGTGGAGGCTGCTGAGGGGAGGATAGCTCATGATAATGGCTGGAACGGAGCGAATAAAATGGAATCAAACACATGGAAAACACATGTTTGATGTTGTTGATACCTTTCCCCGTATTCCGCTCCTGCCATTACCATGTGCCTGTCCTCCCTAATTAAGGTTCCACCAATCTCCTGTGCTCCAAAATCATGTCACGCTTCCTTTGGTGGTCTGGAGAATTTGGTATTAGCCGAAATGGTTAGAATGGTTCGCAGGATTCCAGCAGCTACATTTTTATTGGATGTTACATTTCAAGAACTTTCCCCACATGCCCCTAAATGGGCGATGCATCTTTGTTATGTTTGTCACTGTTTTCAGACCAGGTAAGATACATTTTGTAGAGTTGTTGCTAGTTTGCAACATTGGTGAAAATGGAAGAAAACTAAGAGTAAAAACTGAATTATGGTTTGCCAGAAGTGTGCTCTACACACAAAATCGAGTCGGTGAAACTTCTCTGCTTGAAAACTCTACAACAAAAAAAGAGACGTTATGAGTGGGCACCTGTGGAGCTCTGCCCAAGCGAGGCATTTCATTAGTTTGACGTGTTGTTAGGCATCATTGTTTTCTGCCATTGACTTCCCCAGGCTTTCTGTATAGGGAAGCCTGGTTCTCGACAAGGCTACGGTTAGGTTTGTCTAGGGTTAGGGTTGAGGCTAGGGTTAGACTTGAGCTGGCATGTGGACATGAAGCTAGGGTTGGGGTTAAGGCTCTGGTTGTGTAGTTACTGTATATCCATGATCAGCGTGACTCTCATTCTTCGGCTCTCTGACTTTCTCCGTCTTTCGTTCTCTCGCTCTCTTCCACAGATCCACATGAAGACGATGCCAGCTGCCATGTACCGCCTGCTAACTGCCCAGGAGCAACCTGTTTACATCTAGTGATGACCTCCCTCTCCTACCCGACATCCGACCTCACCCCCTGATGACCTCACTCCCTGACCCCCAGCATCACTGCACCCTCTATGTGTGAGCAACTCCTCCCCCTCCCTCAAGCCTCAGATCACCATTGGAGACTGAAGCTTCTTAATCATAACGAATGGACATATCACATGCTCTGGATGACTATTTTATCTGATTGTTTTGCTGTGGAGAGTAGAGTTTGGCTGAAAAAGACAGCTTGTTCAAGCCCCTCCCATACTGAGGGTTGCTTCCTGAGCTTCGCACTGACCTTCCCTTCTTTCCCATGTTTCTTTCTCTCCCTCTCTCTGTTTCTCTCTGTTTCTCTCTCTCTATCCCTCTCCCTCTCACTTTCTATCGGTCTACCTCTCTTCTCTATCCCCTCTCCCTTTCTCTCACCGGCAGCACTCGTCTGATGTAATGTTGAATACTTCTGTGTTCTCCCACAACACAAACAAAAAGAGAGGGAGTGTGAAACTTGCTGATAAACAAGTGTTACTACTCGGAACAACAAGCCCCTATCATTCCTCGTCATAACATTCCATTGCCTTCCGTCTAACGTTAATGAATGTCCAAGCAGGGAGGACTTTTCCCGACTGTGGAAGTCCTCCAGGAAAGACAAAAAAAAAAAAACGTTCTTGTTGTTTTTAAGGCTGAGATTTGGGCTGATATAACAAGCATTCCAAGTTTCTCTAAGTCAGGCCTCGTCAAGGGAAGGCTACACTACATAGACCAAATGATTTAAAACCTTCCAAAGGAATTCACATTCCCTTCACATGCAGTCCAGAAAGTCCAGAAAAAACAGTTCTACAAGGCTGGAGGACAGCCTTGTAAGACAGGGTTTAGACAGAAGCCAGCCCTGAAATTGGGAGCTTTTGAAAGTAAACATGTAATTCTACCTATTGCCAGGACAACAAAATAACACTGGTCTCGTTCTCACATGGAATTAGCATTAATAGCAAAACGCTCTCCATCCTCATCTTTCCCTTCAGCATCATCTTGAAGTGAAAACTATGATTAGGTGACAACAGAACTCACAACCACTAGTACGGAAGTAAAAAAAAATAAACACTTGCTAATATTTTTTCAAAACCGATTCGGCTAATCACATACTATTTCCACTCTGGGAAGAGGGACTCTGCATCATCAAACCACCACGTCTTAAGGGTTTACAGTCACTCAGAGACCAGAGCTTAAAGTAAATGCCCAGTGTTTCTAGATTTCTATGAAATATGACCAATAATTACAATATGAGTGAAATGGTTTTCGTTTAAAAAAATGGTAATTAGTATGTTAAAAAGTAGCTTTTCTGTGTTGGAATGGTGTGGGTGTACCCCAACAACAGAATAGCGTGGCCGTATACCGGTCATTAAAAATATTCACGCAAGTAGACAGCTGATTGACCAGCTCAGCCTCCTCTAGACAGCTGATTGACCAGCTCAGCCTCCTCTAGACAGCTGATTGACCAGCTCAGCCTCCTCTAGACAGCTGATTGACCAGCTCAGCCTCCTCTAGACAGCCGATTGACCAGCTCAGCCTCCTCTAGACAGCCGATTGACCAGCTCAGCCTCCTCTAGACAGCTGATTGACCAGCTCAGCCTCCTCTAGACAGCTGATGGACCAGCTCATCCTCCTCAGGGTGATATGTCTATGAGAAAATAGCAAGCATTTTTGAAAAGGTTTGTTTGAGATACAAGTTTGAGGTGGGGTTTTTGAAGTGTTTTTTTCCCCCACAATTTATGTTTTGGTCACATACAAGTCAACAACATTATTTGGATATGAGTTAACAGCATATTAACTTTTAAAGTGAGATTTTAACTGGGCAGTTACTTTAAGCCATACGTTACATTTCACATAGGTTGTATCCCAAATGGCACCCTATTCCCTATTGTGCACTACTTTTAAGCAGGGCCCATAGGGCCTGGGTCGAAAGTAGTGCACTATGTAGGGGATAGGGTGCCATTCTTGACACCTACACAAAGGTTCTGTACTATAGGCTCAGGTGGTGGAATACAGTAGAAGCTAAAACTGTTCAGATCCATCTTAGGCTGAGGGGAGATAGCAGAGGTCAACCAGATGTGTATGGAATACCTCAGACTTTGGCACCAAACTGAAGTTCAGGATTTAATATTTTTTTTGCGATCAGGACAGTTGGATTAGATTGTATTACAGTACAACCTTAAAAACAACCTGGATTTTACATTCCTCTGTCTTATTTAATATTTAAAAAAATGTCTTGAATATAATCTGCAATATTTTTGCCAGACTATACTGTAATTCTGTTTATAGGTCATTATATTGCATTGCATTTGGATCTCAATCTTTATACTTGAAGGATGCTTATCATTTAAAAAACATGATTTATTCTTTTATTTTTAGATTTTATTTTGTTATCTCGCAAATGTGATGAAATGAAAGTACTGAAATGAGTCAACATATCATCTCCCTGGTGTACATGATTCACAAGTCCTCAAATGTATCTCTGTTGCATAAAGTGGATAGATGTTCCCCTCCTGTTTATGTTGGGCCCTGCTGCCTTTCTGACTAGAAGTGATTAATGAGGCTACAGTGTTTTGAGACTAGGAGCTCGATTCAATCCTTATCGGTGAATAGCAACTTGACATTTAAAGGTCATTTCTGAATTAGCCAACATATGCAGCATTTACCGTGAATTCAGTCTCCGCGAACGCAGGAATAGTGCCTTTACATTTCAATCGCGCTATAGCGCCGAACTTCGGCGATACGGATTGAATCAAGCCCTAGCAACTAAAGCAAGATGCGACGACTTACCACTGGTAATGAACACGTCAACCACAATGGAAGCATTATGTTGTAGTAGTAAATTGATGAGCAGATGCTCTGATTATGGCCTTGCTCTAGGAGTGTCAGCTAATGCAGATGATGGATTGACAATGAGAAGGAATGACTAATGTTGATTCCTCCTCTATAACCACATATCCTCCCTTTCATTGATCTGTCTGGCCTGCCGTCTACATTTCAAAACCTATTTTCTTCACAAAGAGAAATAAGACTCTTCTCACTCTAGCTCTACTCTGGGTCTGTAGCTTACTTAAGAATCAGATCTAGTTATTTTAGAATGTTTTAAAATGTCATTCTGAATTGTCTAGAACTCTAGACAATTAAAAAAAAATGAATTCCAGGAAGCTTCCACCTTGTTTAACGTGAATGAGCTTTGACCTTCTGCCCAGACATCCTTTCCCTCACTTCGTGTCTCCTGTGTCACTTCCCGCTTGAGACACGCCCCCTCTGGATTCGTGTTTACAAACTGTCATGGGACAGTTTCCGGGTTGTGGAGTGAACACACATTATGACGTGTGTCATAATAACACCTCTGTTGGAGGGACACATTCTGTTGCGACACCTCTGCTACACTGACTTGTGGAGGGGACACATTATTATGACGCTACACCTCTTGCGAGTTGCTGCTGGAGCACCCTGCCACCTGAGCTTGTGTGTCAAACGTTGACCCTTCCCCTCTGCCCTACTCTCCCCTCTAAACCATTGATTGTTCCAAATGTCTATTCTATCTCATCCCTAAATCAAATTTTGGCCTTATATATTACTGTACTAATGACATTGAACTACTAAATGATACTGTAAAAGTGGTTCCTGTACGGTTGACCACATGATGTTCTAGCATGGTTTATCTATGGAGTCACCGGTTGGTCGGTAATATGCTGTATCATTCCTGCTTCTAGTGTGTGTGGTGTGTAATGACAACTTCTTTACTCCATGTTCAACCAAAACCAGCTGGACTACATAATATATACATAAATATATATATATATATATATATAAAGGTATATATACTGCTAATGGTTATTTGTGTGTTTGGATTGACCATATAAGCAAGCTTCAATGGATAACAAGTAACATGAAAAGAGAATTCAGACTGATGGCAAGGGCCCTTAATGTGACTCGGAAAGAAGGGGTTTCATATGAACTAGAGATGGAGTTGATTTGTGTGAAAAGACATAACTGTACATATTTGACGAGCGCACAAGGTCACAAACACAGGGGCATATTACTGTAGACCTCCCCCGCAAAAAAGTTGTACTTTGTTGAGAGATGGTAGCAAACTTACACTTGAGTAGATGGTGACTGAGAGGTGGGATAACTAGTGTTTATAATGCACTGTTTTGAATGTAATTAATCAAAAAAAAAAAAAACTTTCTGTAAAGCAATGGCAATGTTTATTTATTTGCTAGCTTTTCTGTGATGTTACAGTTATTGAACTACATTACCTTACCAGAACTGGAATGTTTGTAACAGTATTTACAACAATAAACTACTTGCGAAAGGACAGTACTGTTGTCACTTTCTTTTTAAAAGAGTGTGGCAGTCCTTTTGATTTCTTTATTGAAGAGGTACTACAGCGTGGAATATGGGGAAGAGTGAGTTAAAGGGCAGTGGGCCAGATTTGACCCCATGCCGACTGGCATACATGTGTGCCGGGGTCAGCGGCTGTAACCACTGGACCACACAGACCACCTTTCGTTGCCTTTAAAGGCCAGGATTCAATCCAAGGCTTGTTGTAGAGCAATGCACTGGACAGCCGACAATGTGCCCTTTAAAGGTAATTAAGCTTGGGAACATCAGCAGCATTTACCATGAATGGCATCTCTGCTAATGTTAGGGACATTGCCTTTAAAAGGCACATTGTCGCTGTCCAGTGCACTGCTCTATAATGCGCATTGGGTTGAATCCCAGTCTAAAGGATGCAGTTTGATTTAATGAATTGAAGCTAAATTTAGCATTGCATGACCAGTGTAATTCACTGGTCATTTCAAATGTACATGATTTGGAACATTACAGGCAGAAGGGGTAGACCTGTATTTTCCTGGGTAGATAGTGAAGTGTAGAGAGAGACTTCCTTCTATAGACTCTCACATGCAGTTCTCCTTCCAGTTAGGCCTAAATTCAAGCGCGATTGACCTTTGAAGGTAATTTTCAATTGAGCAGACATATATAGCATTTACCGCAAATGTGGAAACATTTCCTTTGAAAGATGCAGATGGAGCTCTTATTGTTCAGTGCAAAATTGCTGTCTTAGCAGGGTCGAAGAAAAAGAAAGACTTTCAATCTCGAAATTCATTCTAACTTTTTTTTTTTGCATAAGCCTATTTATTTTTGCAACAACACACTCATCAGAAAAATACATGATTGACTATGGGAAAATAGGGTGAGGATACAGCTGATCATTGTTGATGATTGACGTTAAACTGCTAGTTAGCTAGCTTGATTTATTTTTTACTGATTGTGATCAATAAATGCTCTTAAATTATTAAATAACTTCATAATAGAATATGCACAATCGTCTAACTCATGATCCAGTATATGGCTGGCTAGTGACATGTGTGGATATTTTAGTATGTGGTTAGGTACAGACTACCTGTGTTGCTGCTGCACGTATCAGCCAACCAGACCGAGTACTGATGATTATGTAAAATCAAGTGGCAGGGCACTAGCTTTAGCAGTGGCAGTCCCAAACCTCACCACTAGTAGGAGCACTTCACTTGGAGTCAATGGGCTGTTTTCCCCCAGTGGAGCATACCATTATTTCTTCGCTAGGGAGGTTTTGAGATGGGATAACAGAGTTCCATCAGAGCACAGTTTCCCTGAACACCCCTATGAGACTGTGGGGGCGCTCGCGATGATCCAGGCGTGACCCCGCCCGTGACGTCGACCTAGAACCCACCCTAGACCCAGCTCTAGACCAGGACCTGGAGCCAGAGCCACCACCCTGCCTGTCCTCTAGCGGCTGCTTTTCCACCCAGGTGAAGGTGCTGAGATCCCCACAGCTCCCGAGGTGCAGCAACCAGGGTCTCTCCCGGAGGGGCTGGGGCAGGGTCTGGGAGGAACAGTTCAACAGGGGGGCACTGGGTCTGGAGCGGGGCCTGGGGAGGGAGAGGGGCTGGAGGATAGCTGCTCTCTCTGATACTGTGATCACCTGGAGAGGAGGATATAATGGTCCAGTTTAAAGGGATAGTTCAAACAAAAATTCACACAAATGTATTTCCTCTTTCTCACCGACTCATCCTTTTCACCCCCTTCTTCCTCCGTCCTCCACTCCTCTACCTGTTCTATATACCTTCTATCTGTTCTATGCAGACCTGGGCAGAAAATAGTTGGATTTTGCAGTTTATTTGAAAATACCAACTTTTCAAATACTTTAAATAGTCGAATATAGTTTATATAGAGTTTAAACTAAAAGGTAACTATTTTCTTTGATATTCATACATATTCATACAGAAAACCAAATCATCTTTGAAAGTATTTTGAAAACCAAAAGCTACAACAGTGAGCTGAATTTGTCTGAATATATTATCATTAGCACATGGTTTGGAGAGCTCTCATATATTAATCTTATTATATCATATAGCCTACAATTAAATACATGAGGGACATGGAATCAACTCAACATTAGAGTAAACCACTATTGCAGCTTCAAAATGACTAACAAATATATGTTCATAATGAGATAGACACTTAATAGAGTAACACTTGACATCAAGTTCTTATATATACTAACTTTGGGATTATTACAATAGCAACATTGTTGTCACATATGACTTTGGAAATTGCTTTATAATTGCATAATAATGGAGTTATTACGTAAGTGGAATAAGGAACAGTCACTATTCCTCTCAGCTCATTATGCAAATAAAATGCAATTACCAAAGTATTATGTAACAACATGCTAATAACATGTTGCTCCAAAAGTAATTACAGCTTTATTACACAGGCATAGGAACAGTTTAATGTTAAGCTTTACTGAGAACACTAACAGTAACAAAATATGGCTAAGTGTCGAAAGGAAACAAAATATACCACACAACAAATATCAACAACAGCCAAGGTAGGGGGGAAAACGTGTTAGTTTGTATTCTGAGTAAACTATCCCTTTAACTATGTTATAGTGTGTTTGAAATAAGAAGATGGACAAAGAGGTTAGAAGTTGATTTAGCTCAGAATTCAACTTGCTATTTGCAATGTTTTCAAATGGCTTTTGTATTTTCGGGTATTATTAAGTGAATTGCAGCTTTTTACCTTTTCAGTGGCATGTTGAAAGAGTCATACAGTAGTTGAGCATCACAACGTATTGATACTTATCTTAGCAAAATATAATTGGTTAATTCAGCATTTCCAAAACTCTGTCCTAGGGACCCCAAGGAATGCATAATACACAGCTGATTCAAATGATCAAAGCTGGATGATTAGTTGATTATTTGAATCAGCTGTGTAGTGCTAGGGCATGAACCAAAATGTGCACCCCTTGGGGTCCAGAGGACCAAGTTTGGGAAACTGAGTCTGGGTTGTGTCACAATTTATTTATACTTATCTGTACAAAATATAATTGGTTAATTGGTTTGACTTGATTATGAACACCTGGGGCAATAGACATTCAGGAGAATAGATATTTACAGCATGTTCAGATAGAAAAGTATTGTGTAGATCAAATATGGCTAAGATAGATTGGAGATTGTGTTGGATATTCATTCTATTTATATATTCAACATGCAGTGGCAGATGCAGCCCTGCAATTAGTTGAAACCAGCAAATCCAATAGCTTCATAAGATCTGGATAAAAAAATATATATATTAAATAATATAATTAATAATATATTAAATATTTAATCATATATTAAATGACACAATAATATATTAAGAAATATTAAAAAGTTGTGTTCTCAGATCTGTATTTAAATAGTTTAGAAAAAGTAGTCACTTTCTGAGATCTGCATTGAAATAGTTTTATAAAGTAAAAGTCATTTGTTGAGATCTTTATTCAAAGAGTTGTAGTCTCCTTCAAAGTAACTATTTGTTTCCCCATTTATTTAAAAAAAATATATACGAAGCATAGGTAAAACTATAGTTGTCCCAGGTCTGGTTCTATGTAACCTCTACCTGTTCTATGTAGCCTCTATACCTGTTCTATGTAGCTGGCACAGCGTACGGCCTCCTCCATTTGTTTCTGGTCAGAGCGCAGCACGCTGCGGATGCTGTCCACCAGTTCCTGGACCTCGGGAGTCAGGCTGCAGTGGACCGGCTGATCCAGGAACCTACTGACCAGCTGCTGGGTGTGTCTGTAGCTCTGGTAGTCCACCATGGAGGAGGGCCGGGGCCGCCGAGGGCCTCTACCTCCCTGCCGGAGGGTCACTGTCTGGGTCCGAGAGGACTGGGCGGCCAGTGCGGACTGGGAAGTCTGGGTGGAAGTCTGGGTGGTCTGCGTGGCCACCTCACAACTTAATACTGAGGAGGAGAGGGTGGTAGGGGCTTAGTGTGTCTGTAGACTGGCATGCAGTGGGACGCCTGTTGGAAGCATTAGCTATGCTTCACAGTTTAGCAAATGACACACACACACACACACACACACACACACACACACACACACACACACACACACACACACACACAGGTCTTTATTGCAGTCATGCTGAGTAGATTATCAGATCTCACTTCTAACGAATCAAACACGACATTAGCCTATAACAAAGCATTATTCAAAGATATCCCAAGTGACTAGTGAACGGTCAGTGATGACTTCACTAGTCTAGGTGTGCGTCCTAAATGACACCCTATTCCCTAGGATCCATGAGATTGAAACAAACCTGTGAGGATCCAATTACGTATGTCAATACGACGACCAATACAGCAGTAAACCTACAAGTGGCCCACGCATTGTACACATTATATTGTACACATTTGTCTATGTTAGGTTTCAATGTCCTGTACATTTTGTGTTTTTAGTGAAGGACTTAATCTGTGTCCGGGACACCGGAATTTTGAGTTTTTGATGTCAGTAACTCCACTCCAACCATGTTCAGTGATGCAGGGGCTGGTCAAAAGTAGTGCACTCTATAGAGAATAGGGTGCCATTTGGGCACAGCTAAGCATATATTTCACTAAAAAGAGAAGATGTTTTACAATCGGAATTCCTTGTATCTCGTGTTCCAAAGACATTCTGAAGAATTAAAATGAGTAAAACGTCTTTGGAGTTATGATTCATAGTTACGGTGCTTCCAGGGTAATGTGTGTAACGTGTGCGTGTTCCCTCAGGCCCTATAGCAAGGTCCCTGGCTCTCAGCTATGGACTGCTGTGTGTTCTACAAGTTACTCTCAACATCTCGTTGCGTCTGGCCCTCTGTGAGTCTTCTGACTTCTATGTATGATGTGTTTCTTTATTATAGGCCTACATACTGTATAGAAAGGTAGCAAAATGAAGACAAAGACAAATCTCTTGCACAATGAAGATAAATAACACAGGACCAGATTGCATTTGCCACAACCTGACCAAAGAGAGACAAGCTACAACTACTTATTTTCAATTATTATACAAAATTCTTGCAACCAATATAATGTTATTTATATGGGGGTTATAACCATCCCAGCTCTGCAGATTTTGTTGTGAAGAGACCGAATCATTAGATCATTTGTTTTGGTACTGTCCATATGTAGCATGTTTTTGGTCTTAGGTCCAGGAATGGTTGAAGAAGTGCAACATTTACCTGGAGCTAACTCTGCAGATAGCAATACTGGGTGATTTGAAAAGACATAGTCAATCGATCAATGATATAATAATACTTTTAGCAAAAAAATGTATATTTTGTTTCAACATCACAGCACAGTTGAAAAATATATTGCAAATATATATTTAAAAAATGGATGGTGTTAAGAGATAGATGGGAGTGGTTGAGTGGAGCTGAAGGGTGGGATTAAAAACAACAAGATAACTAATGTAGAATACATTGTGTCTGTAAAATGTATATAGATTCAGAACTTTTGTGAAACAGCACGGTTAAAAATATATGCAACATAGAAATCGAACTGGATGGTCTTCAGAGATAGATGGGAGGGGTTGAGAGTATCTGAATGATGGCATTAAAAACAAACAAAAGATAACTATTGTAAAATGCATTGTGTCTGTAAAAAGTATAGTATGTATAAACTGGAAGTAGAAGCCTAAGTGTTGTTGTTCGTTAGTTTATTCCAATTAGGGGAGGGGTGGTAGGGTTAGAGGAAAATAATAAAGGGAAATATATTTTTAAAAGATATGTACAGTTGAAGTCAGAAGTTTACATACACCTTAGCCAAATAGATTTAAACTCAGTTTTTCACAATTCCTGACATTTAATCTGAGTAAAAATTCCCTGTCTTAGGTCAGTTAGGAACACCACTTTATTTTAAGAATGTGAAATGTCAGAATAATAGTTAAGAGAATGATTTATTTCAGCTTTTATGTCTTTCATCACATTCCCAGTGGGTCAGAAGTTTACATATACTCAATTAGTATTTGATAGCAGTGCCTTTAAATTGTTTATAACTTGGGTCAAACGTTTCAGGTAGCCTTCCAAAGCTTCCCACAATAAGTTGGGTGAATGTTGGCCCATTCCTCTTGACAGAGCTCGAGTAACTGAGTCAGGTTTATAGGCCACCTTGCTCGCACACGCCTTTTCAGTTCTACCCACAAATGTTCTATGGGATTGAGGTCAGGGCTTTGTGATGGCCACTACAATACCTTGACTTTGTTGTCCTTAAGCCATTTTGCCACAACTTTGGAAGTATGCTTGGGGTCATTGTCCACTTGAAAGACCCATTTGTGACCAAGCTTTAACTTCCTGACTGTTGTCTTGAGATGTTGCTTCAATATATCCACGTAATTATCCCTTCCTCATGATGCCATCTACAGTGCCGTGCGAAAGTATTCGGCCCCCTTGAACTTTGCGACCTTTTGCCACATTTCAGGCTTCAAACATAAAGATATAAAACTGTATTTTTTTGTGAAGAATCAACAACAAGTGGGACACAATCATGAAGTGGAACGACATTTATTGGACATTTCAAACTTTTTTAACAAATCAAAAACTGAAAAATTGGGCGTGCAAAATCATTCAGCCCCCTTAAGTTAATACTTTGTAGCGCCACCTTTTGCTGCGATTACAGCTGTAAGTCGCTTGGGGTATGTCTCTATCAGTTTTGCACATCGAGAGACTGACATTTTTTCCCATTCCTCCTTGCAAAACAGCTCGAGCTCAGTGAGGTTGGATGGAGAGCATTTGTGAACAGCAGTTTTCAGTTCTTTCCACAGATTCTCGATTGGATTCAGGTCTGGACTTTGACTTGGCCATTCTAACACCTGGATATGTTTATTTTTTCCATTGTAGATTTTGCTTTATGTTTTGGATCATTGTCTTGTTGGAAGACAAATCTCCGTCCCAGTCTCAGGTCTTTTGCAGACTCCATCAGGTTTTCTTCCAGAATGGTCCTGTATTTGGCTCCATCTCCCCATCAATTTTAACCATCTTCCCTGTCCCTGCTGAAGAAAAGCAGGCCCAAACCATGATGCTGCCACCACCATGTTTGACAGTGGGGATGGTGTGTTCAGCTGTGTTGCTTTTACGCCAAACATAACGTTTTGCATTGTTGCCAAAAAGTTCAATTTTGGTTTCATCTGACCAGAGCACCTTCTTCCACATGTTTGGTGTGTCTCCCAGGTGGCTTGTGGTAAACTTTAAACAACACTTTTTATGGATATCTTTAAGAAATAGCTTTCTTCTTGCCACTCTTCCATAAAGGCCAGATTTGTGCAATATACGACTGATTGTTGTCCTATGGACAGAGTCTCCCACCTCAGCTGTAGATCTCTGCAGGTCATCCAGAGTGACCATGGGCCTCTTGGCTGCATCTCTGATCAGTCTTCTCTTTGTATGAGCTGAAAGTTTAGAGGGACGGCCAGGTCTTGTGGTGGATTGTATTTATCATCATTAGTCATTTAGGTCAACATTGGATCATTCAGAGATCCTCACTGAACTTCTGGAGAGAGTTTGCTGCACTGAAAGTAAAGGGGCTGAATAATTTTGCACGCCCAATTTTTCAGTTTTTGATTTGTTAAAAAAGTTTGAAATATCCAATAAATGTCGTTCCACTTCATGATTGTGTCCCACTTGTTGTTGATTCTTCACAAACAAATATAGTTTTATATCTTTATGTTTGAAGCCTGAAATGTGGCAAAAGGTCGCAAAGTTCAAGGGGGCCGAATACTTTCGCAAGGCACTGTATTTTGTGAAGTGCACCAGTCCCTCCTGCAGCAAAGCACCCCCACAACATGATGCTGCCACCCCCGTGCGGCACGGTTGGGATGGTGTTCTTTGGCTAGCACAGCCTGCCCCTTTTTCCTCCAAACATAACAACGGTCATTACGGCCAAACAGTTCTATTATTGTTTCATCAGACCATAGGACATTTCTCCACAAAGTACAATCTTTGTCCACATGTGCAGTTGAAAACCGTAGTCTGGCTTTTTTATGGCGGTTTTGGAGCAGTGGCTTTCAGGTTATGTCGATATAGGACTTACTTTACTGTGGATATTGATACTGTTTCCTCCAGCATCTTCACAAGGTCCTTTGCTGTTGTTCTGGGATTGATTTGCACTTTTCGCACCAAAGTACGTTCATCTCCAGGAGACAGAACGTGTCTCCTTCCTGAGCGGTATGACGGCTACGTGGTCCCATGGTGTTTATACTTGCATACTATTGTTTGTACAGATGAACGTGGTACCTTTAGGCGTTCGGAAATTGCTCCTGAGTATGAACCAGACTTGTGGAGGTCTACAATTTTCCTGAGGTCTTGGCTGATTTCTTTAGATTTTCCCATGATGTCAAGCAGAGGCACTGAGTTTGAAGGTAGGCCCTGAAATACATCCACAGGTACACCTCCAATTGACTCAAATTATGTCAATCAGAAGCTTCTAAAGCCATGACATCATTTTCTGGAATTTTCCAAGCTGTTTAAAGGCATAGTCAACTTAGTGTATGTAAACTTCTGACCCACTGGAATTGTGATATAGTGAATTATAAGTTAAATAATCTGTCTGTAAAATATTGCTGGAAAAATGACTTGGGTCATGCACAAAGTAGATGTCCTAACCAACATGCCAAAACTATAGTTTGTTAACTAGAAATTTGTGGAGTGGTTGCAAAACGAGTGGTAATGACTCCAACCTAAGTTTACGTAAACTTCCGACTTCAACTGCATATACAGTGTCCCTTTGGAATTACCTGGATGTCTGCATAAGTTTGACATACAATTTGATCTGAACTTCAACTAAGTCTTAAACTAATAACACACACATTATTGTATTTTTCTTGTCTATATTGAATACATAATTTAAACTTGTCACAGTGTAGGTTGGAAAACGTAGGTGAACCATGAGGCTAATGACTTCTCCAATAGCTAATTGGAGTCTGGAGTCAACTAACTTGGAGTCGAATCAATGAGGCGAGATTGGAGATTTTGGTTAGAGCTGCCCTGTCCCATAAAAAACACTCACAAAATTTGAGTTTGAAGAAGAAGAAGAAGCATTGCCTGATGTGAACCATGCCTCGAAAAGGGAAAGGGTTACAAAAGTATCTCTAAAAGTCAGTCCACGGTAAGACAAATTGCCTATAAATGGAGAAATTCAGCACTGTTCCCTAGGAGTGGCCATCCTGCAAAGGCGACTGCAAGAGCACAGCGCAGAATGCTCAATGAGGTTAATTAAGAAGAATCTTAGAGTGTCAGCTAAAGACAGAAATCTCTGCAAGATGTTAACATCTCTGTTGACGAGTCTACAATACAGTGGGGAGAACAAGTATTTGATAACCTGCAAAATCGGCAGTGTTTCCTACTTACAAAGCATGTAGAGGTCTGTAATTTTTATCATAGGTACACTTCAACTGTGAGAGATGGAATCTAAAACAAAAATCCAAAAAAATCACATATTTAAGTAATTCATTAGCATTTTATTGCATGACATAAGTATTTGATCACCTACCATCCAGTAAGAATTCTGGCTCTCACAGACCTGTTAATTTTTCTTTAAGAAGCCCTCCTGTTCTCCACATTACCTGTATTAACTGCACCTGTTTGAACTCGTTACCTGTATAAAAGACACCTGTCCACACACTCAATCAAACAGACTCCAGAGAGCTGTGTAGAGAGCTGTGTAAGACCAGAGACCTGTGTAAGGACATCAGGGCTAAAATTGTAGACCTGCACAAGGCTGGGATGGGCTACAGGACAATAGGCAAGCAGCTTGGTGAGAAGGCAACAACTGTTGGCGCAATTATTACAAAACGGAAGAAGTTCAAGATGACGGTCAATCACCCTCGGTCTGGGGCTCCATGCAAGATCTCACCTCGTGGGGCATCAATGATCATGAGGAAAATCCTGCAGCGCACGCAAGGTCCCCCTGCGCAAGCCAGCGCATGTCCAGGCCCGTCTGAAGTTTGCCAATGACCATCTGGATGATCCAGAGAAGGAATGGGAGAAGGTCATGTGGTCTGATGAGACAAAATTAGAGCTTTTTGGTATAAACTCCTCTCGCCGTGTTTGGAGGAGGAAGAAGGATGAGTACAACCCCAAGAACACCATCCCCACCGTGAAGCATGGAGGTGGAAACATCATTCTTTGGGGATGCTTTTCTGCAAAGGGGACAGGACGACTGCACCGTATTGAGGGGAGGATGGATGGGGCCATGTATCGCGAGATCTTGGCCAACAACCTCCTTCCCTCAGTAAGAGCATTGAAGATGGGTCGTGGCTGGGTCTTCCAGCATGACAACGACCCGAAACATACAGCCAGGGCAACTAAGGAGTGGCTCCGTAAGAAGCATCTCAAGGACCTGGAGTGACCTAGCCAGTCTCCAGACCTGAACCCAATAGAAAATCTTTGGAGGGAGCTGAAAGTCCGTATTGCCCAGCGACAGCCCCGAAACCTGAAGGATCTGGAGATGGTCTGTATGGAGGAGTGGGCCAAAATCCCTGCTTCAGTGTGTGCAAACCTGGTCAAGAACTACAGGAAACACATGATCTCTGTAATTGCAAACAAAGGTTTCTGTACCAAATATTAAGTTCTGCTTCTCCTGATGTATCAAATACTTATGTCATGCAATAAATGCAAATTAATTACTTAAAAATCATACAATGTGATTTTCTGGATTTTTGTTTTAGATTCCGTCTCTCACAGTTGAAGTATCCCTATGATAAAAATTACAGACCTCTACATGCTTTGTAAGTCGGAAAACCTGCAAAATCGGCAGTGTATCAAATACTTGTTCTCCCCACTGTATGTAAAACACTAAACAAGAATGGTGTTCATGGGAAGGCACCATGGAAGAAGCCCCTGCTGTCCAAAAAAACCCATTGCTGCCTCAGGTCTGGACAGCTTGCTATCATCAACAGAAGAATGAATTCCCAGGTTTATCAAGACATTTTGCAGGAGAATGTACAGCTGTACAGGAATGTACAGGAGAATGTCTGTCCGCCAATTGAGGTTCAACAGAAGTTATGTGATGCAACAGGACAACAACCCAAAAGACAGAAGTATATCAAAAATACGTCTTCTGGAGTGGCCCATTCAGTCCTGACCTCAACCCGATTGAGATGATGTGGCATGACCTCAAGAGAGCAGTTCACACCAGACATCCCAAGAATATTGCTGAACTGAAACAGTTTTGTAAAAAGGAATGGTCCAAAATTCCTCCTGACCGTTGTGCAGGTCTGATCTTCAACTACAGAAAACGTTTGGTTGAGGTTATTGCTGCCAAAGGAGGGTCAACCTGTTATTATATCTAAGGGCTCACATACTTTTTCCAATTTGCACTGTGAATGTTTACACGGTGTTCAATAAAGACATGAAAAATAATAATTGTTTGTGTGTTTTTAGTTTAAGCAGACTGTGTTTGTCTATTGATTTAGAAAAAGATCAGATAAAATGTTATGACCAATTTATGCAGAAATCCAGGTAATTCTAAAGGGTTCACATACTTTTTCTTCCCACTGTATATACGGAGCCTTCGGAAAGTATTCAGACCCCTTGACTTTTTCCACATCTTGTTAGGTTACAGCCTTATTCTAAAATGTATTAAATAGTCCCCCCCATCAATCTACACACAATACCCCATAATGACAGAGCAAAAACAGTTTTTTTTTTTAAAAGCAAAAAAAAAAAAATGAAAATAAACCGGAAATATTACATTTACATAAGTATTCAGACTCTTTACGCAGTACTTGTCGAAGCACCTTTGACAGCGATTACAGCCTCAAGTCTTCTTGGGTATGACGCTAAAAGCTTGGCACACCTGTATTTGGGGAGTTTCTCCCATTCCTCTCTGCAGATCCTCTCAAGCTCTGTCAGGTTGGATGGGGAGCGTTGATGCACAGCTATTTTCATGTCTCTCCTTCGATAGGGTTCAAGTCCGGATTCTGGCTGGGCCACTCAAGGACATTCAGAGACTTGTCCCAAAGCCACTCCTGCGTTGTCTTGGCTGTGTGCTTGGGTCATTGTCAGGATGGAAGGTGAACCTTCGCTCCAGTCTGAGGACCTGAGCGCTCTGGAGCAGGTTTTCATTTGTACTTTGCTCCGTTCATCTTTGCCTCGATCCTGACTAGTCTCAGTCCCTGACACTAAAAAAACATCCCCACAGCATGATACTGCCACCACCACCATGCTTCACCGTAGGTGCCAGGTTTTCTCCAGACGCGACGCTTGGCATTTCAGGCCAAAGAGTTCAATCTTGGTTTTATCAGACGAGAACATCTTGTTTCTCATGGTCTGAGAGTCTTTAGGTGCCTTTTGTCAAACTCCAAGAGGGCTGTCATGTGCCTTTTACTGAGGAGTGGCTTCCATCTGGCTTCCATCTGGCAGGTTATCCCATCTCCACAGAGGAACTCTAGAGCTCTGTCAGAGTGACCATTGGGTTCTTGGTCACCTCCCTGACCAAGGCCCTTCTCCCCTGATTGATCAGCTTGGCCGGGCGGCCAGCTCTAGGAAGAGTCTTGATGGTTCCCATTTGAGAATGATGGAGGCCACTGTGTTCTTGGGATCTTTCCATGCTGCAGAAGTTTTTTGGTACCCTTTCCCAGATCTGTGCCTCGAAACAATCCTGTCTCGGAGCTCTACGGACAATTCCTTCGACCTCATAACTTATTTTTACACACGTGTGTGTGGCTGAAATAACCAAATCCACTCATTTGAAGGGGTGTCCACATACTTTCGTATACATAGTGTAAATAGTTTAATAGCCTACAGTTTTTTTGGCATCTTTGTTTTAATTACTGTCATAGGCTCATGTTCAATATTTATTTTGCTGGTACTACTATTTCACCCCTGGTGTGTGTGTGTTTGTACAGTGTATGTGCGTGTGTGTGGGGGATCAGCTAACAGTGCAGTCCAATAAGGGAAAGCAATTCACTTTTGTCCCCCAACTCTGTATGAAAGGACGGAATAAGTTTAACCCCAGCTGGTACTTCTCCTAAGAGCATAAAACCTGGGAGAAGAACAGAGAGGAGTGTCTGAAGAGGGTAGCAGACCTGGTGATCAAAAACAGCAGAGGGGAACAGGTTTGTGTGTGTGTGTGTGTGTGTGTGTGTGTGTGTGAGAAAGATAGAGCGAGAGACTACAGATTTTCAAGATCTTTCAAATCAGAAGTGAAACAGAAAAAAAGTCTATATTAATTGCCTTCAGTGCAGTTGTATCATAACACAACTTTTACTCTCTTCTTTCACTGTTATCAGTCAGTTCTTCAACACATATTGATTGGTCTGACTGACAAGGATTCTGAGGGAAACCAGGAAATGGTTACATCAACAATGTATATCAAAATATAAATGTAAAAAGAAAATTGACACTGTCATTCTATTGTCGGCAGAAGGTAAGTCTCTTTGCACATGATTAAGGATAAGTTCAAAGTTCAACAGTATATGGTTTGTAGGTTCTGGAGTTCCGGACAGCCTAAAAATGGAGGTGGGGAAGAGGACGACTGTGTCACCGTTCAGCCTGCGCATCAGTTGTACAGCTGGAATGACCTACCATGCATCGAAAAGGCAACATGGATCTGTGAGATTGTTTATCTGTGGATCAGCCAGTTACAGACACAGACACACGCATGCAAGCACACACACACACACACACACACAGGTAGGCAGACACACACACACACACGCAGGTAGGCAGACACACACACACACACACGCAGGTAGGCAGACACACACACACACACACACACACGAGCACACACGCAGACATGCAAAAATGCACGTACACACGCATACATCTTTTTAAATACAGTAGTTTAGAAATATAGCTTTTTAATGCACTTTATAACATACCAACATGTATGTTTTTCTTATTTCTTGTTTAATGAATTCATTACAATGTGAGAAAGAGGAGGAAGGTGAGTCACTGGCTTACTGGGGCTCTCTCATACCGTCCCTGGGAGGGGTGCGTCACCTGAGTGGGTTGAGTCACTGATGTGATCATCCTGTCTGGGTTGGCGCCCCCCCCCCACAATAGTACATTTTGGTAGATAGTAGGTGCTCTTTGGTAAAAGGGGTAAATTGGTCATCAAAAAGAAAGGAGGACCAAGGCACTCTTCATATAATTGATTAAGATGCCTTGATTAGTATGGCATGTTCAATAGAAACCGACGCGTTTCGGCGTCGGTTTTACAAAAAAAAAAGGAATACAAGGTCCTCTTTTAAACAGCTTATCAATTAGCCCTAATTGGAAGAGGGAGTGGTTACACAATTGATTGTACACACCTAGTAAGCAATACTATACACATTGAAATACTGTAGCTATGTTATCATAAAAATACAACTCCAAACTAGAAGTATCAGAACACTAAAAAGTAGTTCTAACCTTAAATATGACTGGGAGAAGTGTCAAAAATAAGAAAGCTAAATATTCCATAGTACACTAGAACACAGCAAAACATGAACAACAACAGTCTAACCATAGCTGAGGGCAATAGAGCAAAATGTCCACTAGATGACAGCAAATGGACCCATCACGACCCTACAGGAAGGGTGAGAAATCCATATCTTCATATAAACCAGGGTATTTAGTGGCCTGTAGTTTGTAAATCCAAAAACTTTCCCTTTGGTTTAACTGTCTAAGACGGTCCCCTTTTCTAATAGACGCCAGAATATGAGCAATACCCATAGCTTGTAGGGAAAGTGAATTTTGATGTGGAGAATCTGTTTAAGGGTCTAATTGACTCCAACCAAACACTTTGTAATCTTTCTAAGACAGAGAGGGCTGCAGTTCAATCATTGTCCAAAAATGAACAGATTGTGGTTAAAAACAGACAGAAGCCTACCGTCAATTAGACAATGATGAATTCTACTAATATCTTACCTTCAACCCTACAGAGGACCTAAAAACTGAACTGAAAGGGATCCTCACAGAAGCTAAGGAGAATGGCTACATTTAAGACAATGAGTTTAATTTTATTTTCAATGGCAGTATGGCTTATTTTTACCTTCTTCCAAAAGTCCACAAGAATCTTGAAAACACCCCAGGCAGACCAGTCATTAGTGGTAATGAAAGCCTGACAGAACCCATCTCTAAATACATTGATTACTTTATTTAGCCTTTTCTGACGTCACTCCCAGCCTATCGTCAAGATACCACAGATGTGTTGAACAAAATGAAGGAATTTAACAATATAGGTAGAGCTTCCTTTTACACCACCATTGAACATGAACAAGGTTTGGCAGCTATGCACCATTTTTTTGAGTACCCGACCTGAGGCTGAGATGCCTCCTACAGAATTCATTGTCTCACTGACTGAATGGACTCTTAATCATAATATCTTTATCTTTCAGGACAGTATTTTTAAACAGGTAAAAGGGTGTGCCATGGGAGCTACAGCCCTTCCTACGCCGGTTTGTACTTGAGTAAATGGGAAAATGACTTCATTTTGGATCCTTCTAATAACCAGTTCTTTGACCAGATTATATGGTGGGGATGCTATATTGATGATCTTTTCCTGTTTTGATCTTGCTCAGAAGATGAACTTATTTCCTTCCACCAATACCCTAACATCAAACTAACTATGGAGTACAACAAGCATAACATTCATTTTTGGGACCTCGACATTAGTAAAAATGACAAAGGTTGTTTGCACACATCTATCTTTAGGAAGCTTACAGATGGGAAAACCATTCTGAGGGCAGACAGCTTTCACCCCAAAAGGCTAAAAGCGAACATTCCATATGGCCAATTCCAAAGAGTCCGCAGAATTTGCGATCAGGAAACAGACTACAGTGTTAAATCTGCTGAATTGGGGAATCGCTTATTGAATCGGGGCTACAGCGTTCAGGTCCTGAAAGATGCCGGTATAAGGGCTGGATTACTTGACAGAGAGAAGGGGAGTGCCTCGTGATACATCTGAGAGAGTGTATTTTGTTACAAGATACAGCACTGAGGCAGAGAGCATTAAAATAATAATTAAAAACAATTGGGGAATCATCCAAAGTGATACGCTACAACGCCAAGTCTTCCCAAAGCCACCAGTCATAAGCTTTAAGAGATGTCCTACCCTATATGACAAATTAATCCACAGTTATCTTCCGGGTGACTCTCAAAAAACTTGGCTTGACCACAAACCCAAGGGCTCCTTTAAATGTAACCATTGCAACCATTGCAGAAATATTGTACAGAAGAAGTATTTTGTTGACACAGCTTCTAAAACGGAGTATCAAATCAAATATTTCATTAACTGCAAAACCACTCATGTCATCTACAGATTGGAATGTCCACAGTGCAAGGTGTTCTACATTGGAAGGACAAAGAGACGCCTTCAAGTACACAAGTACGCCTTACGGGTAGGCAATGAAGACTGCCCCATGGCAAGGCACTACAAGTCCTTACACCATGCCAAGGCACTACAAGTCCTTACACCATGGCGACCCTGCCTCCCTACAAGCTATGGGTATTGATCATGTTCCGGCCTCAATTAGAAAAGGGGACCATCTTAAACAGTTAAACCAAAGGGAAAGTTTTTGGATTTACAAACTACAGGCCACTAAATACCCTGGTTTAAATGAAGATATGGATTTCTCACCCTTCCTGTAGGGTCGAGATGGGTCCATTTGCTGTCATCTATAGTGGACATTTTGCTCTGTTGCCCTCAGCTATGGTTAGACTGTTGTTGTTCATGTTTTGCTGTGTTCTAGTGTACTATGGAATATTTAGCTTTCTTATTTCTGACACTTCTCCCAGTCATATTTAAGGTTAGAACTACTTTTTAGTGTTCTGATACTTCTAGTTTGGAGTTGTATTTTTATGATAACATAGCTACAGTATTTCAATGTGTATAGTATTGCTTACTAGGTGTGTCCAATCAATTGTGTAACCACTCCCTCTTCCAATTGGGGCTAATTGATAAGCTGTTTAAAAGAAGACCTTGTATTCCTTTTTTTTTTGTACTCCCTGACAAAGGCCATGCAGCCGATACGCATCGGTTTAAAAAAAACGTTGTTTCTATTGAACATGCCATACTAATCAAGGCATTTTAATCAATTATATGAAGAGTGCCTTGGTCCTCCTTTCTTATTTTTCCATTACAATGTGAATTGACATTTCAAGTGTTTGCTTCTGCTCTATTGCTGAGTGAATATTAAACAAACAAAAACATCTGTTGTATCTCATCATGTAATCCCACTATAAAATCTAATGAGCCATGTTTTTGAACTCCCTTCACTGTCAGAAGGAATTAACATTTGCTGTTTCCTTTCTTGCAAAAAACGGTGGTCTTGTGTGGCTCAGTGGTGGATCATGGCACTTGCAATGTCAGCATCATGGGTTTAACCACTGCTGGGGCTCGCCCACACTAAAAATGTACACACTCTTTGGATAAAAGTGTCTGCCAAACGGTATCATATTAAATGTGAATTTGTGCAATGGAAATGTTTGTAAATGTAGTCTCACTCTTCAGAGAATGAGGAGATTCTAAAACACACGCACGCAGAGACTGTAGATTTACCGAGGACAGACTGTTCCAGAACTATAAAGTTGATATAATCCTGTTTTTGACTGTCGGTGTGTGTATGTGTGTGTGTGTGTGTGTGTGTGTGTGTGTGTGTGTGTGTGTGTGTGTGTGTGTGTGTGTGCACGTGTGGGTAACCCTGCCTTACCTTTGGCAGCCAGGTCCAATAGTACGGGGTCACTGTAGGATCGCATAATTCTCTGGCGCTGAGACCTCCTGACGGGGGGCACCGGGGTACCCTGGGGGGGTCTGGCCTGGAGTAGGGGGGGTGATCGGGGAGAGGGGTAAGACGGCGGAGACGTGGGCACCGCCATAACCGTCGTCTGGGGACCAACGTCTGAATCACAGGAACACTAAACACAATTAGGAGGAGAGGGGTAGGGGGGCACTAAAACACACACACATAAAAACCCCAGAGTCAGACAGTTAGGAGAGGGGTGGGTAGGGGGGAAGGAGGTGGGTTCAGGGGTAGGGGAAAGTGGGACACCAAGAGAGACGTAGGGAGAACGAGGGGTTACAGATTCATATCTAGTGTAAATAGGGGTCATAAACCAGTCGCTGATACACCTGCATTTCTTTAGGAAACTCCCCAAGCTAATGTTGTTACTCTATCCTTAGGAAACTCCCTAGAGACAGGATTTAATGAGAACCATGCATAAACAGCTATACCTTCTCTATGCGTAGCGCTCACTCCTCTCTTGCCCCTCTTTAACTCTGTCTTTCTGTCAGTTTTTCTCCCTTTCTTTCTTCCTCTCCCTTAAGTGTGTGTGGTGTGACAAATTATACCCGGGTCACACCCAAAGCTCCATCTCTATCGGACAGGCACTCTGACCTTAGAAAGGGAAAGTTACAATTTGAATTGTTTGATCATAATGTCTCTGTCTGTCTGACTTTTTTCGCCACGTCTTAATCTTCTCAGTTTGACAAACGTGTCTCTCTACTCTAAAATAGTTCCAGACTGGGAGTGAAACTACACTTTTCACAGAGATTGAAGAAAGGGAAGAAACTTTCCTATCCTGAGCTGTATGTATGTATGAAGGAGACGGAGTTTGTGAGAGCTAGATAGAGGGTGGGTGGGGGTGGTGAATGTAACATCTGAGACTGAAATAAATGTTCTTATAATACATTGATGGCATAGCTGTCAGTGGGTGAATCTATGACGGAAGGGCAAGGTTAAGTCCCATTCATCTGACTGGGACAACTATAGCAGTACACTGGGATACAGCAACTGTAGCAGTACTTTCACTGGATAACTATAGCAGTACTTTCACTAGGATAACTATATCAGTACTTTCACTAGGATAACTATATCAGTACTTTCACTAGGATAACTATAGCAGTACTTTCACTAGGATAACTATATCAGTACTTTCACTAGGATAACTATAGCAGTACTTTCACTAGGATAACTATATCTGTACTTTCACTGTAAGTTAGCAGTAACTATAGCTGTAATGGGATAGCTACAGACAGACATCCGACTAGCAACAGTACTCTCTCAGCAAGGATTCTCGAGTGCCGCAGCGCTCTAAGGCACTGCATCTCAGTGCTAGAGGCGTCACTACAGACCCTGGTTCAATCCCGGGCTGCATAACAACCGACCGTGATTGGGAGTTCCATAGGGCAGTGCACAATTGGTCCAGCGTCGTCCGGGTTAGGGGAAGTTTGGCTGGAGAAGGCCGCCATTGTAAAATAAGATTTTGTTGTTTACTGTCTTACCTAGTTGAATAAAAAAATAAAAATAAAAGGATTCAAGTTCGCGGATGCTTTGTCAGGACACAAACGTATAGCTTTTTCCAAGGCTCACATGTGTTAATGTGAATTATGATGGTGGAACGAAGATGAAAGATTTATACCGAGGTTTGGACATATCCATTCACAGGATGCCCTGTGTTTTGCATATAGTCTGTAATTTATAGGTAGGGACAGTTTTTTTTCTCAGTTTTTTAACTGGCATTTCCAGCATTATTCATTAGGTTTGCTGTATGGGGTCAATTTCATGCCATATGTATTGAATTGAAAAATAAAATAAATCGTGAACATGAAAAATTAAGTTGAGAATGTAAGCATTATATTTCTGAGGACGGGTGAAATAATGGATGTTGAAATCAAAAACCAAACAATTGAAAGCAAAATGTATAGAATTGTAAACAAAAATAAGACATCAAAAGCAAAACCACAAAACTTGTAAGCAAATAATTTTAAAGCGAGAGCAAAACTCTTATGACAAATGATAAAAAATATATTTGAAAATTAATGAAAAAATCATTTTCGGTTAAACTTTCCCAGCAACCAATCCTATTGAATAGGACCAATGGAAGACTCACTGTCTACACCTCCCTCTAAACCCCTCCCTTCACAGAAGAATAATGCCAAAACTCGAAAGAAACAGACATCGAAAGCAAAGATACGAGTAGCGTAACCAAAAGGTAGTACATGCAGGCAAGAGTGTAGACAAAATGTATTCAATACGATTGGTTGCTGGGAAAGTTATCTTTGCATTATTTTTCAAATATAGTTTTTTCATCATTTGTCACTGAGTTTTGCTCTCTTCTATAAATGTTTATTTTAATTGTTTGGTTTTTGATTTCAACATCCCGTCCTCAAAAATATAATGTTTACATTCTCAACTTTATTTTTCATGTTCATGATTTATTTCATTTTGGTTGAATTCAATACATATGGCGTGAAATTGACCCCATATTTATGCAGGTAAAACAATTCCAAGGAAATGTTCTTTGACAAACTGTCTCACTCGCAGAGCCCGGGTTTAAGTCCCGGTCGCGGCTGTCAACAGTGAAGAGGCGTCTCCGGGATGCTGGCCTTCTAGGCAGAGTCCCTCTGTCCAGTGTTTGTGTTCTTTTTCCCATCTTAATCTTTTCTTATTATTGGCCAGTCTGAGATATGGCTTTTTCTTTGCAACTTTGCCAAGAAGGCCAGCATCCTGGAGTCGCCTCTTCACTGTTGACGTTGAGACTGGTGTTTTGCGGGTACTATTTAATGAAGCTGCCAGTTGAGGACTTGTGAGGCATCTTGTTTCTCAAACTAGACACTCTAATGTCCTCTTGCTCAGTTGTGCACCAGGGCCTCCCACTCCTCTTTCTATTCTGGTTAGGGCCAGTTTGAGCTGTTCTGTTAAGGGAGTAGTACACAGCGTTGTGCGAGATCTTCAGTTTCTTGGCAATTTCTCGCATGGAATAGACTTCATTTCTCAGAACAAGAATAGACTGACGAGTTTCAGAAGAAAGGTCTTTCTGGCCATTTTGAGCCTGTAATTGAACCCACAAACGGTAATCTGTTTTTTTGGACACCGATTGTGGCCGATTACATTGCACTCCAAAAGGAGACTGCGTGGCAGGCTGACTACCTGTTACGCGAGTGCAGCAAGAAGCCAAGTTAAGTTGCTAGCTAGCATTAAACTTATCATATAAAAAAAATCAATCTTAACATAATCACTAGTTAACTACACATGGTTGATGATATTAGTAGTTTATCTAGCTTGTCCTGCGTTGCATATAATCGATGCGGTGCCTGTTAATTTCTCATTGAATCACAGCCTACTTCACCAAAAAGGTGATGTTTTAACAAGCGCATTCGTGAAAAAAGCACTGTCGTTGCACCCATGTGTACCTAACCATAAATATCAATGCCTTTCTTTAAAATCAATACACAAGTATATATTTTTAAACCTGCATATTTAGTTAATATTGCCTGCTAACATGAATTTATTTTAACTAGGGAAATTGTGTCATTTCTCTTGCGTTCTGTGCAAGCAGAGTCAGGGTATATGCAGCAGTTTGGGCTGCCTGGGTCGTTGCAAACTGTGTGAAGACCATTTCTTCCTAACAAAGACTGTAATAATTTGCCAGAATTGTACATAATTATGACATAATATTAAAGGTTGTGCAATGTAACAGCAATATTTAGACTTAGGGTTGCCACCCGTTAGATAAAATATTTAAGGGTTCTGTATTTCACTGAAAGAATAAACGTTTGTTTTCAAATTATCGTTTCCGGATTTGACCATATTAATGACCTATGGTTCGTATTTCTGAGTGTTATTATGTTATAATGAAGTCTATGATTTGATATTTGTTGTGAAAACATTTATTTTATTTTTATCCTCTTGGTCTTTCATTCAAAATATTCACAAAAATCAAACCTTTAATTGAAGTCAAATGTATGTGAAAAAATATTTGTTTCCGAAACGTGCCTCTCAATTATTGGCAATCTAACTGAAGTATATTCCCATTCATATTTAACGTTTTTTTTAGTTCATCTGAGTGATTACTTCCTGTTTCACTGGGGTATAAATATGAGGTGACACACAGGCCAAGTTCCCATAGTCATCCATCACTCTGGGAAAGACCTGAGAATACAGTAATGATGTGCAACAAAAGGTTGTTAAGTTGCACAAATCAGGAAATGGCTATAAGAAAATAGCTCAAAGGTTGAAAATGCCCCTTTCTACTAACAGGGCAATAATTAAGAAGTTTAACCACAAGTTGTTTGGGAGGGTTACCATAAAAAAAAACACTGGAGCTCCCCTGCGTGCTCAGTCCTCTCCTGTACTCCCTGTTCACCCACGACTGCATGGCCAGGCATGACTCCAACACCATCATTAAGTTTGCAGACGACACAACAGTGGTAGGCCTGATCACCGACAACGACGAGACAACCTATAGGGAGGAGGTCAGAGACCTGGCCGGGTGGTGCCAGAATAACAACCTATCCCTCAACGTAACCAAGACTAAGCAAATTATTTTGGACTACAGGAAAAGGAGGACTGAGCATGCCCTCATTCTCATCGACGGGGCTGTAGTGGAGCCGGTTGAGAGCTTCAAGTTCCTTGGTGTCCACATCAACAACAAACTAGAATAGTCCAAACACACCAAGACAGTCGTGAAGAGGGCACGAGAAAGCATATTCCCACTCAAAAAACTAAAAAGATTTGGCATGGGTCCTGAGATCCTCAAAAGGTTCTACAGCTGCAACATCGAGAGCACTGGTTGCATCACTGCCTGGTACGGCAATTGCTCGGCCTCTGACAGCAAGGCACAATGGCCCAGTATTTCACTGGGGCTAAGCTGCCTGCCATCCAGGACCTCTACACCAGGCATACATAGACACACTGGCCTTACTCGTTAGTAACGTTTTTTTTATTTTTAAGTAAGTGGCCTAGACAGCTGCTTGATTCTTCCTTGATTATGTTGGAGAGGCTTCCATTAAAGAAGACCCTCTGTGTTCTGTTAAGGCAGGTAATTCTTGTTTCACAATATAGCAGGAGGTGGGTGTAAAGCCATAACACATACGTTTCTCCAGATCGTTAATGTCAAAAGCCGCACGGAAGTCTAACAAAACAGCCCGCACAATCTTATTATCAATTTCTCTCAGCCAATCATCAGTCATTTGTGTAAGTGCTGTGCTTGTTGAATGTCCTTCCCTACAAGCGTGCTGAAAGTCTGTTGTCGATTTGCATTGAATCTGGTCAAACACAATTTTTTCTAGAAGTGTACTATTGGTTGGTAACAGGCTGATTGGTCGGCTATTTGAGCCAGTAAAGGGGGCTTTACTATTCTTAGGTAGCGGAATTACTTTTGCTTCCCTCCAGGCCTGAGGGCACACACTTAGGGCTTAAATTCGGCTTAAATTGATATGGCAAATAGGAGTGGCAATATCATCCGCTATTATACTCAGTAATTTTCCATCCAACTTGTCAGACCTCGGTGGCTTGTCATTGTTGGTGGACAACAATACTTTTTTCACCTCTTCCACACTTACTTTACGGGATTCTAAATTACAATGCTGGTTTTTCATAATATTTTTTATCCACTGTTAATGTGTCGGGATCCTTCTCTTGCATGGCACTCGCTGCAGACTGTGGGACATCCACGGCCATCCACAGCCATCTCACTTCTTACTCCTTCAGCTATTTTCACTGCCTCTACATAGGAGACCTGCTGGTTAATATTTAAATATATGTTCATATAAGGCTTAAACATATATTTATATATCTGTAATTTACATATAATTAAATACATGTTAAAATATCTGTCAATATAATTTTTCCTTATGGGCCACATTGTCCTATGAATTTTAATATCTAATAAAATATCTTACATTGTGGTTGTGTTTTGGTATGTTCAGACCTCTGACGCCATACCGCTTAATGCACTATGCTACACTACTCTGCCCAACCCAGTACTTGTCCCACCTCTCTCTCAAGCTTTATTACAGTATGTCGGTCCATCAATCCATCCATCCTTGTGTCCTACCTCTAATTGAAGTACCCGCCTCTGAGCTGTTATTCAACTCTTCTGTCAACTCTGTCAGATCCGTCACGGGAATCTGAATCTCTGTCTCCTGAAGATAACATAGTCATTCAATATTATACTGTAACTGGAGATTGGGAGACATTAATAAACCACACAGTTATGAAACAAACAATAAAAGTAATTATCCAGGGTTGGGGTCCATTCTGAATTGAGTTGTGAATTGCCATTTAATTTAAATTCAATTCTTGAATATGAATTGGCCACACCCCACAGGAAGCAGAATTAATAGAATTTGAATTAAAGGAAGTAGAATTTAATTCATTTAATTAATTTAGACTCAAATGCACTATTTATTCTACAAATCACTGTCGTGCCCTGATCTGTTTCACCTGTCCTTGTGATTGTCTCCACCCCCTCCAGGTGTCACTTATTTTCCCCAGTGTATTTATTCCTGTGTTTCCGGTCTCTCTGTGCCAGTTCGTCTTGTATGTTTCCAAGTCAACCAGCGGTTTTCCCCTTCTCCTGCTTTTTTGCATTCTCCTTTTTCTAGTCCTCCGGTTTTGACCCTTGCCTGTTTCTGGACTTTGTACCCGCCTGCCTGACCATTCTGCCTCCTGTGTCTGCATTTGGGTCTCACCTTGTGCCTTGATACATCACCATATAAATGTTTATTTTGACTTCACGTAGAGTTACCAATACCGTGTAGCATAAGGTTGTAACATTTTTGGGAATGCATTCTGGGAAACATTTCTAATGCATTCTGGGAAATGTATTCTGAGTATTAACTATGAATTATAATAGACAACCTACAACATGTTAGAATAATAAACATATATATATATATTTTTAGGAGAATGAGTTTTAGAAATATAAAACACATTCTCTTAAATCAATTTTCTAGAATTATAGTGGCCTGGAAATATTCTAACATTGTTGTGGGTTGTCTATAACAGTTCATAGTTCCCTTAATGATTTTAAATATCAAAATACATTTCCCAGAATTGATTATATCAAACACTGCAGTATGGAAGGGAACAATCTAATATCATGACAAAGAAAAAATACTGTTATTCTGTGATCAATTAGTGTCTCCAGAAAATATTCAATATGGATTTTTTCCACATTTTATTGTTACAGTCTGAATGTAATATCCCATGATGTCAAAGTAGAAATGTTTTTCTTTTACATTTTTACAAAACAAACAAATCAAAAGCTGAAATGTCTTTAGTAGGGTTGTTGCGGTGACCGTATTACCACCAAACCAGCGGTCACAAGCCATGAAGGCAGTCAAATTCCACATGACCGTTTAGTCACCATAATTAGGATTCTCCAAGCTCTGATGCTGCTGGTAATTAGTAGCCTAACAAACTTGCTAACTTGCCTTGTACTCAGCATTCTATTGTCCCTCTAATCAAACTGACATCTATACAAGTCTTTTTGAAAATCTAATCAAACACTTCATGAGAGCCCATGAGCTCATGTTGCGCAACATTTCTATAGGCTATGCAATCGCAGGAAAAAACAGACTGATGGCCACTAATGAAAAGAGGAGGATCCCATCATCGTTCTATAGGCTAGGCCTACTATATTTATTTCTCACCTTTCCTAATATTAAGCATATTGCTTATATTTAGCACAGGAGTATAGCCTAATTGGCTGGCATGAGAATAAACCACGGGGGAAAGCATCTTCCATTCGCTATTTACAGTTGAAGTCAGAAGTTTTCATACCCCTTAGCCAAATACATTTCAACTCAGATTTTCACAATTCCTGACATTTAATCCTAGTAAAAATTCCCTGTCTTAGGTCAATTAGGATCACCACTTTATTTTAAGAATGTGAAACGTCAGAATAATAGTAGAGAGAATTATTTATTTCAGCTTTTATTTCTTTCATCACATTCCCAGCGGGTCAGAAGTTTATATACACTCACTAAGTATTTGGTAGCATTGCCTTTAAATTAGTTAACTTGCGTCAAACGTTTCGGGTAGCCTTCCACAAGCTTCCCACAATAAGTTGGGTGACTTTTGGCCCATTCCTCCTGATAGAGATGGTGTAGCTGAGTCAGGTTTGTAGGCTTCATTGCTCGCACATGCTTTTTCAGTTCTACCCACACATTTTCTGTAGGGTTGAGGTTAGGGCTTTGTGATGGCCACTAACCACAGGGTAGCCTAGTGGTTAGAGCGTTGGACTAGTAACCGGAAGGTTGCAAGTTCAAATCCCCGAGCTGACAAGGTACAAATCTGTTGTTCTGCCCCTGAACAGGCAGTTAACCCACTGTTCCTTTGCCGTCATTGAAAATAAGAATTTGTTCTTAACTGACTTGCCTAGTTAAATAGAGGTGAAAAATAAATACATTTGCGACCAAGCTTTAACTTCCTGAATAATGTCTTCAGATGTTCCTTCAATATATCCACATAATTTCCCTTCCTCATGAAGCCATCTATTTTGTGAAGTGCACCAGTCCCACCTGCAGCAAAGCACCTCCACAACATGTTTACTGCCAACCCCGTGCTTCACGGTTGGGATGGTGTTCTTTAGCTTGCAAGCCTCCCCCTTTTTCCTCCAAACATATCGATGGTCATTATGGCCAAACAGTTCTATTTTTGTTTCATCAGACCAGAGGACATTTCTCCCAAAAGTACGATCTTTGTCCCCATGTGCAGTTGCAAACCGTAAGTCTGTCTTTTTTTTATGACGGTTTTGGAGCAGTGGCTTCTTCCTTGCTGAGCGGCCGTTCAGGTTATGTCGATATAGGACTTGTTTTACTGTGGATAGAGATACTTTGTACCTGTTTCCTCCAGCATCTTCACAAGGTCCTTTGCTGTTGTTCTGGGATTGATTTGCACCTTTTGCACCAAAGTACGTTCATCTCAAGGAGACAGAATGCGTCTCCTTCCTGAGCGGTATGATGGCTGCGTGGTCCCATGGGGTTTATACTTTCACACTATTGTTTGTACAGATGAACGTGGTACCTTCAGTTTGTATGGCTTCAATATTATTCTACAATGTAGAAAATAGTAAAAATAAAGAAAAACCCTTAAATCAGTAGGTGTGTCCAAACTTTTGACTGATAATGTATGTAAATTAAATCTGTATTTTAGTTCCAATAAATTTGCTAAAACTTTTCATTTTGTTATAAAAAATATATTTAACTAATTTTGAATTCAGGCTGTAACAAAATGTGGAATAATTCCAAACTAATATTTTAAATAGTATGCATTAATATGTTGCATATCCTTTTGATAAAATAATTGTCAAATGAACCAAACTTTCATGCTCCATGGTTTGAATTGGTTTGAATTCCATTCCAATTCCTTCAATTAAAATTCTGCTTCTTATGGGGGTGTGGCCAATTCAATTTAAATGCATTGTTTGAATTGAACTCAGAAATTCCAAATGGACTCCAACCCTGCAACTATCAATACAAACTGTTTACAACTCTAAGGTATCACATTGCTGCATTACTTGATTTGAAGTTACTGAGTTTTTGTTGGAATACAACTTGGAGCATGCTGACTGGATGGGGGCCAGCCATTCCCATTGTTTTGCACTAAACGATGCTAATGTTAAGCTGTAACTGAATGACTATCTAAATCCATAGTCTACTTTCAAGGTATCCATAAAATGATATAAATGTAATCTGCTGTAAGTACCTGTGTTGCGGTGGCCAGGGCGGAGCCTCCAGTAACAGCTTCGTAGGGAGGGGGTGGGTCTAAAGGACTGAACACCTCTACTCTTTTAATCCTGGCACCATAGATATGAGGTAGTGGTGTCACACTGTCCCCAAACATCCTGCGAGCCAGCCGTGGTGTGTAGGAGTAGAAGGTTGAAAAGTAGGAGGGGGGAGGGGCAGGGGGGACAAACTCATCCGGGTCAGGGATATTAGTTGGCTCCTCCACCTCCTCTGCAATTGGCCTGGGATCATCCTAATAGAGGGGGGAGATAAGCCCCCTTATTGAGATGCACCTGTAGTGTTGACAAATTAAAGAAGCATTGGTCAATATGGAGCAGAGTATGTGAGCAGAGCGGAGCTGGAGCGGACCGAGGAGCAGTATGCCCAATTTGACAGGAGCACAGAGCGAGATTCACAAAAGTTTGAGCATCGGACTTCGCTCCAGTAGCGCTCACTTCACGAGTTCAGGGCATGCCTGGCCCAGCATGTATTTGTAGTCCACTTCTGTGCTGCTATAGCCCCTTGCTTTAGCTACTGTCATGGAGTTCGATAAATATTTTCACAAGAATTTGATAAAACACACAGGTGCAAAATCAAGGTGATTTACAAAGACGAGGACCAATAGCAAGAGAGGGAGTGCAGTGATGTAGTGTCCACAACTAAAGAATCATTGTGGAATCTGAAAAGACACATATGCCGAAAGCATGATGGTGTACTCACTACCTGAACATGCTAAAAGAAAGGAACAAGGTGGGTAGATAACTAAGTGTGACATTGTAGCAAAGTACTTATAAACAAAACATCTGCTCTATTAAACATTTTGTTCATTTTTGTTCTATACAATAGGCCATCACTGATTTTGGCCCAATAGGCCTGGCATATTCCCATTTTAAAGGAGCTTTCAGTTTTGATTGGGTTATTTAGTCTAAAAACCTTTAGGCCTACCTATAGAAAAATGAAAATAAAAGAACTCTGCATCTCTGCCTAGCCTAGCAAGTGTGTCCTCTCCGCTGCTGGCCTGTTCTCCAGGCACCATCGCATGAGCCTGAAGCCACAGACTTTGGCCAAACTCGTGTTTCTAAAAATGAATACAAAGCCACTGTAGACTAAGCCTAAGGCATTTTTCATTTAATTTGGATTTCATTCTAAGTAAGTCAGAGCCTATATGCTCAATTTATAAACTATAATGATTTTATACAACTAAATGTTGATTAATGCTGAGCGCTTTATGTCCCTACCAGGCTAGTGTCGCACTCGCAAATGATTCACAATGTATTTCTTTGTAGGCTATAGCCTTGAAATAATTGAAATAATATAGCCTGAAAAATACATTTTCGTTCCTTCTTAGGCTCCCTGTCTGGCTCCTGACCTATTTAGAGTGTTTATATGCTGTTAAATATGACACGTAAGCCTATTTGAAATTATAAGTGCTTCTTACATTCACCTTTTCATGTTTATTAAAATACTTTCATTCAAATCATTTGGTTTGGTTTCAATAATTCCAAACCAAACGGTAGGTCCAGGTAGTCACACAAATAGATGGAAAAGGGATACCCGCCAAATGGGTGTCGGTTAAATTGTGATTTTAATGAATGGAGTGAATTCAGAGCTGCAGTTTTTTATCCTGTGAGTGCTGTGGAGCACTGGAGTGGTGCACAAGCACAGCATGAGCGGGATTTCCAACCACTCAACTCTGCTCACACACTCTGATATGGAGATTATTCTGTTATGTGATCGGATGTGGTGCAGATTCTAACCTACATGACTGCAGCTGGGGGTTCTCAGGCCCTGTGAATGGTTGTGATAGAGTACATGGGGTAGTCTTACCATACATGGTCTTCTGGTGGTGAAGACCTGTAGGTATCGGAGGGCAGCAGCCACCAGACACACTGCAGTGGTCAGAGCATTCAGAGCACATAGCGCAAACAGAACCTTCTGGAAACACGGACAGACGAGAAACAGTTTGGGTTAAACCACCCCACAAACACCAATAACCATCTTAACTTGCTTTATGGTTAAAGACTACCATAAGGAACCATAGAGTTGTATAGAGGGCTCTAGTGCCCAAAACCCCGTTTTAACAGTGCCTTTGAGCACTTTCGCCATTTTTAACCTTTTCACACATGAGTTCAAAATATCTCTATGCACGTGATGTCAGAATGCACTCACTGTTCCAAAATGTGATTGTTACGTAACAGGACAGTTAACACGTGCTGCCTGCTAATTATCTATGTTTCAACTTTTCAATTTCAAATTATTTTCGAACAAGTTTTAGTTTCTAACAACACCTTAATTGAGGTGTGTTTCGCCTCCTCATTAATTCACATAGAAGTAGCCCATTTCAGCATTGCGGACAATTTATGTTTGAGGCTTTACTGAGCTGGACAAACTTCTCTCTTCGAGGAGAGCCCACACACTTCACAAATGTTTCCGCAGATCAAGTATGCAGACATTTGCACAGTCTTACACGAATTGGCACATTTTAAGACTGGCGCTGGTATTGCCTTCCTTGTTTTTTTCCTTACAAATAATACATTTGGACATGTGCGTTCCTATCAAAGCAAGCGCCTTATGTCATTTCTACCTTAGCATTCAGTATATATATATATACAGTGCCTTGCGAAAGTATTCGGCCCCCTTGAACTTTGCGACCTTTTGCCACATTTCAGGCTTCAAAATTAACTGTATTTTTTGGTGAAGAATCAACAGCAAGTGGGACACAATCATGAAGTGGAACGACATTTATTGGATATTTCAAACTTTTTTAACAAATCAAAAACTGAAAAATTGGGCGTGCAAAATTATTCAGCCCCTTTACTTTCAGTGCAGCAAACTCTCTCCAGAAGTTCAGTGAGGATCTCTGAATGATCCAATGTTGACCTAAATGACTAATGATGATAAATACAATCCACCTGTGTGTAATCAAGTCTCCGTATAAATGCACCTGCACTGTGATAGTCTCAGAGGTCCGTTAAAAGCGCAGAGAGCATCATGAAGAACAAGGAACACACCAGGCAGGTCCGAGATACTGTTGTGAAGAAGTTTAAAGCCGGATTTGGAGACAAAAAAAATTCCAAGCTTTAAACATCCCAAGGAGCACTGTGCAAGCGATAATATTGAAATGGAAGGAGTATCAGACCACTGCAAATCTACCAAGACCTGGCCGTCCCTCTAAACTTTCAGCTCATACAAGGAGAAGACTGATCAGAGATGCAGCCAAGAGGCCCATGATCACTCTGAATGAACTGCAGAGATCTACAGCTGAGGTGGGAGACTCTGTCCATAGGACAACAATCAGTCGTATATTGCACAAATCTGGCCTTTATGGAAGAGTTGCAAGAAGAAAGCCATTTCTTAAAGATATCCATAAAAAGTGTCGTTTAAAGTTTGCCACAAGCCACCTGGGAGACACACCAAACATGTGGAAGAAGGTGCTCTGGTCAGATGAAACCAAAATTGAACTTTTTGGCAACAATGCAAAACGTTATGTTTGGTGTAAAAGCAACACAGCTCATCACCCTGAACACACCATCCCCAATGTCAAACATGGTAGTGGCAGCATCATGGTTTGGGCCTGCTTTTCTTCAGCAGGGACAGGGAAGATGGTTAAAATTGATGGGAAGATGGATGGAGCCAAATACAGGACCATTCTGAAAGAAAACCTGATGGAGTCTGCAAAAGACCTGAGACTGGGACAGAGATTTTGTGAAGAATCAACAACAAGTGGGACACAATCATGAAGTGGAACGACATTTATTGGATATTTCAAACTTTATTAACAAATCAAAAACTGAAAAATTGGGCGTGCAAAATTATTCAGCCCCCTTCAGTTAATACTTTGTAGCGCCACCTTTTGCTGCGATTACAGCTGTAAGTCGCTTGGGGTATGTCTCTATCAGTTTTGCACATCGAGAGACTGACATTTTTTCCCATTCCTCCTTGCAAAACAGCTCGAGCTCAGTGAGGTTGGATGGAGAGCATTTGTGAACAGCTGTTTTCAGTTCTTTCCACAGATTCTCGATTGGATTCAGGTCTGGACTTTGTCTTGGCCATTCTAACACCTTGATATGTTTATTTTTGAACCATTCCATTGTAGATTTTGCTTTATGTTTTGGATCATTGTCTTGTTGGAAGACAAATCTCCGTCCCAGTCTCAGGTCTTTTGCAAAAAAAAAAAGTTCAATTTTGGTTTCATCTGACCAGAGCACCTTCTTCCACATGTTTGGTGTGTCTCCCAGGTGGCTTGTGGCAAACTTTAAACGACACTTTTTATGGATATCTTTAAGAAATGGCTTTCTTCTTGCCACTCTTCCATAAAGGCCAGATTTGTGCAATATACGACTGATTGTTGTCCTATGGACAGAGTCTCCCACCTCAGCTGTAGATCTCTGCAGTTCATCCAGAGTGATCATGGGCCTCTTGGCTGCATCTCTGATCAGTCTTCTCCTTGTATGAGCTGAAAGTTTAGAGGGACGGCCAGGTCTTGGTAGATTTGCAGTGGTCTGATACTCCTTCCATTTCAATATTATCGCTTGCACAGTGCTCCTTGGGATGTTTATAAAGCTTGGGAAATCTTTTTGTATCCAAATCCGGCTTTAAACTTCTTCACAACAGTATCTCGGACCTGCCTGGTGTGTTCCTTGTTCTTCATGATGCTCTCTGCGCTTTTAACGGACCTCTGAGACTATCACAGTGCAGGTGCATTTATACGGAGACTTGATTACACACAGGTGGATTGTATTTATCATCATTAGTCATTTAGGTCAACATTGGATCATTCAGAGATCCTCACTGAACTTCTGGAGAGAGTTTGCTACACTGAAAGTAAAGGGGCTGAATAATTTTGCACGCCCAATTTTTCAGTTTTTGATTTGTTAAAAAAGTTTGAAATATCCAATAAATGTCGTTCCACTTCGTGATTGTGTCCCACTTGTTGTTGATTCTTCACAAAAAAATACAGTTTTATATCTTTATGTTTGAAGCCTGAAATGTGGCAAAAGGTTGCAAAGTTCAAGGGGGGCGAATACTTTCGCAAGGCACTGTATATATATATATATATATATATATATATATATATATATATATATATATATATATATATATATATATATATATATATATATATATATATATATACATAATATTTCTGTCAATAAACAGAAATAATTCTGTTTATTCACAGAAACATTATGTATGTATATATATATATATATATATATATATATATATATGAGCATTTACAGTTTTATTCACGTTTTCAAGTACTGGTGACAAATAACGCATTCCGATTATTGCATAGATTATAATGGATGTGTGTAAAATACTTTTTTGAAGGTTGTACTGATTATAATGAGCTAATGCTAAGCTATTTGCTATTTGTGTGGCGCTATGTTTGTTGACATTATTCAATTAATTCTGGGTGTCACGGAAACATCTGTCAGACCAAATATTTTATAATGAGGTTAATGGTAAACTTCCGGAAGTGAATGAAGGGAAGTGAATGATCATAGACGACACACCCCCTTCAACATGCATACTGCAAACAGACCAAACTCATCTTTTCTCCTCTTATTATCTCTGGTTGACGCGGAAAAGCTAACATGGCAGCGTGCACAAACTAACCCTTATCGGATTACTTTCCATTTCTAGAAGTGTTTTACTCAATTATTTCGATCAATGGCCTCCCGGGTGGCGCAGTGGTTAAGGGCGCTGTACCGCAGTGCCAGCGGTGCCACCAGAGACTCTGGGTTCGCGCCCAGGCTCTGTCGCAACCAGCCGTGACCGGGAGGTCCGTGGGGCGACGCACAATTGGCCCAGCGTCGGCCGGGTCAGGGAGGGCTGGTAGGGATATCCTTGACTGTGTGCACGCTGTGCACGCTAACCAAGGTTGCCAGGTGCACGGTGTTTCCTCCCGAGACATTGGTGCGGCTGGCTTCCGGGTTGGATGCGCGCTGTGTTAAAGGTGGGTTGGGTTGTGTATCGGAGGACGCATGACTTTGAAGCTTCGTCTCTCCCGAGCCCGTACGGGAGTTGTAGCGATGAGACAAGATAGTAGCTACTAAAAAACAATTGGATACCATGAAATTGGGGAGAAAAATTAAAAAATATATTTATTTTTATTTTATTTCGATAAGCTCACCCATGATGTGATGAAATATAAATAGTAATTGCTATTAGCTAATTAATATTGTGGTTTCTGACAGTCGAGAGTTATCTAAATATGACCGCTTGTGTTATGTCAATCTTTCCTCAGTTTGTGCTAGGACTAACGTAGCCTACATTTTCCATTTTCTTTACTTCTGTGAATGTCTGAACATTGCATCCAAAAATAAACTTGGCACGTTCAGGACATAACTTTGTAAGGACTGTGTTTGTGCAAAATGTTTCTGTGAATAAACAGTGTGGCTAGCTTAAATGCTGACTGTTGCGTAAATCGAAACTGGACTTTCTAAATAAGCGTTCTAATCACACCAGTTTGAGCGTAAACCGCAGTGACCACTGTAGAATGATCACACCCATTTGTTGGTACGTGTGAAAGGCTAAGTAGCCACCTGGGTGGGAATTCCTATGGGTTAAGTAAGGATCACATAATTCCATCAAGATCATCAGGAGGGATCAGACAATGAATTATACTTGTGAGCAAACATTCCATAACTGGAGGTGGCAGTTAATCGCCAGCCAAACTTGGCTTCAAACCTTTTCTAGCAACACACTCCAGGTGGCAGTATGCACCCTCTATCAGGTTGTTAACCAACTCATAGAAGTAGTAGAATAAAAAAAATGGAGATGACTCAGTGGCGCTGCCCAGATGCCATAATGGGACAGATACAACGTTGCGATCTCTGTACAACTCTATGCAATGAACATAAATTCTCTCACACACATGGTATGAACAAACTAACACATACACACCTTGAGCAGGACCCTCATGGTACTACAGGAGTGTCCAGGGTAGAGTTTGAGTAGTTTGTCCTCAGGACATTTGGCAGTGGGGGTTTGAGGACAGCAGTTACACACATCTCCCACCTCACTCTGAAACACACAAGAGATGCATGGCGTTTAGACTCACACTGAAACACATAAAACACAACAGATACATGGCCGTTAAACTCACTCTGAAACACACAACAGACCAGGTCTAAGAAATGTAAAAAAACAGACTTTGTTTGACATGTTGGCATGCCAATCCCAACCTATTCTAAGAATGTTAACACTTTCAACCAGAGGAAAGTAAGGAGGGAGAGAGAAATAGGGCAAAGAGGGAAACTGAAGAGAGAGACATCAACAGAGTGAGAGCAAGATATATTTTACCTTCAGGCATGTACATTTTCATCGCCCTCCCTCCCTCCCTCCCTCCAGGTCAATGAAAGGGTCCTTGCTATCCGGAATCCTTGGGACGTCCCTACCCCATTGAAGTTGACATTTAAAATGATTACGGTAAGGGTTAAGGTTAGAGTTATGGTTAAGGTTAGGGTAAGCGAAGGGGTCAGGGTTTAGTGAAAGTAACAACAGATTTGAGGAGCAGGTGTTCTGGATGGGAGACTCTATTACTCTAAAACTCTCACAATTTAACCAGTTGAAGTCGAAAGTTTACATACACTTGTATGTACAATTGTTTACAGACAGATTATTTGTCTTATAATTCACTGTATCACAATTCCAGTGGGTCAGAAGTTTACATACACTAAGTTGACTGTGCTTTTAAACAGCTTGGAAAATTCCAGAAAATGATGTGATGGCTTTAGAAGCGTCTGATAGGCTAATTGACATCTATTGAGTCAATTGGAGGTGTACCTTTGGATGTATTTTAAGGCCTACCTGCAAACTCAGTGTCTCTTTGCTTGACATCATGATAAAATCTAAAGAAATCAGCACAGACCTCAGAAAAAAATTGTAGACCTCCACAAGTCTGGATCATCCGTGGGAGCAATTTCCAAACGCCTGAAGGTACCACGTTCATCTATACAAACAATAGTACGCAAGTATAAACACCATGGGACCACGCAGCCGTCATACCGCTCAGGAAGGCGAGGCGTTCTGTCTCCTAGAGATGAACATACTTTGTTGCGAAAAATGCGAATCAATCCCAGAACAACAGCAAAGGACCTTGTGAAGATGCTGGAGGAAACACGTACAAAAGTATCTATATCCACAGTAAAACAGGACCTATGTCGACATAACCTGAAAGGCCGCTGGGCAAGGAAGAAGCCACTGCTCCAAAATCGCCATAAAAAAAGCCAGACTGCGGTTTGCAAATGCACACGGGGACAAAGATCGTACTTTTTGGAGAAAAGTACGATAGAACTGTTTGGCCATGATGACCATCGTTATGTTTGGAGGAAAACGGGGGAGGCTTGCAAACCGAAGATCACCATCCCAACGTGAAGAACAGGGGTGGTAGCATCATGTTCTGGGGGTGCTTTGCTGCAGGAGAGACTGGTGCACTTCACAATATAGACGGCATCATGAGGAAGCAAAACTACGTGGATATATTGAAGCAACATCTCAAGACATCAGTCAGGAAGTTAAAACGCAGTTGCAAATGGGTCTTCCAAATGGACAATGACCCCAAGCATACTTCCAAAGTTGTGGCAAAATGGCTTAAGGACAACAATGTCAAGGTATTAGAGTGGCCATCACAAAGCCCTGACCTCAATCCTATAGAACATTGGTGGGCAGAACTGAAAAAGCATGTGCCAGCAAGTAGGCCTACAAACCTGACTCAGTTACGCTAGCTCTGTCAGGAGGAATGGGACAAAATTCACCCAACTTATTGTAGGAAGCTTGAGGAAGGCTACCTGAAA